>NC_071624.1:29445611-30072611 GCF_014839835.1 Dryobates pubescens | reverse complement strand
GGTGTTAATGTCAAGAGAGCTTTCTGTAGAGATCTCCTGACATGTTCCTGGTGTGCAGTGAAATAGTTCAGCATTTTAAAATGCTACTACATCCAAATGCTTTTCCAGCTGTAACTTTGTCTTTCATCTGGCTAGTAGGAAAGTTACCTTTGTGAAGAAGGTCACTGCACGAGTGTGGTCAAGCCGTGGGGACAACACCATCAGCAGATCATTGAGCAACAGAGGTTTAAATTCCAAATAGAATTGAATTGCCTTGTAATACAGCTCCACATTGGCCACCTAGGGGTGAGGAAGGATGCATTCAGAGCAGAAGCAGGATTATAAAGGAAATCAAATTAAAGACATAACCTCAGATATTTCTGCACAGCTGTGCCACTCATCCAAGACTCATTCTTGTCTTAAGAAATCTCTTCAGTTACTGTAGTTGACTTGCTTTGATATATGTGACAATGAGAAAGCAGCTGAGTTTTAAACAGACTACTAGTGAAGGAAAAGAACTGAAGTGCACACAGCAAGAAGTTCCTTTCACTATAAAAGTATTACCTTAGTGATGATATCTTTGAACTGGCCTTCCTTCCAAGCATCTGTTGGGTGATTCATCATTGTGATTATGGCATTATCATATTCTTCATATTTATCATACAAGAACACCAGTTCAGCCCAGAGATGGGCTTGTTCTGCGGCTCTCAGAACCTAAGAGGCACATTAGAAATTCCAGTCAGCGTAAGTTGCTACTGGTGTCCATCAATGTTCAGGCTTTAGTGCTATTAATACCCTCAAGAGCTGCTGCTGCAAAAGCTAGGGTACAGACAATCCCCACAGATGTGTTTGAAGCTAAATTTAAGGCCTCAGACTCTCACCTTGGGAATGTTGACTCTGGACCAAAACAGCTCCAAGTGCTCCCTCATCTTCTGTGGCTTGAATTTGGAGTATAGAATGGCTAGCTCTGTGAACATCCCCATGTGTGCTCGCTCAAGTCCCAGTGCTGCTTCCAACATAGTTATCAGCTCTTCAAAGTAGCCACGATCCTAAGAGATACAGGCAGACTGTTAGAGGTGTTTCGCATTAGGAACAAACTAGAAAATTAGTTTTCTTTTGGGCAGTTGCCATGAAAGATTTTAGACTTTGCCTGTGCCACAGGAGTCAGCTTAATTACCTGGTAATAGTTGATTAGCTCTTCCAGCTCATCTGCATGCACCACAATATGGAGTCCACACATCTGAGCCAGGCGGAACTCCTTTCCATCAACGCAAGCAAAGCAGACCTGAAAGGGACAATGGTATTAGGGCTTAACATCCAAGCTTCTGAAGAGGCCACAGCTTTGAAGTACCTTATTCAATCACTGAGTTTACCTCTTTCCATGTGCGAGTACTGTTTGCTTTCCGAGCGCCATCCACAGCTGCCTGGTATTCACCCAGGTGAACTAAAGTTGAGGCCAGACGGCCAAAGTTGGATACGTTGTTATACAAGAGCTTAGCTGCTTCATACATCTTCTCATCATAGCAACGATCGCCAACCTACAGGAGAGCAGAACCAGGTTAGTCTTGCAGCATTTCAGTCAAGGGTTTACATAAAGCATGCAGTGTTCAAGCCATTATTAAAATGGAAATGCCTTTAAAGTCCAAGATCTATCTGTACTTCTGAAGAGATGCAAGTCCCAACACCCCTCTAGTTAGCAAGGCCTAAGAAGCCTGCAGCTGTGATAGACCAAAACTGAAACTCATCCCCACTCACTTGCTGGATATGTGCATTGTTGGGTCCATTGATAAACTCCTCGAGCTCTGCTAGACGGTTTGTTTTAGCAAGAGCAAAGATTAATTCTGTTTCCACGTATGACTCCCGGGCCTTCTTGCGTGCCATCTGGAGATACTTCACCAATTCTTCCCAGTTTCCTATGAAACAAAGTTCAGAATGCTCAATTCTTGCCATTGAGGACACTTACGCTTAAGCTATATACACACACTATACTACCAGCTCAACCTTGTTTGACTGAAGTCCTTCTACAGCCATTCCCCAGCAATCAAGACCAGCCCTTACACTGCACATAGATGAACTCACCTTACCATGGGCCTAACCAAATATATCCTGGTGCTGAACTCCATGCAAAAACCTCCTTAACAGCAACTGCTCTGAGGGTAGTATCCAGCTAGCTAAACTACTTAGTAATTATAACTGAGTAACTGCAAACAGAATACACTATCTTCTCCCATTCAGATTCAGAGCAGCCTTGGAAAGACCAGAGTCCTCTGCTTGCATCCAAGCACAGGTTTGGCAGAACTGTAGTTTGAGCAACAGACCACGCAACAGGGCTGAGCAACACCAACAGCAAAGACTTAAATAAAACTTAATCATACCACTGGCATTGGCAGCTTGAACAACTTCCATGTACGAGGAAGGATCATCTGCTTTAATATATGAGTCAATTGCTTCCTTTACCATCCCCTTCTGAAGCTGTGCTTTAGCCAGCTGACTCCACACAGCAGGCTCATTGCAGCGTTCAGCAAATTCATATGCACGATCCAGGTTTCCAATGTGCTCTATTAACACCTAAAGAAAGGGTTACCACGATCAGCCACTGTCTAGAAAGGTCAGTTTTACAAGACACTGAGCTGTGCTTATGTTAGCTCTTACATGGATCCATAGCTGCTCTAGATAACCCACACAGAAGGAGAAAGGTTATGCTTATGAAGTTTCCCTTACTAAAGGGTTCAATACAATGTTTGTTCTACTTTAACACAAGACATTGAGCAGTTCCAGTCACTTTGATAATTGGTTTTAAGTACTGAAGTCAGTCTCTCCTCTGTCCAGGGAGGTGGTGGAGGCACCATCCCTGGAGGTGGTCAAGAAATGTGCGGACATAGCACTTCAGGACATAGTTTAATGGCCATGGTGGTCTTAGATTGACAGCTGGACTTGATCTTGGAGGCCTTTTCCAACCAAAACAATTCTCTGATAAGCTCACAGCAAAGTCCTTGTGTGAGGATGTCACACGGATGGAGTGATTACTAAGTGAGATTTTAAGATACCTGTACAGCTGATGTGTTGACATCAAACTTCCTGAAGATAGCAAATGCCTCCTCAAACAGCTCATTGCTGATAGCTATATTGGCTATGTCAGGAGCATCGTAGTTATCCAGGCGGTTGATGTATTCCATCACACGGGTACGATCAGCCTTAATAGCTGTCAGAATGAGAAGGTTCTGCAGGTTCCTAAACAGAGAGAGAGAAAAATCTTAGTACACATCAAGTAACAACCAAGAAATCCACCCTCCCTTCTGCAGAAGGTGTTTGTGTTCTACATTCCAGCAATTTAACACCTGTGCCAGGTATAACATCCTGTGACACAGTTTTGACTTACCTGTGCTCACTGAACACAGAGTTATCCAGAACTATCTTCTCCAACAGTTCAATCAGCTCATTAGGAAGATCTGCAGTCATGAAGGCTTTCACAGTGACAGAGACTTCCTCAGGGTCCTGCGTCTCTGACAGTGCAGTCTGTACAACCTGTAAGCAGGATCAAGACATTAACAGATCAGTTTATTCAGGCACTAGCAAGTCAAGTTAGGACAGCAAAGGCTTTAATGCTTTGTCAGTGATACCTGGTCAATGAGGGGTCTTCTGTAGGGGTTACTTTCCAGTAGTACACTGGCCCACAGCTCAGGGTCTTTACGACGAACTAAGTAGCGGGAGAGACTTTTGAAGAGGGAGTTCTCATTGCACACCTGGTAAAAGGCAAAATGCATTCAGAGTGAAGTCACAGCTATTGAACTTACAGTAGATGAGTTAACTGTAACCAACATTTAACGAGCCTGCCTGAGAGACTAAAAATCTTAGGCTTTGGTACTTCCATTAGCCACCCATTCAAGGATGCCCAGGGGAGTCTCCCACTTCTCAGTAAGCTGCAGAGGGAGATTAAGTAACTGCCTAGTCTATTACAAGTAAGCAGGTAGGAACTGCTGGATACTTTGGGAAATAAATGCTTTTGCCAAACACTTGGATATCTATCCCATCATATCCAGGTTAGAACTTAAGCCCCAAGGCAGCTGCTTTGGCATACTTACATTAATCAGTTCCAAATCGCACTGTCCACGCTCATAAGCCACACAGGCCAGGTGCGGGTCCCTCTTCTCACAGTACTTGCCAACAACACGACTATCATAGTAGGGATTCTCACGCAGGAATCTCTCTGGGTTGTTGTTGCTATCAATGTATATTTTGGCCAGGGCATTGTGAGTTGCAGGCTCCTCACAACCCTCATGAATTCTTGCTTCCAGCCAGGGCAGAAGCAGTTTCAGCCTAGAAGGAAACAGTGTTCACATTAGAGAGGTTGAGTAAGGATCCACTTGCACAGTTTCTTTGCTCTAGAAGTCAGCTGCAGCGTAGGATAGTAAGTAACCAGAATTGTAACACCCCATTTGGACCTTCTTTGTGGTTTACTATTATAATGGCATAACTTTCTGATATTATGAAGAACATTTCTTGCCAAAACCTCTCATTACCTCAAGGCTGCTTAAGGGAGATCAGCCAAAAAGTAAAGCAGATTTTTACTGCTCGCTCTAGCTGTGTAATGAGGACATGCATTGATAAATAACCAGTATAACCATTACCAGTCTGGCAGTGTTAGGAGACTTGGAGAAGTTTTAATACCTGTTTCTTTTCTCAACCTCTGCAACAAGCTCATCAGTTGAAAATTGACCTCTCACTACAAGGATAAGGTTCTTTATCACATCTTCAGAGCAGTCCACATCAAGCAGTCCCCCAATAACCACAGGCAGACGGCTTGGATTGACCTAAACAGGATCATTTTAAAGAAGTCAGTGTGTTGTCAGGCAGCACAACCAGTCAATACTTGTCCCTAGAAGTACACATGAAGACTGCTTGTTAAGATTGATCTCATCTTCCTGCCTTTACTCCCAGCTTCCTGAGGTTCTAAACAAGCTTGTAAGTCAATTCTTCAGTCGGCAGGGTTTCACACCACAGATCAGCGGCTGACTAATGCTCAGCCCCCATAGGAAGAGCTCCTGACCAGGACAATTTGTCCCTGCAGGGAGTATAAGGAACTTCCCCACCCTCCAAAATGCTGTACATGAAAATTACCCCAATAATTTCAAAGTTGTTCTACCAAGTTCTCTTCCTTCAAGAGATATCAGTGGGGATTACTGCTCAGCCTGGCTGAAGAGTAAGAGATCTGACTTGTGTAAGGGCTAACTTACCAGAAACCACTAATACATACTCGTGTCAGAGTCAAGTATGAGGCTGTTAACAGAATACTTAGAATGTTGCACATAACACTATAAAATTGATCAGTTTGGCTCATTAAAGACAACTAAAAGTTGTAACTTACCTTCTGCACATAAATCTCAATGTATTTTTGGAGATTATTTCTATACAAATACAGCACCAAGTCGTGGACAAAGTCAAAGCGATCACAGACAATGATGAGTGGCAACTGGTCAGTGAGTTTAGCTTCCTATAAAGAGAAGAGCTTCAGTAATTTGGTTTCATTCTTAGGCTTAAGCAGACAAATACAAGTCACTTAAACTGTTAAAGCAGCTGAATTTGGAAAGCCAAAATTCAACAGTCAACCAAATAATGACAGCTTATTGTTCAACTAATTGTTTGCAATATGTAGCAAATAGGAGTACTCAACACCCACTTCAGGGCCTACAGCAAGAAGCTCTCTCAAGTTTAACCCTGCTCCTTTGCATGGCAGAGTCTACAAAGTTTTACAACACAATACAACTATTAAAGCCCAAGCTATAGATTTAGTTTTTAGTTGCCGCTTGTGTTTGTTGTGCAGGATTAGCACTCTGGGATATCATAAGGAATTTAACTGAGACTAAGGTCATAAAGCAAAACTTAAAATAGAGAATTGACTTTAAGTGCCATGTGTCTTGGGATACCTTCTAGCTATGGATTTAGAGAACAGTAAGAATCAAGCTAGTAACAGAACTTCTTACATTGCTAGTCAGATTAGTTATCTAAAAGCATTCCAACTTTCAGCACAAGATTACAATGGTTACAGTACAGAAGCTTAATCTATATGGCAGACAGTATTCCGGATGCATACTTCACTTATTCAAACATGCACATCCCAGAATATAATCCTACATATAAATTACACTTAAGGACTTTACACAGGGAGGCCTGTACTGGGAGATTTACCTGGTACATGTCCTGCACATTCCAGACATGGAACAGCACAAAAAACAATAGCTTTCATCAGGAATTTGACAGCTTGATAACATATCTTAGGTGGCTTGATCAATTTACATACCTTACACCTCGGTGACACCAGGTTATGTTTATAGAATTCTCATTTGAAGAGTTTTGCCATCTTCAGATATGATCAGCAAAATCTAAGACTACGCTACGTAACCGACAAACATGAAGGCAGGAAATGTTCCCAGATAAAGTTTTCCCCTCCCACACTGTTTCTCAGGTGTTTCTAGCACTGTTACATTTGTCAGTAAGCTCGGCACTATCAGGCTACAGAATCTGGACTTTGAGCACACCAGCTTCTTCCACTCCTCACAAATGTTTCAGCAACGCTCTGAATCCTAGCAGGGACAGTCAGCATGTATTACACTGACTGGCATAATCTAGAGAGCTGATCTGCAGCTCATCTGCCTGAATGTTCTCTAATAAGGTGAGTGAGATCAAGCCTGAACTCTGAAAGCTTTTATGGAATTGACTCCATTTCATGTTTCTGGAATTGCTCAGTTGAAGCTGATTACACTGTGAATAAGGATCAAGCTATGAACTCATTTGGCATTATGTTTTTTCTTTGCCTTCATACTTCCATCTTTATAGCAGGCACCTGTAACAAGTTCTAAATGAGATAGTGCTGCTATTACAAGTTAAGAGTTTGAGCCAGGTTAACCTTTCTAAGAGCAGTGAGGATCTGACAGATTCTCCATTTCTCAGGCTCTGCTAGGAAGTACTGCCAACGTGCTAAGTATCTCGGGTTTAAATGGACAGATCCTTAAGTGCAAATGGTAGCCAATCTGTATTTTCAGAGAGCTGCCTCATTTACTGGGGACACACAGCATGTTTTATCAGCACCCCAAACAGGCCAAGACAATCCAGTGCCACCCACGCATTACCTTGAGGAAGTTTTTAACACGTTCTGGATCATAGCAGTTACTTTCCCTGCAGATTCTTTCCACTTCTTTAATTTGTCCTGTCTTGCACGCAGCTTGAATATACTTGAAGTGCACATCTGGATCCTGGCTGAAGTTTACAATAGAGCCCAGGAAATAAAACAAACCTCGAGGGAAACAGTCAACATGTTAATCTACTAAAGCAGTTGAGTTGGAACAACATCAGCTTTTAAGGAAGCCTTCCAAGTTACTGTTAACACAAAAATGTCAATCTGGCTACTGCAGTTTACAAAGATCTGAAAAAGATTCAAACACTGCAATTGTTTTACAAAATCCAGATTGTTTCAGCTTACTTCAGCCTATTGTATTCCCTATGTGTTACACAGACAACTGTATTATATCTGACTTGGATAAATACTGATGGATCATCATCACTTGCCAGGTAGTTAGTGGCAATACAGCTTTCTAGATTTTAGCAGATAAACAGTCCCTCATACACACGTGTGTGCTTTTGCTTCAGATAAGACCACAATCTTACCTTCAAAGCTCTTGAAAGACTCAAACAGCTCAATAAGTGACTGTGTTGACAGTTGTTCATGGTATTTTGAAGCTACTTGGACACAGATCTGCAGGTTCTGACGAATGTTAGCAGACAACATAGCACGCAGACACTCCAGGGAGTCTTCTACCGATAAGGAACCAAAATAATTCACTAACCACTGCAAAGACACAGAAGTCATTTTCGACCTATGCCCTCAAGTCACATATTGAAAGCAGTTATCAATGGCCTGGCTTGTGCTAGATTGAGGCTATTTGATCTCATACCTCAGGATTGAGAAGATGAGTGTGAACAACCGCACGCTTGATGTCATACAAGTCTGTGAAGTGTTCCAGTGCCCTCTGGAGCAATCCAGCTTTCTCACACAGCTGAGCTATGTGAGCCCGGTCGTAATGAGTAAACATTTGGTTTCCCAGGATAGCATCTGCAACCTAGGAGGAGTATTGAAGATTCCTTTAGTTCCTAAACACTGTCACTTCACACAAACCACAGTGCAGTAGCTAGCCTAGCTACAGACAAGGCTGTAACTCTGAAAGCATACCTGAGGTGCATGCATGAGGTTCATCTCAAGTAAACGTGTTTGCAGGGGACCTTCTGAGGGACGATTATTCTTCAGTGCATCCAGCAAGAAGGCTGTACATTGCTGAATTAAATTATATTCCATAAAGACATCCACAATCTGCAAGTGGAAAAAGAAGTAGTAACCTTTTGATTAGAAACTGGAAATATATTTAAACAAAGCGCAACATCAAGTGAAGCTTCCAAAGCTAACTCATTTAGTCTGGCACTCCATGAAGCTCTCATTTGGCACTCTTCAAACTAGGCAAGAAACAGCATTGTCCCAGTAAAATAAACCCAAAGAGTTAAAAATCTTTCTCTAGTGGCAAGACTGTGACTCCTCTTACCAATTTAAGGCCTCAAAGTTAACATTCCATAGCAATAAAATGTATTTACCTGTGTTATGTCTGCAAGAGGCTCTTCATCTTGAACAAGCATTTGTGCGAACTGCTGTCCTTGATCAGGGCTGATTCTCATGACATTCCTCAGCAAGAAAATCCAGTCTGGAGTATATCCAACCTGAAGAGATAATGAAAAGTAGTAACTCAGCAAGAGCACATCCCTTGTTAAATACAGAACTCAGTAAAAGCTACCACCAGAGGCTTACACAACCCACTCAGGATTTCCTCATTTGGAAAAGGCTACAGAGGGAAGTATTTCACCATCCCTGGAGACGTTTAGAAGACAGATGTGGTGTTAAGGGACATGGTTTAGCATTGGACTTGGTAGAGTTAGATGATGGTTGGACTCAAGCTTAGGTCTTTTCTAGCCAAAATAATTCTATGATAGGATACACATAGGAAGTCTAGCAGTACTTTATTCACAAGAAAATCTTAGGCCAAAGCAGGTACTACAGAGGCTCTCAGATTCTCCCCCCAGTCACTTTCAGCTGCTTTGGAACCCACAGCAGTTATTCATAAATACAAGCCAGATAAAGCAATTTAATTTCCTCTCACCTTCTTAGCGTACAAAACAATCTTTTGGACTTGTCCTGTTTCAGCAAAGCACTGGATGACTTTGTTTGGAACATTGGCTCTCAGATAGACACTAAGTGCTAGCGTTGGATCTACAGATTTCACAAGGTCTCCCAGCTCCTCTGAGCACTCCAGCTGTTTAAAGATAAACACCGTTAGTCCCACCCTTACAGCGCCATGCTGAAATGCACTGCTAACTTCCTCATTCCTCTTCATTTTGGACTTCTCTTAAGAATAATTAAGGCCCAGCTTGGCAGCATTATCTGACTCAGCAGTGATCTAGTGAGCTCAGCTCCTTACACTGTTCTACAGGAGCCAGAATTGCATTTGTGGAGCTAAAAAAGAATTAGGTGAAACACCACCATCAGCACATTTCCTCAGCTTGCTACAGAAATATAAGCTACAGTTCAAAGTAAATGCAAGTCAGTATCCGCACAAGCCTGAAGTGGTGTGGGAAAGCAAGCTTAGAGCTTTCCATATTAATTCCTCCTTGCTGTAGTTTTAAGGATGGGCAAAGCTCTTGCAGGATTTGATTGATTCTCTTGCAGTAGCATGAGTCATAGTGAACAACCATTGCTCAACTGTCTGATCACACTAATGTATTGATGAGTTACCCAGTTGAATTCTCCTGGAGTTGGGGGGAGGGAGGCTGTCAAGAAGCTATGTCCCTCCTCCCAGGCTCAGAATGCATCTACCCCAAATTTACCTTATCTTCTTTTAACCATTTTTCCAAGAGCTGTTTGCGTCCCTGCTGAAGCACTGGTCTGCAGAGCTCCAGGGACTCGTACTTATTCAGCTGTCCTTGGTCAAGCAGAATGCCAAAGTACTGGAGTAAAGGGGAAGTCTGTCCTGGCTGAGCTGGAACAGTCTGGAATCGGCGTATGGTGTCTGGAGTACGCAGGATTCCCTGCCAGGAAGAGATGCACTTCAGTTTTCTCTTCTGCTATTGTGGCTTGGCAAGAATTTCTCCAGAAAGATGAAGCTGGAAACGCTTGCTACAGCAACATTATGCTCTGCCAGCTCAGAATAAGGCAGAAGCAGTATGGCTGCACATCAGCTCAGATGTTGCCTTTGAGGTGTTTTGACAGAAGCTGTGCAATAGTGGCCTATTACACTTGTTGCAGTAGCAATGCAGATTTAAGTTCAGAGGACTATCTTACAGCATTAAGACATCTTTGCCCTTGCAAGCAAGCTCCTTTCATCTGAATTTAGCCTGTCATTTTATCTTGTTTCTAGATGCAGTCTCAGCTACAGGCTGTCTTTTCACAGAGGCTTTTCTCATCACCAAAGAAGATAATACCAGAAATGTTAAGCCTCATGGCAATTACTTTATCATTAATTCTTCTCCCCCTCTGTGGGCTTCACACAAACTTTAAGAACTTCCAGCATACAATCAGCACTCTCAGCACTTTGCAGACAGGTTCTTCATAGGTACATTACTACAGGAGCAATACCAAGCTTAAGCCAGTAGAGTTCATTACTACTCTTGAGTACCTCTCTCTTACCTTTGGGGCATTAGCTGCCACTTTTGCTGCCTCAGAATAGTTCCCTTGTGCAAAGAGTGCATTGAATTTTCTGGCAAAGAGTTCCTCAGCACCTGCCAGGTTGTTGCGGACAGCCATTCGTAAAGCTAGGTCAGGATTCTGCAGCACATTTGTGATATAGGGAATAATATTCTCCTCTTCCACACACACTGAGAGCACCTGAACAAATCATCAAGGAAAACCTCCTGTTAGTCCCCATAAATAAGCCAAGGACCAAGGGAACCTCTCGAAGGAAAGCTATGTTATATATGAAACTTCTCCATCCTTTGCTAACTGCAAAGTGTTGCCATTTCATTCAAGACCTCCAGTAAGAAAGAACCTCTACCATCCAATTACTGCATCAGACAGATGATTAACAGTTTAAACTAAGCTGGACCTCAGAAATACAGGGATATAAATACTATCTTCCTATAACCTGTTCTCAGTGTCTTACACAACCAAGTTGAGAGTATAAACAAGGAAGAAGTCTTCTCTGTATTACTATGCTCAACAAGCAACACTTGAAATCAATTCCATGTAAAGACACAGCTGTTCATTGTCAGTAGACTGAGCTAAGCAAGTCACAGGTGTATGGAGATACAGCAGCAAATGTTCTTTGAGTCTCAGAACCCTGCCAGACAATAGATGTGCCAAACAGAGCTCAGAGCTAACACATTTAAGACTCCCATTAACATATGCTGTGCAAGAGGATGCAATTTGCCTCCCAAAGCAGGGAATTTCATCCTCTACAGGAGGACAGTCTAGAAGCACTGACTGACATTACTAAACCCCCAAAATTATGCAACCAGAACTGGAGTTGTAAAAGAAACTAGAGATAGGCAAGCTGCACTCCTGCTCAGCTATCCGATACCACCATATTCCTCAGTCTCTTTTTCTGCCTTGTCTACCAGTTCTCAGAAATGAACACATTTGACCACCACAGTATCTAACTAAGAGCCAGTGGGTTTAGCTACACAAGTAGTTTTCAGGCCAAGCTGCCTTACTTGTCCCTTTCTGTTCACTCCAATAATTCCAGCTGTTGCTTCATGCTGTGCAGTAACAAATATGGTCTCCCCACTGATTCTGTTCATGTAGATGCAGGTGCCAGTTTCCAGGTCATACAAGTGGATATAGCCATACTTTGTTATGAGAAACACCACATCATGCTTGTCACTGATCTGCAAAACAGGAATAGGTTCATGGAATTTGGTATGGGATGAATGAAAGGAGGCAGTGCTTTTAAGGACCAGCAGGTAGCTGTGCCCTTTCATAACAACAGGGAGCACTGTTACAGTTTCAACAAGAGAAGCTACAGACTTGTTCTTGTGCTCCTTTGCAGCTGTCTTACCTGCATGGCAACAGGGAAATCATTTTGTGCTTCAGGAGGGAAGAAGACATCCACAGCTTTCTTTGGAAATGGCTGGTTCCCAGAAGGTGGTGTGCCAACCTCAATGATATGCAGCTGTGCAATAGATAAGATTAGTCTGTTAGTCCTTGTAGTTAATTTATCCAACAAGAGATTCAACAATGAAGATAGGAGAATTCTTTTGCATAAGCTTGGGATAAAGGCTCAGCACCACAGATAAACTGAATCAGTCCTCCTAAATACTTTTACTGTCTAAAAGTGTGGCATACTGTATCCATATACCATAGATGAGGGAAAGGGTTAAGCATGATATTTAGTTACCGCTAGCTACTGAGAAGTTAAAGGATTCAGCTAGGTCACTTTATACATTCTTTCAACTTGGTTAGCACTCTACAAAGACATTTCTGAAGATGTTTCTCTGAATCTAGCTTTGTTTTAGCTGCCACAAAGTAGCTCACAACTCCAGTATTAATATTAGACCACTGTTTGGGCTTGTAACTGTAATTTTTTTTTCATCCAGTAATTTGGAAGTTAAGTCAAGTCTGATACTGGGGATCAGCATCAAAGAAAGATTACAACAGCTTTTCCCTTTAAGCTTAGCCTGTGAAGCTGAGTCACGTGTTTCAAACAGCTCATTAGGCTGATCATGACACGCTACCTCACTTCAGGACTGGAAACAGCCTTCTGCTACATCAAGTAGTTAGTCCCTGCTGTGAAACTGTGTGCACCAGTTTCCATATACACTAGCATTCAGCATTCATACATATATAAAACAAATGAAATCCAAACTGACACAGTCCTTCCACTTTGTTCCTTAAAGGCAACTTTGTGCATTAAACCACTTGGTTTTCCTGGAAGCAGCCAGGGCAAGTCACTGAAGATTACAACATACTGAGAATCAAGTCTTACCTTACCCCCAGCTTGCCCTCTTACTGCAAAACAGAAGAGAGTGGATTCTTCAGCATTTCCTTCCATCTTGAACTGAGCAAAGCTAGCTGCATGTCCCTCAATTGGTTGTGACACTTTTCTATCTACAGAATACAGTTGCATGGCTCCCACCACACGATTTTGCTAGACAAGACAGAACAAGAGTCAGAATAATGAGCAATGAGCCAGTAATTTAACTTAAGTTAGTGCTGGTAACTACATTGTCATGTCAATGTCAAGTGCCATGCCATGCTTTCTCTCACAAAGGCATCACCCAAGACTCTTAGCCTTGTGCTAGTGTTTATACCATTACTGCAAGATTTTCAGTTACACTTCAGTCTGTTTGAAGATCCAGACAAGCATTTACATTCCCAGCAATGGTTTAGGAAAGAAAACAAACATATCAGTCCTGCTTCTCTAGAAGAAGGAAAGGAGGCAAGCTCTGGGCCTCCCAGGTGGTGAAGTACCTGTGCAGATATGCCAGTCAGCAGGAGCCACTTCTGCTTAGCATCGGTGCGGTAGTTGATGATCTGGCAGCCAGCAAGGCTGGAATGGCGATCGAACATTTTCACCGGCTGGGACTCCCCCTCCATGCTCCAGTGGTAGACTGCATTATCCGTTACGAGGGCAACGGTATTCAGAGAGATCCACTTCCAGAAGGTGACATCATCTGTCATGGTGTGAGCCTTCATTTTGCTCTTCATTTCAATGTTAAATATTTGAAGTGTTTTCCCAGCTAGAAAACACAGCATTGTTAGGCAGGTGACAGCTTCCACTTATTTCAAGCACTGGTTAAAAGTAGAAGAGCTGCACCGTGACATTAAACCCTCATGACTTCCTTCAAGAAAATGCTGCTATAGACTGCAGTATCTTCAGTGCTCAGCTATTACTTTTAACCAGACCACTCTCCTAGGGCTAATTTTGCCACTACTGAGCAACCAAACAGATGTGGAAAACAACTTGGTAGGAGACAAGAGCTTCAGCTACACCAACAAGTTGTGTAAGACTTCACATACATCCAAACCAGGTTACAATAATGCTGAGTCTCTTGAAAGTTGTAAGGAGCCATGTCAGTGTCATAAAAAAACCTCTCCACATCTGTTTTAAGCATAAAAACCAGGGCACAACATGGAACAATCAGGTTGCAGAGGGCTTTCATGATTCAGACTCATTAATTAACATCCTCAGGTTGCACTAACAGCATACACAGCTACTGGCTGCAAACCGGACTAACAGATACTGTGCAAGGAAAGGGATCTAGTGACCAACACAAGCTCTAGAAGGTAAGAGGAAAAGTTCTTCTAGTTACATTGAATGGTGCATACACACAGTGGCATGTAAGAAATTATTTCTTCCTGTTGAGAAGATAAGGAAGGTTCTGACTAACTCCTCCTAGGTTTAGTTAGGAGACAGCTATTTAAGAACATGCTAGTATAGCCCAAGAGGAATATTAAAGATCATGTGAAAATAGGTGCAGGGCAGAATATCTGCTAGAGTTATTAACTGGAATTCAGCCTGATAAAGCCACAGTACCATATGGGCAAGTGCTTTCACTCAGCAGGGATTAGTTAGAACTGTTAGTTCTGCTACTGACATAAGATGCAGAGTCAGGAGTTTCTCTGGAGCTTGGAGAAGTCTAACACAGTGTTACTCAGGCTACAGACTAGCAGTTTGTTTCCCTATCTAGCACAGCTGGGGTTTTAGAGTCAAGGGAGATGACATTCCGGTAACATGCATCCTGCAAGGCATACTCAGGAGGGAAATGTCTAGCCTTAAGTCAAAAGGATCATTCCTGCTTATAAAACACTTGATACCAAGATCCCAATACTTTAAGAACACTTCAAGTCCTTAAGGGGGTTATTTTTCTGTATGTTAAGGATTCCCTTGCCTGGGAGGACACAAAACCCTCAGAATTTTAGGCTCTCAGTTGCTTAAACACCACTGTTCAGCCACGTGCACCACAGATCTGAGCTCTTTTATTCTGCTTTTTCATTTCATAAGACACAACAGGAACTAGTACAGTCAATTGAAATAACTCACCATCTGCACACACAAGAAAGCATTAAAGTTGTGACAAAACAGTAGCACAGTATTAAAAGTCAAACTTAGACAACATTGAATACATATCAACCTTTCCATTAGCAACACATGCATTGCTAGAGTGACAGTTCAAGGCCCCTTGTGCCTCTTGGGGAAAGAGAAAGGATTCTGGAAACTGCAGAGGACTACAGAGAACTGCTTGTTCTGTGTCACCAGAGATACCAAGTTAGCTGACCTTGTGGTTGGTTCACCATCTCAGTTTTCCCTGCATAGCTTTACTCCTCCTATCACCAACTGATACCATAAACATGCACAAACTGGTGTACTGGCCTTTTCCAGCAGGGCCAGACTAAGGCCTTCAGGAATATTTTCCCTCCTCCCCAACCTTAGTTTTCCTCTCAGTCAAGAGAAGCTTAGCTGATGGACTTTATACACTCACAAGAACAGGTCTCACTTCCCTCCAACATAATTCCAGACATGAGACTCCAGAAGTATCTCAAAGCCTACACTTCCCTTCCAGATCTCCCTACTCTGACTAAAGCAAAACTCATCCTAATGATCAGCAAATAGCAGGAAGCTTCAGCTGAAGCTTACTGCCTAGCTACTGAAAATGCATTCAGCTTAAGCTCCCACTAAGTTGTGAAAAGCTGGTAAGGGATCCTCCCCCATAAATTGACCAAGAGACTTCAGTCAATCATAAACTAGTCTTACAGAGAGCTCTCCATCCACTTCAGGCATTTCTTTATCAGGATTTCCATACCTTTTAATGCAATGACTTTACTGGCAGGGTTCATGATAGCACTGTCAGCTGAAATTGGTCTTCGAATTGGGTTGCTGGGGTCGTTCATGTCAATGATCACCACTTGAGCCTGTTCTCCTACTTTCTCTCTGATGCAGATGAATTTGTCAGACTCCATTGTCAGAGTGCTGAAGCCAATGTTTGCTGGGTTGATGCCCAGATTTTGGAGCTGAAAGAGAAGGAGGCAATTAAAAAAAATAAGAAGTTTATCATTAGGTTATTACCTTATTACAGCTTTTTGAGAAAGTCACAAGAGATTTTAGGCTCCATCTATCTTTCTATTACAATACAACCATTGCTAAAACCCTTGCCCATTTTCAGTTAAACCCAGCAGGCTTCCTGAAGAAGGCCTGCAGCATTCAAGCACTTGGTGCCTTGTCTTCATGGTCCACTTACAATTTACTGGTCTGAGAACTCAACTTCTGAGACCATCACATGGTTTAAGGTGCACATTGAACTTGCTTGCTCCTGGTGCCTGTTCTGGAATTGCAGCTTCAGTACTCACTCTCACCAGCTTTGCTCCCAGAGCTCTAGCTTATTCCACTGAGCTTGGCAGCTATCACTATTTCAAGCTTAACATCACACGTGAGGCGTCTGAGCTTTATCTTTATCCTTGTAGAGTTAAAAAAAGCTACCTGTCCAGCAATTAGCCTAGTCCTGTCTAGCAGCAAGCCTCTACCCAGGAAGCTGAGCTAGCACATAGGAGATGGACGCTGCTGAAATCAGAAAGGGCTCATCCACAGCCATACTTAACACAGAAGACCTCAACAAACCACCTCCTTTCCTGCTGAGCCACAGTCTGCTTCTGCATAACTTTGAATTATGTTTCTAGCACAGCTTGCAACAACAAACCAGTTTAGTTAATATCACTTCACTGTGCATTAGAATGCAGTAGTAGAACAGTTTATTCCATGTTTCATGGTGGGAATGCAGAATGGTTAGTTCAGCTCACACACAGCTAGCCAGAGGGTGGAGATACCTTCAAAACTCAAGATCAGATTTATCCCTTAGAGGAATTATCGCTTCTGCTACTTCAGATATTTTCTTTTGTGGAAGACTATTTGAACTTCAAGCCCAAGGTCTCCCAAGGACTAGACCTTCAAAGTCATTTTAGTATTATTGTACTGGTTTGAATGAAAACACCAAGCTCTTATCAGCTGTGCTCTGTAGGAGCTGAGAAGACCACGCCTGAGCTGCTCTGCTCCCACTTACTTGCAGCTGCTGATAACAAGGGTGGATTACCACAGTGCCCCTTTGCCCTGGCTTTCAGGCAGCACACGAGGAACAAGCAACATCTAAGCTATGGCACACCAAGTTAACAGAAAAAGCTTCAGAAGAGGCACTTCAATGGACGATCTGTATCACCCAGTGAATCAAGATGGACAGATCTTGGTATAGTTTGAGGCTGTGACTCCAAAGCAAGTCAGTTTCAGCTCCTTGGGTCTGCTGAAGAAGAGAATTTATAGAAGATGATTCAGCCTTTGTGTATGGTTCTCTGGTCACTCTGCCTTGAAGGCTGAAGTTCTTCAGTCAGGCTCAAACAATATCAAAACCATGTTGAAGGTCTAATTTCACAACTAGTTTGAGTTAACACTGATCTTTCAGTAAATGTAAGGTCTACCCAGCTTTTATTCTCCAGAAGACTTTGTGAAAGATAAGAGCAGAACAGATTTAAATTAAATTCTTGAAGTTAGGCCTCAAGCTAGTGACCATGACTGAGGCCCTTCTTCCAAGGCAGAACACCTGCACTTCCAGAAACTTACCACAGTGAACAGTTCCATCCCAAGTCAGTTCCCTTTACATCATCCACCTGACAACAGAGCCAGGGAACTTTCAGGCAAAAGCCAAATGGTTTATCAGCTCTCCCAAGAAAAAACTGTCTTAATGCCACAGCTTCTTAACAGGCCAGAACCCTGTGACTCAGATTTAATTGTCTGAGGTCCAGCATCACAAAACCCAATCACATTCTTCAGCAACGTGGATTCACTTAGAAAATTCCAGATTTAGGATCAGATCTCCCTTTCACACAACTTTATTTGAGTACTGTTCTCTAGGCCTGGGACTCTGATATTTGTACATCAGTAAGGCAGGACTACATGTAACTTGCTCACACCTCTGCAGGCAGAGGAAATTTCACGATAGAAGACTTTCATCTGGTAGAGCTGGAGAGACTTAATAGGATGTGGTGTTTCTTTCTGTTAGGGCTACAGGCTTAACAAGTGCAAAATCACTTCTGGAGGATAGTTTGAGTCCCAAGTACTCCACCTGGCAATAACTCACAGCACTAACCTCAAACACTGCTGACAGAACAAATCAAATAACCAAGTCCTAAAAGGCAGCAGACCTCTTTGGGAAGTCTAGGCTTAGCCACTCAAAGTTGCTTAGATATTGCAAGACAGATTTATCTTTATCATGATCAAACTGCCATCTGCTAGGTATGTCTGAGGTATCCCACCCTAGTCAGCAGGGGAAGATGTGGTCCTTTTTAAACTTCAAACTATTTTCAAAGGCTAGATATTTTTTGACTGGCACTGGAGCTCTGAAGAAAGCTTGAAGAAGCTTGCTGATGGAGGTGCAACCATTAGTGAGGTCTTTAGGTACACAAACTTGTTCTGCTAACATTTCATCTTTTAATCTCAGATCCAAGTGCAGAACCAAGCCTGCTTCAAGCACCAATGCAGGAAGGTGACTCTAAGCATGACAATCTCTGCCTTTGGTTACAGGAGTGTCACCAGCCCAGAGCAGCATTGCCTTGCTCAGAGGGTAAGGCTAACAGTAACTTTCTTTGGCTGCACTCAGGCCTGATGCACACCACTCCTGAGAGTATAGCTCATTCCCTGGAGTACAGGTTACTTTCTTCCCCAAATAGGCTAAAGTTCAGGTGAGTGGGGCAGTGTTTATAAAACTAAGCAAAGTAAACAGAGACCAAGACTGCTATTGGGAAATCTGACAAGAGAGACTTCTTTGAAGGCTTTTATTATGAAAATTTAAATACTATTTCACATACAAACTCCTGAGCTGGCACCACAACTGAAAGAATAGAGAGGTTTACCACAGATTTTCTACTCCTTCTCTTACCACAAAGGAACCACCCCCACCTCTCCCCTCCCTAAAATTCAATATAGCACTTAGGTCTACCACCTTTCACCCACCCACAAACAAGTTTTAAAAATAGTAACAAAAAAATGAAATAACTGTAAAATTCCTACATTGTACTACAAAAAGTACTTCCTTGGCTTTCAAGCAGATGTGAAAGCAGAACTTGCTAGCTGTGCTTGAGCAACCAATTTACAGTTCAAGTTATTTTACACCAACATCTGTTGGGAAGTTCAGTTATATCACTCTCCTGAAGGCATGCTGAGAAGAAAGTGTTCTGTGGAGTAGCTGCTCCAGTAGAGTGGAACCACAAAACAGGTTTCCAGAGACAGCACCAACTCTTCTGTTCAGCAGAGATGTCATCTCAGAGTACTCCTTTAACCCAAGATGGGATACTTCAGTCATTTGCAGGCTGTACTGAACCAAATTCCATAACCACCTTTATCTGAACAGCTTTGGGAGGTGAATCATTACAATATACTAAATCAAAGTCTGGTCAGCAAAACAGTTTTTCCTCTGGAAGATAATTAACATGTATTCTTGGTAGCTTCTCCAGATCAGATGTCATATTACATGCACATTTCACATCAAACTGCATGGTAAAACTGCTGACAAAAGTCTCTTTGTTGACCCTTTCCTGGAACATTTGCTTTCTTGTGACAGTTTGCTTAGCTGTCAAATAATTTCTCCCTGCCTATGAGGAAGGGCACAGAACTGCTGAGTAGACATTTCACCTCGACTCACACTCAACAGGATATAACCACTGTTCTTGTAGCCACAAGCAGCTGCTTAGTTTCTGCCCAGAGACTCCTTATCTACATGCAGCTAGAAATCACGTAGCTGGGAAGTGCCAGTTCACAGAAATATTCCCATGGACTTGGAGAAGCACAGAGCTCCTTGATGTGCAGTGAGTCACAAGGCCATGCTTTGCTGGGCTTTGAACACAGCACATCAGGCTACAATTCAGCCACTCATTTAGCTCCATACAGGAAAATCAGCAAACTTAAATTTCCCAAAAGGTATTGATCTGTCAGAGTTACTAACTGCAGATCTGCAACACTGGAGTCCTACAGCTAATGCACTTCATGCCTACCAGTGCAAGGTAAGAGTTACAGCTCGTGACAGGCTAGGAAGTTATGTTTTCAACAGATAAGAGACTTCTATAATATTTGAGAGCTCTTCTATTTCTATATCCTTCCTATTTTCTGCCTCACCCTCAAAAGGCTGAGGTAGCCATCCGGTCTCAGCAGCCACAGGCATGCTGGGAGACTGTTCTGGTTTACTGTACCTGCTGAAACTTGAGTGCAGAACCACCAGCTGCTATCACTTGTCTTTGGTTAAGTCACCACAGCCCTAGTGTGAAGTGCTAATGAGCAGTGGCACCAGGACAAGCAGGCCTGTTGACTTCAGTACCTGCTGTGAGGGACATGCCAAGAGCAACAGCTTATGGACTGCTTAACTAATTGTTTCTATCCAATTAGTGGACGTGCTCTTCAAGTTGCCCAGACTCCTCACATCATTCTTTGTTACAGGTTTTCCTTCTCTAGTAATATTCCAAGCTCACTGGTTTTAGGAATTCAGATCGGCTAAGAAGCAGGGGGCAAGACCCCCACCTAAACATTGTCAGCCACAGCAGACCTGTCTTTAATTCCTGACTCAAAATACCAACTGAAGACTTGGCTGCTTCAAATTAATGCTGTTATAGCAGAGATTTAGTGGGCTAGGATATATTAAACCATCTCACTGCCAGCACAATACATGGAAACATTTTGTTGTTTGTCATTGTTAGAGTGCAGTAGTGCCTGTGTATGTTTTGAATACAACCCCTCAGCTGGCCAGTTTTATTCAGCCAGCTCTCTGGCAGAGGTAGCCGTGCTCCTGAGAGCCACCCAAGGGCCACCACACTAAAACATTACAGCCACCATTCGGGTGTACTGCTTCAGCAACCAACAGCTACAAGAACCCTTCTCCCAGTAAAAGAATGGTTTTGTCTTAGCATCAAGAGCAGCCCAAGCAGACAGCTTTCTGTCTAGGAAAGTCTATATACTTCAGTTCAGATGAGTTAAGTCACACTAGTACAGCAGTGTGCCTGGTCCAAGTACCCTTTTTATAGATTTCAGGGCACTGTGGCTAAATTAAAAGGCAACCACAGTTCATCACCTGCTAGTTTGTCTGGTTCCTTCTCACTCATCTGAGACATGCAATCTTGGAACAGCTCCATGCACCTACCGCAGTGAGCAGTGTTCTTTTACTTTCACTCTCAACTGAAACCCCTAAAACCTTGATAGATTTGCAGTCATTGGACATGCTGAACTCTGATCTCCCACCACACGACCACTGGACTGCTTCCTCATAGATACTTTAACAAAAAATAGTACTGTTGAGTTTTGTAAGAGGAGTCTGGTAGCTTTGATAGCACAGGAATCAAGCTTCTCCTTGAAACATCTCAAGGTAAAAGTTTCTCTGCAGGATGTTGTTGGTGTTCTTTTGTGGCAAGGCAAGAGACAATACACAGATAACATCCCCCGTATTTGTGACTGTTGAGATTTCAGAGCTATGTCATGGGACTCAAACTGTGAAGCCTGACAACACATTTTGGTTTTGGACTTCACTTAGGAACTCTCCAGAAGGCTTACTTAACCCTGCAAAAAACCCCACCTTGCCCCATCTTACTTGTCCACAAATGATCTTTAGCTCAAATTGCAGGTCCAAAGCATGCTGTACCGAGTACCCAAGAGACAAGACATTCAGGAGCACAACAGTGCAGGGCTCCTGGAGGCTTCAATTCTTCATTCCCATATCACCTAGCCAAGATACTGACAGCAGCAGAAAATGCCAGCTTGCCTTGAGTAGTGCAAGATGGAGCACAGATGGGTTGAAGATGAAGATCAGGATGAGATTTGTATAGACTTGACCATTTTCTGATCTGCAGTAGGGGGTCCATGGAGAACTAGTATCCTACTGCACATAATGCTGACTGCCAGTCTTCTGGATTAATGGAAAGCAACTTCCAGTAATAGCCTCACAAGAACTTCACCATTGTATCCATCACCTGCTCTTTTATGAATAAGGCTCCAGTTGGATACTTTGCCTTTCCTTAAACACCAGCTACAAACTTGCAAGTGTTGCTCAACACCTGTACAACAAGTTTCCCAGACAATGTAGGTCAGGCACAGTTCAAAAAATTGCACTATTGAGTCCATGAGGACCTCCTACGAACAGCCTGGAACACACTACAGCAGCTCTGGGTAACAAAAAGGTTGCAGTATCAACATTCCTACTCTCAACATTTACTCCAACAGCAGTCAGAAGTACCTCTAAGAACTCAAGGCCCTCTGAATTTTTTCAATGAAGTAAAATGAGGAAGTTCAGTAGGTACAGCAAAGTGAAGCATTAAGGGCAAGAGCCACGTGTATGCAGGCTCAGAAGGCAGGACACCCAGTCTTTAAGACCAGATATGCAGTAGTAAAAGATACTGGTTAAGCCAGTGCTCTGGAACAGGAGGGGGAAATGCAAATAAAAAGTTACAAATAAAGAGATAAATCAGTCTTCAGTCAGAGCAGTCACATTCCACAATAGTGCTGGCCTGAAACCTATCAGCACCTCAGAGTGAAGCTGATGAGTTTCATTATGTAATAGAACTCATGTCATTAGAGACCTGGTCGTGGGTCACATGCGAGCTTTGTATCTTAAATAATGTATCACAGACTCACGCCCACAATACTTTATTAAGAGATGGGCTACCCAGAGGGATGGCTTTCACCTGAGCACATAGAACCTTCTCAATACCTCATCCTAAGCTACGGCACTACCAAGAGACAACGTTTGCTCAGAGCTGAAGCTCTGGCCAACTCGTGAGATTCTCCTCTCAGTGCTGCCGGATAAAGAACAGTCCAGGGCCACACTTAAGCTATAAATTCTGGCCTGGCTTTAAAGTGTTATCAAAGTAAAATTATCCAGCGCCCAATAGTTAACTAGCTAGATAAAAACCAATCATGGCAGCATTTCTAAAATCTAGAAATAACACTACAGACAGTGGTAATTCACACAGCAAAATAAGCACTTTGCATCTTTCTTTCAACAAGCTGTCTAGAAATTACATTATTTCTATTTAGGTTAGGGGAAAAGAAGTCACTATAAATGATGCAAACCCATCATTATGGTAGCACCAACCACAGCCTCAGTTAGCCAAGCACAAACTACATTTAGATACTAACATGACAGGGAAGAAGAGCTACAGATAGATTTCCAGAAGATCCTGCCTAGGTATGTCAATGTAACTTTCATTACACAAGTTCTCCTCAAAAAAAAACCCCACCTCCTCAGTAGTGAAGCCAAGCTTAAAACCATCACAGCTACAGCAACTCAGGACAAGAAGAATGTAGTACTTCGCCCTACAGACTTGTCAGCTAGGAAGTACACATTGCACAACCCAATTACCACTTCCAGACCCCTCCCTGTACTCCAGCTTCACCCAGAAGACGTTCAAGCTGCACGCTCATTTGAGAGTGTAAACTCGCATTCCTGCAGTGAAGTGACTTTAGAATTGTTACTACTGCCTTTAGAAAGCCACCACAAATAAACTAAAGGTCATATTTGGGAAGGGATCTATTAGAATCCGGTTACGGTTTAATGCTACCCAAACCCAGAATTTGTCAGGGGCCAGGAAGCATCGGCGGTGAGCAGAGCCCTGGCGCTCCTGTGCCTGCACTGCCACAGCCGTGCTGCAGGGAAGCCCGCAGTAGCTTTCACATTTCACTGCAATATGTGGTTTTTCACCACAGAAGATGACAAGTCAGAACATCAATAAAACGCTTTAATACGTCCTTAGGATTACATGAAGTCATCGCCCCATTGATTTTTTTTTTCCTCTTTTATCAATTAACAGTACACGGAGACGACTTCCACCACCACCACCACTAGCGTCCCCCCTCCCTTGCAGATGCCCTGAAGCGGGATTTCCCACTCGCGGACTCTCCCCTCGGAAGCCGTGCGACACCACCCGCACTCTCCCCTCCCACCGCCCAGCAGGTGCTAGAGCGTGGGCACGGCGCCAGCCTCGCCTACACCACCGGCACGGAGCACACTCCACCGCCCAGCAATGGGAAACCGAGGTGGGGACCGGGCAAGGGCAAGGGCTGGATGCCTGCACCTCATCGCCGCCTCCCCGGGACACGGCAGGGCCCCACGACGCCCAGCCCTTCCCCTCACGTCCGGGCCCGCACGGAGGCAGCAGTGGGCACGCTGAAAGGTGCCCTTCGGGGCGGCGCAGCGGGCAGCCCGCGGCGGGAATGCGCTGCCCGAGCTAGACATCGTCAAGGCCTGCGTAAAGCGGCCACCGCGCCGCTGGAGAAGACCCAATCTCACAGTCCTCAGGGAAGGACCGCGGGCAGGCCCAGGGCCTCTCGCCCAAGCACGGACCCCGAGCGGCTCCTCTACCAAAAGAAGCGGCCCGCCCGCCGCGATACCCGCCCCGATGCCCGCTCCCCAGCCCAGCTTCCCTCGGCGCCCACCTGGAGATGCTCCTGGAAACGAATCGGCAGGATCTGGGCCATGGTGGCGGCAGGCTGGGGCTCCAGTCCGAGACCGGACCGGAGTCACACCTCAACGGGGTCCGGGCGGCGCGGGGAAACGGGACCGCAATGGCGGAACGGGCCAGCGAGCGGGGAAGAGCCGCGGCGATCCGGAAACTGCCCCCGCCGGCGGAAGGATACCGCCGCGGAAGGAAGAGGCCTGGCCTCACCTGCCGGGACCGGCCTTAACTGCGCCGGCCGCGCGGAAGGATTCCGGCGAGCGGCGTGACTCACACGCCGCGGGGCCAATGAGAGCGGCGGAGGAATCCGCCACCGGAAGGGACTATTTCGGGACTCATCACTCTTCTTTCCCCGGCCTTTTTTTTTGCCACATCATGCGACCGGGGTGCCGCTACGTCACTTCCGTTCCGCGCTCGTCGCCCCGGCGGTCACGTGCAGGGGGCAGCGCGGCCGGTACAAGGTGACTCGGCCGGGGCGGGGACGGTTGCCATGGGGACGGGCGGGGGAGGCCCGGCCCCGACTCCCCTCAGCCGGGCGCGGGGCTTCCCATGCTCCGCCCGAAGCCCCAGGCAGCGACTGGACCGATCTCCCCGCCCCCGAGCCCAGCAACTCCCGGGGCCGCGGATGAGGGCTCTGCCCTTTGACCCTTCATCGCCCTCACTCTCTGCCCACTGGTTTCCTCCCCCGCCTTGAGGCTGTCTGGCTGGTCTGCTGCTCTGCCCGGAGCAGCAGCTGGATCGATAGAGGATGTGGTTTTGCTTGCTGTGCTCTAACAAATGATTAAAAAGACAAAACGAAGTAGGGAAGGAGGAGCAGCTGACCCACACCTTCACCCCACGCAGACTGTCACTGAACCTCTCCCCAGGCTGCTACAGTCCCTTCAAACTGCAGGGATGGTCCAAAGGCCTCTTTCCTTAGAGCACTGTTAATAAGTACAGTAACACAGTGAAACTTCAAATTTCCTTCTATTAACTTAAAGTAACCCCAGCCCACAGAAACAGGTAAAATGTAACTCTTTAAGAAAAACAAAAAAATATTGATGAGCAGGGCATTCCACCTGTTTCACTAAGAGGTTGGGTCCTGTAATGCACAGACCCCCCCAACAGACCTCACCCCTGCTTTGCTTAGAGTTTGCCTTCTTCTGCAATCTCATTTCCTCTGATAACTTTTGCTTTGTCTTCAATTCACAATTGCAAAAGCTCTGAGTAGCCCTGAAACAGAGGGGGGAAAAAACCCAACACCTCTCCCTTTGTATAAATAAAATAATAAAGCTCTAGGATTTAAGAGATACACAGCCCTGAGCAAGAGTGGGTGGTGTAGCTACTGATCTCAGACCTAGCGTGTGGTGCTGATGTCATTTGACTTGCAAGTGGCTATGACAAGGGGAAGAGAACATAAATCAACAACAATAATTTGTGGGCTTTTGCAAAATTCATGCAATGGGTTTAGTCAAAGAAAAGTGCTGGCTTCTCAAAAGCAGGGTCTGAGCAACAACAGGGAAGAACAAAACCCTTTTCCCTCTGAACACAGGAGAAAGAGCCCAGGGAGAGAGGAATCGTAAACATGCCACTTCCTACAAGGATTGATCGCAGCCAGCAACTGCTCGATTCACACACTCCCTTCAGAACCACAAAAGCATTAAATGTTGCTGCTGTTCTTGTGCTCTGCACACAGACGAGGGGCAAGAGGCAGCAATTCTCCTGTAGCTCAGAACTCCAGGGCTGGCACTTGCAGGACATCAGTACTGGCTCCAGCCCTCGCCACTGACAGCTGTGGTGCTGCTCAAGTTAAGCCTCTTACAGCCTGGTGAGCAGCACCTAGCCCTGCAGGGCAGCCAGAGGACACCGCTGCAGCCTCTCCACCACAGCAATCACAGCTGCCGCTTCCCTCAGCTTGGCAAGTCCAGAGAACAGCCTCAGCTTTTTCATTCCAATAGGTACAACCACAGAAAGAGGGACAAGCATCAGACCTGCTACCTTCTTCACAAACATCAGTATTATCAACTCATTCATTTCCCATGGTTTTTGTAAGCATAGCACAGAATCCCAGCATGGAAGGGGTTGGAAGGGACCTCTGGAGATCATTCAGTCCAACCCCCCGCTACTAGAGCGGTGCCAGCTACAGCAGGTTGCCTAGGATCATGATGTCCAGGCAGGTTTGGAATCTCTCCAGAGGAGGAGACTCCACAACCTCTCTGGGCAGCCTGCTCCAGTGCTATGTCACTCACCAACAGCTACAGCCTGTGCACTAGAGCTGGAATGCTGAATACATCAAGTGCTAAGGCCCCCTTTCTACATCACTTTAACTGTGTTAGTTACCTGAAAAGCAACTGAAGGCAACTCCTAAGCTGCACACAACTGAGGCTTGAAAAATGACAGTAGGTTCTTTCAGTTTCTTGGAAATTGTCTCAAACAAAATATTACTCACTGAAAGTGAAAAATGGCCCAAAAAAAAAGAGACAAGCTCCACACTAGAGCACTGGAACACTTTAGGACTATTAAGGTGACAGTAGGAGATTACATCTTTATGAGAGGGAAACAAACTTTATGATGACAAAGCTCTTGGCTGTGTTACATACTTGAGTTAAGGAAAAACACCAATATTTCCTTATGGAAAAAGAATCAACATTTGAAACACTTCTCCAGAGTAAAATCTATGTGTTTGAAAAATGACAGCTACCAAACTCAGACGAACAGCCTAGGAGGCAGCAGGCCTGCTGATGGACTGCAGGAGGCAACCTAGCTGAGGACTGGGCTGACTGCTGGGTTGGTTGGGGTTGTTTTTCATTCAAATGGAAACCACACAATGCTGAAGTCATCCCAGATAAAAATTATGTATTTGTAGCAAGAACATGAAGACAGTTACAAAATACTTTGTGTACAAAGACACTTTCACCCACAAACATCACTGTACATGGTACAGCACAACACAGAATAGAAACAACACTGACTGCAACACAGAATGCAGGTTGCAAACCTCATTTTGAGTTTAGATCCTGATGGCTGCGCTTAGTTGCCAGCTGGGGTTAAACCATGATACGGTTCCATCACTAGAAGAGCACTACCTACCCGTTTTCTTGAGTAGTGCACAAGCATGGAAACAACCAACCAAAGTAAAATGGATAAAAATAGTCCTGCTCCTTAAAAGAGAAGAAATCCCAAACTTAAGAAAAGTTTATTAAATAATAGTACTGAGACCACTGAGACCTTTCTACCTCAATCAAATGCCACAGAATTGGCACCACAGTATGATGTCTCCACCCACGCTTCAGGCTGCTAAAGTGTTGCCAGTGACAAGCGGCAACAAAATTCAGCTTGCTAACTTTTCCTGGCTGGATGCAGCAGAGGAAGGTTGCATTTAAGTGGTCTGACACTCAAATGTACCACAAAGCAGAAGTTTTTCTCTATTCCAGTTTGTCACTCTGCATTATGCAAACATCCTCCCAACAACTGCACCAAACTGCTTTTCCTCATGGCATTACCCTGTTTCTTTCACTGCAGCACTTAAACCCTGGGCTCTTTGCTGCTTTCTCTCAAGATAGCGAGCTCGGGCATCCAGTATTGATTTGTCATCATTCCTTCTCTCCATCTTCTTTGCAGAGTTGTCTGTGACTGTTTCTGGGGGTAGGAAAAAACCAAGAGAAATAAACTCTTCTGCATCAACACCCCCCAGCATTACAATTCTCCCCACTTGCAAAATACCCCAAGCCCCCAACAGCATCTCAAATGTTTTTCAAGTCCCAGTCAGTCACTTGAATGACTTCCAGAGAGGACAGACTGTACCACAGCAGGGAGGGGAAAAAAAAAACAACAAACCACCCATGCCTTAACTCCCATGTCAATATTGCAGCTGGGCTCATCTCATCCCCCAAATGCCTATCTTGTGTTTTATTGTAACAGATATCATGCATCTTGTGTTCTGTGTGCCCGTTTCGTCTCTAAATTACACATTCCCAGCTCAGGTTTAGGCAGGAGAGGGACAGCTTTGGGAGCAGTATTAAATAAAAAAAGGCTCAGAATAAGCTATCTTTATCCATTTCTGGAGGTAGGAGGAAGAGAGAGGATAACACAGATAAAGGAGTGGGAAAAGTTAATACTCCAGCTACCACTAGACATGCACATTCTCCCACAGAGCTGAGAGCTTGGGAGTGCTTCTCCCAGACAGAAAGAAAAACAGGAAATATTTTCAGTTAAAAATAAAATTAAATTTATAATAATAATAAAAAAACACATTCAAAGACCCTGAAAAAACCAAGTACTGGGTGAATGAATTTGCTGCTGCAGCCTCCTCCCAGAATCTGGTGCCCAGCCCCAGAGCCCTTCCATATGAGGAAAGAGCTTTAATCAGCATTGACTATTGGAATGTTTGTAAGTATTCTGTCTTGGAGCTCATGCTTCAGCCTTTCCTTCCACTGGGCACTAACTAAACCTTTGCCAGCTATTCAGCCAACTATTTTCATGAAGGTCCCCAAAACACAGAGTATCAAATTAATCCACAATTGCCTGGTGAAGTCAAAAGTTAAGGGGGACAAACAAACCCCAGCTCCCTGGACTTCAGATAAAGGGATGAGGTTCCTCTGCATTATCCAATACCATAAATATCCTTTCCAGCAAATCTATAACCAAATGCAACTGGTGTTTTTATCATTTAAAATGGTTGCTGTAGATAATAATGCAGGACAGAAAGATGCTGGTCTGAACACAAGAATCCAAAACTGAAGAGAATCTATGTTGCCATGCTTGTACTATATGTTAAATCAGTGTTTTGGAAGGGTCAGCCCAGGGGTAAAGAGGCCCTCTGAATACTTGACTGCTTTAGGAAACCTGCTGATAGAAGAATGCAAAGAATGTCAAGCAGCCAGATCAGTTAGTGGGCATCAGTTTGAATTCAAACTATTTCAACATATGGCATTACATTGTCAGAACAAGACATTCACCAAAACGTGACCCTTTTTCCTCTGCTTTTCGTTTGGTGGGGTCTTTTGGGCTGGGTTCCAACCTGCCCCTTTGGACTTCTCTCTCAGGTCCGTATTATTTGGGGTATCAATGGCTAGAAACCCTTCCCAAACTTCAGTAACTGTCAGAGCAAAATACTTCTATTCAACAATGCATTCAAGTTCAGCTCTCATCAGCTACAGTAACCCATAAGAAGGTAGGAACGTGGCAAGAAACTACTACACACACTGCAAAGGCAGGAAAATAAGGACTGCAGAGCTGTAGTAAGACAAGAAAACAGCTAGAGCTACACAATAGCAAATGTTAAGCACATCCAGACTGACAGCTGCTAGTCCTGAATGCATTCAGTGACACAACACACAGCCGTCTCCACAACAACCAGGAACACCACACATGCCATAGGCATGGCCTAGTAATGTGCTCACCATACTGCCTTTTAAGGTCCTCTTTATGCTTCCACTTGCTTATTTCCTCTTCAGTTACTTCTTCCCGTGCCACACTGCTCAGTTCATATGCATCAATCTGATGCAATCTGGGCAACAAGTCTTTGACCCATTCGTAGCGAACGGGACACACCGTCCGCACGTAGATTTTGGATGTCACTGTGACATCATGGAAAATGATCCACTCCAGCTGAGTCTCCTGGTTATACAGCTGACAAATTAAAAGACTGTTTCAGAATTGATTAAAACAAATAACAGGGGGTTTAATTCTAGAGCACCCTCACCTGGAACACCTTCCCAGGCTTCACGTGCAAGAATGACACAGAGCTGACATTATGCTCAACTTTCAGATAGGAAAATTAAGGCAGAATGACTTGCTTAAAAATGCCCAAGAAATCCAAAGAGCCAGGGAGAAATCTTAGTCTATGTCACACTCATTTCATAAACCTAACATCTACCAAATTTGAAGAAGTGAGGCTCTTCCCCACTCTCAAAATGAACACTGCAACAAGGCTTCTCCTGGCCATAAGTTAGCAGAAACCAAAGAGAAGAGGAAGAGTTCACAGGGACCCGCCTCACTCCTTTCATAGATCCTTTGCAACCTGATTTGCAGCCTTTGGCAACTTACTGTAGATGAAGGATGGATATAAACTATGCTGCCATGTCCATCCATTGTGCAGAATGTCCTGGCTGCAGACCTGGAAGGTTTGGGAAAAAACAAACACACAAACAACAACAAACACCACCACATAAAACTACAATGAAACTTTGCTGTGGGTAGACATCACTAAACAAAGCAAATTAACAGCAGCATAGGAAAACAAAATCAGATATATCAGCAGAAGAAGAGTCTTCCAGCATTAAATTAAAAAAACAAAACCAAAAAGATAAATAAAATAGACCTAATTTACCACAGGAACACTGCAAATGCAGTAACACAGTAATGAACAGGGTTAGGGATTGAAGTCTTTAAGAGCCATGATAACTGCACATTCCCAAGCCCTTTAGTATCTGGAACTCCTCATCAGCTTGCAAGCTCATTTCACAGATGGAAAAACTTCTAATCCAAAGATGTAAGCAACTACCCTGGAATGCAAGGAGAGTCAAAAGCAGAGGACTCACCAGGCTTCCAGCCCTGTGCAGAAACACTTTCAGTTGCAGTTGCTACTCCTGACAATAGGCTGTAGCCTTACTGTTGTTTCAGCAAGCTGTTCCATCTTTGAAGAGCATGGACAGCATCTCTTCCATGCAATACTTCCACCTTCATTACTTACCTCCTAGCAACATTGATGAAGTATCCTGCACACAGACATCTTCTTAGTATTTCTGTCCTGGAGCCTTCAAATGTCTCTTTAGGGAAGTCTGGAAGCTATGTAAAGGAAAAAAGTAAAAGTAACTCAGGTGTTTGTTTTTTTCCCAAAGAAAAAGTGGCTATACCTCCCCCATTCCATGGATTTTAACCTCTGGATTTCACACAGAATGATTTGGGGTGGAAGGGATCTCCAAAGGTCACCTAGTCCAACCACCCTGCAGTGAGCAGGGTCATCCTCCATTAGACCAGGTTGTCCAGAGCCCTGTTGAGGAAAACCCTCCTTGCTTGTTACCACCATCACACCTGTGAGTTACACATGCTACAGTGAGGATGCTCTGATCAATATTGAAGTGGATTAATTTCTGCTGGAGAAAGGCAGCAGCCCTCTGACGAAGGCTGAGTAGTCCAGTACATGTCTTAAATCGAAATTGCTGTAACTCAGGCATATATAAAAATGATTTTTTGCTACCTGTTTCAGTTTGGTGATTATTTCCCGCAGCTGTTTTTCCACACTGAAAGCAGATTTTAAAGCTCTCCAATGGATCCAGTATTTCTGGCACCAAGCTGAAGGAGACTTGCTGAGAACAGAAATACTTGTGTTATAAAGGAGCCCTTTGTCAGCTGCAGGCAGAAAAGTTGCCTCTATTTTTTTGTTATGGTTGTACAAAGAAGGCGACCTACACAGCCTGATACTTTGTTAGTGGAAATAATAAGAGTCTTGATAGAAATCACAGATCACAAAGAGCAATCAATCTGCAATTAGGTCTGAGTACATACATGTGCATGCACACAATGTATCCAAACTCCAGCAGCAGCTGGGAGTTAGGAGCAATGCAAAAAAACACTCACTGGAATCATTTTATACCTTGCTTTGCACTGTTCAAAGATATTTAAGAGAGTTGCAAAGTCATTGCAGCCTCCCACTTGTGAGGAAAGTTCCTGGTGCTGAAGCTCAGCCTCCTTTTGCTTCTGAGGGTCACCTGAGGAAGTAAGTTAACAAAGTCAGCTTTATTTACCACTCCTACTTCATTTTCTGTTAGCATCTCTCCAAAGTGTTTGGCAGCCTCGGATCTTTGTTCATGTTATTTTCAGATTTGTCTCTCCTGCACAGCTGCATTTACAGTTCCTCCTCCTTCCACTACTGCTGAACAAGAACACGTAGATGCTATTAGACCTGTGATTAATCTCATCAGTCAGTGCTGGAGATGAAGAATCTAGTCCCTTAGAAACACAGGTTCTGCCTATTGCTCTTTCGCCATCAATTTAGATGCTGGCATGGAAAGATAAAGGAACAGTGACCTTAAACAGCCCTGAGAGAAAAACCACCCCAAGACTGCTGAAGCCACCCCATCATAGCTGCACCAGCAGCAAATATTCAACTAAACCCATGACACTAATCGATTTAGCTCAGCTTTTGTCCCAGTCCTCAAGTGCCACAGTAATGCAGGGTTTAAATTAAATAGGAGTCTTGGAAAAAAATGCAATCTGTGAGTTTAGTGGGAATTCACCTTCACTAAACACCAGGAATGTACCAGGCAAAAGCAACATTTCCAAAGTGTTGTTTCAACTTTTAAATACCCAAAGAATTTCTTCCCCCAGCATAACCTACTCCCCTTTGGAGAGAGGGTTACGGCAGCAAAGACCAACACACTGCATTGCTGCTCTACTGCAGTGTCAGAAGTTTGTGGGTATTAAAAGCAACACCAAGGAGGTCAGGAGGCCTCTGTGTCCATATTGCACATGAGCAAGCGCCCTCAGGATGGGAGCCTGGGTTTGCCTCCTGGTGCAGACTGCTGCTGGAGAGTAACAAAGGCGTGTGCACTAGCTAGCTGAACAGATAACAAGGGCACAGTGCCAGTGGAGGATGGGAAAGCAAACACACATTTGTGGGAATGGGGAAGACCCCAGAGCAGAATCCAGGCTATCAGTGCTGCCAGCAGGGCCTTTAGCTGTTGCACTAACCGGCACAGTTAATAGACTACAGAGATAACTGGACAGGAGCCAATGAGTGACTAGAAAGGACAAAGGTCTCCCACAAAGACACATAAGGACTACATGTAGCCAGTTATGGGGACAGGTTGGGGGGCAGAATGGAGTGGAAAGGAGACAGGAAGGAGGACGTGGGAGAGGGAGTTTAGCACTAGTGAGAGGTGCAAGCTTGGAACCACCGCAAAATTACATTTTCCATTTGGAAAAACACTGGAGATGGAGGCAGTGACAAATTGAGTTTATCACAGTAACTTATTCAGTAGAAAAGCCAATCCAGAGGCAATTCCATTTGTTAAATTAAAATGAATCAGTCCCTGTTGCCTGTACATAGATCAACAGCAAAACATCTGCTGTAGTGCCTTTTGGCTTTCTGGTGGTTTTGATTGCTTTGGGTTGATTTGGTTTTTGTTTGTTTTGTTTTTCTTTTCCCTCTTGTAATACAGTTTTTCCCCTTATGACCTCTCAGCAGTCCACTCATTACCCATATGGTGCTTTACAGCTCACAGCCTTGGGACAAATGCAACCCAATTCCATGCTATTTGGAAGTCTTTGGAACAGCTGTTGTCCAGTCCCTAGCATGCATTGTGCCCTGACTCCAAAACCTCAGGAAGTCGTAAAAGCACACAGGCAAAGTGCCATTGTGTATTTGTGCTGATCCCACCACTCCTCTCCCCTACAGATCTGCTACAGTGTACTCTGGGAGACCAGGTATTGCACCTGAGGACCTCATACAACAAGTAAGAGTTATTTAAAGCAAATGCTTACATCTCTCACCAGTGCTGGGCCCAACTAAGGACAGCAGCTCGCTCCTTGGCAGGAGTAAAGACTCAAGTAAAGGTTTGTACTACCAGAGCTCAAAATGCAGACTCAGTTCCCACTTTATAACTTTGAAATACACCTGTAAGATACTGTGTCTTCACAAACTACTGGCACAGAAGACTGCTGAGAGAAAAAAAAACAACTGTAGAAGTTGCAGAAGTCCCCAGATGAAGCAGTGTGTGCTACCTAACCACTGCCTGAGATGTCACTGTCCAGGCAGAATTCCCCACCCGCCCAAGGCTGCTTTGGGATAAGGAGCTTCCTACCTGGACGAATGAAGACATTTTCCACAGACAACATGGCTGCTATGGGAAGCATCAGATCCTCACAGTCAAGAGAAGCAGCTTTTATAACAGCACAGGCCAGGTTGGGAGGGAGGGGAAACTGCACCAGGAATTCACCCAGTCTTGTCACGTGGCCTCTCCTTGTCCCAGGGAAAGAGATTCAAGTACAACATTCAACAAAACTATGTTTAATGTAGATCAGAATATGTACACACACTGTCAGTCTCCAGGGACTGATAAAAAGCACAGAAGCAGCATTTCCCTCTGGAAATTGTTCTGACACTGCAGCCTGCAGGCCCACACAGGTGCTGGAGACATGAAGCAAGCATCACTAGCACAAAAATATTTCCCCTTTCTCCAGTTTGCTTATGCCTGCTTCATGGCAGGCAAACCCAGCTTTTGAAGTGTATCAGATGCTTCATCTTGAAGATGGCTTTTGGGTTCAGGTTGTTTTGGTTGGTTGGTTGGTTGGGGGGGGGTTTGCAAGAATTCCTGGAAGCATGGGATAAGATCTTACTTCCTGTCTCAAGTTCTTGGATAGGCCTCACAGCGAGTGCCTAAGAACCTTCGTCACAACCATCTGGGATCTGCTACCAGGATCTACAGTGCAAAGAGCTGAGGTAATTTTTCTGAGGTCACTCAGGAACTTCAAGACAATGTGGAAAAATTAATCTCTGTCTCTCAAGTCCTAAGCCATGCTCTAACCCTAATTTTGCAGGGTGTATTAAAACCCAGTGGTTAACTTCCTGGTCTGCTGGAGGAAGACCTTTCATCCACATGAACAACTCACTAACACAGTTAAACCATTACATTGTAAATCATTGGTGAGGAGATCCCTTTAACTTTTACCTGTCAATAGCATCACACTGGTAAAGTTCCTTGAGAGCTTCTAAAATGTGTCTTTCCTCAGGGCAGTCCAAATAGGGAAATCTATAGTCAAAAATGAAGTTAAAAAGTCTCAGTCTTCAGCCTCTGCACAGCTTGGGTAGTTTTCTTATTTATTAAAATCCTTCTGTAACCTCCCAGTACAGTGACCAAAATGCACATAAGCATCCTCAGGATATGGGTGTGCTACTCTATGCACATGCAAAGATCAGCTGTATCTTCTGCATGAGAATGATCCTAAAACTAAGCCACCCCACAGAGATGAAGCTTTTGGGATATACACATTTTAAAGACCACTGTCAACTATTCCATTCTGGCAGAACCTCAAACTCAATTTGAGGTCAAGATCCAATCTGCAATTAAAGACTGAGGAGAACAGCAGAAAAGCTGATTGTACCCAAGTGTCACAGTTGGCCAAGGACCTAATCCTGCCTCCTGCCACCAGGCTGTTGGTGCCTGTGCTGCCCTGCTGCTGAGGCACAGGAAGAAAATGCTAATCCCCTCTCTCCACGGAGGTCACCTTATGACATCATGCACCGAAAGGCACTTCAAAGTCAGGATGACAGATGTCAGACTGGTCCTCCTGATCTCTGGCACCGTGTGGTCAGGCATACATTGCTCCCAGAAGTCTCTGCTGTACAGCCTATAGCTTTTCCCAGAGGATGTCCTGCCAGCTCGGCCAGCTCGCTGCATCGCTTCACTCCTTCCAAAACAGAAAGGCAGGGGGAAAAACAACCACCAACAACCAGTCAAACTCTTGATCCTTTGTGTTATTATCCAAAGCAGCACACTGCAATTATGGTAACTACCAGCAATTGCTGTGATTGCAGATGGAAGATGTATTGCACTGTGCAGCAGCTGGGGAATCCAGCTACACATGAACAAGCAGGATGAAGAAGCATTTCTGTGCAAGGCAAAGGTTTTTTTAAGCTCCTCTGAATCAGGCTGTTGTATTCAACACGCACAGGATGACATCTGAGCCACTGCTCAGACCACAGACAATGCACAGCCCATTCCTCCTTAATGCCTGTAACTTATAATAAAGGGTATGTCCTGAACTTCTTTCTCTTTAGCAGCAAATAAAATGGCTTTAAATAACAGAGCCTCAAAGCCATCCTGCCTTTATTATGTTTTTAACATCAACCAACACTCAGTATAGTCAGAGCACTCCCAGAAACACCAAGCACATGACTTTTTTAAACTTACTTTGAAATGGGAACCACCTCCAGTATGTCCAAGCCAACTCTGGGGTTATGGTTCAACTGCTTCACAAATCCACTATCTACTACATATCTGAAAAAGAGTCACACTCTGTCAGAGAAGAAAACAACAGAGGTCTCAGCAGCTAGATAACAGCCAGGTGCACAGCATCAAAGCAAGAACACATCTACCCTATAATGCTGCAAACAGCTGCACTTGGCTGGTCAGCTGCAGCCCTGTTCAGTCAGCAGGATGTTACAGACCAGACCCATGGAGACTCATTTAATGGAGCTAAGATTTGATTTTAAATTAGGGTCCAACACCACCAGTCATTAGTAAGACTATAGAATACTACCAGTAGGGATTTATTCACTACACAGGCAAAAGAGGCAGCAGGTAACCATTGGGCAGGTACAGAATGGCTTGGGTTGGAAGGCACCTTAGAGAACATCTACTCCAAACTCCCCACCATGGGCAGGGACACCTCTCAACTAGACTCAGCTGCTCAAAGCCTCATCCAGCCTGGCCCTGAACACCCCTAGGGAGGAGGTGTCCACAAACCACCCATGGCAACTTATTCCAGAGTCTCACCACTCTCTTACTGAAGAACTTCTTCCTAAGATCCAGTCTAACCCTACTCTCCCTCAGCTTCAAACCATTCTCCCTTGTCCTGTTGCTGGACACCCTCCTGAAAAGTCCTTCAGCCTTCCTGTAGGATCCCTTCAGGCATTGGAAGGCAGCTCTAAGCCCCGCCAGAGTCTTCTCTTTTCCAGGCTGAACAACCCCAGCTGCCTCAGCCTATCCTCATAGCAAAGGTGCTCCAGCCCTTGGATCATCTTTATGGCCCTCCTCTGAAGCAAAAGCAAAATCAGATTTGCAAACCTAGTAGAACTTCCTGAGCTATTCCCTCTGCTACAGCTTTTATGAAAGACAGGAAACAATACCTGACTCCTTCAATCGTCAGAGACGTTGCAGCAATGTTTGTGGACACCACACACTTTCTAATGCCTGTGGGAGCAGGCAAAAATATTCTTTTCTGTTGATCTGAAATGACAAGCAGCCAAACAATCTGTTAGGTTACGGGGCTCTGCTTTCAACCCATATCTCTAACCCTGTGCAAACTTACTCACGTGCTTAGTGAAAGCCACTTGAATGAAATTAGAAAGTGAATCACATAATGGTCTAAACCACAGATTTGGTATTATTTTAGCACATGCCAAGAATCAGAGAGTATCTTCTTTGTTGTTTGTATAAGCCAGAAGATTTTTAGATCAAGAAAGGCCAACTGCCCTGGATGTTTCCTAACCCAGAGCTAGGAAAAACAAACCAAGGTGCCTGGTCTTAACAGATTCATCATGAAGGCTTTGAAAAGTTTTAACAATCAGAGCAAGTGCAGGTGAACATGAAAAGGCTTAGACAGACTCCCATGTCTCCAGCAAATCTCTTCACAAACATGCTTCATTAATGTGTCTTTCCAAGGGGCAAAATATGGGAGGTGGAAATCCAACTTTCCCCTTAAATATTCTATTACACTTGGAAAATACAAACATCTCTTTAAGGAAAACTCTCTCTTGTGTATTTAAACATATTAAATACAATGATCTCTGAGAAACTACCACAGAAGGAAAAAAAATATACACCCCTCTCAGTCAGGAATCCAATACCTATCATAAGGTAAGGAGGAAATTATATCTTTCTTTTATGCCACTTTTCATTTTTTCTTTCAAGAGGGTAAAGATTTTCCTCCTTTCTGCAGATCTTTCCTCCCAGCAGCACTTGTAGATGGAAATTGCTGTCCTGCTCTGCTGAACACTTATTCAGCCTCTTGGCATTCTACATACTGCACCCACACATTTCAACATTACACTTCAGTTCATCTGAAAATACAGTGTCTGTGTCCAGTAAAGGTCAAGAGGCCTTTGTGCTTAACTCTTTGAAACTAACTGTGGTATTGCTGCCAAATGTACCAGACTGACTCACTCTGATAGCCTGTATTTTCCTGTATTGTGCTGTACTACTATTATCTTCCCTTCCAGGTCAACTCCCATCACCAAAACCCTGCTGTCAATACCTTTTCCACATCAAATAAAATGTGAGTGCCTAAATAAGACATCTCAGCTTTCAATTATACCATATCCCCTTCCTGAGCTGGGGACCTTGATGCCATGTCAAGCCATTTCCAGTGGGTACAAATTTTAACTGGAGGCTTCTTTGCAAGTACAGAGAAGGCTGAAGATTGATTAGTTTAGGAACACCATAAACATCTCCCCCCAGTGCTACAGTATTTTAACAAATGGGTTAATGAATGCCATTTTCTCCAACCAAAACAGTACTCTTTGGTTAGGATGCTGTTTATAACAACTCCTACAGCAAAAAGTTCCACAGGACATTATATGCTCTTACCTGTTGACATGGACCCATACAATGGTAAGATGAGCAGGCCTTCAACAGCCCGATCGTGTACTTCGTACCGGTAATCGATGGACTCTGCTCTCTTGAAAAGTAAGTCACAAGCTCTTTCTATCTCAATTTGACCTAAAAAAGCCCACACAAGAGCACTTCAGTGACCTATGCAGCTACATCTCTGCCTTCCTAGTTTGCAGTATCATCAAACAAGATTGATTGCCAATATTATTAGAAGAAGGAAGAAATAGAACTGAGTGCGAGCCCAGGAGGTGACACCCACTCTGCCCACAGTGCCTCACACCAAGGTTACTCAAGTGCCTGGCCCATACAGGGTGCAGGGTTTTGCAGCTAAAGAAATTCTTCCTTCTGAATTAACAGCAAAATAAAGCATATAGACAATGCAAGCAGGTGACTTTGGCACAAGAAGAAAAGCTTACATGCAAATCCTTAAGTTAATGCTTCTCTTATCTGATCTCACAGGCATGGATATACCTAAACATGCTCTGGGAACTATCACTTCACAGGACTGTGTGTCCCTCTTGCAACTTCCCCTTCTCTCCTTAGTGCTCTGAGACAAACTAGACAGTCACTGGAAGGATGTACTATTCTGCTGGCAATGCCATGTGTTGTTAAACCAGCTGTTAAAAGAAAAATTCTCACCTGTCAGGAAAACCAAGATGTCACCTTTTGGTTCGTTTAAGTGGATGTCCAGCGTCACTTTTACAGCCTGAAACAAACAAAGCCCACAAGCCAATGACAGCTGGAATCTCACTTACTCTTTCTAAAATTCATCATCTTCCCTATATCCTGCAGGGATGCTAAGAACACAGCTGTATCTTGGGGCCTCTGCCAGATGATAAAATCACACCAAGCACAGAGAACACAACACACAGAGGCAAAGTAAATCAGGCCAGACCTCTGTAACGTACGCAGAGCTGCCTACATCCCTCGGGCTCAGCAGGTTGCAGAATATCTCCTTGACAGGATAATTTCTTCCTGGAATATGCAGCACTGAACAGTCACCAAAGAACTCTGAGAGCTTGTCCACCTCCAGGGTGGCTGACATCACCACCACCTTCATGGCAATCTTCCTGTCTGGTGGTTTCTTCTGTAGGAACAGCTTCTTCAGCAAGCCAAATAAAATGTCCTAATGGAAAGCCAGAAGCACCTTCTGTCAGTAACTCAGTTTTATTAGAAGTGCCTGACAAACTAGAGGAGGACTCTCTCTATCCCACTGATACAGGGAAGACAAAATAAAACATCACAGCTTCAAAGCCAAAGTGCTCAGAAGAATACACACACTTGATTTGGTGGTCTTGTAAGCACACTAATTGCTTTCTAGAAGCTAATCATCTTTTTATCATCTCTTTTCACAGCCTACAAACAGAATGAGTGTAACTTGAAATCCTTTGGGTTTCATTTTCATACGGCCACAGCCAAGCAATTTGCAAGCAGTTACCTCAGACATTTGTCCAGCTTACCTGACATGACTGAGTGTGCAGCCTCCTCTGCTGTACTATCTATTGCCACTACTTCAGCAAGTTTTATTTTACTCTGCAGTGCTCTAGGTTCAAAATCTGCTCCTTTTAGTTAAACACAGGTGAAGAAGCAGTAGTTTCTTACAACCCTAGCTCAATTACTTGCAATATCCTCAGATGCTTAAGGGCAGAACTGGCATTCAGAAAGCATTTTCCCTTTTTCCCAGCTGGACTGGCAGATTGTTTACTGGACACACAACACAGTCTCTTGGGGACTAAGTGACTTGAGTCTCACTGCACTTGTCACAGAAGGGTCAGAGTGACATTTGATAGCTTTGGGTACTTGGGTCAGGCTAGACAACTCCATGACCCCAAAAGCTGTAATCTCACAGCCACATACACACCCTAACCCTAAGAAACACTAGGCCCTAGAGTGAGAGATGTTTCAGAGGGCTGTTTGTGTATGGGTTGCTCTTTTTTTTTCAATTTGGGATTCTAGACAGTGTGTGTTCACTATTCTGGCTTCAACCTTGGGAATTTTGGGGAAAGCAGCCAAAAGCCAGCCCAAGTTTTAACTGTTTTCAAACACCACAACAGCTGCAACAATTCCAGCAGGATTAGAGGCTGCATCTTATTTTCACATTATGTAGCATGTAACAAAAGAAATCTATCATCTCAGGACAGCAAAAGGATAAAGTACATCCATGCAAAGCCAGCCAAAATCCTTGGGGCTTACGCAGGAGTGAAAAAGAGAACTAGGGACCCAAAAGGACAGATAAAAGGCAACACTCACAGTGCTGAGGCTCCGCTCATGGGCTTCATCCAGAACGATGACACTGTACTGGCTGAGAAGGGGATCTGCCAGTATGTGCCTCAGCAAGCAGCCATCGGTCATATACTTGATGGCAGTATCCTGAAAGGTTTAATTAGACACTCAGCTGCAACCCCAGATTTTTACTTCAAGCTCAACACCTCTGCATAGCTCACATTTGTTCGAAATGCACACTAAGACTGCATCACAGGTGCCTGGCAACGTTTTACTCAGAAAGTGTTCAAAACACAAGTTCTGTGATACACACAACTGGAGCTGCAACTACAGCTGAGACATATGGCTTCTCAGGGCTGAGACCTTCTGTACACAAAGCCCCAAGAGAGACAACAAGGCCGTGCCACTCCATGGTGAGATTGAGCCCACCGACCTCACCACACCCTTTCATGACCTCATCTGCAGGAACACAGTTCTCTTGAGCCCTACCTCAGTGGTGCAGTCATCAAAGCGGACCTGGTACCCGACAACACTCCCCAGGGCGCAGCCCATCTCCTCGGCCACCCGCTGTGCCACCGAGATGGTGGCAACGCGCCGGGGCTGGGTGACACCGATGGCCCCATGCTTGGCAAGGCCTACGGGAGAGAGGGGGAGAACGGGGACACTTGAGCTGTGCTGCTCAGAGCCAGTTTATACACAAAGTCCTACATAATACACATATGCTCGTAGTTTTTCGGTTCATAAGGTTTAACGAAGCCACACGCACACCAGCACAGCCCAGCCTGAAGCTGCACTCTCCCTGAGACGACAGGAGGGATTATCTGCCCTTAAGTGTGCCGTTTCGGGGCCGAGGCCGTAGAGGGGGTTCTCAGAGGTCCCGGCCGTTACCTGCCTCGAAGAGGTACTTGGGCAGCTGCGTGCTTTTGCCGCTGCCCGTCTCGCCGGTAACGATGAGGAAGGGCTGCTCCCTCACAGCCTCCACCAGGGCGCGCCGGTACCGGCGGATGGGCAGAACGGCAGTACTCTCCATAGCGGCGGGGAAAGAGAAGGAGGGAAGCCCCAGCACAGAAGGCCACGGCCCCGGGAAGCGCCGTGGAGCAAGCACTCAATCGGTGCCGCTCAACACATCTCCCACGTAAACCTACACGGAAGCACCGGCGCCGCGCACGCCGTTAGCGTCACTGCTACGCGTGGCTTCTATAGGCCCCGCCTCCTCCATAAGCCACGCCCCTTAGATCCGCCCTCGGGCAGGCCCCTCCTCCCTCGTAAGCCCCGCCCCGCCCGGACTCCGCCGCGCGTAGCGGCTTTGCTCCGGTTCTTCAAAAGCGTCGTTTTTATTCCCAGACCTGCTGCAGATTTTCACAGTGGCACTTAAGACACTTGGGGAAACCCAGCAGCACTTTTCCCGTGCCAGCCCAGGCCCAAGTGCAGGCCGGAGGACCCCAAAACCTCAGCCCCTCTGGCTCTGCCGCAGCTGGGCTTCAGTGTAACCACAAAGCACTCCCAGTGACATAACCACTGCCGCTCTCAAAAGGGAAAACAGCCCCTCGCCATCGACACGGTGTCTGGAACTGACGGTGGACAGTGTGCCCAGGGCAGCATACCCAGGTGGCCGGGAAGGCAACAGCATCCTGGCCTGGATCAGCAACAGTGTGGCCAGCAGGACCAGGGCAGGGATTGTACCTCTGAACTCGGCACTGGTGAAGCTGCATCTCGAATACTGCCTCCAGGTTCGGGTCCGTCACCAGAAGAAGGACATTGAGGTGATGACACGGGTCCAAAGAGGGGCAATTAAGCTGGTGAGGGGCCTAGAGCACAAGTCTTGTGAGGAGTGGATGAGGGAACTGGGGCTGTTGAGCCTGGAGGAGGCTAAAGGGATCTCTACAACTACGTGAAAGGAGATTGGAGCTAGGTGGAGCTAGCTAGTCTGTTCTCCCAAGTAACAAGTAATAGGACAAGAGGGAAAGCCTCAAGTTGTGCCAGGGCAGGTTTAGGTTGGATATTAGGAAAAAAATGTTTACTGGAAGAGTAGTCAAACGTTGGAACAGGCTGCTCAGAAAGGTGGTAGAGCCACCATTCCTGGAGGTGTTCAAAAAATGCATGGACATGGCACTTTGGGACATTGTCTAGTGTGCAGGGTGGTATTGGGTTGACGTTTGGACACGATTGTTGGTCGATAGTTGGATCTTAGAGGTCTTTTTCCAACCTTGATGATCCTGTGATGGGAGGAAAACAGCTCTGTAAAATGAAAAGCCTCTGTGATTTATATACTGATAATGCTTGCAAGGATCTGCTGCCGGAGACTTTCTGCAGTGTCTGCGAGTGCCTGCGAATTGCTGCAAGACCTGAAGGTGGCAATCGATGTACGCTTAACACGAAGCCAGCCTGCGAGCCAGGATCCCAGCTTGTGCCTAAAGCCTGCAACTAAATCCTCATTTCTGCTAGAACACAATTTTCACCCTGGGTTTTGTTTGTACGTCATAACGTTTGTTTCCTTTACAGCTCCTGGGTACATTAGTGTTTCACCGTCCATTAGGCTGTATCGGTGACACGAATCACATAATAAATTTGTCGTCACACCAGGACTGAATTCAGCCTCCTGCTGACTCCAGTTATCACCACCAATCATCTCAATTTCTGCCTCTGACACAGTGGGAGGAATATTTACCTCCTGGCTCGGGTATCGTGGTGAGGGCTGAGCCGGAAACGCTTGCAACACGTGCTGAAGCTTGGAAAATGTGACATCAGCCCCCAAAGCTGCCAACTTCAGATATGTCTAACCTATAAATATTTGTTTAGTCTGCCTACAGGCTGGCCTTGTAAAATCACAGCAGATAAGCTGTTTTTCTGCCCTTCCTCACTAATGGAAGAGAACACTGCAGTAACTGTTTCATTGCAGTACCATGATTAGGAGAGATACCCAGCATTATGGCTCTGGGTTTATTGCTTTGAGATTTTTGCAGCAAGCTGACACACCCCCAGAATTAAAAATAAGAAAAAAAACTGAGAGAGACAAAACTTTCCTCCAAATATACACAAACTGCCCACCAGCTACAAATCATTCACTCACTGGGCTTTTTTGCCATGTGATTAACGCTGAGGGTCATAAATCTTCCATTTCTATCTGAGGCTGTCCTGCAGCAATTACCTAAAACAACTTAAATGCTCCTCTCTAAGCATGAAAAGCATGCCAGGCTGGCATTTGTAGCTCTCTTAGGCACGTAAGGGGAGGTACCAACACACTGCATATTCACAGAATCACAGAATGTTAGGGGTTGGAAGGGACCTTGAAAGATCATCCAGTCCAACCCCCTCTGCCAGAGCAGGATCACCTATATCAGATCACACAGGAACACATCCAGGTGGGTTTTGAATATCTCCAAAGAAGGAGATTCCACAACCCCCCTGGGCAGCCTGCTCCAGTGTTCCAAGGTGCTGGAGCCACCAACAACCTGAAGCTCTTGGAAGCAGCATGAGGATTTGCCTTCAGCTCTCTCCCTCACCTCCTGGAGCCCTGGCACCCTCTCCACAACACCCTGCTCCAACTCCCCAGCCATGGGAGGGAAGGAGAGCCCAGCCCAGCCTTGCAAAGCCTGCAGTGGTGGGTAAGGGAAGTTGGGTGGCAATGCTTCCTGCACAGGGTGCAGCTCAGCCTGCCTGTGACCCTGTCACATCCCTTTATGCAAGTGGATCATTTCTTGCCTCACCATGTACTAAGGCTACGTTGCCACTAGTAACTTGCTCAGCTCATGGTGCTGATACACACTGCTTTGTTATTTCCTACTGCAAACTTCAAACACACCCTTGTTGCACTTTTTAGTACCCATTTACTAATGTTTAATGGGTTTAGTAGGTACATACATATGCATGAGTGCACATTCTGCTTGGTTTTATCTAAATCACATATTGCTTCTTGGCAGACAGCAGGCTAGGTAAGGTTTTCCCTTTTGTTTTTTTGGTCCTCCTAGCCTGGGAATAGCAGATTTGGTTTTAATCAGCCTCTTTGCAGTCTTGAACTTTGTCCTCCTGGAATACAGTGCCAATCATTTAAGGATTTCCCTCTGTCTAATAAACATTAATGACTCACACACTACAATTCCCTTGTGATCTTATCTCACTTTCACAGATGGGGAAAACAGAAACAAATTAAGGGGTCTGCACACACCACAAATCAAAGGCAGGGCTGGGGGAAGAGCCCAGTAATCCCAGCACAATTCCCTGCTCCAATAACTCTGTAAAAATGTGTTTCTAACCATGCAGCTGCTCTGTCAGGGCAGTAGTTGCACAGGGCAGCATGGTCACTCTCAGGCTAGCCAGGAAGACTGAAATTGCTCTTTTCCCAAGATGTAGCTTTACACATAACTGCAGATTCTGTGAGGTGACAGAGGCCTGTAGTTTTCCCATCTTCTTGTACTGATTATTCCTGAAGATGTCTTTTCCCCCCTTCTGATCAGAGGATTTCTTTTCTTTTCTCCTGAGAAGAGGTGTAGCAGGATGTGGGGAATATTTCAGTCCCTAGTTACACCCCATCCTCCCAGAGGAGAGGCCTGACTTCCTAGGGATCATTCTTGCCCTTGCTCTGGACAAAGTGGTCCATTCCACGATGAACACAGCACCACTTGGTGCTGTGAAGAAAACTACATCTATTAATTACATCGAGCCAGAGAAGACAGATAATTGCCTTGTGCCTGGAATTTCTAAGCAGATCCACTTTCTAGAAGAAAGATCCCTGAGCTGTGATTTCAGCACAGACAGATTCAGCCAATGTTCCCTGTAAGCTGTGCTCCTGTCAGGCAAGCAGCAGTTCTGACAGCCAGGATTTTTGTGGCACTGGCTGTGAGTCAGTACTGAAAATGCCTTATTCTTAAAACACAGGAGGAGCACCCAAGAGAGAAGGTGTTAGACACAGTAAAAAACCCCAAAGCCCCTTTCACACCTCCATTGCTCTCATACAGCACCTCAGCACAAAACATTGACAAATTGACAAGTTTGATCTCAAAATTTTCTCCTCTTCTTCATAATGGCTTTTCTTCCCCTGAAGCCAGAATGAAGTGCCTTAGCCTTTCTCTTGAATAATAAATAGATTTTTCCCCTGTGATGAGCTCCATGGAAAACAACCATTTCTACAGTGCAGCCTTCTGCCAGGATAGCCAAGTTATTCCTGACTGCATTCACAGGTTCCTGCTAGAAAAGGCTGCAGGAAATTCGGCACTGGCAGCAATCTGCGCTTCTGCCGGCTTAGCTTGTTTTGTTCAGCAGGTGGCAAGGGCCAGCATATGGCCAGATCCAGGCTGGGAATTGCTCTCCCAGAGCAGAACACCAGTGTTTCTGTGCTGGAAAAGGATTTACAGTGTCAATCTACCCTGACAGCACATCTCGACTGCGTGGCACAGCCCCCGTAGAAACTCTTCAGCCAGATCTCACTTAGCTGCTGCTGGCACGAAGGATGAGATAGCTGCTACACCAATTTCTCATCCACTTGCTGTTGACCAGACATCCCCACACAACTTGTGCTGAAGCCTGTGCCCTTTCCCCTTCCTGAGCCAGCTGGTCTGAGCGTGCTGTAGCTTTGCACATGGCCACAGCCACAGTGGTCAGTGACCTGCAGTGAATCACAGCTACAGATTCAGGTCTCTGTGCCCCAGTTCTGCAAACAGTTCTGCACAAACCTTGCTGCATTCACTAGAGGAGACCTGGCTTACTCCCTGCAAGCTTCAACTGTTACTCTCAGAAGCCTGTTTCCTTTTGTCTTTAAAGGTGGTCTATGGGGAGCCAGCAACTGATTTTTGTTAATTGGCCACCCTCACACCCACTCCTGCCTCACCCTTTTTAAATTTAACTGCAGTGTCAGACCTGCAGCTGTTTCCGAGGCCACGCACATGAATGATTGCTGCTCCTGCCAGGTGCAAGCATGAATTAAAAGGTCGCAGGCTGGGGGAGGATTAAGCTTTGGCTCAGCTGTTCACATTCTCACACAGAGCACGGCCTGTCCATCGGTCTGCCTGGCAGCCCCCACACACGACCCAGACAGGTGAGGAGCTGGATATTGGGAACCATTCAGTGACCCTCCTCCAAAGGCGTGCAGTCCCTGTGGTTTACAGAAAGCTTTTACAGCCAGCCTCTGAGCAGCCCCTGGATCAGTGAAATTATCTGCACAGCAATATAAATGCAGAGTGGCATGGGAACGGTCTCCCCGGAGACTGGGCTAGGGTGGATTGGAGACTAAATCTTTAAATGGTGCCTGAGATTTTTCCTGTGAAAGTGGAACATTTTCTTCCCACGCACACCTAAGAAGATGAAGGAAGGCAGCAGCTTATGGGCAGTTAGCACATACACCAACTACTGAGAGCAATCAGGGTGAAAAATCCACCAGGTGTGGACCACATTCGTCTCCCCAGAACTCCACCTCAACTATTTCACCAATTCAAAGCCTTTTGTACCTGCAGCAATGGAAGCTGAGGGCTATTTTAGGACCTTCTCACACTTGCACTTTTGTTAGAACCCGTGGGAGGCTTCTAATCTATTTCTGTATATTAGACATCATTTCTCCTCTGGCTTCTTTATCAAATGTGCAAAACAATCAATAATTCACTTAGGCTCTACATTCCCATTAGAGTGCACCATGGCTCTGATTTAAATATATTTCTGTGTCTGTAAAGTAGGCAAATATCCCAAACTATGCTGCAGTTGTCCTCTTGTATGTGACAGCACCTCCTACCACCCAAAGTAGCTTTATTTCCCCAACTATTAAATCTAGGACAAAATACTACTTTTGTTCTTCATCAAGAACCATAGAATAAAAGCAGCTGACCGCTTTCCCAGCCTCTGTCCTTACAGAAGGGGATGTGGGGTGAAGAATTAACCCCTGGCAGGAGCTTTTCTCATGATGAGTCATTAGGAAAAGCCAGATCTCCTCAGTGCTCTCCCAGATTTAGATGGTGATGAACTCAAGACACCCATTGCCTTCCTTCCCTTCCTGCAGCCCTCACCGTGCACTGCAGGTAAATGCTCACCCATGATTACAAGGTGATTTCCTTCCCCAGCCTTGTTTTGAAAGACCTGAGATTCATGTGGCTTAATTAAGAACAAAAAATAAACAAAATAAAACAGCAGGTATCAAATTCTCCCCTCCCTTACCATGGATGCTGTCCCACCTCCCAGCTCAGTAATAGCCTCATCCCTTACACTCCTCTAGGATCAGCTTGTTTTGTAAAGGGAAGTTGGGCTCCAGGAGATGAAGTGACTTAGCCAAGGCCACATGTGTCACAGAGAGGGGGGTTAAAGTGACTGCCACATCCCCAAATTAAGAGGTCTGGCTAGACCCAGCCAGCACTGAATCTCCTCCTTAGCAGACACTCAGCCTTGAGATCCAGGGACAAGGAGATGTGCCTATCAACCACACCACCAAAAAACAACTGCTGTATTTTGTCTGTGAATCTACAGACCAGAGGCTACATTTCCCAATTTCCTTTTGTCCTTGTGTTTAACCCTTTGGTATCATCAGCTGTGGGTGTCCACAGCACCCAGTAGCAAGGGCAGAGCACGTGGCAGCCACACACGTCCTGGTAATGACTTTATTTCTTCCACCAGCTCTGGGGAAAAAAAATAACAAAAACCCCAAACCCAAATCTCCTCTCCTGCATAATTGTGGCCCTGTTATTCATGGATCTTAAAATGTACTCCTTCATGAATTTTAATGTGCAGTCCATTTTCTTCCCACTAATCCTACATTAGGCTGGAAGCCTTTATAGACCGAACGTTTGCCCTCCTGAGCTCTTTATTCCCCGCAGCATCATGGTCACCGTGTCCCCAGGCATTGCCCTTGTCTCAGCTGCTCTGGCAGCCAGGCTCAACCAACATTAAAGTACTTTCCTAGCAGGTACTCCAGTTCTGTGCATCCATGACTAAAGCAGCAGGCTTGTTGAATAGACACCCTGTGAGTAGCAGCTTATTTATTCTGCCCGTGATTTGCTGATCTGTTGGCATGGATATTAGTTGCACAGCACTTGAAACAACACCTGCCTGTGAATCTTTAATGCTACACTTCTGTAAATCTCTCCTTTTTTCCAGCTAAAATCATCTCCACAAGTCATCAGGAACAAGTGAAAGCCCTCCAGGAAGTTTTTCCTTTCTAAGGAACTGCAGACACACAAAAGCAAAGCACAGGGAGTTGCACCACAGACCGTAAGATGCTCAACTGCCTTATTTTAAATGGCATTTAGATTTGAAAGCCAGGCAGGCCATTAGATACTCTAATCTGACCTTCTGCAAAATGCAATTTGAGCCTGCCATTGCACTTCTAAATTTAGTAATTTGTTCAGCTGAAGCGATGCTTCCGAACGGAAGAGAAATAGACTCCGTCTGAAAAGGTGCCGGAGCCGCGGCTGCCTTCCGCGAGCTGCCCCAGCAGGATGGATCTGCTAGGTCTGCCCCGAGGAGCAGAGCCTGCAACAAATTGAGGCAGGATGCACTTTTCATGTAAATTGCTAAGAATATCCAGCCCTGCCCTTCCATGTGTCTTGCAGAAACCCTTATTAGATGGAAAAGGGAATATTGTACAGTCCTCGGCTGTAAAGTTCTAAAAATACAGGGACTTTGATGTATAAATGCATGGTAAGAACCTTCCTGGCCCTGACTACAAACGTTCCCTGTCGCCACTAATTTCACATTCACTTGCAGAAGCAGCACTAATATTTCTTTCCTGAGACCCACAGAATACACTGAGTGTTTGAAGCATTCCAGCCCTGGGGATACTTGGTGCTGCGTGTGCCATTAGTGCAGCAGGCAGGCACCGGCAGAAACAAATCTGACTTAAAACCTGATTGGACTTAAACAACACTGACCTTATGAGAAGTGTGGAGCCCAAACCAGCCCTGCAAATCCCATCTGTTTCTTATTTCTATAACAGCCAAGCTAAAACCCTAAATCCAAACAGCTCAGGGCTCTGAATCCAAATTTTGCAGCTTGTGTCCATTACTAGCAAGGGCAACAGCTAGCCCAGCACCGACTTGCTTCCCACACTGAACACTGGGATTTATAGCATAAAATTAAATGGAGGAGACATGGTGCTGGTTGACTCACAGCTAGCCTGGGAAGGTTTCTGGAGACACAAATTCATGAGCTGGTGAATAAGTTGACCTACCTCTTTGTTCCCCATTAAATTACTATCACAACACTCGTGGACTTTTGTGGTGTTTTGAGGGTTAACTGGTGTTTGAGTGCTCCAATAAATGCCTGCACTAACTCTGTTAGCTATTACATTAAGTTGCAGGTTTAGCTGGGGTTTGGGTTGTGGTTTTTTGGGGTTTTGGTTTGTTGGGTGTTTTAACTGCAATTTGGTGTCAAAGTTAAAATATAAGGGGCGGGGGGGGGGGAAGATCTAATCTGTAAAGCAAGGAGCTTTTGAGGCTTGAACATAAAATGAAAGTGAACCTATTCAGAAAAAAAAAACCAAACCCAAACCAAAGCCAAAGCCTTGTCTCTGTCATTTAATTCAACAGAACAAAGCTGGAGAAGGCTGGTCTCCAAGAGGGAATGGAATTTGGCAACACCATGCCCATTAGTGCAGAATAAACCTGTTAGATATATAGAAAAAAGAAAAATAAGTGTGGAACCATCAGGGTCCTAATTATTTTCCACCCATCCACCTTTCCATTAAACACCAACTTTTGATGCTTCCCCAGCTGCTGGGTGAATTATTGACTTTTTAACATGAGGCTCTGTTTATAGAATTGCAATTACTCAGTATCAGCCTTTGTTTGGAGAAGAACTTCTGTCCATCCTCACTAATGGCTTCTTCTGATCTCATCCGATGTGGAGGATTTCCTGAGCATATTACAAACATTATTCACTCTGCCTTTTTAGCTTCGCCAAAGATTTAATGGCTTCAGCACAAGAACTGTGTGCTTTGCTTATTTGAACCAGATTCACTCCCTCCTGGCTGATGCTGTGTGCTCTGTTCCCTACGTGTGCGCAGAGTCACACACGGAATCACAGGACGTTTGGGGCTGGAAGAGACCTTGAGAGATCATCCAGTCCTACCACCCTGTCAGGGCAGGATCACCCAGGACACATCACACAGGAATGCATCCAGGTAGGTTCTGAATGTTTCCAGAGAAGGAAACTTCACAACCTCTCTAGGCAGCCTGCTCCAGGGCTCTGCCATCCTCACAGTGAAAAAGTTTTTCCTTATGTTTAGGCATTGAACTGGTTAGAGTATAGATTGGTGGGGGTTGGTTTTGGTTGGGTGGGTTTTTGGGGGGTAGGGATCTTGCTATTTAGCACAACTGAGTATATGAACCTCAGAGTGCCTTTGACACCTGAAAGTACATCCTTGCCTCATGCCAGGGCTGGGTGAACATTAGCTGTTTTTTTGCACAATGAACCTTTGTGCACTACCTGCACTCCCAGGTAGAACCTGAAGCTCCTGAGGCTGGATCCATCCCAGCCTGGACAAGGTAGACACCCACCTCCACCACAACTCTTTCTTTCACCTTTCACCAAGGCATCCAGGTTTTAATTAACATCCTGTAAGGTGGGTGTCTTTCAGGGTTTATGCAAAGTCCAGGTTTCCTGGCTCAAAGGCAGACACAAGCCTCTGGAGCAATATTCTGAGATCAAGGCAAAAGGCAGCAAAAAGCCAAGGAGATATTCAGGCTTACTGCTGATACATCCCTTAATTTGGAAAAGTTCAGACATATTCTTTCCTACACACTGAAACAGAACATCATGACCTTGAAAACAAAGCCTGCATCTGGGATTAGGTCTTTTTGCAGTGCGTGGCTTCAAGTTCCATCCCTCACTGATATTGCATCCTGCATCCTGCTCCTCCCTGGCACCACTGGGACCATCAGCCCTCAGCTTCTTTCCAGCTGGTTTGCCACCTGAATCCATCACTCACTCCAGGATTTAAATCTTCTCCAGAGCCATCCCTGGCTGAATAACTTTGCTGATGAGGATTTGAAATCTTTCTTTATCACCCCCTTCTCCTGCTCTTTGAGGTGTTTCACTGAGGCTCTGCAGCAGGCTCCGGTAAGATGGTTCAAAATGGCTTTAAATAAAAAGGAATCATTGGTTATTGGTTGCACACCTAGCAGCGCGGGGCTCTGCACTGGCTCAGCTCACCCTGTGCCATGGATTTTAACCCACTGGTGAGTGCAGGGCTGGATGCAGTTGGATTCTGATCTGTCTTTTGTTCGAAAAATGAAACAAAAGAACAAAGAAAAATGGTCACATCTCTCCCTTTTCTTCAGTGGCTGCCCACATGCTTGTGACTCAAAGGATCTTTCACTAAGGGTTTTGCTGCAGTGTATATTTGATGGCACCTTGCACTGATCACTATCATTTGCTTTCAGACCTCTCCTTCCAGCCTGTGCTTTAGATGCAATGAGAGGTCAAAAGGCAGCTTCCTCCATTCTGTGTTTGATCAGCAAAGTGGCTGCGTGATTGTTTCCCATTCCCAGCCTTATTTAGCTCTGAAAGAGCAATCAGAAAACGCAGGGTTTCTGTACCTGCGTTTAAAGCTGTCAGAGGTGTGAGAGCCCAGCTGACAGGAGAGAAGTCCCTGCCTGTCCCATGCCTGCTGTCCAGAAGCCTCACCTGGCCTCCGAGCACACCATCCAGCACAGCTCTGGAGGGTCTCCTCACTCTGTGAGATAAACTCAGTCCTTAGAAACCTGAGAGCAAGCCCAAACCGAGAGATTCCCATCGTTCGCCCTGCAGCTTCTCACAATGAATCCCAGCATGGTGGGTGGTGGAAGGACTCTCCAGGGATCAGTCCAACTCTCTTGCTAAAGCAGGGTCACCCACAGCAGGTTGTCCAGGACCACAGCGTCCAGGGGGTTTTGAAAACCTCCAGAGAAGGAGCCTCCACAATCTCAGAGCTCAGCCTCCCAGGTCAGCGGCCAGAGCCGAACAGCCCCGCGGCCCCGCTCGGCGGACGGGAGCTTTGTTTTAACCCAGACCGGGATACACAGGACGAGCAGAGCAACCTCCCTCACCGAGGTGGGATACACTCTGGGAGAGGAGCAACCCCCCTCACCCAGTCGGGACAGGCGTGGGGAGCGGAGCAAGCGTGCGAGGCATGGGAGCGGCAGCCTCAGCAGGCTCTTCGAATGCCTCTCCGAGAGCTCTTTAAACGCCTCAGGAGCGTTTAACACCGTCTCCCACAGCATCCTCACAGCTAAACTGAGGAGGTGTGTTCTGGATGATCGGGTAGTGAGGTAGATGTGAACTGGTTGAAGGAAAGAAGTCAGAGAAATTCCCCTCTCAGTCTGATCTTCTCCACACTAAAGAGCCCCACGTGTCTCAGCTTTGCCTCGTGGGAAAGATGCTCCAATCCTCTCAGCATCCCTGTGGCCCTCCACTGGACTCTCCAGTAGTTTCCTGTCCTTTTTGAACTGGGTAGCCCAGAACTGTTTCTTGAGGATTCAAACAGCAGCCTGTGAAAGAGAGACTCACCGGCTCCTCCTGCATCTCCCTCCCTGTCCAATCTGGGCACCATCAGTCGGCCTGCTGCCCTCCAGCAATGCCTTTGCTTCAGGCTGGAATTTCATCTAGTCCAGGACATTCTGTACTCAGCAGTGAGATGCAGCAGGGGTCACTGAGTGATGCTCTTCTGATTGTATTAACTGCACATAAACTGCTGTCCTTCCACCTACTGCTGCCTGGCAGACAGAAAATGGAAGCAGAGGCCACCAAGGACCTCCTGGAGCCACTTGGTCTCAGGTTTGCCGTCTAAAATAAGGCCATTTCAGCAGCAGGTTCATCCTTCTGATGGCCTGAAATGTCCTTAGTGCAGGTGGTTTGCAAGGAGGCACCTGGAGGGTTAAAAGGGTCCAGAGGGATGGAAACAACTCCTGGGTGCTGCTGAAGCAGGAGTGGCCACCAGCTCTGGTGGGGGAGTGAGGAACGAGGATATACACACTAAAGCATCAACGAACCCAAGATTTCCTCCATCCATAACGATTTTAACACACAAAGCTCATCAGACCCACCTGATAGGTGTGTGGACAGCTCTGCTGCAGGCTGACAGCCTCAATTACTGATTTCCCCTAATTCATTTTTTTCTGTCTTGAAACACGGGCTCCCCTGTCTAATGCAAATTAACTCCTCACCCAATCTATTTGACAGATGTACAACTGAGTATTCAGTTAACATTTCAAGAATAAAACCAGCTCGTGACGCAGCCAGCAGTCCCTGGCATGGGCTTCAGATGTCCATATTAACCTGACATCTCTCCCCAAGCCAACGAGAAGGCCCTCAGAGCAGGCTCTGCTTCTGCTCCTGTTGTTACAAATAAATCAACTACAAGGGCTGAAGAGGTTACCAGGGAAAAGCAGCAACCTGTTTTGGTCAGGGCTGTGCTGTGGATGTCTAAGATGAGCCTGGCCCCAGGAGGGATGGATCCCACCGTGAGCAGATGCGTGGTGTGGATCACCTCCTGAAGGATCCTGGCTCTGTGGGACTCTGTAGCTGAAGCAGAGCTGTTTTATCTACTGCAATGGTTTGGAATGAAAGGCTTTAAACTGCTGAGTGTAAACAGCGACCGTCAGGGATTTCATCTCCTCTCGCTGAGCTGGGTTTGCAGAGCCTGGGCACCACCCTGCATCTACTGATGACTGGCTGTGGGAGCCCTCGGGGTGCAGCACCAATGCATCTGCACCTCTGCAGGAGGCAGCTCTCAGCCTCATCCCAATTAATCGTCTCCTAATGACTCTCTGAACCGGGAGGGTTTCCTTAATTATACCTCGCGTTAGACTTTAATCAAGAAATCAATCTTGCACGCCGCCCGCAACCCGAGGGTGCGGCACGTTCGGCGGCAAGGAGCCCGGGGCACAGCTCAGCCTGCTCTCAGCAGCTCCCTGCGATTCCACAGGCCACGGCCACACGGCTGAGTAGAGCCCGAGCCCTCCCCAGTGACAGCCCTGGGGGACGATGGCGATGCCATCGGCACCGTTGTGTAACTCGCAGCTTGGAGTCCGGTATGATCCCCGCGGTGTGAGCCGCTGCCGGGCCCCATCGGAAGCAATCACTACCCAGCCATGCAGTGACATCAGTGGCGGTGGCCCCGGGGCAGGTGTGTCACATGCAGCCTGTGTCTCGCAGGAGTGGGAGCGACGATGGTTGCTGCGGCACAAACACAGGAGGGGGCTTTGCTTTGTGCTCCACAGCCTGCCTACAAGTCCTTCCTGGGGACGTCAAACATCTGCCACAGCCCTCGGAAGACTTCCCAGGCACAAATATCTGGTAACAAATGCAGAGGGACAGCCTGCAGAACATTCATAGTCTGCTGCTACCCCACAAAAACCGTGCTCTGCTCTCTGAGGAGCACATTTGGCTGCTGGCAGATGCCCCTGCTCTGGCAAACCCATGAACTTCTCCTCACCCCTGGCTAGGGCAAAGCTGGGACTGCTGTGCTCACCTCCCCTGCCCCCATGGACATCCATCCAGAGCAGACCTGGGCACTCACTAAACCCCACAGGGCTCCAGTGATTTATTTCTTTAACACTGACCAACAGCAGTGGTGTCTGAGCACAGAGTATTGACCATGGGGATGAAACCCCCCCTGCAGCAGTACAGGGGAGGGGTTGACCTGCTGGGAAGCAGCTGTGCAGAAAAGGACCTGCGACTGCTGGTGGACAAGGTCCCCACGAGCCAGCAGTGTGACCTTGTGGCCAGGAAGGCAAATGGTCTCCTGGAGTGCACCAAGAAGAGTGTGGCCAGAAGGTCAAGGGAGGTTCTCCTCCCCCTCTACTCTGCCCTGCTTGTCAGTACTGGAGTGAGTGCAGAACAGCTTGGCTGAAAGCTGGCAGCCTACTTGAGATTTAAATTGAGGTGACTGAAATGTTTTGGTGCCATTTTCCCTCTGCAGAGCCCTGCTGTGCCTTTGCTGGCCATCAGTCTCCTGCCCAAGCTGGGGCTGCTCAGGCACCACATCCTCTCTGCCATCTCTTGCCTGCTCAGATGATGAGGATGCTGAGATGGGGAAGGGATTTCAAGAAGCTGACGTCTTTGCGAGGAGCTAAAAATAAAAAGGCATCTGCTAAAAATAATGAATGATCAAGGAAAAAAAATGCTAAAACCCAGAGGTCTCCCTGGACTCTGAGGATTAATTTTAATTTCCCTTTAATCCAGACAAGAGCAGTGACATCACTGCTGGAGGGCACAGCTCAGCCCTGGGGACTGAAGCAGGAGGGGTGTTTCCCTGCCCATCCTGCCTGAGCTCCTGCTCGCTCCCAGCACAGCCAGACCCCAGCACTGAGCTTTTGGGTGCATTCCAGAGAAAAACAGGCACGCTGCAAGCAGGAGGCCACGGGGCTGCTGCTGCTCACAGAAAGGAAGTGGCTTAAACCCTGTGGCTGCAGCTCCTGGATGTGCCCTCCCAGCTCAGGGCTGGCCCCGGTGGGGATTAGAATCGGGATTCAGGCTGCTGCGTGTGCCTGGTCTGGCCAGGTTTGGGCGCTCTGATCCTTCATCACACTACAGCCTTGGGTAAGGGGAGGAAAAAGGGCCCAGATGTCCCAGATTACAGACTGGGTGTTTTAAAAAATCAGATTTCCCAATACTTTTTACTTTTGCAGGGAAGAAAGATGCTGATCAGAGCAAGAGACTGTGTTTGCAATCTTCCAGAGAGACAAAAAAAAAGATTCCTGAGAACACATGTAATGGAACAAAGGATGCTGCACCCCTGAAAGCCTGGGCTCCATGAGCCATTCATCTGTCCCCACAGCAAAGGGGCAGCCAGCCCAGCACACAGCCCCTCTCTCCAGGTACTCAGGAAATGTTTCCCTGGCTTTATCCAAGTGACAAAACATTGATAACAAGAGGAGAGGAGCAGGGTCTAGGATCTGCCTGCAGTTCCTCACTCTCCACTCCCCATGTGTACGGACACCAGGGGTAGTTGAGCATCATTAAATAGAAACATTGCTCCCAGCTTGCCTGCTGCATGCAGATATATGCAAATGTATGCATGCAACCATTTACATAGAGTGCTCACCTGGGACTTTGTTTCAGTGCCAGGAGGAAAACTCCCTTAATTCCTGGGATAAGCCCAAAGCTTAGTGCCCACCACGCAGCAGCTCAGCTTGGGGTGTGGGAGGGTTTGGGCTGGGAGGAGGGAGGCAAGAGGCTTTTGAGGCTCTTTGTGCAGCAAGGTCTCAGCCTCAGAAACATTTTAAACTCTGAAAGCAGACACAAGGGCTCATAGTCCATGGTGTGATTTATGTGCAGCAGCACATAACCCCCTGAAATGGGGTCTTCAGAAATGCCTCAAACCTTGCTATAATGCTGCCACTGTGGAGCCACAGCAGCTCCTCCTGGAGCTGCCACGTCCCTGGAGCCCAACACTGCCTGGGGGGGTGGAAATCAAGTAAAATCAAATCTAAGTATTTCCTTACAAGCTGCTCCAAATGTGTTTTCAATTCAAGAGTGACCAGAAAGGTAAGTAAATATTTTTCTGGAAAGGAAATGCCGTTGTGTTTACAGCCAGCCCTCGTTGCTGAAGCGCTGCCCGCAGTCGGGCTCCAGCCTGCTGCATATTGACCCAGCTGGAGGAGATGGTCAGCGGTGTTTGGCCAGGCTGGGCATGATACAGGTCAGGAATTCAGCATTTACACAGAGAGGAAGCCCTGTGGTTGTGTGAGCTGCCATGCACAAGACCTGGTGTCTGTTGGCTGGGCTGTGATTTAGCGAAGCTGTGAGCCTTGGACAAGGGGCTGCTGTTGGACCCAGGCTGTGCAGCCACTTGGCAAGGGCAAGGGCAATATCAAACAAATATTTAAGTCAGAAAGGTTCAACCTGCAGCCTGATGGGGGCCTAGACCTGGTTTGCAAGGCTCTTCCCACCACAGGAAGCTTTGCTGTGCATGTTGGGAAGATCTCCCACGGCTTTCTTTAAGACTTGCTGACCCAAGTTGCAACTGACACCAAATTCCTGCAAAGACCTTTTTGCCACCCTCCTGTGTTGAGCACAGTGATGCTGGAGGAACATGGGTGCCACACATTGGGCCCCTGTGCTGGTGCTCCCTCCCTGCAAAGCAGAGAGGAGAGACCTGTGGGAATGAGCTATGGAGCACCTTCCCCAAGGAAAGCTCTAACTGTACAGTGAGTTTACTGGCTGGTGCAGCCTCAAGATCCCTCCTAAAACCTGTGCCCCTTGTTCCCTGGCAAGGGCACTGTCCACATGGGACACCTGTGTGATGGAGCAGAGCCAACCCAGGCTGGGGCTCCCACCTCTCGGAAAAACAAATTTACAAGACCCTGAAACTGGTGGCTGAAATCTTGGACAGGGCAAAGGCACTGAGTGCCATGTCCCTGGCTGGGGTAACCCCTAGCTGAGGTGCAACAAAGGTGCCTCTGTGATGCCTTTGCTCATCAGCCTGCAATTGAGCACAGAGCCGCCCCCAGGTGCCAAAGGTCAAGCTTAAGCTCCATGGACTTTGGTGAGAGTTTGTGCAATGAAATCCCCTCCAACACCTTGGGAAACGCAGCCCTGAACTTTGCCTCCTGTTAATCATTGATGGGAGGGGGTTGGTTTTGCCAGGCAGAGCAGTGGGAGCAGCTGGGGGACACAACCAGGCTCCCTGTGCCACCAGGACCTGCTCCAAATCTCCCCACCGAGCCCTTAAGCAGCTTTCACCTGGGATTAGCTCAAACATTCCCAGCCTCTGGTTCAAAATAGCTTTTCTTACTTATGGGCACTTAATCCAGTCCAAGCCCTCTCTCCTTCAACCAGCAGCTCCAGCAAAGGTTGATGTGTTTGGTTGGGTTTATTTTCCCCCCAAGACCTGAACCTTGCCCAATTCCCAGATTTTTTAGATTGGAGGACACAGGATGCACGTGAGGATGTTCAGAGCTGGGGTGTGAGGGGGACTGGCAGCTGCAGCTCCCATAAACCTAACCAAGCACATCCTGGCCTGGTGCAAGGCAGGTACAAAGAGCACAACAGCCCAGTTGAGGCTGAGCAGGCTGTGTTCAGGGAAAACCTGGGGTTTGCACAAGGGAGTTTTGTTCAGGAGCTCCTGGAAGGGTGGGGGGCACTGTACAGACACCTCCTGCATGAAACAGGTCCATGGCATCCACACTGCTCTGCCAGCAGCAAACAGAGCCAAGCAGACTCCTTTGTATAATTGAGGCGGTCAGGACCGGGGCAGGAACACAGCCCCTTCTGTAGGATGGAGCCCCCAGAGCAGAGAGCTGCCAAACCCTCACAGAGCAAATCAACAGCCCCCAACTTCCACAGGCCCCCATCAAGCCGAGCTGGGCTGGGAGGGGACGTGCAGCCAGTCACATCCTGAAACCCTGCGTGTGACGTGGCCACCATTAAACAAAGGACATTGCTGCTGCCCTGCTGATGGCTCGGGGCACCCACAGCACAGCCATCCAGCTGCCAGCAGCTCCCAGCTCCTGGGAGCTTGTCCCCACCAGGCATCACTGTTTGAAAGATTAAATTCACCTTCATAAGCCTGCAAACAGGATCCCTGTTAACACCACCCCCCCCTGTTGCAGCAGTGGTGACAGCCTCCTCCTGCAGCCCTGATAACCAGGAGCACAGAGCACAGCAGCTCAACAAACAGCTCAGATATTGCATTCAGGAAGGAATCTGAGCTCAGATTAAAGACAACAGAGACTCATCCCCTCAGCCAGTTCATTTCCTCCCCTGTAAAACCTGCTCCCACCTGGCTCCTTCCCACTGACCTGCCACAGCACCCCTCCTGGGGAGATGAGCTTGAGCAGCGAAGCTTGGCCACGATTTCAGCAGCACTGAGACTCCAAACCTCCCTCCCAGTACAAAATATCTGTCATGGTTTCTCTGGAAACCAGCAACACCTGAGGGTCAGGGGAAGTCCTTGTGATGGGCACAGCTGATGCCTCGTCAGTGGCACCTCAGCTGTTGGTGCTTCCTTACCCTGTGCTGTGGGTTTATGTCTTCAGCAGGGAGCTGGGTGTTGAGGAGCTGCCATGTGGGAGCTAGAGGCCTCTTGGCCAGCAGTTAGACATTTCTAGTGACTTCATGATGTGTTCATCCAGTGTGCATGCCAGCACATCCTCATACACATATTGGTCTTGAGCACTTCATGTACTGTTCGGTTTTGTACCCTGTGAGCTTTGTGGGCTTTGTCAGCAGCCCTGTTAATGCACCACGAAGGCTCCAGCACTTCCCTCAAGGCACCTGGTTTGATGCAGCATCTGCACCATGGCCACTTCACCCCCAGGCAGGAAACTCCAAACCCAAATGACTGGGAGGGAAGGATGGAGCAAAAGCCACATTTCAACAGGGTGAGGCAACCTGCCAGCAAAGGCACTTGGTGAAGATGGAAAACCTGTTTCAGGGCCTGGCTCCTCCAAAGTTTCAGCTCCTCTGACAGGGAGGCTCAGCTAGGAAAGGCTCTGGATTTCTGTCCTGAAACCTTCATAAAAATAGCACAAGTCTGGGAAAATCCTTGTCCAAGTGGAAAAGAAAACAGCAGGCTGGGTTTCATGGGGAAGCAGAGCTCTATAAAAGTGCTCCTATAGCCTTCTGTTATTGCTGTAAAGCATCCAAAAACTCACACAGCAGCCCCTCACCCAGGGGCACATTTCCATGGGGCCAGGCTGGATCCCTGCTAAAGCATTTGATTTTTTTTTCTCCCCTCAGCATTTTACTTCACCTAATCAGGAGTTTCCATATGTGGGGAGCAGTAACTCTGCAGAAATGTCCTCTGTGGAGCAGCTCCTGCCAGGGGCCAGCTGCTTGATCCCAAGCCCTGTGAAGGGGCAGACTGGAAAATCTGTGTCTGTTTCCCCCCAGAAGGGGATTTGGTGATGTCTGGCACCCTTGTGCCTGCTCTCCTCATGGCAGTGTGTCCCAAGCACCCCACTGCCTGCCCTCATGGGGATGATGCCCTCTTACAAACAGGGGGTGACCTGTCAGGTGTGACTCAGCTGATGGATGTCTGTCCTGGAAAGTTTCAATGTACAATTGATGGAGGTGATCACCTCCTGCATGGTACAGGCAGGGTTTGGATCCACGACACCCCCAGAACTCCCCAGAGCAGTGCCAAGAGGCCAAGGAAACCTGCCTGGCCGTAGGGCTTGCTGGGGGCTCGGTGGCTTTTGGGGCCAAGCAGAGAAAGGTGACACTGGGGCTCTGTTATTTTAGCCATCCTCACTCTGGGAACCCCTCACTGCAGCCAGGGCAGGGACTCTTGGGGTGGCTGCCATCCAGGTGACATCTTCATGCCCAGCCTGCATCCACAGGACGTTTCTGGGCCAGCAACGGGGAACGGCCTTGACACTATTTATACCCCAGGCTGGAGCTGGGTAAAAATAACCCCAGAGTGTTTGGCAGCCTGGAAGTGCTACTGTAAATCCTCCCTGTCAGCAAGAAAATTGGGTTGGAGCCATTGTCCCCGTGGGAGAGGCAGCGTGGGGGAAGCCCAAGGGCATCTGTGGGGCTGAACCCTGAGTGGTTCACCTGAGAGAGGACGAAAGGATCAGGTGAACCCACAGAGATGCAGCTGGCAGCATCCCTCTGCAGCTCCTGTGTCCCATGAGAAGGGCTGAGGAGCAAAGCAGGAGTGTCAGATTGCTCTTGAACCAGGATTAAAGGCCAGGGCACCGCTGTATTTATAGCTTTGTGATCATCCTTTGGAAAAAAAACCTCATTGTGACTGGAAGCATCTGAGAGGAGCTCTGGGAGCTGCCCCATGCTTGGCCCCGTTGCTCTTTATAGCCTGTCCTCCAGCTGCCAGTAAAGGTCATGGTGGCTCCAGCAGCACCATCATCTCATGGGGTGATGCCTCTGTGGGAAATGAGGAAGGGTTTTGAATGTACCAGCTTGCTTCCCTCCCTCCATCCCACCCTCCATCCTTCTCTCCATCCCTCCTTCCTTCCCACCATCCATCACACCTTTCATCCCTCCTTCCTTCTCACCCTCCATCCTTCTTCCCTTCCCACCTTCCACATACCTTTCATCTCTCCTTCCATCCCTCCCTCCATCCCTTCATCTCATAGAATCATCCAGGCCAGAAAGGACCTCTGAGTTCATCAAGTCCACCCATCCTTCCATCTCACCTTCTATCCCTCTCTGCATCCCTCCTTCCATCCTTCCTTCCTTCTCACTCTCCATCCTTCCTTCCATCTCACCTTCTTTCTGTCTCTCCCTCCCTCCCTCCCTCCCTCCCTCCCTCCCGGCTGTGCTGTCTTGCTGCGGAGCCCCAGGCCGAGCTTGAAGCAGCGAATCCGCAACCGCTTGCCAGAGCCCAGGGCTGCGCCGCCTGAGTCAGCTTTATCTGCACCACCTATTAATAGTTCCCTGCCTGGCTGTGCTCTAATTGCAGGTTAATAATAAATGCACCTCACGGAGCCGCCCGGCACAAACACGAAGCCTGCTCCTGTGAGCCCCTTCCTCGCAGGGGAGCCCCCAGCCCTGTGATGGTGGCCGGGGACCGCCTGGGTGTCCCTGCTGAGGGCTTCGCTCTTCGGTGTCAGCACAGCCCGAGGCTGCCTCCTGGTTCTGTCACTTTTCCACTTTCATCCCAACGGAGCCAAAGGGCTGGCACAGGGTTGCAGGCTCTTCCCAGAGCTGTTGCTGAGAGATACCCTTGAGCTGTCCCTCCTGCTCTTACTGGGATGCTCGGGATGGGAAACACTGAGCAGGACACTTTTTCCTGCAGGGAATTTCCTTGCAGAGCTCACGTCCAAGCTGGCGAGGTGCCAGCACACAACTCGGCTGCTCAATAAGAACCCAGCCTGAGCTACACCTTGACTTCCTCTGCCATCAGAGAGGTGCAGGCAGCAGCCACCACATCCTCCAGTCCCATCCCTTACCCCCCTGGGATTTCTGCTGCCCATGCTGCTCAGGACTGCACCCTCCCACCCCAGCAGCAGATTCTGCTTCAAAGGTGAGGAAGCAAGACAGAAATATTTTTGTCTTGCTCTCTAAATGACACAGAATCAGAGTCAATGAAAAGGGCTGGACTCTGGTCCCTCTATGACTGGCTGCTTTGGGCTATGGCAGCAGCAGGCACAGGTGGCCCAGGGATAGGATGACCAAGCTAGGCTTTGACTCCACCATTACCTACTGCACCTTGAGGCATGAGGTGTGGTGGATGGCACCAGTGCTGAGGTCATGGACTAGACCACTCTGCCCATGTCCTTGCCCCGCTGGCAACAGCTGACTGTGGTGGAAACCAAATCCCTCTTCTCGTGCACACACCTACAGCCACGGGACACCTGCTCTCGGGTAGCTCCCTTCCAGTGGAGACATTGTCTTGGCAACACCAGATGGAAAACGGGATTGAGTCCTTTGGGCTTTCTCATTGACCCAGCAGCAGCCATTCCAGTAGCTGAAGGGGGCTACAAGAAAGCTGGGGAGGGACTTTTTAGGATGTCAGGGAGCGATAGGACTGGGGGGAATGGAGAAGTGGGGAGATTCAGATTGGATGTTAGGAAGAAGTTCTTCCCCATGAGGGTGGTGAGACACTGGCACAGGTTGCCCAGGGAGGTGGTAGAAGCCTCATCCCTGGAGGTTTTTAAGGCCAGGCTGGAGGTGGCTGTGAGCAACCTGCTGTAGTGTGAGGTGTCCCTGCCCATGGCAGGGGGGTTGGAACTGGATGAGCCCTGAGGTCCCTTCCAACCCTAACAATTCTGTGATGCTATGATTCCAGCATGGCAGCTTCAGGGCACTGTAGGAACAAGCCCAGTGACTGCACAGCACTGAGGAGCTGTGCTCATCTCATGGTGTGCTAGAAGGACCAGCCTCACATTTTTTGGAGATGTCATCACCCCCCAGACCTTCCTGCTGCGCAGGGCGGAGGCAGCGTGCGTCTCACCCTCCCATCCCTCGCAGGTGCCACAGCAGGCTGCAGAGCACACACCCAGCACGTCACACCCGGCACGGTGCCAGCCATGGCAAATGAAGGTTTTGGTGAAACCAAGAGCTCAGATCACCTCCAGGCTGTTGGGCAAGCAATGAATCGTAGGGAATGTCCCATGGCTGAACCTGTTCTCCCACGCCACGGGCACGTACGGATGTGAGCTCACAGTGCCATCTCCCTCAGCTCCTTACCCACTCCTGACCTCTCAGGTGCAGCTTTTCTTGCTGTGGCCTGAGCTACACTTTGAGTTGAGGGCATTTAGCAGCTGGCACAGCCAGGCCCTCTCCAAAGAGGGTTAAGTTGCTCTTTCAGACACGTGGGGAATTAAGGGCGCTGAGCCGGCGTGCAGCAGCACGGTGAACTGCGGGGCACTGGCACAGGGCACAGGGACAGGTCCCAGCTATCTTTGGCAGTGGGATGAAGAGGGATTGCACCAGTTCAGCTCAAACCACCTCCACTAAAGCACTGCTTTCAACATGGCCATGCTTTCAAAGGGATTTTGGAGCTGAAAGCACTGGGATTTGGAAGCACTGCCCCTCACTCGCCTGGCAGCAGAGTAGCAACCCTGGCAGACAAGGGCTGGCAGGCTGCAGCTGGCTCCTGAATTGTCACAGGGTGTATCTGAGACAGCCACGCTCCCTCCATTAGTCAGAGGAGTTGCTCTGTATTCTAATATCAGAGGATCCCCCTCCCTGTGGGCCCCTTTCCTTCCAGAGCCAAAGCTGATGAGCAAGAGTTTGATCTCCCCAGAATCACTGCAATTCCAGAGGGAGTCTGAAAACTGCAACAGGCTGCTCAGGAAGGCTGTGGATGCTCAAGGCCAGGTTGGATGAGGCCTTGAGCAACTTGGGGTGGTGGGAGGTGTCCCTGCCCATGGCAGAGGGGCTGGAACTGGATCTTTAAGGTCTCTTCCAATCCAAACCATTCTATGGTTCAAGTACACACCAGGTGACTGCTCCAGACCAGCAGGAGAAAAGAGAACAACCTGACTGTTTTCAAGCTAAATGGACCATTGCTTGAAAGACTCAGTTTGGCTGCCTCCAGTTTCACAGAATCACAGAATCACCAAGGTTGGAAGAGACCTCAAAGATCATCAAGTCCAAGCTGTCACCACAGACCCCATGACTAAACCATGGCACCAAGTGCCACGTCCAATCCCCTCTTGAACACCTCCAGGGATGGTGACTCCACCACCTCCCTGGGCAGCCCATTCCAATGGCTAACAACTCTCTCAGTGAAGAACTTTCTCCTCACCTTGAGCCTAAACTTCCCCTGGTGCAGCTTGAGACTGTGTCCTCTTGTTCTGGTGCTGGTTGCTTGAGAGAAGAGACCAACTCCTTCCTGGCTACAACCACTCTTCAGGTAGTTGTAGAGGGCAATGAGGTCTCCCCTGAGCCTCCTCTTCTCCAGGCTAAGCAACCCCAGCTCCCTCAGCCTCTCCTCGTAGGGCTGTGCTCAAGGCCTCTCCCCAGCCACTGAGACATTCAAGTGTCTCAATGTCCTTCTTAAAGTGAGGGCCCCAGAACTGGACACAGCACTCAAGGTGTGGCCTAACCAGTGCTGAGCACAGGGCACAAGGACTTCCCTGCTCCCGCTGGCCACACCATTCTTGATGCAGGCCAGGATGCCGTTGGCCTTCTTGGCCACCTGGGCACACTGCTGGCTCATGTTTAGGCGGCTGTCAGTCAGCTTAGGCGGCTGTCCATTCACACAGAGCAGAGAAGCTCAGAACAGAACTGAGGAGCAGCAGCTGCTTTAGTACTTGGAAAATTTTATTTTCTCAAATGAGCACCAACACAGATTGTAAATATGACAAACAATTCACCTCCCTCTAATACTGAAGGAACTATATACAAGGTACAAACACATGAAAAGGTGAAACCCAACTATTTGAAAACAAACAATTGCATTTATTACTCAAGCAAATGACCTGAAAGAATATGCCAAAAAAAAAAAAAACAACAACCACCACAAAAGAAAAAAAAAAGAAAACCAACAACAAATAATAATAAAAAAAAAGACTCAAAATAAAATCAAGAGAAACAAAAGTACAGACAATTTGTAAACACAAGAGCATCAACAGACAGGCTGGTATTGGAAATATTTCTCCTTTTGTTTTGTCAGTGGGGAAAGCATTTTCACTTCCTTGTGAAAACAAAACAAAGGACACAGACAGTTGGTAACTCTGAGAACAGCTTCTCTGGGCTTGTACCTCACACAAGGCCATTCTGCTCCCACTTCAACAGGTTCATTCCTCTTTGATTTTCTTCTCAATTCCAGATGGTTTTCTTTCCCCTCCTCTGGCTTTAAACAGGATTCTGCAAAACCTCCCTCTAACCTAACTGTTTCTGAGCACTGCATTTCTCAGGCCTCTCACCTGGTGTGGAGAGCTTCTTCCCACTGAGCTGAGCTCGAGGGCTTTTGACCCAGCAGGGCCTTTGGGCGTCGCTTCTTCATCCAGGAACTGGTTCACACGGGACGTGGTGCTCCTCCCAAAGGAAGGAAGGAAGTGCAATGAAATGATTGATTAACAACACTCTCACAGAGAAAAATGCATACAGAGAAAACTCTCACTTCATCAGCACGAGAACAACAGATTTCAGTTGCAGGGTTTGGGGTTGGTTTTGTCTCCTTTTCTGCATGGTTTCAAATCGTGGGCACCAAAACCAGGGAATTAGAAGAGCATGCAACAGTTAATTCAGCACTGAAAACAGCTCCTTGCTCAGCAAAACAGAGTCCAGTGGTTTGTGCTGTTGGTCCACTTTGGGATAAACAAGAGACCCAAAAATGAAAAACAAAGAAGGGGGAGGGTGGGAAAAGGGGGAGAGGGGAAAAGGGGGAGAGGGGAAAAGGGGGAGAGGGGAAAAGGGGGAGAGGGGGAAAGGGGGAGAGGGGGAAAGGGGGAGAGGGGGAAAGGGGGAGAGGGGGAAAGGGGGAGAGGGGGAAATGGGGAGAGGGGGAAAGGGGGAGAGGGGGAAAGGGGGAGAGGGGGAAAGGGGGAGAGGGGAAAAGGGGGAGAGGGGAAAGGGGGAGAGGGGAAAGGGGGAGAGGGGAAAGGGGGAGAGGGGAAAAGGGGGAGAGGGGAAAAGGGGGAGAGGGGAAAGGGGGAGAGGGGAAAGACAGAAAGGAAAAAAAAAAACAAATAAAATGAACTTTACTGTCAGAGAGGTAAACTTTTTACTCTGATTCATTATGTAGCAGCCTGGTTTAAACAAACAAACAAACAACAAAACTCCAAAAGAAAACCAGGATCCATGTCCAAAGACTCGTGTTTTAGGTTAAAAACAATGACTAGTTAGGAATCTCCACCCCTGCTGCCCCCGAGCAACCGGCAGCAGCGGTTCGGAGGGTGCAGCTCACACTCAATCCTGTTTTCTGTGTCTCAGCATCTGCTCCACTCCAGCCACTACTGGTGCAAGGGAGAATGTCAGGCTTGGATCCTACAGACCAGATCTCCTCAGGAAAGCTGTGCCCAGGCAGAGCCTCGCCAGCTTTTGTGGGCTGTGAGCTGACACAGGGCTCAGGCTGCCAGTGGGACCTCCAGCGCTGAGGGAAGGTGTTCCCAGCATGAACTCCAGACACCAGAGCACTCCCTGAGTGCTACCTCCTGTCCCACACATGGGAACCTGCCCACACCCCTAACCTGGCCACCACCTGTGCCAGAGACCAACTCTGCCAGATGGGAGCAGGAGTGACTCCTCTCTCCTGCCACATCCAGAGGGGCAACAGATCCACTTCAGAGGACAACATATATTATGATTTTTGTTTCCCTTTAAACATATTCTCCAGCAAACACAGAAGGAAACAGTTACCATTTATAAACAGCAACAACAAAAAAGTGCTCTCAGGGAGGGGCTCTGAGAAAACAGCACCAAATATATTATTTAAAAAAGAAAATAATTAAATATTATTTACAAAAGTATACTTCACAATGTGGGTTGGTTGGGTTTGTGGGGGGTGGGTTTCTGCTTTGTATATATTATCATCTGAATATTTATTACAGGGATCAGGATTTCACATCAGCTAATCCACCAGAGCAAAACAGTTTCAAACTTACTCAGGTTCTGAGCTTTGGGGTAGATGAGGGTGATGTAAACTCACAGGTGCATGCAGCTCGCTACAGATGAGGCTGCCACATGAAAAAGAAGCAAAGCTGGCTGCTGTTCATGTTTTCTTGAGGATGTCACCCACAAAAAGCAGCACCACGAGCACCTGGTGCTCTGGATTCAGCCATTGCCTGCCCAAGGAGGCACTTTCCATGGGCCACATCTCCAGCTTGGAAGTTATGGTCCCACCTTGCTCACCCCAGCCGGTGATGGATGGGCTGAGGTCAGCTCACCCGACCGGAGGGATGCAGCCAGTGAGGTTCTTTGGTTATGCTCTGAATATATCACTGAACCAGTCACCAGTTTAGCCTGTGCTGGTTGTGGTAGCCACTAGCACACAGATCTGGTCACCCTGTCTGGTCAGCAGCTCCTGACACTGTGCTGTGTCTTGATACATCAAGTCACGGAGGAGTCGGCAGCGGACTAGAAAGCACTTCAGAGACACACATCAGAGAGTGAATGCCAGCGAGCCTCACGAGCCCATTTCGACTCACCTCCCTGTGCACTGTACTAAAGTCCCTCTACAGATTATTCTCTGGTGGTGAGGACACTCACAGGCACATCTATTTTTTTCAAAGCAGGGCTTGAGGCCAGATTCTCATCAAGTGTAAATCTGTGGGCGCTGATGGGACAAACCCAATTAAAACCCGATTAAGATCTGGCCGTGTTCAAGCTCAGTCTGGTTGCCATTAGAAGAGTAACCCCTGTGAACAGTTAAAACCAGCCTGATCTGATGGATCATCCTCCTTTCTTGTCCCAAATATATGGATAAAAATATTTACATCTGGTAGCTCTGTAGCAGCTGATCTCATTTCTCAGAGCAGTCCTCCAGACAGTCCTCCTTTGCATGGCTTTGTCACAGGCAATCATTCTGAAGACCAACACAAAACCATGAGCCCCTCTGTGCTCTTTTCCTCAACCTCTTAGTAAGGATTTGGGGCCATCCCTTATTTCTCCCAGCTTCAACCACACCCATCTAAAGGCTAAACATCTGGGGGAGGGGGACTGAGGAGCTCTCCAAAGGACACAAATGACTTCCCACTAGTCAAACCCTGTCACGGATCACCAACCAAAGGACAGGAGAATGGGACCAGGTCAGTAGTGCCAGAGTCAACAAGACAGCAGGTACTGCAGAGTTTTTGATTTCCACTAGGTTTTTATCACTGAAGGGAAAGTGGGCGATGGAAGCAATCAGAAACAAGAGCTGAAGCAACTATTACACAGCCACAGCAGAAAGGGTGAAGGCAGAAGCCATCTCCTAAGAGGCTCATCACAAACTGAGCCAACCCCATCTGCTGCAGGGGCTGCAGCCGGCCTCCATCTCACTGCTCTCCCCAAGGTTGTAAAGAAAAAGCAGCCTTTGTTTAGGTGGGCCATCAGGTTTGGGTTTCAACACAAGGACCCAACACATAAGTTCCACCCTGATCCACAAGCAGCATCTCTGCTCACATCTCCTTCATTTAACAGCAGAAACTTCCTCAGCACCAGCCCTCCATCCTGATCCACTGAGAGTCTCTCAGGGGTGGGGACAAGCAACAACAGATTACAGCTCCAAAGCTTGGGTTTCGTAAGGAGTTACAACCCCCTGGACAATACTCTTTCCTTCTGGATTAAGAAAGATTTCCCCCAATGGATTAACCTACTTGAAAGACTTCCACAAACAAAAAGAAAATTCACTCAGAAATAAAACTAATTCAGTTAAACAGACTTGAGTTATGCACCAGATACTGGCTGGACTGTTGCAGAGCAAACTTCACATTGTCATTAATGTCTAACACAGCTCTCCTCTCACACACGATGCCCCTTCCCCACCAACCACCTCGGGAAGGTCCACAGTCATTCCACTTAAAAAACTTAAAAAGGGAGGGACTTGCCCCTTGCAGTTATGATGCCCACATCTACCCCTCCCCTTTAAACTCCAAGGCATAGACAGTTTCAGGGCTATGGGGAAGATGTTGAATTTCTTTTTCTTTTCTTTCCCTTTCCCCCTGTGCCTGCAACAGGCTTCTGGGAGTGGGAAAAGGGTGGAAGGTTTCGGGGAGGATACCTCATGGCTTGAAATATCCACCTATGCAATACTGCTACAACTGCCAGGCTCCTCTGCTCCCTCCTCTCCCCATTTCTCTGCCAGGCTCCAAGAGCAGAGCTGATGGCTGGGGCCTGGGATTCAAGAAAAAGATTCTGTAACAGCATTTTCCTACTCATGAAGGTTTGCTAAAAGACCCCCAAGGAGGGGGGGTGAGAAATCGAGGGGTACCCTGTGTTACTAAGTTTGTCCCCATCCTCCTCTGTGTAATTCTCTCTTCCTTGCCTAGCACACGCCTTTTTTTCCCCCCACCTGTCTTATCTTCTAAGCTGCAGCTCCAGCTCCCTTGTGCCTTAAGTGGTTTTCTCCTCCTCTCTGAAAGGCTCAAGAGTCAGGATTTGGTTTCTCCAGCTGGGAGGATGCTCCCCACAGCTGTGCTCTGTTGGGACATTTGGCCTACCCTGAAACAGCGAGAAAAAGGAGAGGCCAGGAATCTCTCCAGCCTTCAGGTCCTTTCCCCCCTGCAACAAGAAGTTCATAAATGGCAAACAAAAGACAGATTTGCAATTAGCTTGCTGGGGGAACTGGTTCTGACTTGTGCTCAGCCAGCTGAGGCCGAAGCTCCAGTGCTGGAGCAGCAGGTTTACGATTCGGAGAGAACGCAGCCGTGAGGTATTTTTCTGTCCATTCAGACAAGTAGATAGTTTCAAGCCTTGGTTAACCAGGACTTAAAGGAGAAGTACAGTTTCAACTTCTGACGACTTCCCCACTCCCCACCCCCTAGATCACCTTCTCCTGCCCCAAACTCAGGTCTTCCTCCCGCACAGAGACCTTCTGGTAAAATGCCACCACAAAGCCACCAGCAGTTTGTACTCGGACACTGGCCACGGCGGAGCGGCTGTCGGGCATTCGGTGCATTCTCCTAGCCAACGCCAGAACAGAGAGAGAAGCAGCCAGGGGCAACTCACAAACAGATACAAAGCAAAGAGACAGAGAGACAGAAATTTAGAGGCCAGTCACCAATAAAGATGGAGAAGGGTGTGAAGATGCTCCCAAATTGCAGAGCCTCTAAATGCATGGAACCAAGCGTTCAGTCACTCTCTCACTCTTGGATATAATGTTCGGTTGGATGGCATTCTCGTACACGCTGCTAGGGCTGGGCTCTTCCCATTCAATCCCAGCCATTATCCTTGATCATGTGAGCTAGTTCAATGATGTATTTGCCTTCTTTATACTTCTGGCTGCTTTCAAAAGCGTGTTCCTGTGGAAAGAAAGGAGGAGTAACAATCAGATCAAGATGGCATCTAAAGGAATGCTGGTACCAGTCTTAGCCTTGCCTACAGAGCACAGCAGTCAGGGTGCAGGTTCTCCTGTGGGCTTTCAGGAAAACTGTGTTGGAAGAATCCTGAATCTTTCTTTCAGCTGTCTTCTGAGTGCAGATTCTCCTGTTGGCTTTCAGGAAAACCATGGTGGAAGAATCCTGAATCCTTCCTTTAGCTGTCTTTAGAGGCTGGAATAAAACAAGAATGACTGGCACCACACGAGCATGAAGCTTTCTGCAGGCCAACAGCAGCTGCTCCTTCAACTATGCTGCAGGAATCACTGGTGGGAAAACCCACTTCTCTCTAGGGTGGTCTGAGAAAGCACTGATGTTTGTTAAGGATGCAGAGGCCATCTGATGAAAGATGCTGTAAGAGCACGGACATGATTCTGGTAAACTTCTGTGGAATTGGAGCAAGGGGGCACTGAGGGAGGAGAAGAATCCACCCTGCCCAGATGTGTGCTTGCAGCTACAGAAACTTGTGGTGCTTTAGCACTGCAGAACTGAAGGAGAAAGGGAATCTATGGGACCCCTAAGCAGAAGGGACTCCTGTGTATTGAGGCTGCATCCTCCAAAGCAGCTCAGCTCTGCTCAGGTGTGCTCTTTGCACGTGATGCACCTCAAAGGATGTTCATTCTCTTGCTGGAGAGGCTTGTTTACAAAATTTTGTGCTTTGCTTTACAATCAACTCAATTTAAGCACTCAATGTCCTTCTCCAGTGTGAGCCCCATGCTGTGTTTCTGCATGAATTCCTACTGCATCCATTTTTGATGCTTTAACTTTTTATAGCCTTTCAACTGATTTATTAAAGACTATTTCTGTCCAGAGGCCACAGAGCCAGCGGAGGTTTGGTTTAGACACTGGCCAAAACCTTCTGACAAACAAGGACGCTGAGTGCCTCCTGAAGCAGAAACCAGGATGTAGCATAAGCCTTTATTTGAAGGTAATTGAATTTATGAAGAGCAAGAGACAGCAAACAGATAAACTCATGTCCAACAGCATTTCCAGTGGGAAGGCCACAGGATTAACAATATATGGATCATCCTATTACTCTGACATCATCTAGGGGGGGAAAAAAACCCAAAAAAGACAGTGTGAATCACAAGGCTGACTGCAGTTATCCTCATTTATATTAAGTATCACTGAGGGGCACCCACCAAACCCAGGCCCACAGTGTCTATTCTTAGTGGGGAAAAACAACCATACGTTAGTCACAGAGAGCTCCTGCCCTGAATGAATGCAACACACACAAGGCAGGAGGGGAAAATGGAAATGCAGGAAGGAAGGGGGGCAGAAAAAAAACCCAAAGAAAAAGATGTGGCTGCAGCCCAGAACCTGCATTTCTGGTTCCCAAGTGAATGGGTCCAGACCATGTTACCACACAGAGCCCAGCAGAAAAGGCTGGAGCAAAGATGCCCACAGGGAAAAAACAACAACCCAACCCAAACCCAAACCAAACCAAACGACCAAAACCAAATGAACAAGAAAAAAACCCACAAAACAAACAACCCCCCCCCTCAACCAACCAATAAACTCCACTCCAACAAAACCCAAACAAAAAAACAACACCCCCCTCCCCCCCCAAATCACCCCCCAAGTGCTAGTGCTACTCACATATTTCCAACCCAGCGTGGTTTTGCAGTTTTCACAGTAAATATCTGCAACCGCATGTAATCCTGTTAGCAACACTCGCTCCTCTGCAGGGCCACAACCCACATTCACTCTGGGGAGAAAGCAGAGATGCTCCCTGTTAGTGTCTGCCCACAGCAAGAGCCTGCAACCAAGCTGACAGCAATTTTACTGCAGTGCTGGAAAAAGACAGCGCGTTCCGGACACCGAGGGAGGTTCTCCTCACCCTCTGCTCTGCCCTAGTGAGAACTCACCTGGGCTCCCCAGGGATCTACTCAAGAGAGTCCAATGGAGGGCTACAGTGTCCAGTGGAGGGCTACAGGGATGATTAAGGGACTGGAACACTGCCTTATGAGGAAAGGCTGAGAGCCCTGGGGATGGTTAGTCTGGAGTAGAGAAGACTGAGAAGGGATTAAATAAATCTTTATAAATATCTGAGGGCTGGGTGTCAGGAAGGAGTAGAATAGGAATAGGAATAGGAATAGAATGGGATAGGATAGGATAGGGGTAGACTAGAATAGGGATAGACTAGAATAGGGATAGGATAGGATAGGATAGGATAGGATAGGATAGGATAGGATAGGATAGGATAGGATAGGGATAGACTAGAATAGGGATAGGATAGGATAGGATAGGATAGGATAGGATAGGATAGGATAGGATAGGATAGGATAGGATAGGATAGGATAGGAGACAGAATAGGATAGGATAGGATAGGATAGAATGGAAATAGGAATAGGATGGAATAGAATGGAATCAAATCGAATTGAATCAAATAGACCAGGTTGGAAGAGACCTTTGAGATCATCAAGTCCAACCTATCATCCAACAAGGGACAGAGACAGCCTCTGCTCACTTGTGCCCTGTGACAGGACAAGGGGCAACAGACAGAAACTTCAGCACAGGAGGTTCCACCTCAACATGAAGAAGAACTTCTTTACTGTGAGGGTCACAGAGCACTGGAACAGGCTCCCCAGAAAGGCTGTGGTGTCTCCTTCTCTGGATACTTTCAAGCCCTGTCTGGATGTGCTCCTGTGTGAACTGCACTAGATTCTATGGTCCTGCTCTGGCAGGGGGGTTGGACCCAAAGATCCCTTCCAACCCCTAACATCCTGTGATCCTCTGAGCACCACAGCTGTGCTCAAAGCAAAGCTCTCTTTGCAGTTGCAGAACAGAATGAAAAAGGTAAAAAGAGGAATTTGATTTGACTATGAAGCTTGGGACAGAAGATTAATGACATTCCAGTAAATTGCACTAATTAGGCATTTGAGAAAGATTTTCATTTTCAAATTGATAAAATGGCACTTTCACTTTCCCAAATGGAACTGGAATCAGCAGTTCTGCTTGACAGACATCCCGGCAGGGCTGCTGGGAAAATGCTGCTTCACTCCCAGGCTAGCTCTGCACAGCCAGGCTGCATTGAGATCCCATTCATTCCCTACGCTCACAAAGCTCTCTCTGGTCCAGCTACATTCTCAGAGAGAACAACTCACCCATTAGCTCTTACTTCTCAACCCCTGACACAAACCCCTTTTCCCAGCTGATTATCTGAAACCTCAAGGTACACTCAAACAGGAGTCAGTGCTGTGTCCTGCCTCTTTCTCCTCCAGTCATTTCTAGCTAGCTCCCAAGGCTTAGGCTGAGGTTTTCTAAAGGCAGCCTAGCCTTTTGCTCTCCTCTTCATGAGGGTTTCTTGAATCTCCTCCTAGGAGATGCAGAGGTGACATGTATGAGGTTATACTCACACTGAATTGAAGAGGTATGCTCGTCCTTGGCTTCCTTGGAAGGACTGCAAGGCAAGAAAACAAAGTTCAGTTGGCTGGTTGAGAGAAACAAGGGTAAAGCAGGACCTGCCCTCCAGGACTGCAGTGGTGATTACTGCAGCAGCTGCTAGCCAGGGCCTGAGAAATGCACATGGCTCCAGCCCTCAGAGCAGAGTGTCAGGAGGAGATGAGCACTGAAGAGCAGAGGTCTCGTCCTGCAGATGGGAAGGGGACAGCTGCCTCCAGGTCTGACACCTGCCCCTTTCACAAGGTGCACTGGCAGCCCACTGGGAACTTCACCTGCTGTCACCAGCACTGCCAGGGCCCTGAAAGCCCAATGCATTTTTCAAGAGTTGTTTTCTCTCTTACATCCCAGCAACAACCATTTTCACCCTTTCAGCTCTGTTCATGTATTTCAGCACTACTGCCTTGACCTTACCTAATGCAGCCTTGCTGCCAAGTATTGATCTGAATCTCTTTTCCAAAGGTCTGGTGCTCATGGAGGCTTCCCAGGGCACGTGAATTCCCCTTAGGAAGACTGCACAGGTGGATGCTGAGCCAAAGAGAGAGACCAGGACCTATTTGTGCAAGGTGCTGTGTACACAAACACAACCTCTACTCCAGTGACTTTACAGAAGACCTCAGCCTTGCTGAGGTGTCTGCAAGCCTTAACATTCCAGGGAGATCTTCAGGACTGGATCTAAACATAGGATGAGATACAACTAGACAGAGATGAATGTGGACAAGAGAGAACCACAGCACAGGAAACCACACCAGATAATCAGCAGGCACAACACATCCTCCCTGCCCCATGTTTCCTTGGGATCTTAAAGCACCACCATGAAAAAGCAATGTTTTGAAGGGACAGGGGCAATGCCAACCCAGCAAGATACTCCAGGAAGCCAAGAGACCTCCATTTGTGCCAAGTCTGTAACACTGCCCCATGCCAGTGCCATGCTCACAGGAGCTGGCTCATGCAGCAGGTGCCACCTGCATTTTTAATGACAAGCACACACTGAATTAAACATTGGGTGCTCATGAGCAGGAGTGCAGCTGCTCTCTGTACACAACTTACCTTATGAAATACCTCTGAGGATTTATGCACTGAGGGGCAAGGAGCTGGGAAAGCCAAAGAGCAGCTTTTCTGGACCATTTAATCCTTTCCCTTGCACCTTACCAGGAACCTCAGAATATTTAATGGCATCTACAGATGAGCAATGACTTCAGAGTAAATGCTCTTGAAATGGGGGAGGCAGAGTTTAGACAGAAAAAAAAAGGAGCACTCAAGGTTTTGCCTTCACAGCTATGCCTGAGAAGCAGCAAGGCTGCAGATGGATCTGGACCCTGTTTCTTACAGCTACACATACATCTGCACAAACTATCTGCCTCCTCTGTGCTGGGGAAGTTGCTTCACATTCCCAGAGCTGGGGAACTCAGCTCCAGTGAGTATTTCTTGGGGAAATACTTGCTGCCTAGAGGAACAGCAAGCAGCTCTGGGAGAGCCTGCAAGATACTCTCTCCATCATGAGTCCTGTTCATGTGAGAGGCAGAGATGAAAAATTCACTCACCAGCAGGAGAGAACAAAACACATTAAAGGTGTGATGAAAAGTGCCCTGACAAGAGAGGAGTACAGCCTGTCACCATGCTTAGCCTGGGGCCCTTCTTGGTGCCAAGGTACTCTCCAAGTGGTGAAGGCCCATTGGAAGACCCCCACTTGCAAGAAGCCGTGGAAAGGGCTCCTTAGCACCGAGCAGAGGCACCTCTGTGGGCAATCACAATGCCATGGGGCATGCAGGCAGGGAGCCACAGCCAGCAGTGAAAGCTGCCTGTGAGGTCTGGATGGCAGAAAGGGCTCTGCCAGCTATAATGTCACTGCCTGGCAAAAAGATTGCCTGGGTCCTGGAGGAATAACTGTTCTTCAGAGGAATCTGAAGCCCAATATTAGTTGCCAGCCAGGGCACAGAAGAGCCACTCTGGATACAGAGAGGATGCCTGAGGCACTCTTTCAGTCAGACAAAAGCAGTGCCCTGAGGAATGCCTCTTTTCTTGGGAGGAAATTAAAAAGGACACATGGCTCAAGCATGTTTGTGTAATTGTATTTATTAGAGAGGCTTCTTTTAATCCTTCTGCAGCACTCAAGTTCCTTATTATTGTTCCTGTCAGCTGGCTGATACCCCACATGCCAACTAGGTCTGGCCCAGCCGCTACAAAACTGCATACTGCATTGTTTCAGCATCCTGGGTGGTAAAGGAGGAACACAAAGCTGACGCCCCCCAGGCCAGAAAGAAGAGTCCAAGCCAGCCCCAGGCAGTGCTCTACCTTGCTCCAGCACACAGCAGGGGCACTGGCTGTCCGTGCTGCAGAAGAGGCACACCAGCCTGCAGGGATGGACTGCGGATGGGGCACGAAACAGAAGGTCTCACAGCAACATGCATGCCATCAGCACAAAATGAAAGCAGATGCAGCTTGCTAACCACCCAGTCCTGCCCAGCAAATGCTTTTCCATAAACACCAAAGTGACTAAGTTTGCCAATAACAACAACCATGGGAGCAAAGTTTTTATTGGGACAGAAATAGGATTTTCCGTTACTGCTGTCCCAAGGCCTGTGCTTAGCAAACAACAAACCCAAACCCAGCAGCTTTGTGTTTGGGGCTTACTGGACACCATTCCAGCTCACTCCCAGGGGACAGCAGCACCCCTGCAGAGGTGCCCTTCCTGCCAGCTCTAGCCAGTGCCTTAGGGTATTTAATGGCAAAAAAATCACATGAATGTCTCCCTTGCCCAAGCAGAACTCTTCAGCACACCACTGCTCTGCTTCCAGTGCTGCTGCCTGTCCCAATACCCACCCTCCAGCTAGCCAAGGGTTTGGCAAATCATGCAAAAAGAAGTGAGAGAAGTCTGGCAACCACCTCAAGCTCACCAGTGTCTTGAGAAGGGAAGACTGAGAGAGGATCTTATCAATGTCTATAAATATCTGAGGGGTGGGTGCCAAGAGGAAGGTGCCAGGCTCTTCTTGGTGGTGCCCAAGAAGGACAAAGAAGAAGAGGTACAAGCTGGAACACAGGAGGTTCCACCTCAACTATGAGGAGAAACTTCTTTACTGGGAGGGTGGTGGAGCACTGGAACAGGCTGCCCAGAAAGCTGTGGACTCTTCTTCTGTAGAGACTTTCATGACCTTTCTGGATATGTTCCTGGTGATTCTGCTTTGACAGCGGGGTTGGATTTAATCATCTCTGGAGGTCCCTCCCAACTCCAAGCATTCTGAGATTCTGTGTCTTTGCTCCCTGCAATACTAAGCTGACTGTACCTTTATAAAGGCAGCATGGGCAGGTTTCAACTGGGTGTTGTAGTCTCAGCACTTTCTGGAGATGTTCCTTCCTCCTGGCACTCCAGAAAAATGGGCACAGGTGGCGACGGATGGTATGAAATCAGAAAGAACAGGTACATTTATACACAGACACCTGCTCTTTGCTGTTTTAAGAACACCACAAAGAGAGTTCCACAACCACACCTGCTTTGCACTGAGCAGTGCCAGTCAGACCTACTTCTCACAGCAGGCAAATGCTCTGTGTGGATGTTCTTGATACACAAAGGTGTATCTCTCACGTACGCTTGTAAATCCAGCCTTCCTACTCCCTGAAACAACAGCTCCTGGCACCACTTTCCAGCTAAAAGAAATGGGAAGGATATTCTGTTGTTGTTTTTTTCCCACTGAAAGCCCAAGCACACATTTTTCTCTGCACTGCTAAGGCTCAATGTCTGGCTGGAAACACAGCTGTACATGCCAGCAACAAAACTCTCCCTTCCCATCCTCCCTCAGCCCTCTGAAAAACGCTACAGGCTTCTGAGATGGGCTCTCTCCTCCTGACGACTCACCTTCAAAGACCTTCCCTTGCTCCTGGGTGCTCCACTCAGCATGGAGCCATCTGAAAGCTGCAGGGCCTAAAGAGTGCTGATTTGAGTACCCAGGTGGGAAACCACAAGCCTGGAGTCAGCTCGTTGGCTGCAGATCCTCTGCCTGCCAAGCTGTCTCTCCTTACAGCAGAAGCTCCACGTTAAGATGCCTTTGGCAGCTGCTCTGGTTGAAGAAGTTCCTATCACCCAATTTACAGACACTCATTATGGCCCCCTCAGCTGTGCTGATTCCAAATTAGATCTGTGAAATCATTAGTTTCAAAACCAAACACTTTGTGGGGGTGGGTGGGCTTGAGGGGAATAGCTTTTTCTCCTTGCACCACATCACGGATCCAGTTTAAGAGGGCAATCACAGAGACTACTTAATAGTCACAGTATGGGGGCAGACACAAGTTGTTCAGGGTAGGAAGTGCTCAAATGAAATTTGCTGGCAAAGGAGCACAGTGCAGAACTGCAGCTCTGGTGAGAGACAGTCTGCAGGATGGGGAGTTTGGGTTTCACAGAGGCTGTTAAACCAATTCTGCTGCAGAAGGAAGCCCAATGCGCAGCCAGCATCCGAGAAGTGCCAGCTCCTTTGGGGCAGACACATTCTGCTCACTGGAGTTGGACCCAGACTGCAAAACTTGAAGCTGAATCTTTATAGATTTAACACCCATGACCTTGGGAGCTGTCATCTTGGTTTAGTCCATGTGTTATATCCTGGCCTCAACCTCAAGTCCTGAATCTGCCACTCTCCGCTCTGAGCGAGATGCGTGACTGCTCCAGAGCCTGCCCCAGCACAGCACCGGCACACATGCGGAGAAGAGCTGAACTCCTCCGTCACTCCAGCCTGCTCCACCTTCCACCTGCCTTCCCACCACCATCAGATCTCTGCACTTGCAAATTCCCATTACTGGTGACCACTGGAGACACAGAAGGAAATTCTTCCTTTCAGTCAGTAGAGGCAGGGAGAGGCATGAATTCTGAACGTGCTCCAAACACACCCACGCACCATAGCCCTCTTCCCCAGTACCTACAGCTCCTCATTCACTGCACAGCCTACTCAGCAGTTCCACACACTGAACAGATGACAGGATTAATACCCCAAGTCTCTGTGACAGCATTCAACAATAGGCTAAACACAGAAAGAGCTGGCTGGAATCATCTGGAAAAATGGGAAGCAGTTGCCAGGACTAAATGGCTCCCTACTGCTGCTTGTTCTCTGCAGACTGCAGCAGAGAAAACCCTCACTTACCTATGGCCAGCTGGCAGCCTCTGAAGAAACCAATAAAGCCAAAATGAAAAGGTAACTGGTCCCAAAGAGGTACAAGAGGAGAAAGGAACAGAGCATGCCCCTCCACACCACCCTCTTGAAAGCTCCCAGTAACTCTCCCTGCAAGGATGCCAACAGGAGCAGGGCCCAGAGCCACTGCTGGGGATCAGTGGCAGCCAGCACGTCCTAGGCAATGCGGAATGGCAGCAGCAGAAGCCAAATGACCACAGCCATCTGGACTCTCCAAACACCAGGACGTGTTTTCTCTGCTTGTGATATCCTCACTGGGACAGAGCAGTTGAGAAACTGTAGGGAACAACCTGGTTTAAGAGGCACTGAAGTCTGTGTGAGAAAAGTTCACCCAAGGATCTCCCCAGAGCTAGCTGTTATCACTCATTTCCCACCTACAACTTTTGTTTTTAAGTAATTACAGTCATTTGCACAACACCAACTGTCAGTTTTATCTGTTCCTTTGGCACTTAATCCCAGCTCCTATCAGCTGCTACCCCACCTACCAACCAGCATCAGACAGAAAGCTCTGCCTTACAATGGCACCTTTCAAACCCTATTAATTATGGCCATAATGGGTTGATTCAGAAGATAAGTCCTGCAAGGTGTGCAGAGGGATGGTAACTGCACTAGGTGCACGAGGACTCTGCATGGAGGTTACTCCTGAGTCACTGTGCAGTGCAATGAAAGCTGGGAAAAACATAACCAAGAAAATACCTGCTGCAGATTCTGGGGTCACAGAATCATAGAACTGCTTGAGTTGGAAGGGGCCTTAAAGACCCCCTTGTTCCAACCCCCTGCCATGGGCAGGGACACCTCCCACCAGGGTCCTGCCCTAGACAGAATGAACCATTTCCAACATCGACTTGCATTATGCTCAAGGGAGCACCAATTCAATTACTTGGTCCCTGTATCTGCACAGACTACAAAGACCTCCTCAGGGCTCCTTAATTCCCCCTTGTTCCTCCTCACAGAAGGGACAGTCAACAATCAGATTAAACTGGGATTCAATTTTGCTCTGATTATGCGAGACACAGACCCCTGTCAAGGGAACTGGTGGCATTATTCCACCTCGTGCACAGATGTGACCTTACCCTGTTCCAGCCCTATTCCTGACTTGTAATTGAGCTTTAACATGGGGCCTTAATGCTATTTAAAGCCCAAAAGTCGATATGGAATTAGTGGACCAAACTCATCTCTGGGGTAATTCAATTAATTCGGCTCGGCCTCGCTGCCCAGCAGTTCATGCTGCTCTGAGAGTACACAGTGAGTAACTGCAAGCCTGCTGTGTTCCATCCTAGGCACAGCTACATCTGAGCAGTTTTGCACTGTGTTTGTGTCCCAGGCTGTGCAGCCTGTGAGAAGGGAGGTGCACAGACTGGAAAGATGAAAGATGCCACTGCTTTTTAGTTTTATTGTGCTGATGGGAGATGTCATGGCAATATTCTCTCTGGCTCCTGGCAGCAGCAGGTGTTCACTGAACCCCCTCAATCCCTTCACACCAGGGAGCCCTCCATCCAAGCAGGGGAGAGCTGTGTTCCTGATAAGAGGCTTTTGTCCTAAGAGGAACCAACTCAGCACTTTCACTGCACAGGATAGGTGGGGACAGGCTGCAGCCAGACAGTGCAAAAGGTCTGAAAGCACACCCACGAAAAACCCAGCAGGCATCACTTCCACCTCCCCTGGAATAAATTCTCTGCTGCTCAGAAAGGGTTGTGTGATGATGCTGTCAGGGAAAAGGTGAATTTAATGGAGCAAAGTGGCTTAACAACACTTCTGCCGTACCCACTTTTGTGGGAAAAGCATCGATTCCTGCTTTGTGTGCAGGAGGAGAACCTCAGCCCCTGGAACGGTTTCAGGCTGCAGAAGCAACACTTCATGAGCTGGGTCCAAGTCCTCTGTCCCTGCTGCCACAACCAGCAGAGACTGAAGGGCAGGATTTTCCAAAGAGGCTGAAAGAAGGTAGCTGTCATGACCAGCTGAAGCCATCTCCAGACTTACTCACATCTACAAGAGCCCTTCAGCGCTCGCACTGCTTTCGTGTCATCGACACTGCTGTGCCCTGAAATCCAAGTGTTCCAGTGCCACATGCCAGCCTCCCCCACTTCTGACCCTTAAAATACTCAGCCTGGCTCAGCATCCAGGGAAATTTTAGCAGTAGCTGATTTTGTTGTCAAGTAAGACTGTTTGCTTTGGTTGTGAAAGTGAGATTCTCTCATCCTCTCACGATGCTAGGAGCCGAAATCAGACAAATCAGCACTGTTCAGAAGGTTCCCTAAAATGCCAAGGCAAAAAAGCATCATGAAGTGCAAGAGGACGCTCAGCACACACTCTGCAGTGTTAGCTCCACCATACCAACACTGCTCAGGAAGCTGGAAAGCAAACAGGAGCGTGCAGCTGCCTGCTCCCATCGGAAGGGAGCCATGGAACACTGCTCCCTCCTGCTCACCGGAGCAGCCCCGAGCACAGCAGCGCAGCACGGAGCTGACACCAATGCTCTGATGGGGCTGGGTAGCTCCCAGGCACATAGGCTGTACAAAGAGATGGAAATGGGTCAGGGTCCAGGAGCAAATTCCCAGCTATTAATCCATGTGTCAGGGGGACTGTCCAATACCACCAGAGCTCTTTCAAAGGGAATTTCTACACGGCAGTGGCAGGGGAGAGGCTGCTTTGGAGGCTTTGCAATTGAGACAGAGCAGGATTTAGGCAAATACACGTTACCTACAACCGAGGGGCTTGTCTTTCCTGAAGTGCACAGATTTCTAACAGGATTTCAGCCACTGCTCAGCTAAGCTAAAGCCTGAGCAAAACTCTGTAAAGCTCAGAAAGTAGCTGCTCTGTCCCCTTCTCCCTCTAACATGCCTGGCAGGCTGCCCTCCAGACTTTGCCTGGGTTCAGACAGTGCCCATCACGTTATCATGAGTCCTGTGCTAGCCCTCATTAAAACCCTGGGCTGCTGGACTCTGCTTTTATTCATTTTCTTAATGTGTTTGTAGCCCACAGACTTCAAAGTGAACTTTCCAAATGTGAATGCTAAAGGCACAAACAACTGAAGGCAAAGGGGAAAAAAACCCAACCAAAAAACCACACACAACACATTCATTATTTCTCTAAAACTTGACAGCATTTGGGGGCTTCTCTTGTGACTCTGATGGTCTCTGGTTGCTGCTGTGCTTCAAAACGTGACTTTAAGATGAGTAAGGGTGGAAATACTGTGGGAAACAAAGCAGATGCAGCATTTACTTTAAAAAGCAATTATTCTGATTTATTTAGGGGGCACAGAAAAGCAGAGTAGCTTCAGGAGACATCTCTCTCTTCTCCGCAGTCCAAGAAAGGAGGTTAGACTTGTGTGACCGAGAGCCCCAGGAGAGCAGGGAGCAACCACTCCCTTCCTCTCCTGTTCAGCTTCCCTCTGCCAAAGGAAAATCCATTCCTACAGTAACTCAGCACTGGGCAGGTCAGAGGAAAAAGGGCAGCACAGCTTCTGTGAGCATGGATGGCTGCCACATGCCCCCAGTCCAGAACAAGAACCCAAGATCTACCAGAGATCTTGGAGACGGGAAGGGAATTCAGCATCAAGTTCTTTGACCAGCTCCAGTCACCTTCCTCTGGGTTCTAGACTTCTTTCCCATCTCTTCCACTGTTCCAGGGAGCAAAGTGCTGTACAGTACACATGTATGGTACAGGTAAAGCTCTCTTCTGTCTCGTGGGAAACAAACCTCTTCAGGGAGAAGAGTTAAAAGAGACCTAAGGCTTTTCTAATCATTTTCACCAGCTCCTGGAACTACACATTTTGACACCAGACTGCTTGATCAGGCAAAAATAAGAGCAAGTGCTTTGCCTAAGTAGCATTTTTAACCCCATGGGAAGGAGGGGAAATGCAGGCATGTGTCTGAGAGAGCTGCTCACATAGAGCACATAGCTCCCACATAGAGCACTCCAAGTAAGCCAAGGCAGCCTGCAGCAGGAACACTGGATTAAAGAGAGGAAAGCACAAATTCATGTACACAAAGTCCAACAGCTAATTCCTGCTGGACAGTAAGTAGAAGGTCACTTGCAACAGAAGACCAACCCCTCCCCACCATCTCACCCAAGAGAAGTCCCAAGAAATGCCTGCTGGCAGAAGCCAGGTTTGTTCAGATGAACTGCACCAAGCTCTTCACAGGAACATGAGGACAGTGAGCAGTGGAGGAGGGAAGGCCATCTGCCACCCACAAGGCCTGACAGGAGATGGCAAACTCCACCTTCACTGTCTGACCTAGATGACACAGGATGAGAGAAGGAAATGAAAATCCCCAACTTCCAGGTCTTTGTGCTGGGCCTGATCCCCCCACCTCCATGGACTCATTCCCAACAGACACCAGCATTCCTAGACCTGCAGGAAGTTCAACTGGAGTTTGGCATCTCTGGCACTTAAGTCATTAAGTGACACTGGTTGAGTGCAAGCCTTTCTGTTTTGGGATGCAAAAGGACAACACAGAGGGAAGCATTTTGTTGCTTGCTGTGAAAAACTCCCAGGGATGACAACAAAGCCCAGAGGTATCTTTCTGGACACAGAGAGACTGAAAATGCATGTTTATACTGGTGAAGCTGCAATGGCTACAGCAGCAGCTGTGGGGTCAAATCATCCAGCACTCAAACCATTTTTAAATGGAGTGGCAGGGGGGAGAGTAAAGCCCTTTCTTTCCCCATTAATTATTGCTATTGCATAGGGTTTAGAGATAAACACAAGAGGGAACCAGGATGCAAGATGGAAACTGCTAATGCAACAAGTTATTTAATTAGCAGCATAATAGTGTCTGCCCATGTATCAGTGGAATGCTCTACTCCACTAATACAGCTGCTAAGCTCACAATAGCACCAATGCTGACGAGAGCAGACTTGCTTTGCAGCAGAAGCAGATCTGTCCAGGGCAGCAGCAATTCTGTCCCCAGATAAGATCCACTGCAGTGAGATGAAGCCACTATTCCTATACCTCACTGCTGAGAAGAGTCATCAAAAGCTCCACTTTGTTGTTTAGCTCATTGCCTGAGTTCTGAGTGTTTGTCTCTACTACAGAACAAGAGTTATGGCACTCACATTTATTTTATTGCTGTGGATATAGCCTCTGCAGAAACTGAACAACAATGTGTGCCAGAGGACAGGTCCCCAGACACTGAGGTCTCCCAGCCAGGCCAGAGTGTAGGACTGGCCCAGCCTCCCCCAGAGCTGACACAGACTGCACGTGTGCTCATGCCTGCATTTCTCCCCACCTTCCCCTCTCAAAGCTAGGCTGGAGCTGAGGTGTTCACATTTGAGACACTCCATGACCAGTTAAACTTGATCTAATCTTAACTCATTCCTCCTGAAGCAATCAGTGCTGAAGGGAGATAGCTCACTGGAAATCTTCAGATGCCAGGTTTGAGGTAATGACAGTCTCGGTTTCCACCTTTGCTACTGCTCCTTACTCCAACAGTTTTGATTTCCATGCAATCCCAGGGGGTATTTTAAGAGAGGAGACTCTGGGTGGAGTTTCCTTATGTGCTGGAACTTCAGTCCTTGCCTGGCTGAGGAAAACTGTCAGGCCAAACACCTCTGACAGATGGATGCTGAGGCCTCTCTCCAGGAGAGGCCAGACTCCTAGAGAGATCTGTTTCTTGCTGGCAGACATAACAGCTCCCTTAAAACAGATGTGAAGCCCTCTGATAGCATTTCCTGCTGCTACAAAATGAGATTGCAAAAGAAATTATCACAAGAGGCTCCTGAGAAGCCAGGGTCTTCTCCCAAAGAGGCAGGAGACGAAAAATCAACCCCCATGTGGCCCCACATTGATGTGTGACTCAATTACAGATTAAACCAGGTCTCAGAGTTGAGACTCCTATCTGTGTTTTGCCTTGAGCTTGTTCTTACAGCTATAAATCAGACTGAAAGTACACACTTGCATGGGGAGTTCACAGGGCAGCTCACCCTCTCAGCAACCCTGCTGCCACTTCCTCCTATTCCAACTGTAAGGGCCAACCACTGAGACACCCAGGGAAGCCAGGAAGGCTCAGACCTGCTCCACTTCGTGCTCCAGTTGTTCAGGATTTGCAGCAGTTGCAGCAAAACCCCTGATGATTCACTGTCCTTCATCCCTGGCAGTTCCCTGGATAATAAATGGGAACAATATTTTATTTATGCCCAGGTCATCAATTCTAAGGCAGAGGAAGCAGCAGATGAAAAGAGAGTTATTTCCATAAAGAAAGTGATGGATTAGGAAAAAAAAAATCCATTTTTACCCTGCCAGGGAATTCTAAACAGTTCTCAATTATTATCTTTTTCCTTCTTCTTTTTCTGGAGCAGAATGAAATTATTTTTTAAATCACACAGCAATTAATTGCTGTTTAAACACAATTACACAGGGAGGTACAAATCACCTTGGGCTCATTCTATTAAACAACCACATCCTGACTAAATAAGAGGCCTGATCCTGACCATCTTCAGATCCCATTCCAGGCAGCAGGAACTGAGGGAGTAGGGTGACTTGTAGGGTAAGCCCCAGAGGGAGCAATTACATGGGACAGAAAGACCTAATCTAGGCAGCTGTACTACGGACTAGGCACTGCAAATACTCATTACACAACTCAGGTTTCAGATCCTGACTTTTTCCTGCAAAGGGCATTTTTGTTTGTTTATTCCCCTCTCAAAGAAAGGCTGCTCAGAGCTGATGAGAGGTATTCAAACCTCAGCCTTCGAGACCCATTCCCTTCCTCCCTGCTGCAATAGAGGCCAGGCCAGCAAGGACAGCAAACACCAATCTGTCTAGTAAAGGTCCTGGGGATGGGTTTGATTGCAGGAGCTCAGCTCTGCCTAATCAGTGCTCAATTTCCTGGTCAAAACCCTGAAGGAAAAGGCTCCCATTTAACAGCTTTGACGACACATTGTTCTGCTGTGAACTGAAGTGCTCTCAACCCACACTGAAGTTTAAAACTGCATGAAAGCCAAGAACTGCAAGACACCTTACCCCAAATTCACAGCAGTGGAATAGGAAGCTAAAAAACGCTAAGGACTTCTCACAGACCTGTTTTGCTGTTCATCACCTACAGCCTGGACTCCAGCAGCACTTGCAATTAAGAGAAAGCTTTGAATAAGACCCAAAAGTGACAATTCATGAGGGAACAAGAGCTGAAAAGCAGGATCCAAAAGCTACTGGATAGCTTCTAGAAATGTGCCTAAAATTGATAAACCTGGTGCATAAAGAGCTAATAAATGAACAGAAGCTTACTGTGCAGTGCTGAGCCAGTAAGGCTTAATACAATTATGAAATGTGTATGCTGTAATGCAAAGCTCTCACTGCTGAGCCTCAGGCTGGAACAATGAGACCAGCCCTATTTCCATCCCTAAAGAGATGTCAAAATGCTAAAGATACTGAAGACAACCACAGATATTATATAGAACTGGGGGGAAAAAAATGAAACTATTACACCATGATAAAGTTGAATCTGTTTAGCCTATCAGAGATTGATCAGGAGTGACCTTGGTTACTCCAGGGTCCAGGGAGAAGCAGCAGGTACTGTAGATCTGCTCCATTAGCAAAAGAAAGCAAATAATGGCCAATGATGGGAAGCAGAAGCCAGACAAATTTAAACTCAAAGTCTCTCATTTTTAATAGTAAGGATGATTAACCACTGGAAAAAAATGACTGAGGGGAGCAGTGAATTTTCCCCTCTTGAAGTCTTCAAGACTAAATGCTTTTTTTCTGAAAGATGTGCTGCAATCCTGATGAAATCCACTGGCCCATGCTCCAAGGGAGGTCAGATGGGATGATGTGATAGCTCCTCCTGGCCTTAAGGGTTCTCCACTGTGAAGCTGGGAACTTAAATTCATCCTTGGGAAGAAACAACATCTACTTTTAAAGCAAGATGAAACCCCATGGAATGAAAAAATACTAAGAGAGGGATACTCACCTCACCCCACAGCTTTTTTGCTGGGATGGAACTGCAGTTTTTGCACTTGACTAGTCTTGGACACTAGTGTATGCACATTCCCCCCATCCAGCAAATTACTTCACCTCTTCAAGGTGACATACAAATATCAGCTGGTTCATGAGACATAAAGCACTAAGAACATTACACACTGCCTTGCCCATGTCCTCAGGAAGAAGAAAAAGAAAAAGCAACCTCAAAAAGCCCAGCAATTGCTGCTCATTTCCCTTAGACACGGTGCAAATTGCTGCTGACTGCACCTAACCATGGTGCATCAAGCACTTTGAAACAGCTGAATTCATCAACAGACCTGAAAGCCAGCACCAAAGTTTCAAATCCTCTTAAAAGCCCCCAGTTGCAACATGGAGCAAAGTTTGATGCTTTCAGCGTGCCATAAAGCTCACCCAGAGACTGCTGAACCAACAAGCTCAGGCTCCAGCAGTCTGCTATCCTGGGAAGCAGCTAGGCCACAATGGCTGGGAGCAGGTTTGCTTCTAGACCTTGCAACTCCTGTCTGAGAAGATAGAAAAGAGAGCTTCTAAGTGTTCCCTAGCCAACAATCCAACCCCCACTGGGAAAGTCAGGCACACACAAGTTCTCCATTTTCCCCAAATTCTCTGTGCTGCAGGAGCTGCAGCCTTTTGTGTTGAAGGACTTCACATTCATGTTCAGTAAGGGTCCCATGCAGACATCAAAGGAAAACCATTAAACTTCCTCAGCAAGCCTTAGGCTAACTTCAGAGGATACATCACTGCATAATGTTTAGCAGTTGGATCACAGCAATTCATGAAGAAAAGAAACTGCAGGACGCCCACAAGACATTCCCTACATATTTCCATAATCAAGGATTTTTTCTGCTGAATTACTGTTCACAGAGCAAAGGAGAAAAAAAAAAAGGCAGCAGCCAAGACAGTTACATGGCTGTGTCTGGCCTGTGCCTTTCTGCTCCTGTTCCCATCCTTTTCTACTGGACAGCAGGTTTATAGCAGTTCAAACAGGAAAGGCTGACAAAGAGTCTGAATAGCACAGAGTGGGTAGAAACCAGCATCACATCTGTCACTGAGAGAGAAAAGATGCCATTTACTCTGCTGAATGTCTATCACGTTAGCTGTTCCCCCAGGCCCCACCAGAATATGATGCAGAAGGCACATTTCTCAGGAAATGCTCTTCTGACTCCATCCCTGGAGAGGTTTTGCCACCATTGATTATCAAATACATGTTTTTCATAAACACTCTGAAAAACATGTTGTGCCTGGGAAGGAAAAATGTACCAACAAGTATCTTCCACTTATTTTATTGGCAAGTGCAAGGCACTGAAATATGCTTTTGAAACTGCAGTTGCCTGGCATGGCATTTCTGCCTTTACAGTCAAGCCAAAGAGGATTAGGACACACTGTACTGATTCCTAAAAGCAGACAGTACCTGCTCCAAAGCTTTATCTTCCAAGCAGACTGGACAAACCAGCAGCATTTCAATTGTACAGGTGTGGAAAGAAAGAACAAAGACATGAAGTGACTGACTGAAGGTCACACAGGAATGTGTTGCAGGGCAAGGCTGAGCTCTCAAAGTCTCAGTCCACTTAGGCACTGGAAAAAGCAATGAAACCAGAGTATGTACTACATCTGGCACAGATTCCTAAGTGATGCATTGCTGCAAGGGAACAAGAACCTCCACTCATGTTAACCCAGACACCAGAAGGAACATAAAAAGGAGAACTAGTTACTCACTCCACCCAATCTATCTGATCACCTTATATTTTCTGAGTCAATAAGACCTCTCTTGGCCAGACGACCCAACCCACAATTTAGACCTTATTACAAATCAGACACACAACCACTTTCTCCCTCCAGCTGCAGAAGATAAAAGGCCAAGTAAGCAGGCAATATTTTGGTAACTGGCTTCATGTAACAGCTCTGGATTTTCTTAAAAGCCTCCACATCGATTCTGTCCTTTAAATAGCAATGGCTTATTGAGGAACCTTCTACTCATTTCAATGCAGAAGGTTCTCCTTAAGCAGACAAGAAAGCAAAAGCTGCCCTGCCAAGGAATGTTTGTCAAAAGTTCTGGATACTTAGTCCTAGCAAAACACTTTCAAGTCAGTAAGCTAACACTGCTGCTGAAGGGCTAAGAGGGGAAACTTGGAGATGAAGAGGAAATAAAGTATGGACTGAGACAGAACAATACAGGGATTCAGCTCCAGCCAGCATTGCAGCCAACAGTATGAGCCACTGCTGCAGTTTGCATGTATCCAAATGAGCTCAAGGCATGCAAAGCAGCAGAGCTCTCATGTGGTCTCTGCACAACATGGGGCAAAAGGCACAGAGGAATTAATTTCATCAAGCCACATCACCAACACCCTGCTGTTACATAAAAGCCTGTTTTCTAGGGAACGTTTCCAAAGATGGTGTCATTTGGGCTGGTTTGATTAAAGTGACATAGTCAGGTTCAAGATGAGATTCACTGCAGGCTAAGCAGCACTCTGGTTTGACAAAAAATCTCCCACTCCCTTTTTCAGTTGCTTCCTTCCATTTGCCACATTTTCATATGGAAAACAAGCACAGCAACTGCACTGCCTGCTTCTTGGATGCTAACACAGGGCTGTGATGAAAGATTTGCAGAAAGCCTCGGGGAGATGTTGGAAACCCAACTCAAACAGATATAAAGATGACTATTTAACTTTGCCTGGGAAAGTTTCTACACACATTGGAAGCTCATGGAGGCAGAGGCTGCCCTTCTGTTCTTGGTTTGAGAGCTGGTTGTACAAATCATGACTGCACACTTTTCTAAGGTTTTTAATGCTTATTAAGGTTTAGAACTCTCAGAAACACAACTCAAAAACCTCAAACCCTTCGCATTTAAGTTGCACAGCCCACTAGTGCTTCACCAGCAACACAGTCCCCAACACCAGGACTAATTTACACCCCAGCCTACCACATCCTTTTAGAAGGAGCACTGCACCACACTGGAGTTCAATACACACAGCCCTGTGCTGAGCTTTCATACCTTCCCTCTTGTGTCCGTATTTTAGCTGCCAGCATTCCTGGTCAGTTTCTGCATGCCTTGACAGCTAGAAGTTCGCATTCCAAGCAGTCTGCAGCACCGATGTTGCCCTGCTGGAAGCTACTTACCTGCAAAGCTGGAAGGAGCATGGACATGGAACAAGGAGGGGGAGAGAGTGTCAAAGGTGAAACCACTGGACATGCACAGCCTTATGTTTTCCCTGGCTGGGGATCAGCTAGGTCAAAAGAGAAAGCAGAGCACAAACTCTAACCTACCATAAAATCAGTAAGTAAAAGAAGCCTCCTTCTTTAACCAATAAAGCACCTTCTGTGTCCCAACAAAATCCAGCTGGTGACACCTTTCCCAAGAAAAAGGCAGGGGAGTGACTGCCTCCTTTCACACTCTCAAGTGAGCACAGGAGCCTAGTGTCAGACAGCTAATCCAAGAGCTTGAATGTATTTCACATCCAGACCTTGGCACAGACTGCTGTTGACATTTACATTTCAAAACATCATTCTGTTGAGGAAACGAACAACCTTCTCCTCTTTAAAAGCTTGAAGCTTTGTGGTCCTCAAGGACAGCTCTGCTAAGAACCACTGCAATCGTACCAGAACAAGAGGCCCAGAATGACTCAGAGGTGATAGCCTAATAGGATGCCCATCTATTGGAAAACTGCAAAAAGCAAAATCCTGGCAGTCTGCAACCAACATTATTCAGACCAGAAAACTTAACAGCCATTATTTGGCATGGAGACAACATCCCAGAGGTACACATCAACCTGGCCCATGCAGAAACCAACATTTAAAAAGGAAGGACACAGCCTCCAACAGTAGAAGACATATCTGAGCACAGAGAATCCAAAAGGACCTCCACAGCTGCTAGGATGTCAACTCTGCAAGGACAGATGCCCTTGGTGAAAGGGGACACCTTCTAACCTTCACTGTGCAAACAGGAAGAGGGGAAGCACTACACTTTCTAAGGAACAGAGCACCTCTGTCCCCTGTGCTTCTGGCTTTCCCTGAAGGCTGCTCCAAGAAGCTGAACCAGCTGAAGTTTCAGGCACACACACACACAGAGCTCACAGGGCAGTTTCCTCTCATCTCAGCTAATAAATCTTACGGTGTGTCTGTTTTTTCTGAACACAGATTTTATAAGCTGAATAAACTTTCCGGAACAGTAGATTGCCAAGGCAGCCAAAACCTGGTAACTTGATGCCTGGCCACAGCCAGGCACTGCAGGCTCCAGTAGACACTCTGAGAAAGTTTAGTTTTCACACTTCAGAAAGAGATCCTGTTGCTGGTCTGCTCCCTCTGCAAAGTTCCTTGATTTAATGGCTCTGAAAGCTTTTCATTCACCTTATCCTCAGGACCCTTTCTGATCAACAGACCAGAAGAGGGGACAACATCCTTCCACTCTTCCCAGCTGACAGCACATCCTACCATACATCCCTTGCTTTTTCACTGCATAGTGTCCTGTTAGTAGACTAGCAAAAATATGAGTGTTAGAGCAACAACTCCTCAGTCTTTGGAAAGCACCAGAGAACCGTCCTTTAGGTAAGGACTTCAGTGCAGTCGCTGGTACAGCTCAGAGTTTAACAGAGAGAACATTCTCACACACTTCAGCTCCAAACCATGACCACCCTTTGGCTACGCTGACAAGCATGCACATGAACTGGAAGTACTGAGAAGGTAATTTACACAGTCCTGGCCATCAGCTAGAAAGCTGGAAATGAGGGAGGACGCAAGACCATGGGAAGAGACAGACCACCTGTGTAAGCACTTCAGAGGCCCCAGCTGGGAACCCTGTCCCCTACAGCTATTTCCATGGCCTCTCAGAACAAAACTGGCAACTCACAAACAGGTCCTGTAGGCTGAGAGCCCATTTTCCAAGCAAAATCTGCAGTGCCAGCTAAGGCCAGGCACTCGCACAGCAGCTGACCTGCACCCTTCCGCTCCCCAGGCGGCAGGCGTCCGCCAGCACCTGCGGGCGAGGCCAGGCACCTACCTTGGAAATGAGCTCATCGTGGTTGGCCAGATGAGCCCTGCAGTGAATGCAGCTGTAGGTCCTGTGGCACGAAGGCAGATACGCCTGGAAAGTCTTGGACCTTGTCATCTTCACCATTGGAGCCACTGAGCGCTGGGTGAACTCTGGGGTGGCCCAGGAGGCACTCCCGCAGGACGGGTCGCACGGGAAACACCGGAAGACACAGGTAAAGGCCGTGGTTTGGCAGGGGATGGGTGTGGGGCAGGCTCCACACGCTGGTGACCGCTTCAGAGGAAGAGATTCCAGCAGAGGGAACGAGGGACTTGACGCAGACCTAAGTTCAAAAAGGGAGAGAGACAGAACACTCAGCTCACAAAGGCAACAACGGCCCCCTAGCCCACGGGACGACCTAGGGTTCGCCAGAGAGAGCAGGGAAGAGCCAGAGCAGCCAGGAGACAGGTATGATGGCTTGAGGATTGCATCAAAGAGGACAGGTTTTTATTCACAGCTCAGCCACTGACTTGCTGACTACTCTCAAAGATTCCTGTCTCTGGTGTCTACCGTCTCCCTATTGCTCCAACACTCACAATCTCTTTTCTCCCAACACTTAATGGAACTGGAAATGACTACAGAGGTGCAAAGATGATGTTTTTCATCAAGCCTGGTCTCCCAGACATCTCTGAGGAACTGCACATCAAGACTTGACTCTGCACCACCCCTTGAAGAAGATAGGCTCAGTTAGCTGAAGTTGGGCCCCAGAGTCAGCCCTGCCAGCTGCTGCCCTGTGTGACTCACTGGCGAGACACCCTGGGAGCCCACGGGAAGGCTGGGAGCTGGACCTGGGTTTCCTCAGCCACCAGAAAAGTGCACGAGTCACCAAACCAGTTCTTCTCTCCCATCTGCCCTAGTTTCCACAAGGGAAATGGAGGAATACTTCGTCACACTCTCCTTTGTAATTCCCTGCAAGCTCTGAAGGAAGAAGTTACTCTTAAAAGTGTACTTTAGTATTATTTTGTGTCATACTCAGAATATCTGACAGCAGTCAAAGCAAGAAACAGCCTCCAAGGACTATTCCTGATAACAAGAGATAGTTAAAACGCCGTATTCAGGATGGGAACAGCTTTTTGCCATCCAATGGCATCTGACAGAACCTGCAAGGCACCCCTCAAGTCTGGGTCTTTTTTGTTGTTGTCTGAAATCAGTTTTTCTGATCCAGTATCTATAAGAGTTTCATTTTGAGGAGGGAAGCAGCACAGCCCATAAAGGAAGCAGCTCCCTTCCCTCCCTGATACATGGCGTGCATGCATGCTCTAGAAATTAATCATGAACTCTGGCTGCTCCTCCCAGGAGGATTTTCCTTTCCATAAAACATGTGATTCTGCTCAGTTTCTGAGTCTCTGCATCAAACACTAAAGCAGCACCACCACCACCCAAGAAACACCCAACCAACTGAAAAAGCAAAAACCAAACCAAGAAATAACACCACCCCCACCTCCCACCACCCCCCAGACTGACCTGCAGTGGAAATTTCTGAAGTGGACAAAACAGAAAAATACAAGAGCTTAAGAGCTGGTCTCTAAGCTGGGCTGAGTAACTTGCTGCAGCACAGCTGATAATCTTGCAGGTTAGAATAAAGCCAGCCCAGGTCAGTACGTGGCTGCACTGCTAAAATAGCTGCCTGGAGCTCGCGTGTTAAGCTGGCTTTGCTGTGCTCCGAGCAGCAGCCACGCACCCTGCGGAAGGTAGGCTGCAGACAACAGCTGGACTAGGGCTGTTCTAAGCAAATACCTCTCTGGCTTGCTAAAGGGGAAGCTGTCAGAACAGCAGGACAGAAATCAGAAAGTCAGTTGAGGAAATGAAAGCAAGACCCTAGAAAATCATCAGAGGCAGCCCTGTAGAACTCACAAGCATCCCACCCAGGTGTTAGCACGCCCAGTGTTAGAGAGTCCAACAGGGAGCTATGAGGATGGTGAAGGGACTTGAACATCTCTCCTTACAAGAAAGGCTGAGAGACCTGGGGCTGTTCAGTCCTGAGAAGAGAAGACTGAGAGGACACCTTATAAATATCTGAGGGGTGGGTGTCAAGATGAAGGTGCCAGGTTCCTCTTGGTGGTGCCCAGTAATAGGACAAGGAACAACAGGTACAAGCTGGAACACAAGAGGAGAAACTTTACTGGGAGAGTGATGGAGCACTGGAGCAGACTGTCCAGAGAGGTTGTGGAGTCTCCTCTAGAGACTTTCAAGACCCACTTGAATGTGTGTCTGTGTGGCCTGCCTTAGGCCATCCTGCTTTGGCAGAGGGGTTTGGACTTGACCTCTAGAGGTCCCTTCCAACCCCAAATATTGCATGATCAGACAGAAGTACCCCACAGTGACAACACCATCCAAGTCATAGTGAAAACAACCACAAAAATCAGGCTGAACCCATTACTGCCATTTGCTGGGAAGCCTCATGTGTGAGCACTGTCAGACAGTGAGATCTGCAGAACACCTCCTCACTCTGGTACCAAAGCACCATTTATGGAAACCTCTGGCTCCAACAAATCTGCTCTTAAGTCCTCTTGTCATTGGTAAGAAAGATTTAAGATGTCTAAGTTGCTTTAGTGTTTCTGAAGGCATCACCCACTGCTCCTCCTGCCAGCTGGACAATCCCTGGAAGCTAGGCACGCTCTCTGCAAGCTTTCCAGTGAGCAATTCCTCCAAGCACTACATGAGAGGGGTGTCATGGGCTCAGATGGTGCAGTCAAAGCTTCATTATGACCCTGCACAGTGCTCAGCAGGAGGCAAACAGCAGCAAGACAACAGGACACAATTTTTTCCCTTTTTATGATACATTTTTTCTTCTGCTCTCTAGAAGGCATGGGGGGAAAAAAAAGAAGTCTTACTCATCTGGCCAACTGCTGATAAAGCATATCTCTCATCATCATAGCAGTCAGCACTCACAGAGCACTTTTCATCCTTAAAGCTCTTTGCAAACTCTAACTAATCAGATTAACCTTCCCCAATTAAAGTTACAGGGAGAGCTTTGGAAGACCCATCCTGACACAGAAGGGCTCCCTTCACAGCTTGTTAGGAACTAACCCTCCTCTTATTCAATCAAAAGGGATCTTGCCAGAAATTTCTCCAGCCAGCCTGTAGCTAAGCAGACTGCCTGTGGACTGTTTGGTAGACAGCTGCATCTCTGGATGTCAGCAAGATTCCTCTTTTCCACTCACTGGAGGAGTAAGAGAAATCAGGCAGCCCTCACCTGTCTGTATCCTGCTCCACTTCTCCATGTGCACCAGAACTTTCTTGAAACTGGGGAAGTTTTGCATTGACAGCATTGTTTTTCCCTCTGAGATGAGGAGCACTTCCAGGACTGAACCCTAAGTTAGCACCAGGCCAAGATCAAGCAGCAAGCCAAAGCAGAACCCTTCCTTGTTTCCTGCTGACTAGACATAAATCAAAGCAACACATCCCAGCCTCCCAGAACTAACCAAGTGCCAACCTTTACAGTCACAAGACAACAGAACCATTTCCAAACTTCAAGTCCCTGATTCAGCAGCTGATATGCTACATCCCAGCTGTAACAGAGCTCAGAACCTGGAATTTGTGAGCCATGTGCTTTGTCCTCCAAGTGCACAGACGCGGAGGACTAAATGTGCTCTTCCTGGGGCCAAATGCAATTGGATTCCAAGGCAAAGCACCAAGACCTGTCTGAAAGAAATAGATGCATTGGACAGACCATCCTTAAAGCATAAGGAAGGACTGGCAGTCACTCTACCTGATTTCTGAATGAGAAAACAGACTGTGGCTAAACCTTAGAAGCTGTTAAATTTGTAGCAAAATGGTGTAATCCCCTCTTTCCTTCCCTTCAGCATGGACAGGTAAATAAACCAACCACCAGTTGTACTGCTTCCCTCCCCTCTCATGCTGCCATGCCAAACATTTCTTTTCTGATCAGCTGCCTAGCACAGCAGCACAACAGCTGGGGACAACAGCCCACGGTGATCCTCAGAGCCAAACATAGAATTAATATAAAAGCAATCCCTTAATTTGTTGTTTGCTGACCCTTCTCTGTCCAGGCCTCCAAAGCACCAATGCTTCACAACAAGTAAAACAGGAAATACTATGACTGCATTTATCTAACAGAGAAATTAACACATATACACACACACACAAATTACCTGCTGCATGCAGCTTTCTGCAAAAGCATTTAACAAGCACTCATTTATTTGACCTCGTAACACATTTAACATCAGCAAAAACATTCGACCTTCTAGAAGTGGACAAAAAAAAACCCCAACATCCAAGTGATGATAGCAGAGCACAGATTAATTGCAATTCCTGTTCTCACTGTGCTGAGAAGGCAAACCACACTGATCTCTTTGCTTAAGGCAGGGGAGAGAAGAAAGATTTGAGAGCTAATATCTTGGTGGGAAACCCAGGTAAGAAACTGCCTTGAAATCTTCAGATAAGCTCCTCTCTGGTAGCCACACTTTATAAAGGCACTGCCTTTGTACAGCTTTCAGCCTGAGTCTGAGCTATCAAGAGTTCTGTCCTCATCCTAGTGAGAGATACAAGGGAAAAACAATAGGAAGTGCATTCTTACATCCTATGAGCACAGCTAGTAGCTTGTAAAGACCCACTTCTGTCATCAGTATCATCTCAAAATGTATTAGAAAAAGGATCTGTGACGCTCAGCAATGCAAAACCCAACCTCCTGTATTTTTTCCTGGCCTCCTAGCAAACACATTTGAATGAAAATACATTTAACAGCTAACAGTGCACTCATTCTACTGCAGAACAAAGGCACGGGGATGCTTTTGGGCCATGCACTTGGGTTTTCAGAATGACTTAATGTTCATCAGCCTCGCTGACAGTGGCATTAGTGGAGCTATCCCATTCAACTTAAAAGCAAAGAGATGCTTTGACTACTTTATCATCATGCCCAATACTGTTAAGAGAGATAAGCATCTGTCACCAGCAATATAATCCAGTATTTTTCTTTTATCATTCTTCAAGGGAAGTTTATCTCTGGGATGGATGCACTCAGCAGTCAGTCCATGAGAAGCCAGAAAATTGGTTTAGACAAAAGGAAAGGGTTCCAGGGACAAAGCTGATCAGCATCTTTTGCTGTGGCTATCAGTGAGAGAATCAGCTGAAGGTACTTCCTGCATGCCCTGCCTATGCTGGAGCTGCTTCATCCTGCTGCGGGTTAGGCAGATGCCGCCTCCACGAAGGAAAAACCACGACACACATTTTGCTGTTTGAACAACTTTTTTGGTTCAGTACTCAGCCTCCACCTATCCAACAGCCACTTTTCACATGAAGCTGTCAGCAATTCAGGAAATGTTAAAAAGGCAGAAATGCCAAGTCTGTGCCAAACACTTGCTAGACAAGGCTACTGCTCGTACACGTCCATATGCCACAACGGCAGAGAATAAAACCCATCGCACCCAAGTCTCCTTTTGCATAAACCCCATGTGCCACGCAGCTCAGATGCAAATGTTCCTGCTCATTCTGGTAGGACAAACAACAGGTTTGTTGGGTCTGAGAGTCTGTTTTATGGATTATTTCATTTTTAAGGACAACTTTAGCCTGTTAAGTACTTACTAGGACATAGCAAAGGCTACAGAAAGCTGCCTGCAGCAGGTCTGAAAAGCCCCATCTATTTGGAAACCTGACCTTTCTTCTTTGGTGTCTCTTCTCATTAAAGAGAGCAAGCTGAAGATATGCTGAGTGCAATGAAAACACAGGAGGAATTGGGTTCAGGGGGTTTTCTGTTCCTACAAGGTCACAAAGGGCAGCAGCCTGTGTTGCTCTGGGGCCTTAGCACAGTTCTAAGTAAACACCTGAGGTAAGCACACCTACCAGTGTTTTCCTGATAGGGGAATTGCCTTAACATTGCTTAATACACTGCAGGTTGCAAGAGGAAAGCTGGGCTCTCTAAGGAACTCAGTCTGGGTTTAGTGCCCAGTTTTGCTGGTCTTTGCCCTAAGGAATAAAAGAATCAGAATTGCAGGTGCTGACCCCTCAGAGGCACCTGCTAAGGTGCTTTCATACTCTGATGATGTAGTGCTGCAACACAAGATCCTGGTTTGGGGCAGCTGTGGAGGCTCTCACTACCACGCATGACCGCAACAGCTTTGGAAACGATGGAAGTCAGATCATCTGAAGGTAGAAGGGTAGGATGTACATTGTGAAAGGCCCTGAAAGAAAGGACAAGCATTCTGAATTTAAACACAGAACACATGGGAAAGCCAAGATAGGAGTTTAAACAGCATATGGGAGTACACAATGTACCTTTATTCCTTTGGTGTTAAGTTTCTGAAATGCACCAATTTCAAACCCTTTCGAAGCTAAGGTGACACTGCAGACAGCTCAGCACTACTAGCACCATCAACAAAAGCCATTACTGATACATGAACCATGAGCATCCTTCTCCAAAGCTCCTTGAGCTCATTCTCCAAACCATGCAAGCCCTTGGAGACAGGAAAACAGGAGAAATGGTGGGAAATGACCAGCAGAAATCCACCACATTTCCTTTTATCAGATACATGCAGATAACTGTGCTATAAATACAGTAAGGAGCAGGTCTCTCACTTAGACTGCCCTTTAACTAGAAACATGTCTCAGCCCCTTTATTCCTCTGGTTTACCTCCTAGCATGCCACTTCGTTCCTGCAAGCTCAAGTTCTCCCTTCTGCACACTGGAGACAGCACCACTGGGAAACACTTTATAGTCCTGGGGAAAAAGGATCTGGGTGGATAGATGCCAAAAGGAGATAGTGGTGGAGAAAAGCACTGAAGACAACTGCCAGGTAACCACTAGAGGGCATCCAGAAGAGGTCCAGCAAGAAGCGATTAAAGATCATCTGACCATAGTGAACCAGGCACCAGGCCAGGCAGGCTGCACCTGCCGTGCTCCACATACCACAGCCTGCCCGGCAGGGAAAACACCAGAGCTACGATTCTGCTGGAGGGCCATCAATACTCAGCTGTCAAAACTGCCACTGCAATGACATTAATCATATTTTAAAGGTTGGGTTTATTTTTTTTTTTTTGGTTTAGTTCTTAAACTTTTTTTTTAAGCTCAGCAGCTGGACTCAGTCCATGGTTCAGCACAACTCTTCTCCTCAAGAAGAGACTCAGCAGCCCTACAACAAACCTCCTGGCTCCCTTCTCTCTGAGGAAGATGTTTTCTGTAATGTGGAAGGTACATAAAAATGAAGTGAAACTTAAAAGGAGCAAGCAGCAAATCATGAAACATACTTTTAAGCCAATTTTTTTTTCTCAACTCTGTTTAGCTTTGTCATCATAGAAGGGCTCAGGTTAGAAGGGACCTTAGAGATCATCTACTCCAATGTCCCCACCATGGGCAGGGATGCTGCTCAACTAGACTGAGCTGCTCAGGGCCTCATCCAGCCTGGTCTTGAACACCCCCAGGGAGGAGGCATCCACAACCTCCCTGGGCAACCTATTCTAGAGTTCCACCATCCTCAGAAGAACTTCTTCCTCAGATTCAGTCTAAACCTACTCTCCCTCAGCTTCAAACCATTCCCCCTTGTCCTGCTGCTAGAGATCATTATGAAAAGTCCCTCTACAGCCTTCCTGCAGGATCCCCTCAGGTATTGAAAGGCAGCTCTGAGATCCCCCTGGAGTCTTCCCTTCTCTAGGCTGAAGAAGGTCAGCTCCCTCAGCCTATCCTCACAGCAGAGGCGCCCCAGCCCTTGGATCCTCTTTGCGGCCTCCTCTGGACTTGCTGCACCAGCTGGGTCTTCCTTCTGATGTCACTGTATGCACTATCCTAACGTTGTTTTTAATAAGCCATTTTTTTAACACTTCAAAAAAATTGTACTTGACACAGCTCATTTACCTTCTGCCAATGTGAAGATCAAATCAAACTTTGAAGTTTCACTTTGTTGGGTTTTTTTTAAACAGCTAACATCCACACCAGTGGATTGTCACATTCTCAACTGCAACCACATGGAGAGAAGCAAGTCCAGAGGACTCCAGAGTCCAAAGCAAAAACTTTCTTGTGTTGAACTACAGCACACAACTGACTGGAAAGCACAGGGACAGGTTAATGCAGTTCAGTAAAGGCAGTGCAGAGAGGCTTCTTTCCTGACTGCAAACTACAGAGACCAGATGACCATGAGACCTTTCTGACTTTATTTACAGATTTCAGGCTGGAGTTGCACCACTTGAGGTCAGAGCTGCTAACTCTTCTCTCCCAGCAATTCAGAACAAAACAAACTGTTCACAACAATCTGCTCAGACACACCACAGACACCCCTAAGAGGCAGGGAAGGGAAATCCTTCTGGAAATTTTAATCCAATTCTTCCCTTTGCACAGGACAGCTGTCTGCCCTGGCACAGGACAGCGTGGACAGACTTCATCTCACAGGGCTGGCTTCAAAATCCGTTACCTTTTCCGGGCCTGTCTCTGAAACCACACAAACAGGGACTGCAAGATTCAGCCTCTACCAAGGAATGACTGACACCTCTGGCTGAATTCTCTTCCCACTCTCCTACGAGTTGCCTGGCAGCAGTATCTTTGCAATGCAGAAGAGCCTGCGCTGCTGATAAGAAGCAGCGTGGCAGGGATGATAGCTGCAAGCTGCCCACCTTTGCTTTGCAGGTACACTCCATCACAGCAGAATTCAATAACCATTTACAAGAGGTGCCAGCATGTGTTACCAAAGGCAGGAGGAAGCATACGTGCAGAAAAGCATTGGGGCTGGCCAGAAGAAATGAGAAACAAGCCAGCACTTACTTCTGCTCCTACCAGCAAATCCCACTTGTGCCACAAATAAACCAAAACTGCCAACTGGACTAATTTAAAACAAAAAATGACTCAATTTCCTCCTTTACATTTCCTGAAAACTCCTTCCAGCATCCCCCACGATGGGGGAACAGTCCTTCAGCTGAGCTGGCCAAGCAGACAGGAGGCACTCGAGTGAGGTAAGAGCAATGGCTCAGAGTCAGACACAGCTCTTCAGCTCACAGCCATCCCTCTGCTGAAGCAAGCTGCATGCTCCATGAGATGACCACACTATGAGCCACAGATCACGGACATCACTCTGTGCCAACTTTGTGCATATGCAAAGTGAAAGACCACCCTCATCTTGCTATGGTAGTACCAACCTGAACTGAAGACAGCACAGAAACCTTCCTCCCATTCATCTGACCAGTGACTCACAAAACGGGAACACTCTATCTTCCCAACTTCTCCTCCTCATTGTTTCAATTGTAGAACACTCTAGCTATCCAAATCATCTCACAGCATGACATTTTTTGGTGCTCCCTACATTACTCTATTATCTTTCTTTCTGGCAAGTGTAGGTATGACTAGGATTCAATTAATTTGGCCTGCTGGATGGATCATCTGTTTCCCTGATAAAGGCTGAGCACTGACAGGGAACGGGGTGAGAACATTTATCTGCTGCAAGAATCCTTCCAATATCCTCAAAGTCATTTCTAGCTGAAATAAGGATCTGCCATAGCTGCCTGTCATGACTTACTGTTTCCAAGCTCCCCTTGTCAAATCCTCTGCATTTTTATCTGCTTATGAAACTCATCTGCTCAGAGACTTCTTCCCAGGAGCATCTTTAACTAGCCTTGCACTGCCCAGAAGCGCATCTGTCACGGGAGAGACAGTGACTTTATTTTCTCCTCCGGTATGCCTGTCTCTTTTGCTGAGTGAAGCTAAGGATCAGATGTTGAATTCTGACCCACCTCTGCCAGCAACACTTCTTATGCAGCAGCTCCTCTATTAACAATGTGCATGCTTCCCGTGGCAGCTCAGTCATCACCCTTCCAGCTCTCATTTCCACTGAAGGTACAGCAACCCATACGCCAAGTGGACAGAGCAAGGTGAAGATTTATAGCTTCAGTCTTCACATGACAGTTGTTTTATAACCAAATCTGGTTTAAGATGGGTCAAGTCAGCTGCTACCTTGCCAGTTTCTGTCATAAGTTTCTCCTGGATATCCTCACTAGCCTGCACATTCCTGCCAAGCTATGTGAACTGACTCACCTCTTACAGTTCTGAGCGTACCAACACATGCTTGAGCTGGGAGATCCTGGGATTCTCGATAAGGCTACCCCCCCCGGTTAATTATTAACTCCATCTTTTTTTTGTGATGCTGGTCAATCTGTTTCTAATAACATCTTATTTGAGCCATCCTTTAGCAGTATTTCATCAGTGAAACTTCAATCTTCCAGAGCTCTGTGGCTGAGCTATGCAACACCTAGGTCACACCATGCTACACTTTTGTCCTCATAATGAAGTCACTGCCAACGTGAAACAGGAGAAGTGAGAGCGCAGCTTTGACACCGCTCTGCCCTCCCTCTCAGCAAATCAAACGTTCTCTGAAGGGCAAATTCAAAGAATGGTTGGCTTTTGAAACCTTCAGTAGCCTTTGCTTGACCTTGGGAGTTTATTTCACAGAATCACAGAATTGTCAGGGTCAGAAGGGACCTCAAGGATCATGTAGTTCCAACCCTCCTGCCATGGGGCAGGGACATCTCACACTAGATCAGGTACGTGTCTGTACATGTCTCAACTGCTGTGAAAAAGAGAGTCAAAAAACCTATGTATTTTCATAAGCCACTAAAACATCACCCCTTGAACATGCTGTACCAACACCAGAGCAGGTGTAAAAGGAACCATCTCCAGCTGGATGTGTAAACCTGCTCCAGGATACCGGAAGGTAGCTCTTACTGGTTGCATTCCCATAACTGCCAATGACTCACGCCGCCTGGCACTATCATTTGTTAAAGCAAGAGTGAAGCAGGATAATAGCTATTTACTAAAAACAGGGGAGTGTGATTAGCTTTAATTAGAATTGTCAAGTGACTTGAGATTGTCAGGTACAAGAGGCGGGAGAACTAAGTCTCATTACTTATGTTATTTCCTGCAGCCGTAAGTGGCTTGGCCAGTCCAGTGACACTTCCGGAGAGCAAGCTGCTCCCGACACATCCTGAATCAGCAGCTGAAAACACTCAGACAGGCCTGGCAGATGTGGCTGCCAAGCAGACGGTCACAAAGCCAGAGCAGAACAACAATCAGCTTAGGTACTGCAAGACAGCTACCTGCCCTGACAAACGGGGAACAAAAAGGCAAATAAGACAAGGCAGAAAACAGACCTAGAGAGAGCCAGCTGCCAAACTCCACGGAGGGTGGCGAGCAGGGACTGATGAGGCCAACAGGGAGTGCGACTCAGACGCAGGACGAAGCACTCCTGAGCTGCAGCCTGCACAGAAAACTGCATTTTCTTCCCACCAAAGGAGACAAACTATAAAATGTCTTTGTTTGGGGGAAAAAAGAGATCCAGATCCTCAGTCAGCACCATACCACTACCAAACATACTGATTTACCAGCAAAAGATCTCTTCTAAAGAACTGAAAAATCCTAGTCAGAGGAGTCCACCTCTTTGGACTCTCCTTGGCTTCTGGAAGATAAAACAAAACTATCCTTAGCCTTTAGCTACTGTGATTACATCTAGAAGGCCAGACTATGAAATTAAAAATCACAGAAAAGAGGGAACATTCTGAAGGACCATCTTAGAGGTCTCTGTCAGGGAGGGACAGAAAAAGACAGCTGTATGTTTTGCTGTGTGGTTTCAAAGCAATAACCACTCTGCTAACACCTTGTTGCCTTGCCATCACCCATCAGCTTCAAAGCAGTCAAGAGAATGGAACCTTCTCCATTCCAGACTCTACTGTGTGATCCCTCTTCAAGCCCACTGCCCCAGCACTTCATAGATGATCTCTAGCAAAGGCTTTGCTTCAGTTCAAGCAAGCAAAGGTTTACCAGCTAATGACTGCTGAGCTTTACTGCTGTTTCTTCAAGAGGCTTCCACACACATGGTCAAAGGCAAAGCTGTGATGCAAGAACAAGAAATAAATGGGTTTTACTCCTCTGCAATCCTGGCAATACTTGGGCCACACCAGATCAAGGAGCTCCCACTTTCTATACTGCCAGGCAGGACCTACACCAGAGTGACCAGTTCCTTAATTAAATTCTCTCTCAGCAACAGGTATTCACTCCATGAGTCAAGGAGCCTTTGAGGGAATGTGGATTTACAGGTAGTGATGCTGTCTTCTTCAATACAACCCTGACTCAACTATCCACACCAAACTGCAAGAAAAGGAAATCACTGATTCAAAATCTGGGAATCCAGAAGAGACATGAAAGCTCGCTGACTAGCAGAGTTTTGCCAGTTATTCCAATCCTGGCACCATGAAAGACACACCTACAAAGAAATATTAATCAAACCCCCCAAAAAGAGATAGAGGAAAGCATCTGACATCTTCGTCAGATGAAAGCAATGTCTCTGCCCACCCTACAGCATTTCCAACTTCAACTCCAAAGCACAAGGCTCATTTTAAAATGGTCTTTTAGCAAGACACAAGAATTAGGGATCCAGTAAGAAAAGGAGAGCATCTCAATTCTCTATTCGAGCGCTGCCCTGAGACAGCAAACAATGTTGACAAGAAACCAGAGGCGTGGATCCCAACACGATGAGATCTTAACATCAGTGGGAGTGCTCTGCAAGAATGAAGTCACAAAATACATCCTCTCCAGGCAGAATCCTCTCATGGATTACAAGCAGCGCTCTCTCAGTATCTGCTTGTTTACAAGCACCTAACTCAGCAAAGGCCTCTCTGCGCTACCCAGCATAAGCTTTAAGTAACTGTAAACACATTAGCAGACAATCCTTATCTGGAGCGTTGGCCGGCCCTGAGGAAGGCAGTTGGAAGGCAGGTGCAGTCTCCTGCCCCTTGCCTCACTATTGTCTGTAAGATGAGAACACTAATTTGATGGGCCTTCCTCTTTCTTAAGACAAGAGACCAGAAAAAAGCAGGGACAGATTCACTCCAGTAAATTGCAGGGGAAGAGGATGAGAATTCAGCTTCTCTTTCTATGCCACTAGAAGAACACTTCTAACTGGAACATTTCAAATTGTTTTGGTTTCAACAATCAGCATCAAAATCTGCAGCTACAGACCCATAGCTCACTCCATGGCTACTTCTGTCATCTCCAAACTTCTCTGGCTTATCTGGATGAAACCCAGAAGTGCCTACAGAGAAACACAAGATAAAGGACCTTTGACATTTCACCTTCTGACCTGGGACCTTAGCACAGTGTCTTGCAAAAAAGGAAGCTGCTACACCCTTATCAGAGGCTAGAGCAACACCACAGACCAGCTGAGTTCTCCCTGCAAAGGACCACTTCAATGCACCATATGCAGAAACCACCTGCCTTTGATGCCAGGCATCACCCAGGGCTGAGGATGCCCTCTCCACAAGCTGATCCAAGCGTTCTATCGTCTCTCTTTTGCCACACCAGGCATGATGTCACTTCTGTAGCACAGAGTCACAGTCTGCAGCTGGGCAAGGCCTGGTCTCCAGGGACTCCAACAGCAGTGTTGGTAAATAGAGCAGTGGCAGGGCGCTTCTGGTCAGCAGCCAGCCTTCTGAGCCGTGCTGGCAACGGTTCAGGAGGTGTCCCCAGCAGCCGGGTGAGGATGCTGTACCTCTCCCTGGAGTCACAAGCCTAAGCCTCACGCACGCCTCTGTGTCAGGCACGGATCCCACCTGGCGCTTCAGGCTTTTATTATGCATTTATACGCTACAGCAAAACGTCTGGTGAAGAAGGATCATCCTCTACTCCTGCTCCTCCTCCGGCGCTTACCTGGCACCGCCGGACAGCCCCTGCCCTGCTCCCGCAGGTCCCTCCTGTTGAGCTCCTCCCTGGCCAAAAGCGGCCGGGGCCATCCCAACCCTTCTCACCTCGCTCCGGCCACTCGCCTGGGCTCGGACCTGTTGCCCTGCCCGCCTTCAGCCCCTCGCCCGGCCCAGCAGACAAAGGCCGCTGCTCGCAAAGCTCGGTTCGCCCGCTGCCAGCGCCGGAGGGGCACCATAGGCCCCCCTCCCTCTTCCCTGCGGCTCCCCCACTCCACCAAGTGGCTGCGCCGCAGGGCAGGTGACCCCGAGAAATCGCCCCCTGCAACCCACGCAGCCGCCCCGCTGCCCCACCGCGGCGGGGGGGGTGGATGTGGGGGAGAACGGGGGGACGAGCAGAGGACGCAGCTGTGGCGCAGCTCCCTACGGCGGCCTCACCCCGGCCCTGCTGTCCACCCCCGGTCCCGTTGCCCGACCCTCGCCCCCCGCCGCACTCACTCGCCGCGGCGCGGCCGTCTCAAGCGCGTCCCCAGCGCAGACGGAGCGCGGCCGCCGACGCGCACCAGGCAGCCCCGCAGCGCCCTCCCCCTCCAGTCAGCTCCCTCCCCTTATAGGTGCTCCCGCCAGCCTAGTGGTCCTGAGCGGCATGTCTGTACACCAGTCACCGCCCGCTGGCACATAGCAACACCCCAGCGGTTGGCTACAGGCAGCCACAGCCCATTTTTTCCAGACCAATCAAGAGGCGGAACCGGCCCGGGCGCTCCCGCCCCTTCCCGGCGCAGGCAGCAGCTGGGCAGACTGCAGCCAATGGGGACAGTCCTGGCGCTGCCGGCGTGGAGCGCGGGGGGGGGAATAACAAACAGATGCGGAGCGTCTTAAAGGCGCAAGCGGTGCGCTGGGGCGGGGGGGAGGCGGCGGTGCACGGAGGCGGGCGAGGGGCACTGCACCAACCGTGCCGCATCGCGCCGCGCGTCTGGCCCACGACCCTGCGGGAACCACAACCCTCAAACCTTTTAATGAGAGACCAGTTTGGGTTGCTCAAGCCTACAAACACTGAAATGTCTCCGGTTGGCAGATAAAACTTTGATTTTCAGAAGGTCTTCAATGACACATGTTCATCTGACTCCTCGCAACTACAACCAGGGGAGCACCCTGCTTGGGAAAGGCCCTGGTAGAGAAGAGAGGGGTAGGGGAAAGGGGGATAATCCTATCCCCTTTCTAATAGGCTTATTTCTTATTTTCTGTCTTTAACAACCAAAGCCATCAGTCTACACGCAGTAAACATAAGGCAATGACTGCTGCCTTCTTTATACTGTCTTTCGTGCCCCAAGGGATAAGTTATATATCTTATTGGCTTGATAGTTTATTCTTGTCCTAACATTCAACTGCTTTAGCAAATTCTTAGTATTTTGAGCAATTCTCAGGTCATTGTTTGCATTCTGCTCCATATCTTAAATACAGGGACTTGAAGGGGCCATACAAGATAATATTTCTTAGTTGTCTGTCATACTCTCTTTTATTATTTATTTATTTTCACCTGGGGGTAGAGAAACAACATTCTAGTTTATACCATGAAGTGGAAAAATTTCTTCCACAGAATCAAAATACATCCCTCTGCTGCCCTTACTGAAACAGCTGCCAGGTCACTAAGGGATTCTACAGGCTAGATTTTAAAATCCAAGCTGACATTTGCCCCTGTGAGCTACTGCAACTACCAAGTACAATTTAAATACTCTATTAAGAAAGAATAAAGCAGCATGGTAGTGAGCAGCTGCTACATACACTCAGATGAAGGAGGAAATTTGTCATGTTATCTTTAGATGGCTACAAGAGCAACAGCAGCCTACTTTGAAGGCTTACTTTAAGCTGCTTCTTTCCTTAGATAACCTCCTTCCTTCTCAAGCCCAGCAGTGAGAGCCAACACATGAATGTTCGGACCACCTCACCAGTGCTAAGTGAAACCACATTTAACAGATCTAGACATGGTTACGTGCAGAGGAAGTGGTGGGAAATAGTGCTTGAACTTTGAATCACCAAGACTCCAGAAAAGTAACCACAAGTACCCAAAGTTGAAACCATCAGCAACATAATCTCACATCATCTAGAGGCTGCTGTGTAAACAGAGAGGGTTCCCCCCCCAAAAAGAAGTGAGTTGCCCTGCAGAGTATTCCGTTTGCTGCTAAAAACACATCATCATTTACAAGGAAAGCATCAAGATTCTTTACATATATACAAAGCCCTCTGTTGTTGCAAGACTGCATGAGGATGGTGGTTAAGTGGAACGGCACTGATGTAAATTCAGCATCAGGATGGAAATCCAGGGGGTTCACACAGATTTCAAGTTAAAAAAAAAAAAAATGAAGCCAAAATATCTTTAAACTATGTGCTAATCCCTGTCATGTATGAAAACTGGAAGCTTTTTAGGGCAACAGTGCTTCATTAGCAGCATTTCACTCACTCTTGAAAACTAAAATGCTTAGTTGGGTCCTTGTTAATTTCTCAGTGAAGCTTTGAGTCACATTTTCACCTCCGATTCTGCCTTACAGAGTTTGGTTGCAAACAGTTTAATCCATATCATGAACACCTTTCCTAGGCTAAGCTTGTAGGAAATTTATATTAAGAAAAAAACATAAAAATCATCTGAATTTTGTGTCTAGCCTATTTGGCAGCTCAACTTTCAACTGAGCAGCTAAGCAAGGTTTTTAATGTGTCTGGTTTACCCATTTTTTGGAGCCTTAGCAGCACAGCTGCTGTTTCCCTCCTCTCTGTCTGACATCAGTTCCAACTCTTACCATCACTCAGACTAGAAAAGCCTGGTGGATAAAGCACCACTGACCAGAGCTAATTTTTGCTACTCCACTACCACGGCAATAGGGAGAGGAGAGAAAAATATTGAATCACTCATTGAGATATTGCCTCAATATTCTTGTTGCTGCATCAGTCGTAACTGCTGCTTAAAATCTGCTAAAAATCAGTTTCTTAGCACCCCCAAATTTTATTTGCAGCTGGTGTTACTGGCAGTGAAATCAAGATACCTCATCTTTACTACTGTATTTGTAAAGTGGGGATACTTCAAGCTTTTTCAGACATCAGGAAACAACAACTTCAAGTACTTCAGATCACTTTTCTCTGATTTCCTCTATCTTCCCCCTACTTGCAGCATCATTATTTTAGGTCCAACACCAAAGAGCAAGTGTTGCCCAGTACTTCATCTTGACCCCCCCCAAATCACCAACATATCCAACAGGGCAAGATTTCATCTCAGTGAGGAACTAGACCATCCCAAAGCCACCGTCCAGCTTAACTAGCTCCAGAACCGTGGCAAAACTCCGAACCTGTGGCTGGATATCTGCTTTTAATGCAGCTCTGCATTGCAGCTCAGCTTCCTCTTCACCTCTCACTGCGTGGGGGGACGGAGTCCTGAAGCGCCGCAGGATTGAGCGGGGCTGGGGCGGCCTCCTGCGGCCAGCGGGAGGAGGACAGGCAGGAGCCTTGTCCCCTGCTGCCATTCAGCTTTTGGGAAGGTTTTTAGGGCTTATTGTTTTCTACACGCTTCAGCAGGGTATTTCACACATCCAGGAAAAAGGATTCGCTCTCCACACAAGCAGGGAACTCCAGGGACAAACCAGGATCTCTCAAGAGTTCTACCAACATCAGTGGACACAAGTGTACCCTGAAAGTACATGACAATAGCTGCACCTCCAGCCTTCTTGCTTTGGATCAACTGTTTCATTCATCTGAATGTTCTAAGAACCAAGTCTAACTACTGCAGACTTTTTGATAGGTCACACAACCTGAAGTAATCACAGACAAACATTCTTCATGTTGAAGCAACTGCAGACAAAGGGAGGTGGTGGAGTCACCATCACTGGAGGTGTTCAAGAATTGTGGGAATGTGGCACTTTGGGACATGGTGGTCCTAGGTTGACAGCTGGACTTAAGAGGTCTTTTCCACTTGAAACAATCCTATGATTTTGCACTTTAAAGGACATGATAACATTCATTCTCAATTCCAATTTACTAGCCACTTACTATGTGTGGTAATAAAACATTGCCCAAAGCAATCTTGGGAATCCTCTCACCAGCCTGCCAAAATCCCTTACACGTTACTAAATCCTGTTATGTACAAACCCCCCACTTCACCTCTCTTACCTACTATGAAGCCTCAAGGCTTTAGAATTACACCTGGCCTTAAAGCCTAGTATTTAATGGAAATCCAGTAGGAGAGCTGGAAATTTACCTCTGGGTATAGAGGAAAACGTTGACCTGCTTGTCACCAGAAAGTGCTATTTCTGCCAAACTAGCACCCAACACAGGACAACACAGCACTGTACAGAAACCTGCTACAAGTGGAGTGTGAACACACTCAGAACACAGCTAGTTTGCTGTCCCCAGTTCAGAAACTGGTACTGTCAAAGGGGTTTTTTTATACTCCAAAGTCCACTGATCTTTTGCTGATCATCCACAACCTTTTGTGTATGTCTTCTACAAAAGGGAGCTGGTAGAAGACACACTGTATGGGGCAGGTGGTTAGTTAGCACAAGTGTCCTTGAGACATTACAGAAAATGTATTTCAGAATAATTTAAAGGCCACAGTAGAATGATTCCTGAAGTTATGTACCATTGCCAAATTAAAAAAAAGCTGAAAAAGCCTTTTTATAATGAAGGTTCTCATTTTATAGAATCATGGAATGGTTTGGGTTGGAAGGGACCCTAAGGATCATCTAGTTCCAACTCCCCTGCCATGGGCAGGGACACCTTCCACTAGACCAGGTTGCTGAAGGCCTCATTCAACCTGGCCTTCAACACCTCCGGGGAAGGGATGTCTATGACCTCCCCAGGCAGTGTGTTCCAACCTCATCACCCTCACTGTAAAGAATCTCTAAGATCCAGTCTAAATCTGCCCTCCTCAAGCTTTCAATCTCAGGCTGGTCCCTCTGCTGTGATTATCTTACAAGCAGAGGTAACTAAGCACTTTCATTCCCTCCTTTCAATTCAGGTATGATACACAAAGCAGATAGCATACAACATCCTCCACAGCTGTGAACTCCTACAGTCTGTAATTAAACTAACGAGCCTGATTATAGGTCAGAGCTGATGTCTAGAACCAGGCCACATGTTTTTGTCTGTGTTTTCAAATCCTGTAAGATTATAAATGTGCACAGAAAAAAGATAAACAAACAAACAAAGTCTTACAACACTGCCAGAACTGGGCCATCAGGCTGGATAAACAACGTTTTCAACAAAAGATATGTCCTCCAAGCAAAAAAACCACCAATAAACCCCAAAACCCACCAGCTGGTATTTATTCAGGCCTGCATTACTGTGCTTAGGAATTAAGGATCATGATTTCTAAAAATACATGATCAGAAAGCAGCTCTGATGCAGCCAGCCATTTCTATCCTGCAGTGCAAAGGCCACTGCTCTCACACTCACACAGCAGCGCTTTGGAGCATGGCTGTGCAAAATGACAGCATATGTAATACTTCTCAAAATACTAGTAAAGCAAGCAGCATTTTGAGCTCATTTCACCTTGTTTTTCATCCATACAGAGCTACAGAGTTCACCTTAAGTTAAAGGTGCTACAGTTCTAGACAAGTAAGCAGGATTTGCTGATTACTTACACTGACTGGTGCTGGTGACAAAAGCATACAGAATTTGCTCTCTTGACATGCTGTTAAGAGTTCAGACACTTGGGATCTGCTTGGAGGTGTCCCTGCTCATTGCAGGGGGCTTGGGCAAGATGACCTTTGATGGTCCCTTCCAACCTGATGCAATCTCTGAATCTTCATCCATATTTCTCTCCCTGCCCTTACTGTACAAGACCCACCTACCCCTCACTGTAAAGACACTGGGGTGTTTCCAAAGAAGGGCACTGAAGCTGGAGAAGGGTCTAGAGCACAAGACTTCTGAGGAGTGGCTGAGGGAACTGGAGTTGTTTAATCTGGAGAAAAGGAGGCACAGGAGAGACCTTCTCACTCTAACTCCCTGAAAGGAGGTTGGTCTCCTTACCCAGATAAGAAGTGACAGGATGAGAGGAAACTGCCTCATGTTGTGCCAGGGGAGGTTTAGATTGGACATACAGAAAACTTCCCTGAAAGCGTGGTTAAGCCCTGGCACAGGCTGCCCAGGGAATTGAACATAGTTTTACTTGGAAATTCATCTGCATATGGAGAAGGCATGCTTAAATCTTCTGCAGGCTTCATTCAGCTGCAGACACCATTGTTACTCCATCAGAAAACCAATCTCATTGCCCAGCACTTCTTAGAAGTTCAGAGTACATAAGACATCCCCACTTCTTTTCAGCAACCACCAGCAACAGGCTCAGGGTTTGCCATGCTATAAAAATAACAACCTCAGAAAGGATACTTTTAGGCAAAGAATTCACAATTGAGTGTTTAGTTTCAGATCTTTTATGAGCAAAGATGTTTTAATGTGTCACATTTCAAGAGCATCCATCTTTCTTTACAAGAAAAGAAAAATCACTTCATAGATTTGGAGCTAGAGAGGTCCACAAGACTGCCTGCAAATTAAAAGTGCATGAAATACATGCATCATCCTTTATACATAGAATATTCTGCAACAGAGCTGAGAACACAGGAAGTGTTAAACAATATTTAGAGTTAAAATTACCTGAAAAGAATCTCTCCTTGGAGAGAGATTAACTGAACATCCTCCTGGAGAGCTGTGCAAGTTCTCAACAAATGCTTTTCTGTACAAGTAGCTTAAAAATCACGCAGCAAGTTCTGCAATATTCAAAACAATGATTTGATACAACAAACATTCTACAGTAATCTCAACCCCATGTTATTTTGTTACAAACAGTTATCATGGCCTCAGCCCTGTGCACTGGTGCTTGGGTGCATGGCCTTATCCATGCAACATTATCTGTCTCAAGAGATCAAAGTTTAGCTCTGCTACCGAAGTCCAGATGGGTGACTGAAAAAACTCAGTGGCTTTCCCAGCAGTGAAATTTCAGCAGCTTTTTGTCTCCCATGAAACCTGACTCATTCAAATTTCAGATAATAAGTAGTAAACTAATCAAAGAGAGGTGATGTATAAACAGCACAGTCAGAAGCTACATCAGATGTAGAAAGGTTTAGAAACGTGTGGAGCATCTTTGATGCTTTCGGCAGGGGGGTTGGACTCAAATCTCTGGAGGTCCCTTCCAACCCCTACCAATCTGTGTTCTGAAGGCATTAGTTTCCAAAAGCACTGCTAAAAAGGAAAAAAGATCAAAATAAAGTTAAACAATTAAGGTGGTCATTTCAATAACCATGTCATTCAGTATTGAATAAAGCAAAACACTCTTTAGGCAGTGAGGAAGGAAACTTCACAGATAAACTAGGTCATCACATGTCCCTTGAGAGACCAAGTCCAGAAATCAGAACTGATACTTTAAGACTTAACTTCTCCTAATCTAAACCCCAGATTTAACATGTAAGTGTTATTGGGCAGTGTTCTCCAAGACCACAATTACATTTGCATCTTGAAGGTTCATGTGTGAAATTTGATAGCAATTAAAATATCAGGATGAAAACCACACTGCACAAAAACTACCTGGAGCTGCACCCTGGCCAGCAAACCAAAGTGAGAGAAAGGCTGGGAGGTGTTCATTTACCCTCTGAGCTGGGTGTTTCCTGTTGTAGAACTCTTCTGTGTCAACCACACAGCAGGCAGAGCTATGGCTAGACTAATTATTAGCATTTCTCTGACCAGAAGTAAGTGGTCTGAAAAGGCAACAAGAAGTTTAGCACATAGTAAAGCATTCCTTCATTTTTCCTATTAGCAGTCTGGAAATTACATTCTCTTCTCTTCCATTCAATGTGCAACAACCTTGATTAAGAGGAAACTGAAACTACAGCCATCTTCACCAGGTAGATATTCAGAAGGATACCTTAACTCATCTGCCACCAGCAACACATGTTAACCTAAGCTGTAAATGCAGTAGTTTCTTCCACTTCATCTATGTAAAAATACTTTCAGAAAGGAATTAAAATGCACAAATGAAGATTATCCATCCAGCTGGACTTGACATTCTAACACTGACAGCCCACTGACAGACATAAGGAATAGCAAAGATACTCCATGATTACACATGGCACAGCAGCCAGTGGAATGACACAAGAGCCCTTCCAAATCTCTGCTAGCCAGGGGGGAAAAATAATTACTTGCCAAGTTTCTGTAACAGTGAGTATACCTTGCAGTAAATACACTCTTGCATCTGGCTGCTGGATGCATTAAGATCCATGATTTTCACATGAAGTTCCTTAAAGAAGTAGATACCATCATTAAACAAGAGTTATGTTCCAGCACATCTGATGATTAGGTGACTGAGCTTTACACATTGGTGCCTCATTACACTAGAGCAATCAATTTCCTTCTGAAGACCCCTACCTGACAGCACCAGAACACACAGGCATGGCAGGCTCAAATCTGTTTGACACACAGAACAGCTTGGAAGCTTCCAGAAATACCTTCCCATTTATCTTCATTCCATCACTCTGGGGGTTTCCTGGCTTTTGCCAGCGAAGTTATTGCATGTCCATGCACGTACAACTTGGTGAATATTGAGTGTAGCTTTGTGGAGAGAGAAAAGACTAAAATGTACACATGTTCTAGACTGACATCTGCTCCTTTTTGTAAGTATGCATCTAAAGCTGCTTTGGGTGAATTCACTTATTAGGAACACTTCAACTTGCTCCTGAAACTCCTGACCAAAACCTAGTCGTCTTTGGTCCCTCACCCTCAAAGCAACTTCCCATTCATCAAGCCAAACAAATGTCAGAACTCTAAATATGCAAAAGACTTCTAAAACATTGGTTTCCTTTGTGAAAAGGCCATTTCCAAGTAAGTGTAATCTACAGTAAGTGTAATCTTCTTTTCTGGAAAGCTAGCTACTGCCATGCCATGGCAGCCTGACAGGCAGATCAGAACCGGGGGCAAACCCAAACCCTTGCAGTGGAAATCAAGTGTTAAGTCCAGAACCTAGCTTAAATACTAGATCTAGACCTTGAGGGATAGGGCACAGTATTGCCATCACATCAGGAAAGGGTGTACATACAGCTGCAACTCAAACTCAACATTCATATCAGTAAGAGTAATAAAGTAAATCTCTACTGAGTTAATTTTGGTAAAAAAAAGTGACTGCCTTTACTGCCTACACTTCACAGCCTAAGCTATCTGGCTAGCCACAGATTTTCCTTCCTATTTCTCCTGTGTGGAGAAATTTTCTTCATTTTCACCTTCATTTTCACCCTCCAAGTTATCAGAAAGCTAAAAGCAATACACAAAATGTCTACACACAGGATACTCTTTCAGAAACTCTTTAGCTTCTGCCCACTAGAATAGAGCTGCAATAACTGACATGTCCTGACATCTGCTCAGGAACGTTTGTGACAGGTCAAGCAATGCTTTTTATCTACAAGCATCCTGCCCAGCAACTTCCATCCTAGTCATCACTCTCTGTGAAGTGTGCTGGTGCTAAATGAGCTATTTACAAATGTAAACTATGTCATTAAAGTTTTAAAATAAATAGACAGCCTTTACATTAGGTAGTAGCAATCTGACAAGGTAATAGATCATCCAACTACATCTTCCAACCAAAATCTGTGTGTGCTGCTCAATTGTTTGTTACACTTTTGTAATGAAGAAAATCCTTGGCTCAACCTGCTCAAGAATTTCCTTCACTTCCTGCCTTTATGCTGGATAATGGTGTAAAAACTCTTTCAGTTTTGTTGGATAGTCTGTCATCACTCCAGTTGCTCCCAGATCAAATGCTCTCTTGTACTCTTGTTCTTCATTCAGCACCCAAATATACACCTATCAGATGGGATAGAAAGACAAATTATTACAGGAAATACTCAAATTTAGAGAGGAAAAAAAAAACACCCAACAAATAAAAACTACCACTTTTGACCTACAAATTGTTTTGTGTAAGAGATGCTGCTTCGTATATTTTAAATAGTAAATGATTAAAGTATGATGGCAAAGAGACAAACAAATGTATCCAGCTTCTTCCCTCCTGCCTTCCCAAAGGGCCTATTTCTCAGTGGTGACTCCATTTTGTTATTCCAGACTTCAGATAATTCCAAAAATCAAAATATTTTGTGGAAAGCCCAAAACAGGAAGTTTAGCTGATTTTCATAGGCTTAAGTTTAATGGGGGGGGGGGGAACCAACCCAAACAAAACCCAAGAAAACAATCCCAGGCACCCAGCACCAGAACAAGAGGACACAGTCTCAGGCTGCACCAGGGGAGGTTTAGGCTGGAGGTTAGGAGGAAGTTTTACACAGAGAGAGTGATTGCCCATTGCAATGGGCTGCCCAGGGAGGTGGTAGGTGGTGGAGTCACCATCACTGGAGGTGTTCAGGGGGAGACTTGATAGGGTGCTTGATTGCATGGTTCAGTTGATTAGGTGGTGTTGGATGATAGGTTGGACACGATGATCTTGAAGGTCTCTTCCAACCTGGTCTGGTCTATTCTATTCTATCTTCAAGGGATTTAAGGATTCTAAGCACACAATTCTTCCTTTGTAACTACAGAAACTGCAGAAGCTATTCCGCAGGAACCAAAAAGCAATTTATAGTCCCAGCAACACAGCAGAACGTGTTGGGAAGAACATGAACCCATCATGAGGTGATGTTTGGCTGGTTCAGATTCTTACTGGGTTAAAAACACATTTCCTTTTGCTTTGCCACACCGTACCTGAATGCCCCGAGCAGTGAGGTGGTCAAACAGTGCCTTCCGCATTAGCAGCCTGCAGAAAGGAGAAAGATGTTGTTCAAGGATTTGAAGTACACAGGAAACTGTCAATGTCTGTTCATGTCCTGCAATAAGTGTTCCACACAGCATTTAGATTCAAAATGTTTTCCACAAGTGACCAGAAACCTCATGATAGAAAATCCCTACTTCAAGCAGCTGAAGGCTGGTTAACACAGCTACACCGCTTTAGCTGCTGATGGATATTTGCAGCAACTCTCCTGAAGATCAAACCCAGCAGAATCCTCACTCATCACACAGGTACCTTGCACCACATCAGACGAATCAATCCCTTAGCTTTCAGAAGAGATTTTATCCTTCACACCAGAAGACATCAAAATTCTATTGGCCATTCAAGAAATGAAATTCACAAACGTCAGACAGAAGCAAGAGCCCCGAGAGACTCGTTGCAAGTTTTCGACTTCTGAAAGCACACAGCTGAGTCTCCTCTGAAGCACAGATATTAACATGCAGAGTGCTTCATGAAGTCTGTATCTCCTCTGACAACACCATCAGTCACAACCCCATGAAATATGAAAGCTGCATTCTGATTGCTTGCATGCTTATTAGCTGAGACCATTTAATGACAGAAACTAATATGAAAGAACGCTGGCTGCTGCAGGATGTTTCAGTGCAGGGAAACTAAAAGCATACAGGAACACCCAGGTAAGATTTCACTGTGATTTATGCTGCACTGACAAAGAGAGCTAGAAGAAAGAAAAGAGCTAAGAAAGAAAAAGTCAAACCAAAAGTAACATGTAGCTACAGCAATAACTAGTTGGCTCAAGCAGTTGAGACTGTTAATGCACAGGCAACAGGTAAATAAAGATTTAATCAGATGAATATCTTACGTGTCAGCTAGCCAGATAATAAATTTCTGGCTTCTTGTCATCTTATGTGGTTCTTTCAGCCTGTTGAGGAAGAAGAAAACAAACAAAAAAAAATTACCAGAGCACAGATTAAAATATTGTTTGAGATGTTCCTGCAAAAGGAACATGGAGAATTAAATCTTGCAGGTTCTCAAATTGGAGCAGCAATTTCATTGCCAGACAGCGACTTAAAATTGGGTTACACAAGAGAATTGTGCTACATTTAAGAGAAACAGCAGAGACTGGCTTTCAGCAGCGCTCTGAGTCAAGGATGAGAAATAAAGAGCATGTGAAATCTTCTATCTGGCCTACTGACTTGCTTTTTGGCCTTAAGGACACTAATTTGGTCTCAAGAACCAGGGTGAAAAGGGCAAGAATTAGTTATGTGTACACATCACTTCATCTAGACAGCATCAGCAGCTGCATGAAGGCAGTATTTACAAGGGATGCTGTCAATACTAACACCAAGTACATCAGAGCTTGCTAGAGACAGGTTAAACACAGAAGCAGAAGACTTGCATGGCTTTCTCTTAGGAATATACAGAAGTCCTGAAACTAAGAAAACAGCATCCTCAGCCTGAGGACACTGAGCAAACCAGTGCTCAAGCTGGCACTATCTGCCTGCCTGGATGCATTCCTATGTGGCCTGCCCTGGGTAATCTTGCTCTGGCTTAGGGGTTGGACTTGATATCTGGAGGTCCTTTCAATGCTTTGCCATCATTTCAGTGCAGCACCCCCCAAAGAAGTCCAACTCACTTGAGGATGATTGAAGGCATGGGGATTTCCAAGAATTCTTCCTTGAAAGGAATGAATGGCAGCAGACCAGTGTAGAAGAGGCCAAGAAGCAGGAGGACACGTTGCAAACAGAAGATGATGGGAATGTCAGCATTCTGAAGGAACCAGGAAAGAAAGACTCTAGATTAACTTGGTAGATTGTTGTGCCTGTTGCAACTAAATGTGCTCAGCACTGCATGTTTAAAGCTTAATACTTGCATCTAAAGATTAGGCTGCCAACTGTTCTGTGTTATGATGTGCCTGCCACTAGATTTAAATTACTGCTAGCTTGGAATCCAGGCCAAAGTGTACCACAATGTGAAGGAAATTGGGACCTGAAAAGGTAAAAGTTCCACTGGTTGCAATACTGATTTTATTTCCTGCCTTCATCACTTTTCCAGATTATGCAGCATTTTCTCCCAGACTAATATTACCACAAAGAACAAATTGTGCTTTAGCACAGGACTTGTTAAACTCTGGTGTCACATCAACTCACTTCACAACACATTTTCAGACACTGGTTCATGATCCCAAAGATTTGGGCACTGATACTATGAAAACAAACAAATCTAACTGCTATTCAGGTAGGAAATGGTGTTTTGTCTTGCACAGTTAGATTAGAACAGTAACTGTACCCTCAAATAGATCAGTTTCACTTAGGTGCATGTTTGTCTTCAACTAAGCACAATTTTCATTCCTAATTTCACAATTCCTCAGCACAAAGAGGAACAGAACCTAGAGCTGTAAATCAGCTTTATACCCATGTAACTGTGTGCCAGCTAGTAGCCACATCCATTATTTTCACAGAAAGAAACACACAATCCTTCCAAAAATTGCTTTTGCACCAGATGAACGATGCACAAAACAGGCTCTAAGAGTTCCTGGCATAAAATACCAACAGCCTTTATCTTATAGAGTAAGAATAAACATGAGCCAGCTTAACTCCTTGAGCATTTCATTGCAGGGTATATATGGGTGATAACTGTGCTTGACTTACCGTAACAGTATAGCAAGCAGGAAAGTTTCTCAGCACATCCAGAAGCCTGGCAAAGCTGGCTAGATCTTGATTTACAGGATGCTTTTCTGTACATTCTGGCACCACACAGTAACAAGCAGGCAAGAACAAAGTTCAGCTGGACCATTCTTACCTCCTTAAAACACTTGGATACAATCTCGTAATTGGCATTCCCCCACACTGTCAAATGCTCTCGCTTGTACTGACTCACCAGCTCTGAAACCTGCAATAGAAAACCAGCAGAACACTAATATGGAGCCATTGAAAACTATGTGCAGAATTTAACTGAAATTCTACTTGCTCTTCTCAACTACAGTGAGTTACTACACAAAATGATAGTTCCTTCTGTAAGATGATCCAAGGGCTGGAACACCTCTGCGATGAGGATAGGCTGAGGGAGTTGGGATTGTTCAGCCTAGAAATGACTCTGGGGAGACCTTAGAGCTGCCTTTCAATACCTGAAGGGATGCTACAGGAAGGCTGCGAAGGGACTTTTCATAAGGGTGTCTAGCAACAGGACAAGGGGCAACGGTTTTAAGCTGAGGGAGAGTAGGTTTAAACTGCATCTTTGGAAGAAGTTCTTCAGCAGGAGGGTGGTGAGACTCTGGAACAGGTTGCCCAGGGAGGCTGTGGATGCCTCCTCCCTGGAGGTGTTCAAGGCCAGGTTGGATGAGGCCTTGAGCAGCCAAGTCTAGCTGAGAGGTGTCCCTGCTCATGGTGGGGAGGTTGGAGTAGATGATCTCCAAGCCATTCTATGATTCTGTGCACTCTCCCATCTTAAGCTGACTGTGCTGCTTTGGAAAGATACCCAAGTCAACAGGCAATAGGTATAATGGTCTTGCCTCTTAAACTAGAGAATTTAAGAAAAACAGTATCTGATGAAAAGCAGATTTCCTTTTCTGTGATGCGCACTCCTCTTCACACTGACATTGTCTCTATGCTGCTTTGGCAAGCAACAGTCCATAAGATCATTCAATGTTCAAACCAAACATCTCTAGGGGTGCAGCATCGGTTTCATGCCAAGACAAAGGGTCAGTAGAGAGCTGTTTGCTGAATGTCTTGCACAAGAGCGCTTCTCTGTCTTGTGTATTACCTCACAGACAGAGCAAGATCTAGCATGTGAAGTATGAAGCAGTGCAAGAATGAAGACTTCAGTGTCAGAGGCTGCTAGGGAACTCCAAGGAACATTACTTTTTGAATTTCAACCTCATTACACCTCATTCAGTCTCAGTTCAGTGCAGATGTTCAGGTACCTTTCTGATCAACACGTTGTTGTTCACTTTGATGTCAATGTTGACAGGAGTTTGTGGAAAGGCCTCAAACACCTCTTTCAGGAGTGGAATACGCTTGTCCTTTCCCTCACAGTGACACTCTGGGGAAGTAAGAACAGTGACACTTCTGAGACCATTTTTAATGCACCACAGATAAAAGCTGAGATGTCAGAGCACTTGTTTTCTTAGACCTAAAAATAATACATAGTTCCCAGAGTTAGCAAATTTTAAAACAAAACAACCCCTTGGCTTCACTCAGGTGGTTGTAATTAATTATGACAAGCTCACTTGCATAATGAAAATGCCCCTGGGCATACTGCACATTTAGTTTTGAATTTCACGAATTCAGACATTATTTAGTAACTGTAGGAGTGCAGGCAAAGTTAAAATCCTGAAATAGCAAACATGGATTCAGTTACCACACAAAGGCAATGAGATTAATATGGAATGAGACCAGCAAATTGAAAGAGCAAGAGACAAAGCCTCACCTTTCTGAAATGTGACATCCAACCTGCACAGATATGGTGGAAGCTCCTTAAAAACATAGGGAAATGGGACACTCAGTGACATGCAAGGATGTAAACATGACTTTTCTCAAAAGAGTACATTTTAAAGATGAATTCATAAGTTAGCTTTAAAGACAAAAAAAAACCCCACCCCACCAACACCAAAACCACATGTATTTTTAATATGGTCTTGTCCAAAAAGTGATTCAGAAGCACTGTATTCATTCTCACTTGAACTATTTGGTATTCTTAGACTTGTGTTACCTGCAGCTGCATAAAGCAAAACATTTAGAGACACTTGTCTGAAAATCAGATGGGAACACAATCCTATAAACCAGGTTTTTAAAGCTGTCAGTGTAGGTGGGATTCATCTACCAGTTTTCCCATTAAAAGGCTGGTCGTATGAGAAGGAGCTTGCTGACTAAGCTTCCTTTGTCATCAGCATGGCAAAACAGGCCCACCTCCAGAGAGGTGTTCACCTACCCTACTCCTGGAGGGAGTTAATCACCCCCTGGAAAGGTGCTGGTTTTCCTCCCTTAACTACACTATGAGTCTAGTTAGCCTTTTCAAAAAAGTCAAGCAAGATGAACTTGGATCCCCGAACGAGTCTGGATACCAGACATGCACACAACCTTCCTGACCACTCCACAAATGCCTCTTTAAACATCATCCAGCATTAACATCTATCTTTCAACTTACAGAGTATTTGAGGTCTGATATGTTGACATCAACTCCTGTTGATCTCTTCAGGTTCTCATCATGGGACACAACCACTTGCTCATCTTTTGTCAGGTGACAATCCAGCTCCAGCATGTCTGTTCCTAAATTAACCGCGCTGGAAGTGAAGAAATCTTCCTTGAACAACACAGGAAGAAACCCAGCACGTGCTATTGCATTAAACTAATCCCACTGGAAGTACTTCAGATGCTTTCTGATGCAATGAATCCTCACAGCCTTGCTGCAAAGCAAGAAGCAAGTAACTCTGCTGCAGCAGGGAAGCTGATGCAAGAATAAACAAGGTATTACGAATCAGAGATAGAATTTGAACTCAAGAGCTTTGGCTCTGTCTTCCATGGAAATGAAGTAGCCTACCTGTCAATTGCAGCTACCTCCAAGGATTGGCAAACCTACTTCTAAAGCATTGACTTTTGAGTGTGATGTTTATTAATACCAGAACATTTACCACTAGCAGAAGTGAGCTCTTTTACCAAAACAAAAAAAGCAATCCATTTTGTGGTAAACAAGCATCAAATGACAGGGGTGTGAAAGCCTTTTTTCACTTGATTTCAGGTAATCAGCAATGGATAGACCAGGAAATTAGCAATGGGGCATTCAGACTTCTGGCTGGCAAAACAACATTGAACTAAACAAATATTATTTTTAAGTGAAAAAGTTTTACTTTCAAACTCAAAGCCAACTGCCACCACCCCCACAACCAACCACTACAACCACAACATCAGCCAGCTGCCCCAACCATCATACCCAGAGCCACCAACCACCACCACACAAACAACAACAACCAAAAACCCCCAAACCAAACAAAACCTGTTTCTGTTCCAATCTACTGCTTTGAAAAGTTCTAATCCAAGCCCCAAACCACTCTGTAGAAGCTTAGCTCACAGGAGGAGGAGAAAGTAAAGGCAGAATGTAGCAATGATATTGACAAAAAAGAAGTACAAGAAATGTCACACAGGAAGAGAAAACCAAAAGTTTTACTCCAATAAGAAGTGAATTACTCATTTCAGTAGGGAAGATATCCTGAAGGTATCATCCCAGCAGAAGCTGGCCTGTTCTTTTTGCCCACCTATGAAGACAGCTAGAACATCTGTCTGTGCTATACAGGACCCAAAGCTCTGCAACACCTGTTCCTTAAGGAAAGGACTTTACTGACTGCTGAGGAACAGACAGGCCATAAACATTCACAAATCAGAACATACTCCTCTAAGTGTTTAACACAATTTCTGGTACAGCTGGGATAATGGTCAAGAAGAGGGCTGTCAAATTGAAACCAATTTGTCAACTGTTTTCCAGTGCCACTAATTAAGAATTAGGAAAGGAACAAAATCCTATTATATGTGGAAGATATACAGCCTGCTTTGTGTAATTTTTCCTCCCGAGGCAAATAGGCTGTGGGAGATTTGCCCAATCTGCAGAAGCTGCTCCCATCCAGCACCACATTATGATCATTTAACCACCAAAATTTATCAGAAATAATGCTGCTTGAGACATTCAGGACTGATGCTGCATGGAAAAAAAGGAGAACAACAACTTTCCTTGTTAGCAAATTGAGAATTTGCCAGGCTCTTACTAGCAGCTTGCTGCTAAATAAGCTTCCTTAAAGTGCTGAGTTTTTTTTTTCAGCTGGAAAGCAGTTTGTTCTGCAGCTCTGTAATAACACATCAAATCTGCATTGCTCCAGAGAAGAGTCCAGATTCAGAAGAACGTGTGGGATTCAAATCCAACCACTCCAGAGCTCAAGCTGTGAAGCAGGCTCACATTTGCAAGTTAAGGTGATAGAGTTCTTTGCTGTGTTTTAATTCCAAATGTTTTCAGGTAAAAGGACATGCTAGGAAATGCAGAGGAAAAGCCTTACCTTGGAAACTAAATTCCAAGGTCTCATGGAGCACAATGGATAGGGTTTACAAATTTGACCACCTACTTCTATTGCTGTAATTACAGCTTCTCAAGCTCTCTCTCTCTAAGCTAAATATGTTCATAAAGGAAAAGGAAGTGCAATGAGAAACTATCTGGAGAGTTTACTCAGCAGCTTCCTGTCAAAACAATGCTAAAGTGCAGGGCTGTATTAGGGACAATCAAACTGGCAATTAAATCCTCAGGACGTCGTTTATGTCAGACACCCAAATAATTTAAGACACTACAAATGTCTCTTTTAGCCTAGACTCAGCTACTTTAAAATGTCAAACCACCACAGAAGCATTTGCAGCCCCCTGAAAACATCAGATACTTTATCATGCAAAATCAAAACCTGCTGGCTTTGGTGTAAAAAAACCCTGTGATTGCTTTCCAGAATACCTGCAAGTCAAGCTAACACAGAACCTGGAGTTACCAATGAGGCTTCACTTCCCCATACATTTTCTCTCTGTAATTATTTCTTCATTATCATGCAACAGTATTCAATATTCTCCAATCACTGTTAAAATGGAAACAGTGTAAACAAAAATATTGCTTTGTCAATACTCGGGTTACTGTCAACAAGGCAAAAGCAGGGGGCGGGTCTTAGCTGCAGATGAGCATTCTCTTTTAGATGCAACTCCATCCAGGGTCAAATCCAGCTGCCTGTCCCAACCTGCAGAAGCAGCTCCTGCAGGCACACCCTATCTGGCTTCATGCAAACTTTGGTGGATTATAAATCCATTAGTTTGTATCAGCTGTTTCAGCCAATCCAGATCACTTCTCTTCATGCAGATCAGCAATTTCCTACCCAGTTCCTTTTGCTATCTTACCAGCAGAGATGGGAAGGAGCAGATGGCAAGAGACAAAGACTTTACCCCTTCATGGAGGAAGACAGAAGACTTTCTAGTGCCTAACGCAGGGTAATTGCTCTAGCTGCTTTCTCCAGCAGTAATAGATCTTTATTATAGTTCAACCACAAAAATTTCAAAGCAAGTAACTGAACTATTGGCAGTTGTGAGGAGTTCATAAAGTGGACTTCAACACATTTGTTACACTATGGTTGTGAAACAAAATGGTCAAAAGAGTCAGACTAATGTCTGTGTTATCACAGAACACTATATGACTCCTAGCACAGACCTTAGTGTAAGTACTACATCTTACTTCTGGGAATGAAAATCAAGTGGGCTATCACAGAATGACAGGGGTTGGAAGGGACCTTTGGAGATTGAGTCTGCCCCTTCTGTCAAGGCAGCATCACCTAGGGAAGATCACACAGGAGCATATCCAGGCAGTTTTGGAATGTCTTCAGAGACGGAGTCTCCACCACCTCTCTGGGCAGGCTGTTCCAGGGCTTTGTCACCCCTACATTAAAGAAGTTGTTCCTCATGTTTAGATGGAACTTCTTTTGTTCAAGATTGTGTTTCTGTTACAATGTAACTTGCTTTGCAAGAGCCTTATGTATATATTAAAAAAATCAGTATGATAATGAATGAAAATTGGTTACAAGAGGCAAAAAACCAGGAAAGCACTTTGGAGCAAGTGTGGTAGCAGACTTGGAAAAAAAACAGGCAGGCCAGCAGGGGAAAAAAAAAAGCAAACCACCAAACTCTGCTAAGCTTCCATGGAGATAGAAAATACTGCAGTACTTTCAATAGCACTGTTGGCACTCCTCACTCTGCAAGGAAATGTGCAAACTGATGAGGCTGCTGAGTACAGAGCAAAGTGAAAAACACCCAAACAAACCAAACAGAAGCCTGCACAATTTGGTCACTTCTCATTGGCAGCTGGAGTTTTAGATAGCCACTTTTTTCAAATGGCTTTGAGAACCTTCTTGGAATTCACTACTTATATACTTGGAGGCTTAAAAAGTTTTCCAGTACCAACTCCATTTAAATCCCTGGATCAGAGGGTTTCATACATTATGCCAATGAAATACAGGTATGAAGGGGGAAAAAAAAACTATAACACACTTTTAACAGCTTTACAGATGGTGTATTAAAAGTTAGTTAACATTTGGATTTCAGCCACAATAATTCTAGAAGACAAATTATTAAATGTTCTATATAGTTATGAAAAATAGCTTTACATGATAAATACTCTCCATTAAAAATGGAAGCAGTATTTGCTCATGTTTTATTAGCTAGCACAGGAAGAACCAGGCCTTGGGAGTTTTACTTGCAGTAAACTCGGGTTTACTTCCAATTTACCTTGTCAGTGTGCAGAAATCATGGTTTGGGGTATCCCAATACCTTCTGGCTTAATTGGAGTGATGTTTATCTATGGAAGTCACCTACAGGAAAGATGGCCTTCAGAAGCAGGACACTGTACCCCAAACAACAGAGGAAAGTCACAGAATGGTTTGGGTTGGAAGGGACCTTAAAACATTATCTAGTTCCAAATTCCCTGCCATAGGCAGAGACATCTCCTACCAGATCAGGCTGCTCAAGGACCTATCCAACCTGGCTTTAAATACTTCCAGGGTTGGAACTTCAACTTCTCTGTCTAAGCTTTCTTGTCCTATCTTTCTTGATTGCTTCATTCACTATAGACAACAAGAATACCACTTATTGAGGCATGATTGGTTCCATTTGTACTCACTGGTGAAAGGCTGCCATCGTGTTTTCCAGGTTCTCTCCAGCACCTACAAAAATAACAGAAGCTCAAACATATACCAAACCCTTTGCCTCCCCTCAATCCCAGCAAAAATAATCATAAAGATTTATCAATGTGCATATTTTGAGGATTTATGTGGAGGAATGAACATGAAGCTAAAGTGAGAAAACCCTGCTGCTGCCAGCCAGCTGGGGAGACTCAAGAGACAGGACTTTTACTCCCAAAGTATAACAACTGGAAAAACAAACAACCAACTGTTATCTTGGATTTGTATAACGCTTTGAATACACAAAACAAACTGTTTGTTTTACCAGAAGTCAGACCTCCTGTTTGCCCTTAAAGGTGTTGTATTTGGCTATGACAATAAACTTTTTGTAAGTACTGTTCCTGTGGAGTATATTTCAGAGCTAGTGGGAGGAGTAACATGAAGAAAGGGGGGAAAGAGGAGGAAAAGCACCCAAGACTCTCTAAAGCTGCTGTTCCCTAAATGCATAAGTGAGTTGATGCTCAAAGAGAAGTCAGCCTCATTTCTCAGTGCAAGGCAATCCCTGAAACAGCACAAATCTGTCAATAAATGTTTATGCTGCTGGCAAAGGGAGGTCTGCTACACAAGGAATGAAATATATCAACTCCAGTTATGAAATGAAAGGACAAGCAAATTAAATTCTCTCTTAGGGAGGAGTAAACTCTGTAACCCTTCAAGCATCACGCTTCTACATAAAAATCATGGAAAATCAGGGACTGGAAACAGGCAATATTATATACTGAAAACCAAAATCACTTCAGGAAGACACATGCAGGGATGAGGACATTTATGCAAATTTTAACTACTCTGACAACTATGGATGACAGACTTTGTAAACATCACTTATAAAAGCTCCAATTAAGGTCTTGCCTATTAACAAAGTCTCACCAGCACATACTGACCTAAGCCTGTCTTCAGTTAGTTACTGAAAGCAAGGCAACTCTATGCACACACAACCTGTGACTTCAAATTGGTGTTATCAGGTAAGTTAAGTCTTTTGGTGAACTAACTCAGAATCACAATGCCAAAATCTGCATGTTTTAACCCAAACCAATATGGTAACTCCATGGGGCAGCTTCTGTGATCAGAGATTCACCAATATTTCCTGGAATGAAAACGTTCACCAATGTGTTGTGGAATTTGATTGCAGAACTGGGAATAGGCTAAGAGGCAAAAGTGCACATGGGATAAAGAAGATGATGAGAATTTCATCCTGTACTCCTAATAATTGTCTATCAGATAGGAAAAACAGCCACAGGACCTGGATGATTAGTTAAAAGTTAACGGCAATAAAAATTGAGGGGTTAGATAACTTATCGACTGCAACAATACAGCCCAGACGTCCTGAACAGATGTCCTGAGAGGGGTGAAAAACCTGAATTAGTCTTCCATTTGTGAACAAAGCAACAGTATCTTAACATACCTGGGCAGAAATTCTCAAAGCCAAGACTGTGAGTGAATGATCTAACAAGTCCCAGGTTAGGGAGGAGGTAGGTATGGCAAGTTGAATCAAGTCGGTAACAAAATGCTTGACTTGGGTTTTGGGGAAATGAGCTGAAACAGGAATCCCAAACCAGCAAAGTGGCTTTCACAAACGACACCCAGAAGTGACCAATTTCAAAATTACACTGAAATAAAGAAGTAATTCAGCAATGGTTCCACTGGTGAATTACAGGCTGAGATAAGAAAATTTTTGCATAAAGAAAGAAGTGAAATCAAAATGCATAGCCTTAAAAAAATTACACATAAAAGGCTTTGTCCCAGAGAGGAAAAAAGGCAAACAAGTGTTATCTTGATCTCCAAAGTTAATAGGAGTAATGCAATAGGAAACCTGACACTGAGTCTAAAGCTACAGGATGACTAAAGCCTGATGAAGATTTAACTCCCACAGGAATTTAAGTTACAAGGTAAATATTACAGGGAGTAAAGAGCAAGTGATCTTCAGTCTCATAACACCCAGTGAGCAAAGAGCTTTTGAGATGATATTTAAGTGTTGTACTTCTACTGTAGGTGCATTTCACAGTATACCTGTGGTCCCAGAACAATTCAAAGACCAGAGACTTTCTCTCCTAACGAATAATCCTCCCATTGTTGCTCCAATGGTGCTTACTGAGACTGGAGAAACACTTGCATTCTAGGCTTAGGGCTTTAATCTTCACTAAGTTCATTGCGAAGAAGTGAGAACAAAGAAGATTAAGGAGATCATACCAAGTTCCAACAAAGTCATCTGCAAGTTTCTAAGAGCTCGTAAATGAACTAACAAACAGGTAACAAGCAAAATTAAGAAGCTTTGTTTGTGGAATGAAAATACATACCTACAGGGAAACAGCCAACACACACATTCTAAAGTAAGAGGTGTACTTTATGCTATACTTAAAGACTACAAAAACCCCCACGAACCTATATGTAAGAAATGCATGTAACCAGGTCTGTAAGATGTCAGCTCTAGCTTTGGTATTTTAACAATTCAAGGCAGTAGCAGTGGCTAGAACTGTGGTTAAACTGCATAAACTGCATAAACTAACTCAGCAGGAAAAATATTTACCAGAAATATGACTATTTGCACAAACTGAAGGAAGGAGCAGGGAAAAGCATAGAACTCATCTTCATATTAGGGGGAAATACAATCTGATGTATTTTTTTTCCCTCCCAATGCTTTGAAAATGGTAAAAAAAAACCCAAACTTTAAAAATATCTTCTCGTTATTTGAGATAAGAGCAACCAGCCCACCCATAAGGCCTTAGCACAAAGTGCATGGAGGGGACCAGCTTCTCAAACTGGGATGGGTTTTACCGGGGCACTGAACCATTGATGGTCTTTAACAGCGAAAGGAGCAAGCACAGTGTCACAGGAAACTGCTTTTCTTCTGAAACCAAAGAGCAAACAGGCAGTTGGAGACAAAAAGACTGATTTTTTTTGTACCTGCTCTAAGACAGTCAATAGCCCCTCTCATTAGGAAGGGAAACATCCCCTAACAGAATCAGCAAGAAGGAAAAAAAATATATATAGGTTTTGAGAGGGAAACCATCACGACCCGCCTAAAACAAGCCGATTTCGGCTGACGCGTTTTGAGTTGGGAGATTAATTCAGCTTTGAAATCAAGCACTGGTCAGCAGGTGGCACCTAAAATTAGGTTGCGGGAGGAAGGTTTAGAGGGAGCCCGCTGCGAGCGACTGGCCCCGCAAAGCAGCCCCTCAGCACCCTCCCGACAGGGCTCCAGCAGCTCCTGCCCGGACGAGGCGTCAGGGAGGGAAGCGTCCAGAGGAAGCGGGGAGGCATCGTCCCCGGGAGAGTCCCTCAGAGCCGGGAGCCGGGGCGGGCTGCAGCCCTCAGGGAGCTGCGGGCAGTCTTGGCTGGCGGGGAAGGAGGGAAGAGGCACCCCCAAGGGCGCGGCAGGCAGGGTCCCCTTCCTCCATCCCTTCACTCACCGCCGCGGTGGGAGATGTGCCGGCATCGGAAGCGCTGCCGCTTGGGCCGGTGGAGCAGTCCCGGACACTTGAGGAAAAACGCAGAGGTGAGGACATATCCGCCCAGAGTGGAGAGCAGGTACAGCGTCGCCGACATCCTGCGTTTCTGGCCGGCTAACCCCGCGGTCCCCGCCCGGCCTCCCCCGTTCTGTCCTGTCCCACCCCTCGCCCGGCTCGGCCCGGCCCGCAGCCGGCTCCCAGCGAAGCGGCGTCGCTGCGGGAGCCGCTGCCACTGCAGCCGCGCAGCCGCACCGCCTCCCCTCCACCCCCGGGCGGGGGACTGCGCAGGCGCGGGGGGACCCCCGCCCTTCCCGCCAAGGGCTCGGCGTGAGGCGGACTACCCTCAGAGGCGCTCGGTCCCCTCAGCCCTCCCTTCTGCAGGGCTGTCACTGTTTGAAAGTAGTTAATAAACGCTGCGAGCGATTTCCAATTACACGCTTTAATTTCCCATTTCGCTTTCCCCAGTGCCGGTGGCACAGCCGCATCTCTCACAAACTGTTCTCTGTAGTGCATTTCATTTTATTGACTGCGCTGGGGAATCTCTTAAGTGCTCAGTAAATCTAAATTCATTAGGGCGTGCAGAGGGAGATCTTGTCTTCCTCACACACCGAGGGAAGTGTTTTCCCCACACCCAGCATCAGGGAGGTCCTACACCAAACACAAACCAGGTCCAACTCTGGTCATGCAGTGTAACTATTGTATTATAACAAAATAGCAAATTAAATTTTGCATACATGCTAATTAACCCCCAATATTTTAGACATTAAATTCAGCCCACTACTCTATCTTTACCTCGACAAAAAGGTGGGAGTTCATCTACTTCAACTAAATTTTGGCACCCATGGGCATGGGGTAAACTTGCAGGATTTAAGCTACCTCTCTGTATCATGTAGCACATCTCTTAATATGTGGAGTAAAATTACTCCCACAAGGTGAGATTCAAACTGGGCTACGACAGTACTTTTAGCACCAAAAATCTATGTAATCACTGCAAGTTAGGCTACGCTCACAATTAACCTTCAGTTGCTTACCATAAACAAACTCATACAGTTGTGTATTCAGCAGCAGGCTTAGTTTCCAAAGAGATCTGTCATCCCCAAACACAAAACTTTAACAAAATGTCATCTATAAATACAAATTCAGCAGAATACTTCAGACTGGATCTAGGCATGCAGATTTTGGCTGTGGTATTAATGCAAATCAAAACTGCAATGCCTTTTTTTTTTTTTAGACAAGATCAAAACTGAACAATTTCTTACATCGACAGATTCAAAGCATCTACTGTTTGCACACAAACAGCTTCTTGAGAAGAAAAGATTCTTCCCCTCACTGCCTCAATATGACAAAGGAAACCTGATTTCAGGCAATGCTAGTTTTTCATATTCCTAAATATGTATGTAGAAAGACAGGGGAAAAGTGCTGTCATCAAACCCTCTAGCAGTACAGGCTCACTACACTGCAAGGTCCAGATTTTGTACATATGAAAATTTAATAAACTGAAAATGTACACGTCTCAGATTCCCTTCTCTGATATCAGAGCTGATTTTCCATCTGACTTTCTTCCAGGGAAATACAGTGGGCTTCACCCAGTGATAGCTGCTGGGCAACAAACACCAAAGTCTATTATTGGGAGGGAGGATAACCTTTTAAACCGAAAACTGAATCTACCAGAATAATTCTTATTGTGTAACTGCTTTCAGTATTCCTCGGAGAACTTTGTAACTCATTAACTGTTGGCTTTCCTTGGGAGGAAAGCAGGGTCCACGTTCCGTCACATACGCATAGGGAAATCTAAGCACCCACAGTCCATCGGATGGAAGGGTTATTTCCTGCTTCTCGGGGTAAAACACAGGACAAGGTGGTGGCCCTGGTTGCACCTGAAAACAAAAGGAAGTATTAGCAGATAATCACACATCATTAGAATAAAAAAAAATTTAAAAATCCCCAAACTTAAAAGCAAACTGAATGCAAGGAAGCCTCTTAGGTCTTGCCTATGAGCAGGCTCTTATCCACTTGACTGCATTCCGGGAAGCCATGTTGCTGTTACAGCAAGACAACAAGGTAGATTTCCAGTTTTATCACAGCGAAGATACTGAATTTAAGGCTGCAGGTTAGATCCTATCAGAGATCCACAATCCAAACACAAGCTACTTGCCTCTGGGCAGCACTCAACACCGCATCAACAGCAGATTTCAACAAGGTAGCTCAGGTAGCCCTGAGCTGTTACTTCACTCTGAACCAATGGGAATTTTCAAAGATCTCAGCCACATTTAATAGGGCTCTTGAATAATTCATCTTAGAAGATCAGAAAGTCTTCTTCATATGAGATGCTGATGTGAGGAACCCACAATACAGAGCATAATGGGTTTTCCAAATAAAAACACACCCATAGGAGTTCAACTACTGAAAGAAGCCAATCTGTTGTCATGCACTTCAGCATTAAGGATCTTGTGGTACTTCCCAAACAGCTTGAAATTGTCCCACATCTGCCTGCCTTCCAGTATCAACGTGTTTTGTGCTTAATGCTGGTTTTCACTGGCACTACTATACAGTGAACACCATTTTTTTTTTGCCAGTCTAACAAAGAATAAGCACTTAGGTACACACAGTACTTCATAGAGCGGTAACTGAAGGAAGATACTTGTTTGCATTTTACTGCCTTAGAAAGTGTGAAAGTCTAAGTGGAGCTTTTTCTTCATTTTTTAAAAAACATTTGAAAATGGGAATAAAAAAATTCTCCCATTAAAAAACTCACCACCTTTTCACCTCCTAAATTCAAAGGGTAACTAGTAATAATTGATCTCATCATTGAGTCACTGCTTTTCTCTCTGACATTTAAAATGAGAAATGAATTCTCATGCTGTCATTACTCACTTGCTATCTTTTTAGAAAGAAGCCATTATTACAGTATGAAGGGCTATTATTTCATCCTAGATAAAAGAGTTCTTAAAACTTATACAAAGTATAAATCTGGCATAAGATAATCTCCATGTTAAAAGAAAAAGTGTTTATAGAACAGACACTTTCGGCCTTAGCAAACCTGGCTGAAGTTGGTTTGAGTTGGAAAGTTTCTTGCAGCATCTTTCTGCCACTCTCTGCCCATCACCCTTGCACCTGCTGGTACTGCAGTTGATGTTGCAACAATTAACCCTGTCCTTAGAGTTACCAGATTCCCTCTTCCATTTCTTACCTGAGGTGTTAATGTGATCTGCAGTGGAGCATCAGGAACCACCACGAAGAGTCTCATGAACTGAGCATAATGTGGCTTGAGTCCTCGTCCCTGCGTCGATGACAGGATGTACAGCGGCATGTCAGAGTTGAGGGCTTTGATGGCAGATTCCTTTGGCCCCCCTCCCATCACTTTCATGACCTTATCAGGCCCTGAACACATGAACCTCCTACCACGTGCATCTTCATACTCAAACCCTACAAAAGCTCGAGCTATGTCATCTCTCCGTCTTCCTCTTCCCATCACAACCGCACTTCTTTTCCCAGGCACAGCCTTGTTGGGTGCAGGCCAGGAATTGGTATCTAAGTCTCCTTCATCTTCAGTTCTCGTCCTGATGACAATGTCCCAAGGCATTAAATAGTTTGTTCCTGGGATAAAGCCTTGTTGATCTAAGCCTGTGTGGAAGTTATAAGCCTTAGCGGGCCCCAGCTTAACCAGTGACCAACTGGAGAATTTGGGCAAAAGGCCTTTGGGGCAATTTGAATGGAGCATCCCAGGCAGGTACTCAACAGTGGATGCCTGGCGATCTACCAGGCTTGGCCTTTTCTCACTTTTGGAGTCCCCACTCTGCCCGTGACTGTCTGCATTGTCCCCTCCACCCTGGGCATCAGGTGGGTAAGTGCCCAAGCTGCCTGTGGACTGACCCAGGCTGAGGGCTAAGCTCAGGCCTGTGCTTTCTCCCTGAGTCTGAGGTTCTTTTTCTTTAAGTTTCTCAATTTCGCCTTCCAAGGGAGCAGGAGAAGACTCATCCCGAGCCGGGGCTGGATCAGGTGTGCTTGGCTGAAACACAGGAAAGTTGATGTGCTCCAGCTTCCCACAGCACTTTTCTTCCAGCAACTATAAGAAAGAAAATGTGGTTAATTTTCCACCTTCCACTGCTGAAATGAGGGAGTGCAGAGTCATAACATTCAGCAGCTACAATTAAGATTGAAGAAGCTTAAGCTACATAAGAACCAAAGCAATGATGAGAGCACAGTTCATGGACCCAACGGATTTACAATTCACACACTTTTAAGTGTAAATAGATGCTCCTGCATGCATGCAGGCACTGGTGCAGCCTGGAGCTGCCCATGCTGGTCAGCCCAACCTGCAGACAATTTCTGCTCCCAGAAGTATCTTCCCCAGGCAACAGTTACACTTTGATGAGGTTAAGGGGAAACTTACTTGTGGTCACTTCAGAATGCAGGCTTTGTTGATGAAGCAAAAGCGCTGCTTGAAGCAAATGCAGACACCTAATAGTTACCTGGTAGAAGTCATAATTAGCTGCTTTGATATCAAATGGGTCATCACGGGGAGCTTGTTTCCTTCCACAGTTACAGGCACCGGTGGAACGAGCCCGGCTGTTGTGGTAGAGAATTGGAGGATTTCTGTCTGCTTCTGGCTTTTCCCCTAAAAACCAAACGAAATCAAACCCTAAATACATTGCTCACCGTTTCTAGAAAAGTCTTTAATTCCCCCTATGCTCTGCATCCTCCTTACTATATACGTACCCAAAAATCATTTACCAGCAATACCAGTTTGTCAAGCAGCTCCTCCCTTTCCCCACTTCTAATACAAAGTTCCAGGGTAGGTTATACCACTAATCAGAATCTTCTTTGGTTTTAGTCTCTTCCCAAAAGGCATCAACAGTTCAGTGTGTCTCAGTGAGTGTGTCTCAGACAGCTTCTATCCCTTGATCTATTCAAGCTACTGAAAAATAAATGGGGAGGGGGCATGTATGATTCCTAGGGATCTTTTATTCTCACACATCTCCTGTTGGAAGGACTCCATCTTAATGCTTCTAATTAGTAAGATGAATCAGAGTTACTACTACAATCAAAGTTATCATCAACAGTGAACTTGCTCCTAAACTTTAGACAACATAAGGAAACCTGCACAACAGCTCTGCTGTAACTAATCCCACTGTACAACGTTGATTCTTGAAATGCCCAACCTTTTCTCTTCCATAAATGTGCCAGAGTCACAGCTTCCAGCCTGCAACCTTTTAAAGCAGAGACAAACCCAACCCATGAATCCCACCTACAAGCGAGCTGCGTTACCTGCTTTGGGGAGCAGATGAAACTTATGCACGCAGTGCTGGTCGGTTAAACTCCGCTCTTCGCAGAGCTGGTGCCCATTGCTCCAGAACTTGTAGCAGTCCTCGTTGAGCTGCATGGCATACTTGTGGAAGGCTGGGCCGCGGGCGTGCTGGCTGTACACACGCAAGGCCTGTGCCAGCTGGTTCTTATGGACCGTCATGGTGTAGTTGTGGGGCAGGTTGGACTGATAGGCACTGTGGGCCATGGGGAGAGCCTTCTGGCAACGGTTTTCTGAGAACTTGGTGTCTATATCTAAATAGCCTTCCAAGACTTTGATGCTGCCCATGATTTTTGAGCTCAGTTCTCCAGTGAGGGAGGTTGGGTCATCATCTTTACCTTCAATGGTCACTTCATACAGTTTTAATGCTGCAGCGACCCACTTCTGGTAGGTTGGCAGCTCAAAGTGAGAGGGCTGTGGGTTCCTCCCCACACTGTCATCGAAACCCTTCTTGCTGAGCACTAGCTCTACATGCTGCCACAAGAACTCCTTGAGGGTGCAGTCCACAAGCTGCCCAGAAGAGCTGGAGCTGCTGCTGCTGCTCTCTGCATGAAAGGATAGCTGCTGCCTGCCATGCCTCATCATCTGATACCTCCTGGGACCCGACAGGGTGGGAGCCAGCAGTGAGTCAGTCTCTCTCATAGTGCAGTTGCTTCTGAGTTGGTCAAGGAGCATGGCCACTGGATCATCTCCATCCTGGGCCCCACCAGCCACTATATACACAAAAGCCTGGTTAGCAGGCACAGTAAACAGACAGTTGATGCTTTGATTGGTTAACACCCTGCTCTTGCGGAAGATGCGGTAGATCTGATCCTCCAGAGCATGCTGCAACCTCCTCTTGGGGGAGTGCTTCTTCGGGGGTGGCTTTTCCAGGTGACCACAGGGGTCTTGGCCTCTGCTTGGAGGGGGATCCACCTTTAGGGCCCCGTTAAGCTGGAAGAGGAAGAGCAGGCGTGGAGGGCATGGCCTGCAGTTGAGTTTCCACTCCTTGCCCACAGGGCAGTCTTTGATAGCAGCCTTCAGGGAGGGCAGGACCTTCTGCCGCAGCCCATCCAGCGCCCTGAAGACACGGTCATACGTGATGTCGAAGGAGCAGGTGGGGTGCACCAGCAGCAAGATGTGGCAGACGGAGAAGAGGTAGAGGAGGCTCAGGCAGTGCAGCTTCTCCTGGTGCTTCCAGAACTCGTGGGCCTCAGCGTGAGGCAGCGGGGCCGGGCCACCGGAGGGGTGACCGGGACCGCTCTCCCTGCTCTCGGCCGCCGCCAAGTCCCCGCAGGCCCGCAGTAGCTGCGGCGTGTCGCAGATGGAGGTGAGCACCAGGTACAGCACCCGGCTCTCCTGGCAGTAGTAGGCCTGTAGCTGGTTGTAGTCCTTGGTCGCCGGGTCGCTGTCCTCCCCCGGGGAGCCGTCTGCCAGCTCGGAGTCCTCCTGCTCGAAGAGAGGGAAGACTTGCCGGTCGCAGACGGTGCTCACCAGGGCCGCCTTCTCGGAACACAGCTGCAGCGCCGTCTTCCCGAAGATGCCCACCACGCAAACCTCCTCATCGCCGCCGGCCGCCGCGCCGCCCCCCTCGGCAGCCGCCGCGGCGCTCAGCAGCAGCTCCCGCAGGCTCACGGGCCCTACCGCCGCCGCCATGGGCGCCGCCGCCCCTCCGGGCAGCCCCGCCGGCAGCGGCATGGCCACGCTCCGCTCCGTGCCCGGAAGCCGCGGCTTGGGCCTTGCGCGTGCGCAGCCCCGCCCCACCCGGGCGTTACGGTTCCGGCCGCGGTCACGCTGCGACCGTGAGCCGCGGGTCAAGAGCCGTGGCTGCCGGCTGGAAACGGGGTGCGCACGGACGGAAGGAGAGCGAGCGGGGCTGCGAGACCGCGGAAACGGTTTACACGAGGCTGGGAGCGACGAGGAGGTGGAGAAGCTTGAGTGCTGGACCGCACGTCATGGAATGATGTTAAGGTTTGCGGTGGAAGGGACCTTTAAAGGCCACCTACTCCCACCCTTCTGCAAGGGCATCTGTCACTACAGCAGCTTGCTCACAGCCCCGTATTTGACCTGGAATGTTTCCAGGGATGAGGCATCTACCCCCTCTCCAGGCAACCTGGGCCCCGGTCTCACTGCCCTCAGCATAAAAAGTTTCTTCCTTCTCTCTCCTCTGAAGCTCCCTCTTTTAGTTTATAACCATCACCCCTCATCCTGACACAACAGGCCTTGATAAAATGTCTGTCCCCAGCTTGCTGAGTGCCCTTTTTAAGGAGTGAAAGGCCACTCTAGGGTCTTCCTGGATCCTCCTGCAGGCTGAACAATCTCCACTTTCCCAGCCTGTCTTCAACTGCAGAGGGGTTCTGGCCCTCATCACCAATCATGAGACTCATCTCTCAGCAACCCAGGTTTTCAGTTTTGCAGAGCTGTAATGCCCCCAAAAGGTATAAGGCAAGGTGTGAGGGCAGTGCTCTGACCGTCAGTGTCATGCTGTACTACAGGAACTCAAACTCAGGCTGTATCATCATCTCTGGAAAGCAGCTCCAGTGCTGGATGAGAGCAGGTCATTGTCCCCACCAGAAACTGTAGCATGGTGCCTGTCCACCACTGTGGTGAATTATCAATCACTTGGTGAACTTGACTTTAGAAGGAGGCCTTCAGCTACTTCCCCTTAAGCAGTGCCATCTTAAGTTAAACACCAGCCAAAAGCAATGCACACTAATCACTTCACATGTTCTCACCCACATAAATGAATTGTTTAGGGAAACTTGCAGCCTTTCACTGCAATGACAGTGCCAAGCTGCTGCTTTGCTTTGAACCTTTATAATGGCCATCTTTTTTTATTTAAAAAATGATGTAAAAAGAATACTGAATTTCAGCAAATATGCACATATTTATCTTACAAGCAGCACCAGTAGTGGGAACATAATAGTCCCTGCTTCAGCAGAAGCCAGGCAGCATAAGACTTGGGAAATTTCATGGCTTTCTTCCATTAACAAAGATGCAACGAGATTGAGACACATTAGACCTTTAGAGAGCAGAATCCTCCTAAAAGGGTTTCAAAATGTCCCATTCTTGTATGCAGCAGATTTACTTACAAATACATGTGCCTGAGTGAGATAAAAATGTGATGCAAGTGGCTTCCTGACCACATGTGAAAAAGACATTGGTCCATAAACCTACTTTTGTTCATCAAAGCTGTTTGCAGTGCTTAACCGGGCAGGTGAGGGACTCTTTGGGTGAGCCATCTGTCAAAGCAAGAACAGGGGTCAGATATTGGAAGGTGAACTTAGCAGTAATAATGACTGAGATAAAATGTAACACAATTGTTAACTGACACCATAAAAGAAAACAGGGAGTGCAACAAATCCTTAAAATAAAAGGCATTATTAAGCCTCAGATTTTGTTCTCCTGCAGACTGAAACTGAAGTTACAGATCACACTGAGGCACTAGAATGGCCAATAAACCCACCAACTTTCCCTCTTAGCATTGTCAAATAACCTGCTGAAAGATGGCCAATGGCACTTCCATTCTGCAGTTGCCTTACCACTAAACATGAATCAGTGTCTTTATTTGTGGTACTTAGGGCTTTTGCATGAGAATTATGGAGATGCTGTAACTTAATACATACCAACAGTACTGGGCTGTAGGGAAGAAAACTGAGCATGAAAGTCTTATGAATTTTAAAGCCAGTTTGTCAGCTCAAAATGACTTGCCTGAAATTTGCGCCGCAGTGCTTGTGTCATTATTGGTGTCAACCCAGACCCACATTCAATGTTTTCTTTACTATTTAAAGGAGTGCCACCAGGACTTCTGAAAAGGTTGGAAACAAAAGGGAATTAGGAATTATTTTTTTTTTAAAGAAACAAGCCAAGATAATAGGAAGGAATTTACCTTTGTATATTGACTTTCTTCAGATGTTTCCGAAGATCTAACTGATTTTTAGGAGGGGTACTGAAAGAACAAACCAGACTGTTAGAATGAAGTATTTTCCACTCTGTAAGCAATATTCATCACTGTTTACAACAGAAGAATCTAGTATCAGAGAAAGGAAGAAGGCTTCTTACATTAAGGAGTTGGCAATGTGAGCTGATGGCTTGGATTTGGGTCTCAGACTAACACTCTGCAAATCTGAGACTGTAATTAGTGCCCTGCGTGTCCTCACTGGTGATTCTGCCTGAAATGAGGAAAGAAACAGTACCACAAACAAAACTTTAGAAGACCTCACTGACCTTACATCTATTTCATGTTTATACTCTGAAAGATTTCTGTGGTTTATGGCTTTTATGCTTTTTTGAACCATTAAGATTTCAATGTGCCTGCAATAAAAATAGATCTATTAGAAAACGCTTCTGCAAAGATGTCAGCTGGGCAAAAGAAAGCCCCAAATCTGTTGCTAGCACACAGACAAAGCACAAGAAAGCTACATGTTCTCTCAATATTTAGGAAGAACTGGCCTGCATGTCAGCTGACATTGGAGTTAGACAATTTGTGCACTTCAAATGCCCAGGTGCAGAATTAGGATTACTTGAAACTGAGGTTTTGGAAGAGAATTGTGTCTTGGAAAAATTCTATGAGGGGCTAAGGCAAGTATTGAAAGAAGTAAACTGGTCCTAGGGTGGAGTTTCCCTCAACACACCATCACCCATTCAGCCACATGTCCTCTGGTTTACCTTGTCCATTCTCAGGTTGCTGCCTGTCTTCTTCAGTTTAACATTCAGGAGGTCTTTGAGAGTGATCTGCACTGGCCCATCTTTTTTCAGTGATGGTGCCTGAAAATGAAGGTGGTTGGAAGGGAAATTAGGTGTGTCAAGTGACTGAGCATTCACAAATAGAGATATTCCTGATAGAAACAGGTCCAAAAGAACCTAGCCATGAGATGAAATAGAGAAACCTTCTTAGTCCATACCAGAGGTGCTTTAGAGCCATTGCCACGTTTGAGGAGGAGAGGTGCTGGAGGCAGTGTCGGTGGAGGCAGTGGTGGTGGCGGTGGTGGAGGTGGCGGAGGAAGAGGCGGAGGGGGTGCAGATGATGGCTGCAGCTGTATTGTGGAAGGCTCGGGTGCTGCTGATGGCAGGCCCACCTGCACTGGTACAGGAGCACCCAGAACTGGCATGTTACACCTTTGACAAAGAGAATTTTCTGAAGACAAGGCTGCAATTCCATTCATCTGAAAACAATATATGAAAATAAATCAGAGACATTCAATCCACTGGCAAAAACAAATTGCATTTTAGGAAACAAAAGCCTCTCAGGAGGCTCAAGAGCAAACCAGTTCCCTCTGGCTATCAATTAACCACCATTAGCAATGCTGAATGTGAAGAAGAGGTAAAACCCTGCCTGGTGAGAAGCTCTGAAGATTTCAGTTTATCTGCACTGACCACAGCTCCTTACATCCTTAGACAAGCAAACACTACCCTGCCCCAGAGGGACGGATACTGACCTGGAGCATTCCTTGTAGTTTGGAAAATTCAGCTTCCAAGTTTTCCAGCTGCTCTCTGAATGTGTTTAGCTCCCTTAAGTAGACTCGTGATGGAAATATAGTGTCTTTCACCACCTTAAAACTCTAAGCATAAAAGGAAACCAGGAAAATGTTTTGACCACATTATGTTTCCAGAGACAGGACTATGACTACTATTCAGACTGCTATTGCACAGCCTTTTTGTATACAACTGAAAGACAACATGAAGATACAAAATTTTACCAAATAGTTTCTTCGCAGGAAGCCAAAAAACTTTTAACTTAATCTTGGAATTTTAATGTATAATTCATATTTGACCCAAAAAACTTGGAGAATTTCTGCTGTGAAAGAAAAGCTGTACCCTCTGTCACTGCAAGTCTTTCTGATACTTGAATGTATTTAATGTCCACAGCTGTTTTAGCATTCTTGCATTTATTCCTTCAACAGCAAACACTGTGTGTACTTCAGATGTTCCAATACATCATAGCTCTCAAATCTGGCTCTGTATCCTGCACCAGAGTTCCAAGAACAACCTCACACAGTGGCAAAAATAGCAAAGCAGAAAATTTACCTGTGCAACCGTGTTCTGGCACCAACAATACAAAAATGAGGCTGTTGTTGTAAAGGGTTTTACCACATTTTTTACACTGGGCAAAGCTAATAACCAGAGTGAAGACAGATGGCTTGGGACAGATGATGTGTTCAGAGGAATGTCACCTGCTGACCTGGAACACAAGATATCAGAATATCATATCTCTAATTTCAGCCTTTAAAACAAAGTTTATAACCAATCACCTGGAAATGACAAGTACCATCAACAGCAGGTGACAACAGTATAAACATAAGTATAGAGATTGGGAAAGGCAAAAATACACTTCAACAAAGGTGGCAAAAAATACTTGCAACACATTTCCATCCAAACTGCTTTTCCTGCATGCTAGAATTAACCATAGAGTACTAGAAGATATACAGGGTGAAACAAATTCACAGCATTGATGCCAGGCTGTAGATAGAACCCAGACAATTCTATTACCCTATTTCCATTAACCATCAGGAGCAAACAGTGGACCTAGAAACCGAGTTAACCAAAAGTTCGAAGTGAACCTCTTACCGTGGAGAAGGACAACCAGAGCCTGCAACCTGGGTGGTGGCAGCATCTCCATTTTTTACCAGTTGGAGTTTTGGTCGGGCTCTCCATTTTCGTCTGTGTTTCTTGTACTTTGCCATTGCTGTTAAAAAGATGCTTTTAAACTTAATGTATAGAAATCTGACATGAGGACAAAGCTGTCACCAAATACATAGGGAAGAACATGGGCTGCATCACTTTTTTTGCTAGAAGCATCACATACAACTGATACACCCCCCACACATTCCTATGACATGCATTTGTACACGAGAAGAATGAACGGTGTAAAAATTATAATTTTATAGGAGCTTCCGTTGTCAGTTTTTCTTTATCCTGAAGTGACAAATATTCCAGTGGGGGAAAATTACGTTTGTGACGAGAGCAGCAAAAGGCACCAAGCAACCACAAAACCGGGCCCCAGGCGTGCTCTGACCCTGCTCAGCCGGTTCCCTGACCAACCACCCCTCAGCGCGATCCCCGCCGCGGCCCTGCAGCCTCCCAGCTCCTGCGTGGGCCAGCACCGCCCTCTGGGGAGCCCACACCGAGGAGCGGGCGATTCCTCACACACGCTCGCCCCACCTGAGCTGGAAAGGGAGTAACAGGGAGTTATCAGGGGTGACCTCGGCCCCCGGGCCGCCTGTTTGGCCCCCGGGCCGCCTGTTTTCCCCCCGCCCCTCCTCATCAGCCGCTCACCTCCCGCCCGGCGCCACCGATTCAAACCGCTCTCCGAGCCGCCAGCAGCCAATTGGAGTGCCTCTCTCTTCCGTCTCCGCCCCCGCCGCCTGTGCTAGTTGCCCACTGATTGGCCACTGGAAGGACGCGGGCCTGAGCTCTACGTGAGCGGACCGAGCGTTGCCACGCCCCGTCCTGGGGCGCGCTGAGGAGACCCGCCCCGCCATTGGATAAAGGCATTTCAGCCCCGCCAATCAGCTGCGGGACACAGCTGAGCTGGGAAAGGACAACGCGGTTGAAAGGCAGAGGAACGCGGGACCGCTGGAGCAGGTGAGCGGCATTCCCCTGCCCAGCCACAGATTGGCCGCAGCTAATCGACCGCTCTCCTTCCCACCGATTGCAGTGCTGTCCTCCACTACTCCAGCCAATAACCGCTAGGTTCCACTCTGGACCAATAACGTTTCGCGGGGCTCCCCACCTAGCCAATCCCTGGCTGCAGCTTTTCTACCAACCAATGGGCTCCCTCCTACCTCGGAGAGGGTTTACATTCTTTTCTACCCAATAGTGAGCGCCTTCTGTCAGGGGTTGACCAATGGGACTCGAGCGGCGAGTGACAGCTGCCCAATGGGGACCAGCGACTCTCCCACCCTGCGGAGCGGGGGGTGGATATCTCCCCGCCGCCGCCTGAGGAATGTCAACTATTCAACATGGAGACGGCGGTTAACAAGCTCGAGGCCATGGTGAGTCCGGGCGGCGCGGGCGGCGGCCGGGTGGAGGGGCGGCCGGGCCGGGGGCTGGCGAGGCGGCAGCGGGAGCGCCTTGGAGGGCGCAAGGCTGTGGGTACAAGGAGGGTGCAGCGCCTAAGGGAGGGAAAACGGGGAGCGGGCGCGGCTGGGGGCGTGAGGGGAAGAGCCGCCGTTCTCCCTTCGCGCCTCCAGCCGCGCCCGCGCCCCATCCGGGCCCTGAGCGGAGCCCGCGCTGCTTTCCCCGGGGCGGCTGCTGTTCGGGTCAGGCGAGTTCGGCCGGGCCGGTCCATTCTGCTCCCCCACACACACCCTGAGTGGGGCGGGGCTTGCTGGTGCCGCTCCATTCACCCCCTCAGCGCGGGGGCAGGGCCCGGCCATTTCCCTCTCACCTGGGGGGGGGGGGGGGGGGTGGAAGGGATAGGAGGGGCGGGTTCCGCGCACTCTCGGGCGCGTTTATTGCTGTCCGCGGCGGGGACGCGGGGCTGTAGAGGGGCGCGGCCGGAGCAGTCCGGTCCGTTTCATTTCCCCGTCGTGGTGGGGGGCGGGGGGAGCACGGCGTAGAGCGGAGCGCTCTCAGACTAGTCCATTTTCTCTCAACGGGGGACAAGGGTGGAGCTCTCACCTGGGCGGGACCATTTTCCCTGTGGGGGTGCCCGGGGAGGACAGGCCGGCTGGACTGTTTCACTGGTGCCGGTAACGGGGCGATGCGGCGAGATGAGTTCCCGCCGGGGTGGCTTCCCGCCGCGCCTCGCACTCTGCTGCTCCTCTGCCCGGGAGGACGGGGCCGGTCCGCGGGTCTCGTAGCGGGCGACGAGTTGGGCAGACTCCTGTCGCCGTGCCAGGCCACCCACCTTCAGGGGTGTGTGAGGGGCCGGAGCGGCAGCGCGACCCCCGCCCGGGCCCGCCCGCCCGGCCTTCGGCGCCTGAGGAGCAGCGCGCCCGCCCGTTCGGCCCTTCTTCCTTGGCGGGGTCTCGGCTGCAGCCAGTCCTGAGGAGAGGGGTGGCTTTTGCTTCAGCCATTCAAGTTCGCGTAGGTCTTCACCGCCTTGAACTTCGTTTCGGCACGCTCTGAGCCAGCCCCTATAGGCAAGACAGAGCTACCTTATGTAATAGCCGCCTTTCTGCCTGCCCCGCTCTCGGAAAGGCAAAATAGGGGGGGGAAAAAGGGGCAATGGTGTGCTTTCACACACTGGGAAGCACTGGAAAAGTGCCTCCTTAAACAGCTAAGTTCCCGATAACACCCTTCAAATTTTGATCTTCATTTCTGCTTCTATTTAATGTACTTTTAAAACTGCTCCAGGAATATTTTATACATCCACATGCTTAATAGAATTTATGTTCTTAAATCCTCACATAAATTAAAGTCCTTGTACTGACATAGTTCTTCGAAATACTATGTTCCCTTGGATTTGTCTTGGAAGCTTCCAGAAGTATTTTTGTAATGCTAATTGTCCTAGCAGCAGTGTTGGGTACTTTAATTGTTAATTACACTTTTCCTCATGGAGGGGAAAAAAAAAAGAAAGTATATTATTCAATACAGAGACAAGAATACAATAGACATATCTTGGGGGTTTTGTCCTCTGGCAATCTTGGTGTCAAGTTCTCACAAAGAAATAAGTAAAAATGAGTTTAATGGTCTCCAAGTTCTTATCTGCACACAGTAACATCACCAAAGTGGAGTATTCGAGAAAAAACTAAGACTAGGAGGCATACTGGAACAACATGACAGGGAATGTTGTATCTCCCTATTGCCCCTTAATGAGTGCTAGGCTTGAATGCACAGAATTGGTGTGCTGCTTAGTGCCCAGTGTTGAAACATGTTGAGTTTCCTTTTCACTTCATCTCTCCTTCAGTGGCTTTTCTCCAGCACCAGCATGATGGTGTCCCTTAAATCTTGAGGAACAGTTTGTTGTCTGAAAAGAAGCAACTGGCATAAAGTTGCCTAATTGTGAGCTGCTTCTGCTGAACAAGCCTTTGTCACTTCCATTGAGTGACCTGCATGTCATTGCAACAGTAAGAAGCTTCTAAGCAAATATTTCAAGCTGTGATGTTACTCCTGTTTTGAAATTAAAAAAACCCACTTTGAATAAATGCCAAAATACCTGCATTAGTTGAAAAATCAGAGCATTCAAAGTATTCTACTTACTTCTCAGGTTTATTGCACTTTAAAAACAAGGTGGTGTGATTTGGTTGGTTTCTTGGCAAGACCCATCCTTTGAAGCAGGTGGGGTTATTTTTGCTTAGCTACTGGACTGCAGTCATCACACTGAATACTTAGCAGTGCTAACAATAGAGAGTGTCTGAATTCAGTGATGTGCTCTGTTTTTGTCAGAGCTCTGAATTTGTTCTGATTTCAAATTCAAACCCTCAGCCTTGCCCATAGTTTAAGCTCGACCTCTCCATACCTTTTGGTGTGTAACTAATTTTCAATGATACCCAAGTTAGATTTTTTTAATTCACATGATGCTTTATGTGTTTCATTCAAGATCTTGCTTTCAAGTGATTCTTATTGTAGGACATGTAAGTAGTCAAAGAGGTATTTTTGCCCATTTAAAGTTGAGGGGCTTTCAATGTGGTAGTGGAAGAAGACAGACATTGGAACCTGTCTTATGACTTACTTCAGGAGAAGACCAAAATGATCATTGCACAAACAGGGCTTGTCTGGGTCAATTATCTGCACAGATGGTGTGTAACAACTTTGAGATTATAGCTTGGTCTTTCACCCTGTTCTAATTACCTCAAGCCAGTTGAAGCTGAATTGATTTTTATTTTATTCTGTTAATCTTACATTTTTCTGTTTGATTCTTCAGTTAATTTCTTCTGGCTGCCTTCTGCCTTTAAAACTGCCCAAGGGTGGCACAAGGCAGTTGAATTTTCATCTGTTTTGGCTTGGTTTGTTTTCTTAAATACACCTCAAACAATTCTTAATTTCCTATCTACAAACCTCATTCAATGCAGTATTTCTCTTTGTCATTGTTGAAGCTCATCAGAATATGTACATTGGCAACTGTGTCTTGCATATCACATCTTCATGTCTCTTTACTTTCCTTTCTGCTTATTGTTTCTTCTTCCTGGGTTTCCTGTGAAGCCAGCTCTCTCCACAGAAGTGTGATAAAACAACACTTCTTATTTCCCCAGAGGTTTTGACATGCATTTCATGGAAAGCTTCAATTTAGTCTGGTGGAACCAGGGATAAACTAATTTGTAGGAGCTTAAAATGAACAATGCATATGAAAATATCAGGTAATCGATGGTGATTTGGGACTACTGCTCAAAACAGTCACCTCAGAGAAGAGCTGAATAAACCACAGCATCTACAACATGAGATTCATCAGGCAGAAGATTGTAAAGCTGACTTATCAGTGATTTAAATATGAATGCTGGGTGCCATATTTTCGGACTTGGGCACCTAAGACAAAGGGCACAAGTGCTCTTTGATGCCAGTTGGGACTGGAGATCTTTCCAACAGCTTCAACAGACACTGGCTCAGACCTCCAATGAAAATCCAGTACATGGTGTTGCTGCTGGTCAAGCTATCCTTCTGTCCAACCATAATCTCATTATGTTTTACTGCTCAGGACTTCACTTACTGTGAGTTAGTGTCTTCCAGTGCATACTTCAGCAGTCTGCACAGAGGAAGTCTGTGGACCTGATAACTAACAGATAAACTGTCAGATGAGCTGTGAGTGCTTCATTCAGAGCTATTCTATTCATTTCTGCCACTGTGGTTTTGGTATAGTGGATTTCCTTTTGAGTGGTGTCTGTCCAGTGCCCTTTTTATGTTGTACTACTAGTGATCATGCACAAAAAGCAGTGCAATGTTAAAAGGGCATTGGCCAGCAATACTATCTGCATTCTTCTTACTCTTCTAGTCACAAGTCTGAAGTCACTATTGTGTGTCTGAGACCAGAAGGTGATTTGAAAAACAAACGTGAAATGGGATTTCAGGTGTGGAGTTGACTTAAGTTGTTGCTGTATGCATCAGCAATCATCCATTTCTCTTCTCCACTCCCCTCTTGTGTTGCATTTTGTTGTTAAGAATCTTTGCACCTTCAAGCCCAGAGAGTTCTCTGAATTTTTATATGATGTTACTGGTTTCTTAAACACTTTGATTGAGAGTTATGAAATGCACCCCCACTCTGACTGGTAACCCCAGTGGTAATGCACATCCACAATGCTGGGAAATTAGTATGCATTTGAGTGCCTTTTAAAGTGATTCACCACCTGCAAATGAGAAGGATAAACTCTGGTGTCCAGAAAATGTTCCCTGTTACACAGTTTGAGAACATCTGTCTAATAGCAGTTCAGAATCTTTGCTTGCTATGAGGCAAATCTAGACATTGATTTGGAAATGTCCTTTCCAGTTAAAAGAGAGCCACATTGCTTGAAATTGGATTTCTGACAGACCTGTTAAGCATTGTGTTGGGTGTTTTATTTTTTCCCCCTTTTGCTAAGTGGGATGATGAATAATGCCTTGAAATATGTGAGTTCTTGTGTGTCTGTATCAGGACTCTCTGAACATGAACCTTTCCCACTTCTCTGTGATCCACAGAAACCACTACCTGACTCAGCTTAGTTTTTCTGCTACATCTTTTGAGTGTGTTGATGACTTGTACAGGATTCTTGCTGCTAACGAATGCTCTGACTTTATTGCACTACTGTACTTCACAGCTAGCAGTGCAATAGTATTGTCAAAGCATCTGAAAGCAGAGCACCCAGCGATGGCTTCAGTCCTGCCTCACAGTTTCTAATGCTTTCTTCTAAGCCTGTGCCTTAATGACAAATTTGTGTTTCAACGACTGTGTTTTCTGTGGCATTGTTGTACAACACTCAGCACCCCAAGGGTCCTGACCTGTAATGTTGAGGTTTCTGCAGGTGTGTGGTTCCTGAAACACAGCAAGAAATAAATACATTTCTCTATTTTTTTGCCTTTGCTTTATAAATATGGCAGTGCTTACAAAAGTGCTTTGAAATTGCTGATGATAAATTCTCCTTCTTTTAGAGCTGGAATACTTTCAGTGATAACTGAACTGTGCTAATATTTCCATTAAGCACAAATCTTACAGTTATAGATAAGCATTCAGCTTCACATTAAAAATTTAATGTCTGGAATCAGAGTAGCAGCATGGGATTAGTGGCTTACTGTCATTCTGCAAACCTCCAATTATCACTATTGAGTCTTTCAGGAACAGAGCTTTATGGGTAAAAGCAACTCATATTCACTGTCTGCTTTCCCAATAATTAATAATCAAATGGAGGAGTTGGAGAAAAGCAAAAAAAAAACCCCAACCCCAAACCAAACCTTTTTGAGGTATTTGCCTCTGGAGATGAAAACCTAACATTGTTTGCTAGGGGAGGAGAACAGGAGCAAGTGAGCAGTTAGGGAAAAATCCCTGATCAACTCTTTAAAAATATATAGTGTAATAAAAAAGTAATTTATTCTCCTGGGGTTTTTTTATGACTGGTTTCTGGGATGTGGGAAGGGGTTTTGCTGGGCAGATGTTAAGTTATGGGAGTAAGGGATGAAAGCTTTTGCTTTGAGTTATTAGATGCTCAAGGACATGACTAGATTGATTTCCCCCCCTTTTTTAGGCTATTTGCAGGATTGCTGAAGGTGTGTTCATAGACATTAAAGATGATACATTTTCACTACACCAGAGAGGGGGATATTACTTGTAGAATATCTTGGATCCAACACTCATCCTTTAGGCTAGCTGAAGTTCCAGACCCTCAAAGGTATTGTGGCAGCTCCTGAAGGTGGATCCCAAGGCTGATGCTTAAAACATCTTTTTAGCATCCAGGCCAGGCTACAGCCTACATCCAAAGACCTCTGGAGCTGGTCACTTTAGCTACCAGTGTAACACTGCTAGTTAGTACTTCAGGATACAGTTAACAAGCACAGTTTATTTTGATCCTCAAAAAAGATGTAATTAGTACTCCAGGGTTAATCTTAATATAAACAGTCAACCCCACACCAAGTTAAGTAAGTTAGAATTATTTTTAACTTGCTTTCATCATAGTCTCTTTTGTGACTATAAAATCCTTATGACATTAAGAAGTTCATGAGTTGTTTGTGAATTGGAAAAAGCTCTCTTCCTTTAAAGCAGAAGTCCTTAATAGATATTAAAATTGCAGACTAAAATTAATTAAGTAATAATGCTATCAGCAGGCTGTTTTATAAGGCAATTATCTAATTCTCTGGTGGCTTATTTATCCCAAGGAAATAAATGTGATGTCATCAATTTTATTATCTATTTATCAGTCTGGTTTATTGGGGACTAATAAAATGTATTATGGGTATTAAAACCATCTGAGAGGATGCATTCTGAATATAATTAATAATACAACCTCTGTTGATGTGCGTGGATCTTTAATACTTAGTCATGATTTCTGCTCTGTAAATAACTTAGAGTTGCAGTTTTGCTAACAGAACTTTGAGTGGTTGAAAAGAAAAACAACTACCCAAGAAAAAGCTCTAAAAATTAGTGGAAAAGATGTTAATATCTCAGGAGAAGGGCGGGGGGAGGGGGGAAAGGCAATCATCTCCTGCATCCAGTGAAGATCAGCTTAAAAAAAAGATGCATGTTCTTTCTTTTCTGTTGATATAGCTTTACCTCTTGGGTGTAGTGCTTCATCTTGAGATGTTTGGCACTGCAAGGGCCTGTAGCACGGGAAGAGATGGAAGTGCTTCCATGCGTTTTGGGGAGCTGCACAAAAAAGGCACTGATGGCAAGATGCACAAAGAAGAGTTAGATAAATGGAAAGAGGGTAAAATTAACTGAATCAGAGAATCAACCAGGTTGGAAAAGACCTCAGAGATCATCAAGTTCAGCCAGAAGTCTGAGTGTGTAACTCCTACACGTGAGAGGAAAATGGTTAGGTCTGGAAGTGTCATGCTTTATATTTTTCAGGCTAGAATTGTCAGCAGAATTGGCAAATGTCAGCTAAGGGGATAGACTGGAGGAACAGAAACTTAACTTTCATAGTGCAGGAGCCTTTAAAAGGGAGGCAGCTGGCTTCTGCTTTCTTCAAATACAGGAAATGCAAATGGTTGGGTTTTGTCTGCAATTTTTGTGTTTTACTACTGTGTGGCTGACCTTAAATATTTCAGTTCCAGAAGGCAGAGGCTGATCTGGATTATATTCAACACAAAGTGGAGTATGAAATAAGGAAAAGTCTTCCTGATGATTCAGCAGCAGAGGTAGTATTTTCAGATTAAATTAATCAATTTTATTGCATTTTGCATGAAGTTGGTAATAAATGGGTAATCTTTAACCCTAAAATATATGTGACTGTTCTTTTATTTAGTTGTTGTTATTCTAAAGCTTTTCTTGCTACATATATAAAACATAACTGGCCTAATATGAATTCAGCACAGAAACCAATAAAACTTCCTTGATTTTGTGGTTGAGAGAAATTCTGCACTGAGAAATGAGCGGTGGTGTTGACACCTACATGTAAGAGACTGATTCCAGTCTGAGCTGAAATGCACCTTTGCTCAAAGAGAAGCCTGCTAACAAGCAATAACTAAATTCAGATTTGGGGCAGAGATGAAAGGAAGAGGAAAACAATAAATAGCATGTGAAGGATTTTATAAATTAGACCCTGTCTCCATGCATGTTGAAACAGAGAGGGAAAATAATCTTTTTATTTTAGAAGCCCCTAATGAAGTCCAACTCAGAAAAGCCATTAAAATTCAACAACACAATAAATTCATCTTCCTGTATTTGGTATGGAACCCCAGAGTGGTGCTTTTTTATTATCACTATCTATCATTTTTGCTTATGAAAAAAGTGTGGATTAAACAGATGCTCCCAGCCATGGTTCTCACTGTAAAGGGTCATTTCACCTTAAATTTTAGTGGCTCTAACACCCCTGCTTGTTAACTGGCATGTGGCCACATTGATTTTTATCTCCTTAAATAGTTTTAATGTACTTTTAATTTCTACCCAGGAAAATCCAGTTGCTGTCCTGGAAGAGCTGGCAGTGGTGAAATCTCGTTATAAAACCTTGTGTATGAAGCTGGATAAAATTTCCACAGAGCAGAGAGAATCCATGGCAGCCATCCGTGCTGCTGTAGAAAAGACCATGAAGATGGTTCAGACACTGCAGCAACACACTGATCTTGAGGTAGGGTTTTCTTCTCACTGCTGTAATGTTCATGTATTTGTGTGGCCTTCACATCAGTGTGGAGGTGTTCAAAAAAGGTGTGGGCATAGCACTTTGGGACGTGGCTTAATGGCCGTGGTGATGTTAGGTCAGTGGTTGGACTGGATGATCTTGGAGGTCTTTTCCAACCTGTGTGCAGACTTTTGGAAGACTCTCAGAAGATAAGAAGGCTGTTTACCTGAAGAGATGATTGCAAGATGGTTTTGTAAAGCAACAGCTAAGCTAGTGGTACTCAATTTTGGAGCTGAAGTAATGCCATCCTAGTGTGACTAGAGGGACACAGGTTTGAATAGGTTCATAGACATCTGTGCACAGCTGTGTCTCAGGTCTGTACTGACAGTTTTTAAAGTAGCCATCTTAAAAGAAATTCAAACATGAACCCAAATTTGAAAGGCAAAAAAGCTTTTAAGTGGCAAATGTGTTTGCACTATCTAAAGTAAGTTAAACACAATGTGTTGTAACACATGTGGAGCAGTTGCTATTAGAGCAAAGAAATAAGTTTTTCTCAGTATAATGCCTATCAAAAAAGTAACAACATCCACAAACAACACATTTGGTCCTCAGATAATGCTTTCACAACCTCTTCAAAAAACTAACTTTGTTCCTTTGCAAACAAGGTGATTTAGCTCCAGCAAACTAGTTGAGAGTGTAGTGGCAAAGACAGAACTGGTGTGACTAAAACACATTCCCAGATCTCAGCTCTCACTTGAATGTTCTAATGAGAGATTGTGTTTAATCTCTAACAGCTCTAGATAAGTTACTGGTGAATCTTGATAGATCAAATGGACTGTGCAATGGTTTAAAAGACAGTAGTTACATGTCACAGAAAGGAAAACACTTTCTCTCCCTGTTTTCCAAGGATATGCTGCCAAGAAAAATTTCATATTAGGGTTTTGTTAAAGTGGAAGACTCTTCTCTGGAGTTGTGTAAGAGGGACTTTTTACAAAGGCATGGAGTGGCAGGACAGGTAATGGTTTCAAACTGGATGAAGCTGGATTTAGATTAGACATTAGGAGGAAAGTCTTTCCCATGAGACTGGTGAGGCACTGGAACAGGTTGCCCAAAGAATCTGTGGAAGCTCCAACCCTGGAAGTGTTCAAACCTGGGCTGGATGGGGCTTTAAGCAGCCTGGTCTAGTAGTAGGTGAGCCTGCCTGTGGCTTGAACCTAGATGATCTTTAAGATCCTTTCCAACCCAAACCATTCTGTGATATTCACACTTTTTAGATAAAGATTTTCTTGTACTTTGTCTATTTCCTAAACCAAGGATGGGTTAACTGTTAAGAAGAAATGTTAAGTATTTAATTGAAATGCTTCTTTTTATTGCATAATTTATTTTCTTCCTGTCAAATCCTGTCTAGGATTGATGTTAAAGCAACAGTACAGTTGGATTTGTCAAAAATACTTTGCTTTCATTTGAAGGCAAGTAGAAGTCTACTACTAGTTTCCATGAGAAAAAGGCTGCACAAATATTGAGCTCTTCTGTAAATATCATCACCCTAGGAACTGAAAGTATCACACTTCTCTGTGTTTGGGTTTTTTTTAGCACTTACCTCTGTCAGAAGAAGAACAGACTGCATCACAGCAGTTAACCTGCCAAACTGTTGAAGAAGTGGAATCACTAGTGGAAGAGGTAATTAGGCCACAGAGTGTCAGTATTCCAGAAACCATTAATCCTGAGTAGCTCAGCTGAAGTCAGAAGGGCTGGTTTTGTGACTCTCAAATCAATGGAGGTTTTCACAAATAGGACTACAGTTTCTAACAAGCCTTTTTTTTTTTCTTATTGTACACTGATTAAGCTTATGATTTGTTCCAACTAAATTGTCCACAAAGGAAAAATTTGCTTTGACAAGAGGCATTGTTCCCCTTGTTTTTTAATTTGGCTATGTGTATCTTTCTTTTCAGAGATGTGTAGTTGGTTGCTTTTGTCCATCCTGTTGTTCTGTTAACACATTTGGCTGGGAGTGAAGGATGTAATTGATTGAAACCAATGTATATCAAAATGGAGAGAAATTTAATTTCCTGTAAAATATTAAATGAACTTTGCAATAGGAGTGACAATAAGTAGGATCTAACTGTGGTGCAGTGGAAGACAGATCTAAACAAGTACGTGCTAAAACGTCTCACATTCTCTCATGGCTGCTCAGACTTCTAATATTAACTGCAAAGGTTTGGTCTGAGCCTCATATTGAAGGCAAACTATTAAAGAAGGTTAATAGAGTGCAGTTATCTTATTGACCTTATCTTCTTCTACACTTCTTCTCACTACTCTTCTGCCAAAGGATGCCTTGCTTTCTGGCCCTCTATTGCCACCATTGCTTTGCATGAAAGCCATTCAGTATCTTGCAGCTTCGTTCACTGTTTGCAAGAATCTGCCTACCTTGATAAATGCTCTCAATTTCTGCCCTTCCATTATTTAATTCCAAAGCACTTAAGATACTGCTGGCATAAACCAGCCAAATTAGCTCTATGCTGCTGCTCTTGTGGCCAGTTTAATTGGTGTCAGCCCCTTTGTTGTTGTCGTGTTTTGGAGATGTTCGCCGAGAGACACAAAGAATGGGAAGGTGTCACCCCAGGCTCTGGGAATTTTTTGCCAGTGCTGTATTTTCTGGCTGAGTTAAGATTTAGCTACCTTCAGCCTGTCAGAGCTGTCAGCTTCTGAAGGCTGCTTGAGAATAGGGAAACCATCTTCTTCCTTTCCTGCATGTGCAGTGCTTTCAGCTAGATCCATGCTGCAATGCAAAGGAGAAAGCTGAAGAGGCTCATCTGACTTGCATATAAATCCTTCTGTAGCCATTTCTTACTTATTTGAAACCAAGAATTGTTTAATGCCTAAGATTTTGTAGTTGACTTCAGTGGCTGCAAGATCCTTGCTTATCTGATAGTAGGATGTAATTACTTGTGCAGAAATGGTAATGGGAACAAATAATTTCTAAACAAAATTCCAACAAATCTTGACATTATCTCTTGTGGTTTTTTTAGCTGTTTTTCTGAGACTCTGCAGTTTGTGGCTCAACTAAAGGTAAGTGCAGAAACAGTAATGTTCCTGCTGTTTTCCTTGTCTGTTCCTTGTCTGATCTCCCTCCCCATACCTCCAGCCCCCATAAGCAAGCTTTGTGAATAGTACTGAGCTCTCTCAAGGTTTCCATCTCTAATATTTAACTCTAATAGCTCTGTGCTATTTAAACACCCCAGCTACTATCTAGGATTCAGGGAGTAATGAATTAAACTGTTTTACTTTCTGAAAAGGCAGATGCTGTAAATAAGATGACAAAGGCTGACTTCATCCTGAGCTCAGTAGGACCAAATCTCACAATGTGTGGGGGCAGACCTAAGTATGGTTTCTGAGCTCTCTCATTATAAAAAACACAGAGCCCAAATCCACTCTAAAGCACTGCTAAGTACTGGGTTTATGTGTAGTGCAGAAGTCAGACTAACAGAAACAAGTGAGCCCTTAGTTATACTCCATGTATAGTTCCATGTCTCTGGGAGTTTTTCTTGCTTTTGATGGAAGTGGCTACTGTTGTGTTTATGGTCTGGAAGAAATGGTGTGCTAGTCTTAACCGTGGCAATAGGTCTGGTTTAATGCATTTATTCCTTCTTACAGAAAGGAATTTTCCTAGTTCTTTAGGGGGGTTGTTGGGTTGCTTTTATGATTTATGTATTTTCTTCAGTCACTGACAGATCAGATTTTATTAATCCCCATCAAATTTCAAATAAAATTATTTTTTCCCCTGGGTCTGCAGCTGCAGTGAGAGTTTGGAGGCAGTACCTTTCTTCTCTTCTTCCTCCTGCTGAAAACAATCCTCCTTTAGACTCATGTAGGGGGAGTTTTTGAAAAGGGATGAAAGTACTTTCTAACTTTGGCCTAATTTCTGGAGAAAAATGTCAAACCAGTGACCGAGGAAACACTTGTGGCTGTACCCAGGAGTATCAGAAGTACTGTTAAGCTAGCAGACCTGAACAATTTGTACAGGGAATTATTTAACCACTTCATTGTAAATAAGAAAAGACACACTTAAAGCCCTTCTGTAGGAAAAATGTTATGAGCTGTAAAGGAATCCAGCCTTTTCAAACTGACCCAAACCAGCTGGTTAACCTTTTCCTGCTATATTCTAATGTCACAATTAGCTTTTGCTCCCCTACATCCTTCCTTGTTAGGCCATCGGACAAGTCCTCCTATGTGAATTTGTATAAAAATGGCTTCTATGAGCTGATCATCCTCAGAACTGCATGTCAGGTTCTTCAAAACCAGACTTTCTTCCCTTTGGTTTCACTGTACAGATGTCCCAAACTTGGTCTATTCAGGAAGTTTTGCTGACACAGTCATACCACCAAACCCTTTTAGCTTTTGAAATCTGCACCCAGGCTGGAAAAGCAAAGCCCTGATGCTAAACCCTGACCCTTGCCCTCTCTGTGCAACAACCCCTCCTGCCTCTCCCAGCCCTGACCCCTGTCTGGGATGTGTGCTACAGACTTCTTGCAGGCTGGTGTTAAAAATGAGGAGGTATTTTAACTGAGGAATTCTGTCTCTTTAACCCTAAGGTTGGATTAGCAAATGACTGTTCTCAATTTGAAGTAGCACAGAAAAGTTGAGGACAGTCTGAATAAGCCTGCAAATTACAGAGCACTAGCAGCAACCATTCATTAAACACTACGTGCTTTTAGCCGCCTTCTGCCAGAGCTGATGGTTGATACCCTGCTTTGCTAAAGAGTTTGCTTTTTCTCTTACAGAGCAGCACTGAATGTTTGGCAGATGAAGAGACTTCAAGCATACAAATCCTGAAAGAACTCGTGTTGTGGAACTCAACGAAGCAGGAAGTGTTGTATTAGTGGTGTAAATGGGAGCTCATCTGACGCACAAGCATCTCGGTCATAGCTCCTGCATTACTAACAGCAAGGATCTCTGTGGTCTCTGTGACTTCCAAGTGCCCTGCTGGAAAGCTGTTAATGCTGCTTCTGTACACCTTGTGTTTATAAAACTTGTAATGGGAGAGTTAAAAAACCGCCAAGGTTGGTGTTGTAGGTATTTATAGGGCTGGCATTGATGTACTTCTGCAGAGTATTGTTAGCCACACGACATTTCCTTATTCTTGTTTACATTCCTGTGTGGGTTTTTAAGACGAATAACCCAAGCCACTTAATTGTCCTTACATTCCTGAATAAATGATGAAGGCTAAGGAGACAAGGCTGTAGATTTATTGCACTCTTGTTTACGTGATTCCTGACCCTGAGCCATGCCCTCACCCCTGAACCTGGTCCCTGACCCTTTTCATTTTCCTTTGATGTGAACTGCCTTGGGTTTTTGGTTTTAGTTTGTTGGGGGGGGTTGGGTTTTTTTGGGTTGTTGTTTGTTTCTTTATTTCACAGACTTCCAGAATAGCTGAGGTTGGAAAGGACCTCTGGAGATTGTCCAGTCCAACCCCCTGCTCAGAGCAGGACCTACAGCAGGTTCCTCGGAGCACTGTCCTGAAAAACTCCCAAGGACAGACACATGACAACCTCTGTTGCAGTGTTTGACCGCCCTCACAGTAGAAACGACAGTGTGGCTGTTTCTCCAGTTTGATGTTTTGATATTTACTTCAGCCTAATTTGAGAGAGGAAGAGCCCTGAAGTTTATTACATTCCTACAGTTATTATGAAAAAGGATAGCTGTTGAAGGAGAGAAATGTCAATGTGTCCTTAGGCAGGGAAAGGCTGATTTCTGATCAAAGAACTGGTTGGCCCATTCGCTTTGGGAAGAGGAACAAGGTCTATATTGAAGAACAGGGAGAAAGGACAGGGGTTGCTTGATTCCATGATGTCTGCTGCCCAGAGTACTTGTTTACTGCAAGGTTGCTATCACTTCACAAGCTGATTTAACATTTAATGATTTAGACTTAAATCATGTTGATCCTTTTAGTTGTAGGTAGTTCTGCAAAGAGTGGGGAATTGGACTTAATGCTGCTTTTGGTGCCTTTCAACGTGAGATATTCTGTGGTTGTATTATTTTCAGTGCTGGACTCAACCCTTACTCTCACTACCTTCAGCAGTGTTAAATATTAGTGGAATTTAGCTGAAACAATTAGAGATACCTATTAGTGGGAAAACAACTGCAGGTTGTGCTGCGTGTAACTGAACTGGAGCTGCAGCCCTGAGGACAGGCACCTTGTGTTTCTGAAGCCATGTCAGGTGTGGAAATCCATCCCTGCAGCTAGATTTTCTTCAGCGCTAACTTGCTCGCACTTAAATCTGTCATCAGCACGCAGTGAGTGCGGAGCTTTGTGTCCGCAAAGCCAACACTTCGTAGCTCCCAAGAGAAAAAGCACCTCATGCCGCTCGGCGTACAGCAGCGCTGCGCTGCCGGTTACGCGCCACTGCGCTGCTTTCCGCCCGCGCCCTGTCTCCCGGCGCTTCCCCGCGGCGCTGACCGGTGGGAGGCGCTGCCCTGCCCCCTAGCGGCACGGCGGGGCCGTGGCGCACGCGCAGTGCGGCAGGTAGGCACCGCCTCCAGCCCGCGGGCGCAGGGCGGGGCTGCGGAGGGAGGAGCTGTCCGGCTCCCCGCGAATGTGGCTGGGGCCGGAGCGCGGCCTCTGCCCTGCCCCTCCTGAGCGACCCTCACTCTTTTGCGGTTCGCTCCCAGGCAGCGCAGTAGGGAGAGGGCCGGGCAGACCCCCCCTCTTTCCCCGCCGGCGGAGCCATGGACGAGCAAAGCGTAGAGGTGAGGCGTTGGGCGGCGGTTGGTGCTGGCGGGAAGGGCGATGCGGGGCAGCGCTGCCTCCCCGGACCCGCAGCCCTGAGGCCGTTGGGGAGCAGGTTGGGCGGCTGCGCCTGCTCCTCCGCAGGGGATGGCGAGCGGCGGGGCCAGGCCTCTGTCGGGAGGCTGGGGCAGAGCATCCTGGCCTATTTATGGGTCAGGGGAGGGCTGGCCAGTGGCACCGGGGCCGCAGAGCTCTCGGCAGGTTCCCCCTCCCTTCTCTGAGGGGAAAGAGGCCAAACGGCACCGAGCTATGGGCGGCCCGGGAGGCGGAAAACAGATTGCAGCTCTGCGGTGGGCAGGGATGCGCATGGCAGGGAGCTTGGCTCGTGTGGGCACGGATGAGCTGGGAAGAGAGGAGGCAAGGTGTAAAGAAGTGGAACTGCAAGGTGGCCTGCAGTTATTTTATGTAGTCAGGGTTAGATAATAACCTGATGGAACATAGGAGGGACCGGTTCAGGTGATGGATGTAGAGCTGGTGCTGACGGAACCCAGCTTGGCAGGCGTGCAGGCACAGTGCTCGGCGGTGCCCAGCCTGGGTAGCCTGCACGCCTGGCTGTGAGTTGTATTAATAGCAACCAGAAAGAGAAGAATTGAAAACACTTTGTGCCTTAGCTTCCTGTAAATGCATGCATCGCATTTTAATGGTTTGCAACTATTAAAGGAGAGACTAATGCGTGGGAGATACTGAGGTGTCTGTAAGTTGAAGCCGTGCCTCACTTCTGTGCTGATTTATAATTTCACTTCTGGGAGGGGAGGGAAATGAACCCACCTGAAGAATCTTTCAGATTAAAACCAGAAGGGGTCTAACCCCTGTCCAATACAAAATGCATAACTTCATAATAAAACATATCTGTCAATGTGGGGAGCAAACACCAGATTTCAAAGTACCTTTCTCATTTGGGGGATGCAGGGAGAAGAAGTGGCTGTATTCTAGAATAACAAAATGCTTCTTTCTTCAAATGGATATCTACTTTTAAAAATTGGGTTAAATTGCATTTCTACTGCCCAGGATTGATTAAGTAGCGTCTGAGAGGATGTAGAAGTTGTGGAGCTAGTGCTAATGGTAGACTTTAAAAGAATGTAAGTCTTGTAATACTTTAAGAAATGGCCTGTCCACTTCATCCCCTCCCATTGGCATTGTGCATAACCCAGACATGCTCTGGCTGTGCATTTGAGTTGGGTCAGGGCCAGCACATGGAAACTCCTGGGTGCAGAACACACAGGCACAGCGCAGTTTCTTCTGGCAACTCTTAATCCTGTGTGAACACAAGCAGCAATAATATCTTGTCTGCAGAAAGGCCCATTTGGAAAGAGATAAGCCCAAGCAATTCCTTGAAGGAGAGCGTGCTAAAATGGATGCTATGAGCTGATGCAGCGCAGGCGAAAGTGTGGGGGAGAGCTGCGATGTTCGAGTACCTTGCGCTGAGGTGCGCGATCCATAGCTGTTTGGAACGGGGCTGCGTGCACCAAACCTGGCACTCTGCCTGGAGAACAAATCCAGCTCTTGATGTGTTTGAAGTCTGTGGCTTAACAGTAATCTCCCCTTCGCAGAGCATTGCTGAGGTATTCCGATGTTTCATTTGTATGGAGAAGCTGCGCGACGCGCGCCTCTGTCCGCACTGCTCCAAGCTCTGCTGCTTCAGTTGCATTCGGGTGAGTTTGCTGAGCACACTTTGACCTTGCCATGTATCAACTTTACAGCTGCTCAGCTTACCAGCTCGTTCTTGCTACCTTGTTTATTTTCCTGGAGTTCCTTTTCTTTCTTTCTTTCTCTTCCTGCTTTGTGATGTGTAGTTTCCCTTTCAAAGTCTTTTACAGCACCCTGAGGTAGAGCTGGGCAGGCTGTGCATTGCGTTCAGCAGTGCTAATTATAGAGACTGTCTGGAATAATGGCTGTTAAGAAACCAACATTTAATGATCCCTCCCTTAGCATGGAGTCGGTGATGCCTGTCTGGAAGACAAAAGTTGGCACAGGAATCGAATGCTGAGTTTGCACCTGCCAGTATGGAGCACTGCAAGGTTGTCTTTTGACATCTTGGAGCTGCTTTAAAATGCTTTAGCAGCCTAGGCTAAATCTTTCTACAGGGAGTCTGGTAGAGCAGGCTGAAGCAGCATCTGAACCTCAACTGGTTTATTAAGGCCGTGGTTACCAGTGTTTAGCACTTCAGTTCCAAGTCCAGACGTTGTTATGTGTCAGTGTAGAGGGAGAGGGTTCAGCTGAGGTTTTGAGACCCTGGGTAGTATTTCCAGAAATCACAGCAATCATCATTTGCTTTGAGAGCTTTGACAAGAACTGTGGGTGAGGGATTTGTGTTACATATTAAGAATGTTAGATGACAGATTGTTGCAGGGTGGTGAGAGATTATTCATGAGAATCTTTAAATGTAGTAGTGAGCTGACAAATGTAAGCCCTTCAGCTGCTGAGCTTTTACACTTGTGAGTTGTAGTGGGCAGGTGAAGTTCTTTCCCCAGATACTTCTCTTTGGAGCTTTCTGGAAGAGAAACCTTCAAAGGGCCTTTGTGGATTTGGTCATTGAACTTGCATATAAATAGCTTGAGAGGAAGCAGTAAGGTACTAATAATTCAGACTCAACAAAAATACACTTGGGGTATCTTTTGCCTTCTTTTGTTGAAACATGCTCTGTAGTTTGTGCCTGTGGGAGCCCACAGCAGGTGTGTGGTTTCCAGTGGGATATTTGGTGCCTCAGAATTCTCTGGGTTGTTATAACTGAACTGAAGTGGTTGAAGACAAGCGGTTCCTTTGTTACTCCAATCCAAATAGCAGCTTCCTATATGACTAAGTGGCTGAACAGTTAAAAGTACAAATTGTAAAAAAAGGCAGAAATCCAGAGGGCTGTAATAAACAGAAGGGACTCCTAATTAATGACAGAATGTGCTTGCTTGCAGCTCTTTCTTAAGAGTCTCTATTAAAATGCTTTTCCTTTTTCCTTCGTAGCGTTGGCTGACTGAACAAAGAGCTCAGTGCCCACACTGTAGGTAAGGTATTTTTAAAGCCAGAAATAAACTACCAGGAATTGAGTGCATTCTCCTGTTGCAGTTCATATTTTTCACTGCACTAAGTTGCATTAAATTTGTTACCTTAATCTTTTGAGACCTGCTTGCTGTTGCTGTAAAAATTGAGCCTGGTATAATGCTTACTCTGAAATATGTTCTAGCCTCATGACGAGCTAAGCAAGATCTTTGTTCTTCCCCTGTGACAATTGTTACAGTTTGCCTAGGGAGGCTGTGGATGCCTCCTGCCTGGGGGGTGTTCAAGGCCAGCTTGGATGAGGCCTTGAGCAGCTGAGTCTAGTTGAGAGACCTACTTTGTGTTGCAGATACAGATTTGTCTGCAGCAATGTATTGGTTGTTTTGTCTTTTTTTGTTTAATGCAATGCCCCCAAGCCCTGACTCCCCTTAGCACCTCTGGCTCTTGAGTACCTAACAATTCTAGTTCCTGACAGACCAAAAATTGGAAGGTAGCATGTTGGTGGCTTGCTTTTTCCCCCCCCTTCCCTAAGAGGGGGAAGTGTTTAAAATCAACTAACCAGCCATTTTCTGGAGGAGTTTTTCTTAATGTTGAGCTTTTAAAGTATTTAATAGCTCTAAAATGTTTGCAAGGAGATAAATACCTTTGAATTTTACAGAGGGGATAATTGAAGCACCACAGTGGGGATAGCTGAAATTGAAGAACCACTGAGAATCAAAATTAATTGCCCATCATTATCCAGGATCCTATCAAGAAATCTGGGAGTGGTTCCCTGTGGAGCTCTCCTGTGTGTCAGTGTGGGGGGGGTTGCAGTGGTTCCTGCCTCCCTGCAGCCCTCAGATAACCAAATCAACCTGAAACATTAACATTTCTTTGTTGGTTTTTTTTTCCCCTTGAAGTGTTTTCTATAGCTTCAGCTTTTTGCTGAAGAACTGATGAACTGAATTCACTTCAGTGCTGCCTCTTCCAGCTCCTGAAGCTGAGGTCTTGCTCTAACTCTGACCATGCTTCTTGCAGAGCCCCTCTCCAGCTACGAGAGCTCGTGAACTGTCGTTGGGCAGAAGAGGTCACGCAGCAGCTTGATACACTTCAACTGTGCAGCCTCACAAAGCATGAGGAGAACGAAAAGGACAAGTAAATGGAGCATTTTTCACATCAAGTGTTTTGCAGTTTGCCTTGCAGGCTTTTAATTTTAGCTCACTATTGAGATGAGGAAGCAAACTGGTAACTTGAAAGCTGGGTTGTGCTTGCTGTCTGACTGGGAGCTGGAGTTCATTTCTGTCAGGCTTAATGGAATGAGAAAAGCTCTTCAGTGTCTTTGTCTAGAAAACATCAACTATCCCTACTCTGCCTCAATGGAGTTAAAATGAGAGATGCAGGAAACATGAAGGGCAGTAATGCTTCTTGAGGCTCTTAGCCCTTCTTGGTCACCACACATCTGAAATGGAAGCCCTCTCTCGATGGCTTGCTCATCTGGCAGTCCCATTAGAGTGTGGGGGGTACTGATTTGGTGTCTCAGCACATAAAAGCAGAGAAGCTGTTCCGAGAGGATGTCTTCTGGTCCCTTGTGAAAATGTAATTGATAAATACAATTTGAAATAAAAAAACCCCCAAAGTCCCCCATAAAGCACTGCTGCTGTCTGTCACATTACTGCTGTTCTCCTCCTTTTATCTCTGGAGCCTCCTGTGTTTTTTGATACATTTTCTTCCTGGGAGCTGCTGTCAGTACTTTCTCAGCAGGCTTTTCTCCTGGTTTTTTCCCCTCCTATTGCCAGTGCTATTATGTTTTAAGATTCTGGAGATTTAGAGGAGAAAAGTATGAAAAGAAACACTGAAAACTGTTCAGGGACAATGTGTTCTTTGCCTGCCTCCTCCCCAGGCTCCAAATGCTAATGGAGATGGGAGGGAGAGGCATGTACTTTAGTTCTGGCCTGCTCTGTGCTTGCTTTGTTGATTGCTGTCCTTGACATCTTAACAAATGACAAAGATCAGTTTGTCCAAAAAGCTCCTGAGCTCTGTGGTTACCTCAGGAAGTGGATGATGAGGCTTTTAATAATGTGAAGTCCTAGGATTCTGAGCTTGATTTGTTGATGATACCCTTTATCTGCTGGGTAAAACTCCAATGCTGGGAATGAGCTTTCTCTGTATGTCTCTGAAGTGCTTCCTGAGAGAGCAACATTTATTTTACAAGAGGTTTTTACTGAGCAGAAGTGTTGTTCTTGCAAAAACTGCTGATGTTTTATGTTTTACTCTCAGTACTGGGAAACAAACCAAATGAAAGATAAGTTGGAGTTTGCAGACAATTCATAGCTGTTTTTCTGTTGGTAATAGGTGGGTTGTGTTTTGTTGCTTTTCTTGTTTAAGGTGTGAAAACCATCATGAAAAGCTTAGTGTCTTCTGCTGGACCTGCAAGAAGTGTATCTGCCACCAGTGTGCTCTTTGGGGTGGAATGGTAAGAGAGTTGTCATACACATGTGGTGTGTAAGAGGCTGTAAGTGTTGTGCTTGACAGCAGCTTGAAGGAATGGGGGATGCTGTGAAACTGATGTTATGGCTCTTGAATTGCTGTGAAAATGCTGTGCTTGTGTGGGTAGTTACAATTTAATGTGGACGTTGGTTGTGAAAGGCAATAGCTTCTGTTTGGAGTTAGAGGAGCAAAGTGATTCTTTTTGCTGACAGGAGCTGAGAATTGCCTTCCTTGTTATAAACTTTAGCTGGTGATGAATTTTATGGGCAAAGGAAGAAGTCTCAGAAAAATACAGATAATGCTTCATTTGTTTGAAAGTTCTGAATCTTGAGCTAATAGCAGAGTTCACCACATTCTATTATCCTTTCAATTGTGTACCTAATGAAGAGGCTGCTGTCGTGGTTTGCAATGCAAGTGGCTAGCAGTGCACTGCCCTTGTTTGGGAAGGGTGTTTTAATAATAGTAAAAATAAAGTAGCTATTCTGTTGTTATTTGACTTGTTAGAGAATTGCACAGTGAATGGAACAGTTTATTTTTGGAGTACTGTTGAGCCTCCAAATAAGTCTTGACAGGAAGTTTGATGATATGAAAGCCAAATTCATGACTCCTTATGAAAGGAAGTGAAAGACAGACTTCCTACATACAATCTGCTTTGGAATTCCTCCAAGATGAGTGATACACTAGGCAGCTTTCTTCCCCTCTCAGTAATTTAATAGGAGTAGAATAAAGTGAAAATGAGATGCTCTATTATTCCCCACCTCCTCCTCCCCCTTTTTTCTAACAGCATGGAGGACATACATTTAAGCCACTGGCAGAAATCTATGAGCAGCACGTCACAAAAGTCAACGAAGAAGTGGCAAAGCTTAGGAGAAGACTCATGGAACTGATCAGTTTGGTGCAAGAAGTGGTAAGAAATGGAGCCAAGATAAAGCTGAAGTTTTCTTGTGGTGTTCCATTGTCAAAGGGTAACTGTGAGGTGGGGGATGGGAAGAGTGCACCTTGCCTGCACTCACGGTCTGTTCAGTCCCTGTGGCTCCTGTGAAGGCAGTCCCACAGAGACATTTTGACTCTTCTTTTTGGATTATGTGGAAAGATCAACATGTTCTCAACAAAGCTTCTGTAGGTGCCAGATGGCAAAGGATGTGAGTTGGCCACCAGAGAATCCCTCTTTTGGTGCACTGCTATTTAAAAAAGCTGAAGTGGTGTCAAAATGCTTTATTCTAATAGAGCTGATTTTAGTTTCTCTAAGAGAATGAACTGTAAGTACCTCTGAGCCTACAGGGTGGGCTGTAGAGCAGCTCAGCAGTTGGAGATTTGAAGTTTGTGTACCTCCTTTTTCTTCCCTGTAAATGTGTTAGACCTTCAAACATCAGCAAGTTCAGCTTTGGCACTTGCAGTGGGAATTCCAACAGTTCAGTGCAGTTCCTTGCTTTCTGGGAAGGGTGATTTTTGTGTTGTCTGTTACATTTACCATCTAGTCTTTGTGCAAATGAAATAAGAGGAGGGTTTAAACAAGTTTCTGTATGGGGTTTTTTTTGTCTGTGCTACCACTTGGTTTGCTGCATGCAGCAGTAGGTCAGCTCTGCTCAAGCTTAGATGTGACTCTCCTGTCACTCAAATGGGCTACTTGTGTTTGTAAAGGCTTGTAGTAATAGGACAAGAAGCAATGGCTTCAAACTAGAGAAGAGCAGATTTAGATTGGATGTTAGAAACAAACTCTTTACCATGAGAGTAGTGCAGCGCTGAAACAGGTTGCCCAGGGAGGTGGTTGAGACCCCATCCCTGGAGATATTCACGGTGAGGCTTGACAGGGCTCTGGGCAACCTGATCTCGTTGAGGATGCCCCTGCTGACTGCAAGGGGTGTTTGACTAGATGACCTTTGGAGGTTCCTTTCAACCCAGACCATTCTGTGATTCTGTGTTGAGAGGATTTCAGGATGAAGGGTGCAGTTTTTATCAAATTACTCCTGTAGAGGAGGCAACTTTTCAGTGCTGTGCAGTTACAGAAGGGAAAGTGGCAGTTGTGATCACAAATCCTGATACTAAAGAATCCCCATGGGACAAATCTGTGCCATGAGGAAACGTTGCTCAGCTTCCCTGTTAACCTTTGGTCACCCACCAGAGGGCACAAGCAGGTATGCAGTGGAAGTCAAAAGATATTTACAGCTGGTGACAGGGACAGCCTGGGATAAGCTCATCTGAAAACTCATTCCTGGTTCTCACTCTGAACTTGCAGGCTTCAGTAAAACCAGGAGGAGTGTTTGGGGTTGTTTTCTGATACAGAAATAGGTCTGGAGGGAGAGCTTCAGAGTGGCCTAGGCATTTCTAGGGTATGAGAGTGGAGTCAACATGTAAATGAGTGGAACACACAGAAGTGTGGAGGCCTTGGTTTTGTGCATGATGTTTCTTTCCCCTGGTCCCTGTTTCAGGAGAGGAACGTGGAGGCCGTGCGCAGCGCCAAGGACGAGCGAGTGCGGGAGATCAGGAATGCAGTGGAGATGATGATTGCTCGCCTGGACACTCAGCTGAAGAACAAGCTTATAACATTAATGGGTAGGTATTTGCCTGATCTACTGTGAGTAGGAGCATAGTCATAGAATGGCTTAGGTCTGAAGGGAGCTTGGAGATTATCCGCTCCAACCACCCTGCCTTGGGCAGCGACGCCTCTCAATTAGACTCAGCTGCTGAAGGCCTCATCCAGCCTGGTCTTGAACACCCCCAGGGAAGACAAGCTCCCTGGGCAGCCTGTTCCAGAGTCTCACCACCCTCATACTGAAGAACTTCTTCCTATTTCAGTTGGAAAAGACCTCTAAGATCAAGTCCAACCATCAACCTAACACCATTGTGGCCACTAAACCATGTCCCCAGGTGCCATGCCCACACATCTTTTGAATACCTCCAGGGACGGTGACTGCAGCACTTCCCTGGGCAGCCTGTTCCAATGCCTGACTTTTTTCCTAATACCCAACCTAACCCTGCCCTGGCACAATGTCAGGCCACATCTTCTTGTTCAATCACCTGATGCTGGGGAGAAGAGACCAACCCCCTCCTCTCTACCTGTTTTGTGAGCAGCCCAGAACAACAAACCTGCCAGTTCTGGGCCACAGCAGCTTTCATTACTATCTTAACCTCCAGTGAATTTCTCACTACAGCTCTAATTAAAAGTGGGGGCTTGCTTGCTTGTAAAATGCTTTCTCAATCAACCTTGGTATATTTAGAAATCCTTTACCTTAATAAGTCCTGGGGCAGCTTCCAGGTTAAAGAAAAAAGAAAAAGACAAAAAGGAAAGGAAGAATGTAAAAGAAAGAAAAGAAGGGGGCAAAAGCTCAGCTTCTTCAAATCTACTAGTTTGGTTTTTTTCCTCTTTAAACACATTTTCTTTTCTTTGAACAGGTCAAAAGACATCACTTACTCAAGAAACTGAACTTCTGGAATCTCTGCTTCAGGAAGTAGAACATCAGGTGATTAACAGAAAGAGCTGGAATGTGTTCCACAGATCCCTCCTCAGTCAGCCTTCATTTCATGTGTTTTAAACTGTTAATTGGTGGCTGTTTCTTCAGCATCTTTTTAGGCTGGCATAAGGTTGCACAATTTCTTCTTGAGCAAGTGTGTATCTTCTAGAAATAATTAAAGGTGATCTCTTCTGTTGCTTGGGAGCAATGTCACATAAACCAGCAGAGTTAGGTGTTTAAGGTGGCAGCATTTAGGTGGTGTGGGTAGATTCTGTTCTGTTGCTGCCAACTGTGTGAGAGTAATGGTGGCTAGAAATGGAGAGTGAACAAAAATGTTCTGCTTCTCTGTGTGCTTCTGAGGACAATTGAACTGGTTCTAGTTCTTCTGTCTACCTGTCTTTCCAAGATGATGATGTGATATCACTTTTTTCATCTTGCTTTTAGATGGTTAAGCTCAGCTTTTGTAAAGGAAGCATTCAAGTTCTGCAGAGCTTGGTTGTGCTTGCCCTGAACAATTTCTTCTTGCTCTGAGGAAGTGGAAGGTTTTTATTCCTTCACATTTCTGCATCCAGTAATTCCCTTTCAGCAGTTTGACATCCGAGGTTGGGGATGGGGGCTAAGCTGCTTTGAGTGATGCCTCTTGTCCTGAGTTCCTTTTTCATTCCCTGAACTTCTTTTGAGTAAGAATGCTAAGCTGGCTTTATCACCTGATCAGAGATGATCATCTTCTTGCTCTTAAGTTAATAGCTGTGATGTCTTAGTTGAAAACTGGATGACATCAGGAGGATGAGGGCTCTGGCCTAGCATGCCTCTGTCTGTTGCGAGCCCTTTGTGTATAGCGCAGTCTGAAATGACTGAGCTTGCAGCCCAGATGGACTTTCTAAATCCTGATCAGCAGTATGGGTGCACCTCTGCAGGTCAGCTTTGCTTTTGCAGGGGGAAAAAAAAACCAACAAACATTAAAATAGTAACAAAATGGTGCTGCTTGGTTTTGCCCTGCAGGTACGCTCGTGCAGCAAGAGTGAGCTGATCTCCAAGAGTTCAGAGATCCTGATGATGTTCCAGCAGGTTCATCGCAAGCCCATGGCCTCCTTTGTCACCACTCCTGTTCCCCCAGACTTCACAAGGTAGAGCATTGTGTTTCCTTTCTGTTGTAGTTTGAGCATCATGAAATGGCTTAGGTTGGAAGGGGCCTTAGAGATCATCCACTCCAACCTCCCTGCTATGAGCAGGGATATCTCTCAACTAGACTCAGCTGCTCAAGGCCTCATCCGAGCTGGCCTTGAACATCCCTAGGAGGAATCTACAATCTCCCTGGGCAACCTGTCCCAGAAACATCTCATAAAGGTTTGCTTTGCTTGTTAAAAAATGTTTAAAGTAACTTAGTGCGGAGGACCTCTTTCCCATCTTGCTGTACTGCTGTTTGGAGGAGCATGTGCCAGTGAGTCTAGGAAGAAGATGTATTCTTGTATGTCTCAGCCCTTTGTAAAGGTTTTGCCAGTGGGTTTGAAGAGTGGGGAGCAGGTTGTTGCTGGAGAGCTTACCTGATAGCCATCTGTAGTGAAGGAGAGTCACACTTGTCAGCTGTATGAGCAATGGCAGCCTGTGGGGTAACATGGTTCAATCCACTTCTGTGTTAAACTTGATAGCTCTGACTGATTCTGCTCCAGGTTTATGCACTGAAAATGATCAACTACTTCAACTTACTCCTTCTAGTAACCTATACTGCAAGTAGGCTTTTCTGTTCCAGCAGGGCTTATTTTACGTCTGTAGTCCCCGCTGGGGAGTCAGGACAGCAAGTTTCAGCTGGCACTTTTTCTTTCCCCCCTCTGTTACACTTAGTTTACTGGTTTGTCCTTTTTCTCTTATTATTGGGTCAAGGCTCTCATGAGATGCCTCTGCAGGTCACCTTAATTCAGAATACCTAACCAAAATCACTTCAGAGCACGATTCCTCAAAAGAACATGCTGCTGGGGCTGGGTTCTGAGGGAATCTGTGGGGAGTTTAGGCCAGCTGGCCAAAAATAGTCTCCCAACAATTGAAAGCAGAAGTCTTAAAAGAAACTCTCAAATAATTTACTGTTCTTGAGCAAAAAGAGGTTTGTCTTGCTTTCACATGCAGTCTCAAAACTATTGCCCTGCCCTGCTTTCTGAAAAGAACAATGAAAAGCCTCTCTGAGGAGAGCTGAAATCTGAATGTTCATCTTCTGATGGCAGTAAGGTATCTCCTGCTCTGAAACAACTCACTTCAGCTTTGTGCTTTCAGCCATGCAATGGCTTTGTCCTTTCTGGAGCTACCAAGGAGTTTTACACAGAAAATTCACCATGCTGAATGAAGAGCTCATTGGCCATTACAGGTAAAAGGGCAAATCCCCTCAGACACTTTTGGTTGCTCTTCTCTTCATAACATACAATGCTTGTCTCATTGTGAGGTATCACCCAATGGGGCTTAGCAGTGGGATTTTGAGTAGTACTGAAATATCTGTGTAGTCCAGGGGAATTTCCAGTGGCTCTGGTGACCTGAGAGTTGTTCAGCCTGGAGAACAGAAGACACCAGGGGGACCTTAGAGCTGCCATCCAATACATAAAGGGATCCTACAGGAAGGCTGCAGAAGAACTTTTCATAAGGGGTCTAGTAACAGGACAAGGGGGAATGGATTGAAGCTGAGGGAAGGCAGGGTTAGACTGGATCTTAGGAAGAATTCCTCAGTATGAAGGTTGTGAGACTCTGGAACAGGTCAGCCAGGGGGTTGTGGATGTCTCCCCCTTGAGGGTGTTCAAGACCAGGTTGGATGAGGCCTTGTGCAACCTGGTGTAGGTCAGAGGCGTCGCTGCCTACGGCAGGGAGGTTGCAGTGGATGACCTTTGAGGTCCCTTCCAACCTAAGCCATTCTACAATTTTTAGTCTCTCGTTATTCAATATTTTTGTGCCTTTTTTTTGTTCCCTAGTGAATTGGTTCCAGCCTATGACTCAACTACATTTATCTTGCAGAACTTCAGGTAAGAATATATCTTGCATGACTGTGAATATTGGGAAGCTTTTTCTCTGCCTTCTGTATGTGAGCAGCGTTGTTGAAAGTGCAGGATAATCTCTACAGAAAATTGTTAGATATGAACCAAGCTATAGGAATTCAATCAAAGCCCTTTGATTTACCAGAGGAACAATTATCCCTGACTAAACTGTGAGCTAAAAAGATTTGCCATGCTAAAGTCAAGCTGCTTATTTGTCTTCTTTTTAAGGAAGATTGAGTCATTTTTTGATGAGCAGCTCCATTTGTATGAACACTTAACATTTTGCATGCTCTGTGTAGCAGCAAGGATGGTTCCAGGGTGTGAGAGTGCAAGTGTACACACAGCTTGCTGTTTCATGGAGGGGTTTGCTTTGTCCCAATAGCAAACTTTTTCTCTCCTCTCTCACTAGTACCTTGCGCCAGCGAGCGGATCCCGTTTACAGTCCACCTCTTCAAGTGTCAGGACTTTGCTGGAGATTGAAAGTTTATCCAGTGAGTTATTTTCAACTAGAGTTCTTATCCCATGCAGAACACTGAACCAGCATTCATATGCTTCTCTTGTGAGGAAACAGCAGGTAGCCTCTTCTCACACTGTGTATTGAAGCTGTATGAAAAGAAAATGAGTTTGTAGAGTTGATCACCAACCACTGGAGCATTCCCTCTCTGCCTCCAGATATATCCAGCATGAATGTTCTCTCTCTAGGTAATCAGAATAACTGAAAAGCAGTTAAAATGAGTTTTCCCTATATGCCATAGGAATGGGGAGCTGGGAGGAGAACAAGGCATTAGCTGAATTACTGTGCATCACAGTTCTGTGTGTTGTACTGAGGTCCCTTCTGTGGGCTCCACGTTCAGATTTCTGAAGCAGTATCTTTGTCAGGGTTGGAATGTTACCCACCAGGTGTGATCTTCTTACAGCTCACTGGTCTGCTCCTTGTATCCAGGGAGCTCTGGCTGCTGCTCCAGCTGTGTTTAGAGAAGCACATGGTTAGTGGTGTAGAGCAGGTTTGGTTTGTTAGTGGTTTCCGGAGGGAACTGGATGAATCTGTTAGCCCACGTGTGCAGAGAGTTGTCCTCTTGCAGTGCAGAGGCAGACCCCTGTGTAAGTTCTCAGTGTTGCCCAGTCAGGATTGCCTGCATCAGGTGTGCTCTCAGAAGGCATTCAGTCTTATTTTTTTAAATGGTAAGTTGAAATGTTTCTCCTACCCAGAGGACTGAAGTTGAACCATTCCTTCGTCCTTGGCTAAGGTGAGTGTTGGGAATGTGTTTCTCTTCATCTCTGGTGATCCTAATCTTGTTTCTCAGTGAACTGACCTCACTCCTTCATGTTGCATGTGTTTTCCTGAAGAAATTGTTCTTTCAAAAGTCAAGTAGCTTTGAAGTGCAGCTGTATGGAAAATATTTCAGAACTAATGGTTTTAACCTGAGCTGTTTCCATGTTGAGAACTTGGGAAGAATTGGGCTCTCATAAACTGCTTGAGGAGATTTTAGGAGGCTTTTTTTTTTTACTGTTTTTTTTCTGTTTTTCCCACACTGACAAATATTTGCCTATTCAAGTCTTCTTAACAGAACCCCTAAGTAATTACAAGTTTTGTTTTGGGATGTGTGTCTGAGATACCAGGACTAGGTGGCATTCCTGCTTCTAGGTGTAAGCTCCGCGTTGGCTCAAGTTGCAGTGAGAGAAGGCTAACAATCAAAACCAGCAAACAGAGTAGGTTACTGCTGCAAATTCTGTGACTGAAGCTTTTTCTGAGCATTGAGGCCATATCAAGGTGTTCTGATTTGGTTTTCTGGCTTTGCCTTTCTTTTTTAAAACAAATTTCTCAACTTTATTTCCTTCAAGGATGGGAATGGAGTAGTTCGGGGCTACTACCTCTCCGTGTTCTTGGAGCTGTCTGCTGGACTGCCAGAGACTTCCAAGTAAGCAAGCCTGTAGTAAGAGCAGCTGTTTGTTTTCTGTCAGTAAAGCATCTGGAGAGGTTTGCAAAGAATGAGTCCAGGTTCTACAGTCTTGCCAGGGACTTGCAGAGTCCTCTTGGAAATAACAATGAGGCTTCTGTTGTCCATTTGAATCGTGCCCAAAGATAATATTTTACAGTTGTTACTCTGTGGCTTTCTTGAGATGAGAAGAGAGTTGGCAAGACAAACAGTATCCATCTCCTGCTGTTCAGTCCTGGAATTGGTTTAACTCTCTGCTTCCTACTTCTATTTTTTTTTTTGTCTTGTACTGTTCAGATAAATCACAGAATTATTTTGGTTGGAAGAGACCTTTAAGATCATTGACTCCAACAGTTAACCCTGCACCACCAGGCCACCATTAAACCTGTCATGGAAGCATAGAATCACTCTGGTCGGAAGGGACCTCTAAAGGCCATCTAGCCCAACCCCTCTGCAGTGAGCAGGGTCATGCTCAATGAGATCAGGCTGCCAGGAGCCCCATCCAGCCTCCCCTGTATCTCCATAAATGGGGCCTCAACCTCCTTCCTGAGCAACCTGTTCCAGTGTCCCTCAGCACCACGACCAGGCTGAATCAGCTCTGCAGCTGGGCCCGCAGGCCTCCCTGGCAGAGCAGGTTGTTTAACTTGATACAGCAGCAACTCTGACATCTTTCTGTTAGTGATCCCTGTGACCTGTCCCTGTGCAGGTACGAGTACCGGGTGGAAATGGTTCACCAGTCCACCAACGACCCCACCAAAAACATCATCCGCGAGTTCGCCTCCGACTTTGAGGTTGGGGAATGCTGGGGCTACAACAGGTTCTTCCGGCTGGACCTGCTGGCCAACGAGGGCTACTTGAACAGGCAGAATGACACCGTGATCCTGAGGTGAGGGAGGCAGCTCGGTGGGGCTCCTCTCTGCTGTCATTTTGAAGTGTCACACCTACAACTGAAACAGGAAGCAATGAAGTTTGAAATCCTTGTGACCTGTTCTGTCGTAAATGGATTTCACCCTTGTAGGCTTGGAAGAGGAAAACGGGTCGAAGGGAGCTGTGGAAACTTCAGGAATTTCTCTTTTGAGAAGCAGCTGTAGCTGGGTGGTCTGGGTTAGAGGGGCTAAGTGAATTGAAGGAAGGAAAAAGGTGTTTTCTGTCTCTTGAGAAACAGCTGTAGTGAGCACGGGAGAACTTTGGGAATAAAGGAAGTCAGCAATTGAAGGCACCTAATGCTGTCAGTTGGAATTGCAGTGTTACAGCAAAACCTAGAAGCTTATCCATCTACTTCAGATATTCTCTGTACAATCCTGCTGCTGTTGAATGCTTTCAGTGTGTTAATTTTGGTAGTGCTGGTCTGTGAAGACAACCCCCTCAGAACTGCCTCTCCTGCAAGATACTTCCTGTGGCCATTCTTTGCTCAGGATACTGACTGTGGCAGTAGATTTTGGCTGCCAGGTTTATGTCTTCATTATATTGTTGTGGGATGTTCTCATGCAGAGCTTTTCAGCTGTGTGGTTTTGGGGGGGACAGGGAATAAAAACTAAATCAAAATACAGCCCCAAAAGCTTTCCAAATGCTCCTTTTGAAGGTTTGAAGTGCGCTCACCAACCTTCTTCCAGAAGTGCCGAGATCAGCACTGGTACATTGCTCAGTTGGAAGCAGCTCAGACAAGTTACATCCAACAAATAAACAACCTTAAAGAAGTAAGTGAGATGCAGATTAATGTAGAGTTACCTTTATGGGCCAGTCATTGCTTCTACAATGGGTTGCTGTTGGTAATTTGGTATTAAGGTTATTTAAGCCAGTAGATACTCAACTGCCTGCCTTTGGCTTGCTGCTGCTGCTGCTCCATTGTCACCTTCCCTCTGTGCTTTGTGTCCCTCTCCTACACAAGAGGCTTGCCATTGAGCTTTCCCGGACTCAGAAGTCACGAGGCATTTCACCTCCAGACACCCATCTCAGTCCCCAGAATGATGATACTCCAGAAGCAAGAGCAAAGAAGTCTGGACAAAGCACTGAAGTCCTACTTGAGAACATGGCTGCTCCAGGATTAGTGCTAGATAACAAGGAAGAGGAGGAGGAGAAGATCCAGCATGAAGACTTCAACGTAAGAATTGTCTTTTTCTTACCTCTTTGTGTAGCTTTTTGTGATGGGATAGCAGTAGAAACATAGGTGAGCTCCTGAAGTGTAAATGAGGTCTATGATCATCTGTGTGGAAATGGGAGGTAAGATACCTGAGAGCTTGCAGGGGGAGATGTTGCTGGAGAGGTGTTCCAGAACAGAGCTAATGGATCCCACCACAGAGTGTCCAAGTTGCAGCTGAAAAATCCAACTTCTGTGTTTGTTACCAGTGTTCAGTGTGCTCTGAGAGCCTCCCAACCCCTGTATGAGAGTGTGATACCCTGGGGAGAGAGAGTTTCTGTCTGTCACTTCTGGTGAAGCACCAAAGTGCAGCTGAAAGGTTTCCTTTTGTAGCAGCTTGTTCTGTTTTTCCTGTAGCACGAGCTCTCTGATGGGGACTTGGATATAGATCTTGCTGGAGAGGATGAGGTGAACCACCTGGATGGTAGCAGCTCTTCAGCTAGTTCAACAGCAACTAGTAACACTGAAGAAAATGATATTGATGAAGAAACGATGTGAGTAACTTAATGCATTTTAGATCATTACCTTGTCTCGTAGGGTGATCATCCCAGTTCCAATGGAATTCACAGTTCTGCTTTGTGGGGGAATTTGAGTGCAAAGTGAGAGGTGTTTCCTTTTACTGGGAACAACAGAGCTGGGAAGAGATGAATAAATGTTGCATTTTCAGCCAGCTCATTGCTGTCATTCTGATCCCCTCATTTTAATGTTGTATTCTGTCTTTGACAAGTGATAGTCTGTGAAGGTCCTTTCTCCAAACACTGTAATAAATCTGTTTCTGCACTGTAACGGAAGAGGTTTGGTATTAGGAAGTGTTGTAGTAGTAGGAGAGTGCTGATGAGGACAATTGCTGTAACTAGAGCATTTAAGGTTTTTAGCTGAGACAATGTCAGATCCTGGAATCTTCATTAACACCTGAGGATTTGTTGTAACACATACAAGTATAGATGTGTACAGGATCAGATGCTGCAGTCTAGCTGCATTTGGCACTTTTGGACTCTTGCTTAGCAAGTCAGCCACGTAATCAGCACACTTTGGTTTGTTCAGGCTGTGTAGCTTGGACTGCAGGCAGCGCTGCTTGCACTGTTGGGGGTTGTTTTCCAGGTGCCTGCCATAATGTTTAACAGGAGCTGAAATAAAAGCTAATAATGATGATCATCTCTTTTTTTCCACCCCAATCATCTCCCTAAGGTCTGGAGAAAATGATGTGGAATATAGCAGTAATATGGAGCTGGAAGAAGGAGACCTCTTGGAGGAAGCAGCAGCAGCAGCTGCTGCTTCTCCTGGAGCATCAGGTATGAAAAGCAGCCTGCAGAAATTCCCATACATGCCAGACGCTGCTGGATTCCTTCCGCTCTTCTTCTTGGCAGCAACACCAAGCTGTGTTCTGCAGGCAGTTCTATTTTGGGAAATGCTGCATCATGTGCTTTGGGCTGATGATTGCAGTGTGGCAGAAATGTTTCATTGGCTCCATAAAAGAGAGGGGAGGGCAGGGGTCACTCTTTGGAATGTGCTTGTTTAGAAAGAAATCTCTGAGTTTGGAGGGAGATTTTTCTGCCTCTTTGGAACCTCCTCTAATCCCATCAAAAGTAGACTGACAAGCTCATGTCTGTGTGGCCTGCTGGTTATGTGATGAGTTCACTTAGCTTGTAGTGCACTGTAAAACCTGAGGTACGTGGAGGGAATGAAGAATCCTTCCAAGTCAAGCAGAAATCCATGTGAAATGTGCTAATGAAGATCTCTTGCTGCCTGGAGATGTTTATGGCCTAAATGAGCAATAGGTTCAGAAGATGATGAGAGAATTTGTGTATATTGAGTATAAGGATGTGTTTATTGGATATAAGAACCTGTGTTTGTGGCAAAGAGAGCAGAGGTGCCAGGTGCTGGAAGTGGTATTTATGGTGCTGTGGAAGTCGTGCTAGTGCTTGAGTAACAGAACGTCTTCACTGCCCTGCTTTAAGCTGCTCTTCCAAAACATCTTAAATTCCTTTGCAAGTTGAGGGCCATGTCTGTTTCCCTCTGAAAGGACAGCCTTTAGGAGCACAGTGCCTGTGGAAACAGCACTTAGTGAGGAGCTTTTAGAAAGGAATCTCCCACAGCATGTTTAAAATGGTGCTTCTGGACTTAAAAGTTGAGTTAGAAGCGTATCTGCTTGCTTTCAGAACCCATTAAACAATACTGATGCCTTCCTAAGTTTCTTGGAATGTTTTCATTCCTGAGCTTTTAGAACTGTCTTTTTGTGTTTACAGGGAATTATGTATCACCTGTGTCATTTCTGTGCACACTCTTTCCCTCTAACTCTCCCTTAGGTACTAGCCATGGCTACACCAGTGCAAGTGGAAGACCTTCAAGGCGAGGAGGAACTGCCCTGGGCTCAACAACCAGTAGCAGTTTACTTGATATAGATCCCTTGATTTTAATCCACTTGTTGGATCTAAAAGACAGAAATGGGATGGAAAACCTTTGGGGCCTTCAGCCACGTCCACCTGCCTCTCTTCTGCAGAGCAGAGGTAACTACTCCACATCAAGTGATTGAATTCTGACATGGAAATGTCTTTGAGAATGCAGGCCCAGAATTTGAAGCAGATTTGAGGAGGGGAAAAGACAGTGACAGGCAGCTCTTTACACTGATGGCTTGACTTCTATGTCCTCTGTGCTCATCAGTATGCTGCATCTTGCTGCCTGCTCTAACACTTCTCTGTCTTAATGGCTGACCTTGGCTTGGGAACGCTGGATGACTCAACTGAAACCACAAGTGTGTGTCAGGGAGTGTCAGCTCAGCTCATCTGGGGGGATGTGACTGAACTGGCTGCCTCTGTTGTGCAGCAAGGTCACAGAGAGAGTTCACGTAGTTTCTTTGACTACAACCATGGAAGATAAATGAAAGGCCCTTTTTCTTGAAGGGGCTAGCCCTGGAAGACACAACAAGGTGGAGCAGCTGCTGAGGAAGCAGCTACACCCCTCACTTGACACAGGGTGTACATTCAGTGGCTGGGAGCACCAGTGTATGCCAACACCAAAATTAATCCTGCAATTTACTGTTGGATGAAACAGGACTAGAAAAATGTATGTGGTGGTAAGGCTGGAAAAGCAGTGGGGAAAGCAATCCTGATGGTACTTAAATAATTGAAGACTTGAAAGAGTATTTGTGGTATAGTTAGGACCCTTCAACAGAAAAACTGCAGTGAGCTGATGTGCAGCAAGAGCAAGGTAAGTGACAGTCCTGGCACCTGTGGCCATCACTGAAGGTTGCTCACTTCTCTTGTGGTGTTAGTGAAGGATTACATTTTAAACCAAAGCTCAGTAATACATGGATCATGATTAACATACATTTGGAGCTAGCTGGCCCATTACTGCCAGGTCTTATTTCAGGTCATTCTGAAGCAACCATCTGGTGACTTCACAGAAGAGAAATGACAGCCCATTTGCTACTAATAAATGCTTGCTTTTGCTGCTGCAGTGGCGCTGGTGGTACTGAATCCAAAAGCTAGCTCAGGCTGTTTGCTCCTTTCTGATTAGCTTTTTTTAATGCAGTCACATAAACAGTCAGATGAACTTTGGAGCTGAGTGTAATCCATATTCCCAAAAATGGAACTCACTTCTAGAAGTTCAAAAAAGGGGAAGGCAGCACATGACTGTAAGTCTGTTTTGCCTGGAAAAAAGCCCAGACAAAACCCTTCAGAGAGGGCACTGCACTTTGTGCTGTGCTACTCCACAAGATTAAGCTCTCCTGTTGTGTTGAGTGGTTTCCTGGTCATCTTCAGCCACTGGCTACACAGCTGAAATTGCCAGTTTTGCTGAGGTTCCCTTAAGCCTTGACTGTTCCCAGAGCTTATTCAAGTCAGTCAGCTAAGAGAAAGCTGCTGTTACATTTGGAGTTTGCCAGACTTCACCTCCTAAGGTGAAGGTTTCCAAGAGCCACTTGGCTTTATGGCTCTGAACTCGGAGAATTTCAGACACTTCAAATAGACATCAAAGTTGCTCTAATTCTGGCTGAGCAGTGTGTTGGCTTACTAGGGGTATTAGCTTCTCAACCTGATCTCCTGCTGTTAGGTACTTAAGGGAATTCCTTCCCTAGGTTCTGATTTCTGAGTTGTGTGTGTCGCCATGATGTGTTGATAGCATGAGACTCTTCAGACACACACTCAAGGAATTTGATAAACTCGTGTCACAAATTTGCCATCAGGTGGTAACCAGGCTTGTGGACTCAAGCTTGTCTGGCAGCAGAGAGTAAGTAGCTTAGCTGGCATCAGAATTCATGCAGCAGCACTGGGAGCCTTGCTTCTTCCAGCCGGTTTGGAGCCGTGGCAGGCAGGGAATGCTGTCCCCGTAGCGCTGCAGTGCTTGTGGTGCCATACCAGGACAAAGGAACCTGTCTCTCACCCTCACTTCTCATAGAATCTCTTTGGTTGGAAAAGGCCTTTAATGTCATCATAGACTCATAAAATGGCTTAGGTTGGAAGGGACCTTAAAGATCATCCAGTTGCAACCACTCTGCCATGGTCTTCCTCCAGCCCAGGTTGCTCAAGGCCTCATCCAATCTGGCCTGGAACACCTTCAGGGAGGGGGCATCTAACAACCTCCCTGGGCAACCTGTTCCAGTGCCTCTCCACCCTCATTGTCAAGAACTTCTTCCTAATCTCCAGTCTAAATCTCTCCTCTTCCAGTTCAATCATTCTCTAACTCCAAGTCTGCTGCTAAACCATGTCCCTCAACACTGCATTTTATAGCAGGGCAAAAGGTAGAATTGTTCCAGCTGTTCAAAACAGACATCTCTTCCTAGTTGAGAACAGTTTTACTGACCTGTTGTGCTCTTTACCTTCCCTTTGGTCAAGCCTCATCCTACTCTCTAAAAGACCGCGACCAGCGGCGGCACCAGGCCATGTGGCGCGTGCCGCCCGACCTGAAGATGCTGAAAAGGCTGAAAACTCAGATGGCTGAAGTGAGGAGCAAGATGTCTGATGTCAAAAACCAGCTCTCTGAAGTGAGAAGCAGCAATGCTAGCTCCTGTGATGGACAGCCCAGCTTCTTCTCCATTGAGCAAGGTGCTTTAGCTGCCTGTGGAACAGAAAGCTGCAGCAAGCTGCAAGAGATCGGAATGGAGCTACTGACCAAGTCCTCAGTGACCAGCTGTTACATAAGGAGTTGTAAGTGCATGGAAGAGGGGGGATTTAAGTGGCAGTGGTACAGGTGGTTTATGCAGCTGGAGATAGACATTCTATAGTTACTGACACTGAAGTGCAGCTATAAGAATCCAGAGCTTTTAGTACATTTACTGAAAATGGCTTCTGCCCAGCTCAGTGAAAGCACCAAAACTCACGTGGTAAACTGTGAGCCCCACAACCTGCCTTTCCCTCTTGCTCCCAAGGTCCTTTGTTACACTGGACTTCAGGAGCTGAGGGAAGGGTTTTGGCTATCTGATGGCAGAAGCAGTCTGGGTGATGGCTTCCTGAAGGCTGTCTTCAAGCAAGTGAATGCTGCTTGTGTAGTCTTGGCTGCGCCCATAGTTAGTTCAGCTTGCCTCCAGAGCACATCTCTGACAGGAAGGGTGTGGAAGGAGTTTTGTGCAGGACTGGGAGTTAATGGGCAATGAGACTAATGGGGTCTTAGCTTCATCTATAGCAAGCATAATGGCAGAATACTGCAGCACTTTGAACACCTGTCACAACATTTTTGCAGCTGCAAGTAAGAAAGGTAACTCCCCCAAGCCTCTGCGCTCTGGAGCGGCAGGTAGCCTGTCCTTGCGAAGAGCCATGGACTGTGGGGACAGCAACCTGCGGCTGAAGGCAGATGGTCAGGCTGCTGAAGGTAAGCAGGAACATCTCTCCTTGTGTGGTGTGATCCATCTTAGCAGCTGTGGTGCAGAGGCTTCTCAAGTCTCTCACTTGACAACCAGAGTTTCCATGAAACTTGTCTGGCTGCTTTCTCAAAGGTGGTTAACAGAAATGTGTTACATGTTACTTCTGGGCTCTGTGGAGAGGTTTCAGGAGCTGACTTTCTGATCTGTGATCTACACTATAAGGTGCTGACCCAGACTTAAATTGTGATTTTGCTCAGGGGGATCAAACTTTGGATACAGATGATGAGAGAATTGGGATAATGCTGCTCCTAAGTTTTATGACGCCCTTCCCTAAGGGTAATGAAATACTTAACACAGGAGGTGGTGTTTTGCCCCTCTCAAGTGTTCAAGGAAGGAATGGGACATGACAGTTGGGTTTTAAAATGCTAAACAGATGCAGAAGGCTTGGGTGAGAAGCTGGACAGTACCATCAAGTCATTAGAGAGTGTAACCAGAATCTCTGTGCCCAGTTTCACCCTTGTCCAAGGCTAGAAAGGCTGCCTCGTTGCACCCAAATGACTTCCCATCTTTAGCTGGGGTATGTGATAGGGAAGAGAGTGTCTGTGGTACTAGAAGACAAGTAGAGTTTGAACTGCACGAGATGGGGAAGGATTAATCTCTACTTCCCTGAGTCTCCCATCAGACATGGCAGCTGAAGCAGCAGCTCTGTGTGGGTAGAGTGGGTATCTGCTGGCATACCTTGCCCACATGTTGACTTGAAAATGAAAGGTGTTAAGAGAGGGTGGGCAAGGTGCCCTTGTGCATCCAGGTGTTGGGAACCAGGCTGGTGCTGTGGATGCTTAGCCCTTTGGAACAGGGCTGGGTGTGCTTTGAGTTTCTCCCTCTCTCTCAGCTGGCATCGGGAGCTCGAAGCTGAGCAGTCGCCACCACTCTGCAAGGCCCCTGGCTGGCAGCAGCGCTGCTGAGGCACTGCCCAAGCCAGAGGAGAGACCTTGTGAAGGGTCAGATTCTGATGTGGGAGTTTCTGGCTTAAATGGCTTAGCTGCTGTAGAGAAGACCAGAAAAGCTGGTGCTCTAGGGTAAGGGGTTTATTCTCTTTCCTTCTTATTATCTCCTCACCCACCTTCCCTTGATCTAGAGAGGGAAAAAAATCCCAGTCTGCTAAAGCCAGGTGCTTGTAGCACAGGAAAGAAATTACTTTGAAGTTTACTTGGTTGCTGCTGTTCCCTCTGGGTATCAATTTTGGGGTTTAGAACTAGGTTACAAAGTCATCTTCTGGGGTTTTTTTGCCTTTTAGTTTGATCAGCTGTGTCTGGAAGCCTTGTTTGAAAGGCAGAGCCAGTCTGTTTTCCCACCATTCCTTGCAAAATATATCCTCTAACTGAAGGCACTTTTGATTTCCTCATTTGGAGACAGTATTTTTCACCTTGACTCTACTTTCAGCAACTCCCTGTTGGCTAATTAAGTGCAGTGGAGTACTCTGTTGTTGGGGGTTTTTTGCCAGCTAGCACAAGTCATCATTTTTGGGAAGATTCTCCTTGTAAGCTTTTCCAGGTTTATTTGTTTTTAAAGATTTTAGGCATTTCTAAATGCCTAAATTTCAAAGCTGGAAGTTGAAGTGGGTGTGCAAGAGGTTTAAACAATGAGTAAAAGTAGATGTGGCACTACAAGGGTTTGCTTCCCTGGCTGGGTCTAAATCTGCATTTCTCACGTGGGGTTTTGTTTCTCTGAAAATCTCCCTTAAGGTCCAGTTCTAAAGGTTGTCGAACGGAAGGAGGGCAGACAGGGGGTCTGGAAAGCGGCTCTGAAAGTGGTGAGCTGCAGGTTGTGCTTTCTGAAGGAGCTGCGGCAGCCCCAGAGGAAGGTAAAGTGTTTGTTGTGGAGGGCAAATGCTGTGTGAGAGTGCTCCAGGCTATGGTGATCCATTTCTGTAACGGAAAGAGCTTGAAGGGGAAAGAAAGAGGGGAAACACCACCCCCACCCCCAAACCTGCTTTCATGGCTGCTCCACTTTTACTGTACCATTTGGCAGCTGTAGCATAAATCTGACTGAGAACAGCTCTGTCACTGCTGTCTGTGGAGGAGCAGTGACGTTGGGGTGCAGCAGGAAGGTGAGGACCTGGCAGATGACATTGCACAGCGCTGCTGTTTCTCTGGAATGCTGCTTGCTTTTTGGACCTGCTGTTGTATCCCCAGGTCTTTGCTTTGCTGTTCAGCTGCGTGGCCTTGAAAAATCGTTTCTTATCTAATTAAAATAGTAGCCAGTGACCTTGGCTTTTAAGTCCCCTGCCTTCAGGGACAAACCACATTGGTTACTACCTCCACATCCGCACTAGGATCTCTCTCTCCAGCACTTCATTCATGTTGGGCGGTGTACGTAAGCCAGTTTCCTTAGAGACTTGAAGGAAACTTTCCCCCCCTCCCTTCCTGCATCCTTTCCATGCTGGAAAAAAATATTACAGGGTTTTTTTGAGAGTCCACGTAGAAGAGGGTTGGGTTTTTTTTTCTTATCTTGCCAAAACTCTCCTGCCTTCCACCCCTGCACTCATTTGAATTTCAATGACTGAATTGTAGCGCAAAGCCTATATTAAGGTGCCAGCATCCATCTCTATCTGCAGTGTGCAATATTGTGTGGGAGTTGGCATTTACAGAAGGTCTCTGTGACAAAACTGAGTTTCTGCTCTTAGTCACTGCAGCGTGATCGTGATGTGCTCCTGCAGCTCTCCCATTATAGCAGAGAGCCTAATAGGAAAATGTTTGAAAAACTGAAATCCTTCATTGTTAAAAACCCCAGGAAACAAATCTGACTTCCCCCCCCCCTCCTTTCAGAGGAAAAACTCCACTAGAATTGGCACCCTTCTCAACTACTTGGGGTTTTTTCTCTTAGCAATGAGTATCAGCTCTTCAGAGGTAAAAGAACAAAGCCCTTGTGTCACCTACAAAACTCTACACAAGGGAGAATTTTGACTGCTGTTGATGTACACCCAAGCTCTGGCAAAGCAAAAGAAGCCACCTGGATTGTCAGCAGCTCTGGTCTTTTCTTGCAGGAAAAGCATGGCTTTGGGGTGTGAAATTTCAAATGAGTATTGCTGCTCGAAGGGTCTGGTAGATACATCTGCTCCACAGGTCCTGGTGCCTCCTAACTGTTAAAAAAGCAATGTTCCTTTTCTCTCCCGACTGTAGAAGTAGATTGAGCAGCTGGCAGGGGAGTGCAGCTCAGACAGGAAGGAGCTGTGGACACCTGAGTCTGCTCTCAGCTCTTGAGAGCACAGTGAAGTTGGGCAGTTGTCAAAGCTGGTACCCATACCCTGTCACTTTCCCAGTGCTTTGGTGAATACCTTTAGCTCTGAGCCTGCTCCTTCTCTCTGCTGCTTCTGCTGGCTTTTGGTGTTTGATATTGGTAACTTACACGTCAAAACGTGGAATGCTCCAGCTCCATAGGTCTTGCTGCCATCGTTGTTTGGTTTGGTTCTTTTTCTCCTCTTGTGGTTTTTGGTTTTTTTGGGTTTTCTTGCAGCTGGGGTATGTCAGAAGCATGTCCTTCATCTCCTACCAGGAATGAGCAGCGACAGCGACATTGAATGTGACACAGAAAATGAAGAGCAGGAGGAGGTCACCTCTGCCTCAGACATGTTTAACCAGGCCTTCTCTGTCCAGTCCTCCAACGAAGGTAGGGTTGGCTGTGTGAGCTCACCTCCCAGACACTCTTCGTGTCTGCCCCAGCACTGCTGTGCCCAGAAAGCTGCAGAAGCAGTGACCATTGGTGGTGCTGCAGGGGCATTAAAGCGCAAGATCTGGAACTCCTCTCTTGGGATCCTAATTGAAACCAGAGCAAAACAGGGGAGGGGAACTCCTCCTATCCTTGAGAAGTCAGTTTAGGTGAGTCTTCAGGGGAAGTGCTGGAAAACCCACAGCTCTCATTCCTCTGATTAGGAACTCCCCATGTACCAGGCTCACGCTGCAAGTGGGCTGATTTTGGGGAGGTAATGCTGCCTCAGACATGGATGTGCAGCTTAATTGGCATCAGTGTGCTTTGAGCACCTCAGTGTAGCTTCAAAAACTCATCTCCTGTTTCTGTGGAAAGCTTTAACCTTCTGATTAAATTAAAAGCTGTGAGGTGACAGCTGATGCTCGGTGAAGTTGACTTTTAGCCTGAAGAAGCATCCCACACCACCTTAGCAGTGTGGCCAAATAGCTCTGCTCTGGAACTGGAGTTGGCTGCTCTGCTGTCTGCAGCAGGCACTAAAACCTCAGAGCTCTGCAGAGGAATCAAAGCACTGTTCCTGTCTGTGCTTCTCTGGCGATACCTCACAGTTAAAAACCCCTGTGGCAGCCTTGCCTCTGTGGTGAGCACTTTGTGTACCAATAAGGGATGAAGTACAGCAGTGGGCTTTGCAGGTGCTGGTTCCCATGACTGATCTGTGAAAGTTATTTGGCTTTGCTTTGGTTTCAGCCTCAGAGCAGTGCTCACCATTCCCAGAGGGTGAGCAAGCTGGTCCTGATGATCTCAGCTTTGTTACTGGAGAAGACAGCACCAGGTAATTGTAACTGTTGGCCATAGCCAGGCTGAGGTGGCTGCAGCCCTGAGGGATGCAGTTTGCCTGTGCTGCTCCTCGAGCTGCAGCGACCAGAGCTGCCATTGATCTTCCCCTCCAGAGCAGCAGGTGTTTGTCCAGTCTGCCCTTCTAAGCTGTGGTTTTAACACAGCCTTTGGACTTTGGGAGGGCTGGCTGAGCTTTGCACCATCATCAACAGAAAACTCTGACTGGGTTTAAGTACCTGGCATAGAACTGTGCCTTGCGCAGTCGTGTTTGCTTGAAGCCCTAAAGCTGTCCTGGTGTGAGGCTTGTCAGTGACAGCTGCCTTTTCTTTGGAAGCAGGTAGAGGAAGACTCGGGGCCTGAAGACCTGCTGGCTGGTGTCCTTGGGAAGTTTATTCACTGGAGCTTAGTCCGAGGCTGCTGTTCATGGCTGTGTGCATTCTCCATCCCCTGCCATCCTCACCTGGTTCTTCTGCTGTCGTCTTAAACCTGTTACCGGGGCACAATGACCTCTGAAGGCCTTACAATAAAGGTTGCATTCCTGCTGGTTCTGCCAGCTTCAGATGCTCTGAAAAATGTCTAAAAGGTGCTGGAGCCCTGTTTTGGGCTGTGTGTCCTATTGTGTCATAGAATAAGCACCACTGTGTGAATGGTGGTGTGGCTGCTGAGCGCCACAGGCGCAGTAAGACAGCGCTGGGGTGGAAGGGCTGCTGCAGAAGTTGTTTTCCTCGGTTCCTGGTGTGGACCAACCAAACACATTGCCAAACTGTGTGCCACTGTGCGTTGCATTTTGAGCTGCTGAAGTTACTTGTGAAGCTATGACAAAAGCTGAACAAATTCTGGGCTAGTGACAGAGCATGAGCACTGGTAAGCAGTTGCTGTCCTTGTCTCAGCTGGCTGTACCCTGTTCCCCTGTGGGAGTGCTCCACACTCAGTGCTGTACAACTCATCCTTTTAAACTGTTTGCACTTTGGTAATAAAATGAATGTTGAAACCTGGCACCAAGTGTTAGATGTTTGTGTGAATTAATGCCATGGTGGAGATGGTCCATGGGGCTCAGTAGTACACCTGCTCCTCAGTACAGGTGGTGCTGTAGGCCCTGACTGCTTGCAGGTCTTCTTCCTGCCATTTCTTCCTGAATTACTCATTGAAAACACTTAAATCCAACTGAGGTTCTTAAAGCTGTGTTTGTAATGCCAGACCAAATGCTTAAGTCTCCTCTAGTCAGGTAGAAGAGAGGAGGATCTACATTTTTTTACCCAACCTTGGTTTTGTCTCTGCTGGAGGCAGGAGGTGCAGCCCTGAGCTGCCTGGGTGCCAGTGGCCTGTGCAAAGCTGCAGGCTCCGGTGCTGTGTTTACTGTTGTAGAGGGCTGCGTGGTGCTCATTACACACAGCTCAATTAGCAGTAATCATGGAGCTCTGCCTCTTCACCACTCACAGCTGCTTTACTCTTCCTTCAGCCTGAGCCTCTTAGCAAATGATTTTGATTAGCTACAGAGGCTGCTCTGAAGTTGGTGTCCAAACCTTGCAGGGACATGGATGGAGCTGGTACCATCCTCCTTTGGAGCTCTTCTTTATGCTTTTTAAACAACAGGTGGGGAAAGAGGCTTGAAGGAGTTAGTTAACTAATAGACTGTGGTGTAACAGCCTCTTCCTTTCCTGGGTGGAAGCCACACAGGTACCATAGAGGCCAGTGCTGAACAGAGTTGTTTGTTACACACTACACAAAGGAAAGCTTTCACCACAGGGAAGAGACTCAATGAAGATACTGGTTGCTGTCTTTGTTAGCTCTTAAATAAACAGACTGTCTGAAGTGTGGTTTAAATTACTGTTTTATTAAGATATTGGTAAAACTTCAACAGTTGTTGTTTTCCTGTATAAACAGCTTTCATAAATAAAATATGGATGACTAATACATGGTTAGAACTAAACTCATAGGTGAACTGTGGAACAAGATTGCCAATGGGCAGTTAAATGGTTAGCTTGCATTTATGCACTTCATACAGAACATGTTAGTTTGATGAACAAGGTCATACAGAAAGGTCAACAGGAGCACCCAGTGCAGCCACTGCCACCCTGCCTGACTAGTGACACAAGTACCGGTGCAGCAGCAGAGTGCGCGGGGTGATCTCAGCCAGATTCCCCTGCTCTTGTTCCAAGGTGTCTTCCAGAGTGAAGGAGAGAAAAAAACAACCTAACAGAGTGGTTGTGACAGAGGAGGGCTGTACTAGACCCTACTGGGTGGGGGTTATTTTCTTTTTCTGTAGCTTAAATGCTGGCAAGTACAGTGCAAGTGCCTGATCAGCGAGGACTGGGAAAGGAAACACACTGAAGTCAGAGGGTGTGTTAATGCTTCGTTATTACTTATTGCACACGATACAAGGGTAGAAAGTTTTGTTCCTGGTGTGAAGAGGATATGACTTAAAGAAAGATTGCCCTAAATTACAGGCATGAACAAAGCTGCAGTATCCCCTTGGATGGCTTTGTTTATGTGAGCAGTGCCGAGTGAATTGTGCTAAACCAGCCCCTACTTTAGACCAATCTTTCTCACTGTGGGTCTGTTGTTTGTTTTACTCGTTTGTTTTTTTTTCCCCTGCAGAACATGGCCAGGGTGGGGGAGGATTTAGCGAGGAGATAGAGGACCTGAACTACAGCAGCCGTGTCTCTTAACACTGAGCTGGCTATGCCTCACCTTATCTGCCCATAGGACAACGCGTTTCTCACTGACACACAGTGTTCCGAAAACAGAGCGGTGTTTCTGTGACGATGAACCACTATAAATGTGGCGTAAGAAAAGTCTGCTTTGACATTGTCCTGCCGTGGTGCGACGCGACCCGAAAACGCGAATGCTGAATGGTGGTAAGCTCGCGAGGACAATCGATGGCACTTCTAGGTAAAGAAAAGTTATATACATGTGTTTCCACCCACCTTTAGTGCAAATCGAAACGGGTTAACAGCTCCCTGGTCTGGTGCTATGCTGCTCTCTGCAGCGCAGACATTCCTCAGAGTTGCACATTTACAAAGTACACAGGAAACTACCAGCGAGGGGCTCGAGCGGCTCCCGCCCCTACTCACAGTGAAGAGCTTACGAGCAAGTTTTGAGCAGCTTCGGACAAACCACCTCAAAACTGACAGAATTTCAAACCAAACCAAAAGAAGAAAAGAAAAGAAAAGAAAAAGAAAGAGGAAAAATGTTTTCACTGCCTACCTCCTAGATCTGCACACAGGTAAACTGAAACTGATGCGGGTTGTGTTAACGCGGAACAGGGATACTTCAGCTCTTTATTGGAAAGATTTCGGCATACAAATTTCACCACCACTAAGATACACGAGAAAAATACAAAAAAAACACAGGTCACAGACTGAATTCTCAGTATCAACACTTAATAAATACAATTAGATACCTTTATATTAGCCTAATAGTTTTTACACTTGTCACCAGATAGACAATCCAAGTACGAGATACACAACACTTAGATACCGTTAGAGGGGGGATTATTGCTTACGTCAGCAAGCAGCAAATAAGGGCACAGGAGTTGGAACTGAAGAGAACTACTTCCTATCACCAGTGGCATTAAGAGCAAACACTGCATTTCACAAAGCACTGCTTTTTTTGTCTAGTGTGTAGGATCAAGAGCAGCATATATCAGACCAATAACCACTACTTGTAATATTAGAAGAACTTTAAAGGACTTACCTTACAAATGGTTCCTATCTACTCTATAAATATGCATTTAGTGATGACATGAACACTTGCTATCTACACAATGGGGTTTGTTTTTACCTGACCACACTGCAACTACGATGGTAGATTGTTATCTCCTAGCAAGATAAACGGCATGAGTGGTGGAGTTGTCATTTATGAGTCCACACCTAAGAAGCTACATCCTTCCCAAACCAGCAGACACGCAGTCCGGTGCTCTCCAACTGCTCCTGCAGACTGGGAAGAAGTTTTACCATCCACAACTGCTTTTCATCCTAATTTACTCGTGGGAAGAATTGCACTTACACCACCCCTCTCTCTCTCTCTCTCTCTCTCTCTCTCTCTCTCTCTCTCTCTCTCTCCCCGAAGCACGACAGTCAGCTCTAAGATGGACTTTCGATGCCTCATTATTTAAAACAAAGGCACCGCAGCGATGCCCTGGAGTTGCATATTTCATCATTCCATGGTTCCTCAAAGATTTCCTCAGTAAATCTGACTTGGAACATATGCTGCAGCTAAAGAGAAGGTTGACAACAGCTAAGGCGTAAGAAGATGACAGATAAGAGCCAAATGATCCCGTTAAGATTAACAAAAAAGCTGGGAAAGATCAAAGGAACCCAAAGCCACGCTCCAGCTCCTGGTTACTGCCAAGGCCTTTTGCTGTTCATCAGATTGCTTTTAAAATAGTGCATCAAAGAAGTGGAAAGAGGCAGGATCCAGGCCTTGCCCTCTTGTCGTGCGGAACAATCTCCCGGCTACTTAGTATTAAAATACTCTGCAAATTCTAGCTAACTACTAATACTGGCATTAAACTGCTACTGCTGAAAGGATGCGAGTTGTACAAGAAACGCCTGCGAAGCCTCGATTCACACTCCTCCAAGTGTCTTGCTGTGACAAAGAATAGTAGCAGGATGTGTCTTTAGTGGAGCTGATGGCAACCCTCCGCTTACTTAAGTCCCAATTAACTGCTCCCCTAGGGGGTGAGCAGCACCTCCAGGGAAAGGAAGAGCCAGGGGCTCCTGTTTGTTTCCCAGTCAGCTGATGAAAAGTTAAGGGCAACTGACATTCCTCGCTGAACCCAGGTTTGACCACAGCAGGGCACTGGCCTGTCAGTGAGTATTTACCCCCTCCCTTAAACCCAAGTGCAGCCACTGCTCATCCCCATCTGTGAGGCTCCTATCCATGCTGGGTTGCTCCACAGCCTGGCAGCTGTCCCTGCACAGTCTGGGAAACACCAGACTGTAGCAGGAGGGCTGCCTGTAGACAGCATCCTATCACCCTTCCTGCTGCAACCTCACCTGAAATGCCATCTAGGAGTCATTACTGAGACCAAACAGCTCATTCAAGTTGCTCATTATCTCTGGAGGCAGTTCTCTGATTTGCCTGGTTGACTGACAGTGGTATTGTACTGAACATCTCCACAGATTGAGTTCTTTTAAGACCTGAGATGAAGTCACGGTGGAAAGAGGTTGGCTCAAAGCATTAAGCACAATCATCTTCAATTAAAACTAATTGAAAACAGTTCCCTAAACTGACAAAAAGGAGAAGAATGCCACTAAAAGCACCAGAAAGATACCAAATTCCCTACACTGCACCTCTAGCCATAGGAAATCAATGTTTTAACTACAAAGAAAAGTTTTCTTCATATCCCATTTTATGTTACATGAAAAAAAACCCAAAACTAACCAACAGAAAACCCCACCAAACCAACCAAAATGTAAATGATGAGTCTGTACCTCAACTGGAGTCTGAGAACAGAGCAGCAGGAGCTCAGTTTGTCCATTCCTAAGTTACCTGGTAAAACCCTGTATGGCTTTTAGTCATCTACCTGCAAAAGTGATGTAAATTTTCTAATTCACCTTAATGCTCGCCTGAAATAAACAGAAAGCAGAACACAACCCTCCCTTCCCTCCCTCCCTCCCCCACCACACACCTCAACTTCAACAGAAACTTCCCCCCCGCTCTACAAAAATGTGGCAGTTCTAACCCAGAATCTCTCTTTATTGCTCCACGGATGTGCCTCAGGCAGGTTCAGCTTTCTGTGTTTCACAGACTGGTCCCTGGCAGGGGTCTGCTCACCTGGCCCAGCTGTCTGGCTCTCGCCGGTGGATGTGGTTAGATACTGGTGTGTGCGGGCGGCCGGGTGGCTGTGGCATTGTGCAGGGTGGCACCACCAGCAAACTTTATTGAGACTGAAACAACTACATTGGTTAATTCCTAGGTCTATGTACACACGCGAGGGTGCAGCCTTGCAGGGGACCGGAGCACAGTTCGGAAATGCCCACCTTTGATCGCCTTCGGGTGATGCCAGAGTTACTGGGGGAATGTCTACTCTGGGAGTCTGGCAGGGGACACGAGGGGATGGTTACATCTGACAGCATCGATGAAGGTATGACTCTGATATACAATTACTTTGTTTTCGCATCGAAACCAGGCTCTGGCTGTAAGCACTACCAGCAGCCAGCCTCTGCCACGGGGAGTGTCTTAGCGACAACCTCCTGCTACTGCGGCCCCGGACAGGTAGGGACAGGCTGGATCCTTCTATATGGGAAGGCTCCTGAGGCAGGAGCGGTGTGGGAAACTTTGGTTTGAGCCTGGCTCCTCGTCTCCTCTTCCCATTACAGAGCCGGAAGGGAAAGGGCGCAGCTCGTTTTCCCAAGTTGTTGAACAGTTCATCTTCCAGCCCAAGGGGGACGGGGGATAAACCCTTCACCCTGTAGATGTTCGGCCCTGCAGCACCCAAACCTTGAGGAGCATTGTACTCCCTGGGCTCGCTCGGTCCACAGAGGGATGATGGGGTGCACTCCGGTGATTCGCTCTTCACTGCTAGGCCGCCGCTCGAAGCTGGGCTCTTTGGTATGCCAGGACTACACGCTGGAGCTGGTGGCAGGCGTTTGGCACTCTGAGGTGTACTGGTTTCTGTCTTTGTCAGGTCTAAATAGCCTTGATCATCAAACAGGTTAACGCTGGAGCCTATGCTTAAGCTAGTTCTGTCGGTGAAGGAATCCACTCGTCCCTCATACCCGAGGTCTGCAGGTGCTGAGCACTGGTGCTGGGGCCACGGTCGTTTGCAGTCTCCATGGTTCTCCTTGTCTTCTCCACCGTCTTCTTGCCCGCCTTGAAAAGAGTTCTCGGTCCACTCTGCCTCCTCGCTGACACTGACTGGCGTGTTCATGTCCCTGAGAAAGACCACAATGACAGTGATGTTGTCGCTGGAACCGGCATCCCGGGCAGATGCCACCAATTTGTGTGCTACCATGCTGCTGTCGCCATTATTCTCCTTCAGATGGTCAGCCACCACTTTGACTGCCTCATCGGGGTTGACCGTGTCGTAGAAGCCGTCGCAAGCTAAAATGAGGTAGTCTTCAGAGCCATCTAGGACAGTGGAGGCAGAGTCTGCATCCCCACAGATGTATGGCTTGTGCTCAGCGTCCCCTGTGGGAAAACAACACACAGACACGACACACGAGACCGTGGGTTTGCGGCCGCCGCATCCAGAAGCCTTTTTATTAACACAGCGTGGAGCCAGTGACTCTGAGCCCAAGTTAAAGCAATTATTTGGAAATTATTCCCTCAAACTGTAGAGGAAGACTATAGAAGCTATCACTCACGGGTCTGTCTTCAGCTGTATTTCAAATTCTCATCACTAGAAAAGGATGGGTTTTAATTAAACAGAAAAGCAAGTCTGAGAAAGGAGTCCAAGCCCACTCTTACCAATCGCCCTGGAGACTGACAGGCTCCCGTTCACCCTCCAGGCTCCAAACCAGACCACACAGCCACCAAGGGCCTCAATCCGCTTCTTCTCGTCCTGAGGAGCAAGGCAAGACAGGAGTTGTTTGGACAGTGTGCAGCTCTGCCACCCCACACCCAGCAGTCAGTAAATATTTGGTGCTTGCACAAACACAGCCCGGCAGAGGCTGCGGCCCCACCAGATGAGAATAGAGTGTTTGCACACAAATCCACACCAACTTCCAAACAAACCAGGGAACTGGGACATCTGCTGCTGCTCCAGGAGACACTGGCAAGGCGGCGCTCAGTGTCTCAGCTCTGTCCCACATGGAGCCGATACCTGCCAGCCTCAGTGGTAAACACTGCCTGGCTGTATTTAGCACAGGCCGTCCTCACCTCTCGGTCTGGTTTGTGGGGTTTCATCAGTTCCACAGCTTGGCCTCTCCTCACAAGCATAACCTGGGAGTCCCCAAGCCAAGCCACATGCAGCATATTTCCTCGGATGAAAGTCACCACCCCAGTGGTTCCACAACGCAGACTCTGGATAGAGAGGGAAAAAACAAGCCCAGTTTAAATAGGCAAATAAGAATCATTTCAAAGCATTTTCTTGCTTGAGGACAGAACATGCTGACATTCCACTATGCAGCCTGCTCCCAGTGAGGAACAGGCAGTGCTTTGCTACAGCTGTGTTCAGCAGCAGCCCCTCAGAGCCAACCTGGCTGAACAAAAGCGATCAACTTTGTGCTGTGCCTCCCCTTGCCTCAGAACCAGGTTTCAGGAGCTGGGCTCTGCTAGTGATCTGCTGTGCGGCTGCTTTAGTTGTGACTTTCCTCTTTGTTGATAGAAACAGAGAGATAATCATCCTGGGGGGAGGTTTATTTGTAAGCATCTTGAGTTCCCTGCACTTAACTCAGCCCTTGCAAAAGTTCAGGAGGCCTAGGAGTCAGACTATTCATTTATTCTTGCTTTCTGGAGCTAAGCAAAATGTACATTGTAGAGATAAGGACAAAAATCCCCACCCCAGGGACTAAACCTAGTTAGCAGCATGTGAACATAAGAATAGCAGCAGCAGCCCTCTAAATGAAGGGGATGCTGTGAGGAGTGGAGGCTGACACCTTCGCAGAACATGAAGCAGCCCCACCAGTGAGCCTGGCTCTACAGACTGTGCAGGGACAGCTCTGTGCTCACCCCTGGCCTGTGCTCAGCCAGTACTTGAAGCAGCCCCCCTGGCAAAGGCAGAATTTACAGATGGATGCTCTCAGGGTCAAGCCCAAGTAACCCAATCACCTCTCTGGCTGCCTTCTGCACAAAGCGCTCATCAGTCACCCGGAAAGCTCTGCACAGTGCTTCTGCTGGGTCATGCTGAAACATCTCCTGATGGACCATGTTCACGTGGAGATGGATGGAGGCATAGATGGCAGCATCCACTCCCCCATGACCATCAAACACCGCAAAATAAGCTTGCTCCTCTTGGTCCTGTCAACAGAAACACATTGAGAAAACAACTCAGGAGAAAGCAAAGCAAGAAGCTAGTTGGGTTGTCTTAAAACTTTTCAGCTTGAGATTTGTGGTGTCCTCATTAAATTGCACTTAAGAGGCAGAGCCTCCACTAGAAAAACAAACTACTCAGAACATCTTCACTTATATCAGTGGGAAATGTCCACCTCATCACTGTTGAATTCTAGCTGCAAACTGCCAGAGATGTCCTGCAAGGATCACCTGTGCGGCTCCCTCAGTGCTCCTTATGTCCCATTTGTTACAATTCAGTCACTCAGCTCAAATAGAAAGTGCCACATTCATCAAGTTGTGCAGGGCTTTTGTGGCTGCAAAAACCACAGAGAGAAGAGAACATCCAATGCACTTTGTGAGTCTACATCAAGACTGGCATCCACCAGGGATAAAATGCCAGTACAGTTAAAGTGTGAAACCAGTCCTGCCCCTGCTTTCATTCCTCTTATTTTGGGGGTTTTAGTCTAATCCATATCACCTTTGTTAACCCCATTGCTTAAAAACCTGCATGCAGTCTCTCATCAGATAATTGTGATTGCATTCACAAATCAAACAGAGCAAAATCACTCCTCTGCACGTCAGCTTTCTCAGCTTCCCCTTATCTGTTCCTACAGAGAAACAATGCTGAGCCAGGAGACATCAGCTCCTGTGCCTGTTCACACACAGAAGACACCAACCCACTGTCAGCACCGATTCAACCTTGACAGCCAGCTCAGCACTGGAATATTTGTACCTTGTCAGCTCTAAGCCATGGGCTCCAGCACAAACTGGAAGAAGAAGGCTGACAATTGACAGGCAAAGGAAACATTTGCCTCTTTGCATTAATATCATTTAAAGGCAAGAATGTGGATGGCCAGAAGACAGTTATGAAAGTGACAGGGTGCAATACAGAATCAATTATGCAGCCATTTAATGTAAAAGTAAAATTCTTGCCACTTTTCTCTATTTGCCATTCTTCAGGGTCCAGTTCTATCTCTGAAGGGAGGGCAAGTGTGGGTGTTTGACTGATGGCCAGGTAAAGAAATGAATGGAGGGAAATCTGGCCCCAGGTCCATCAAACTACTCCTATTGCTGGATCCTGGTCTGAACTGCACCCCATTCTCCTGTAAGTTTTGTGGTTTGGGTGGAGTTTTCTTAAGCTTTCTTTCCTTATTCTTGCTTTCAGGTTCTTCCTCCCAAGAGAAAGATCTGGAAAGCAGTACAGACCCACCCCTCTAGATGACCTGCTTCAGGGATGAACTGTAGGGTGAACCCCTTCATGATTTCCATAGGCAAGCCTCTTCTACACCTGGGCATCTTCAGCCAGAGAGGCTCCTGCCTTGATTTATCACAGGGTACTACAAGGCATCAGCTGCCACTTGCAAAAGCAGGGCTGTGTCCTGCACGATGGCAGGTCAGCCCCTCAGCCACGGCATGAGTGGCTACACCAGGATGGGCCAGACACAAACTTTGTTCAGTTAAGTCACATTTCACCAGAAGTCTGTGGAAATTACTCTTTTATTCTCTGTGTCCCATGCAGAAACTGCAAGTCCTACTGCTGCTATGGTTACACAATATCGCTTCTGCTAACTTGGGACCAGGTTTGCCATTGACTGCCAGTCCTCCTCAGGTCCATCACGGGCATGGCTTTCATTTTCACAGTGGCAGACTGCCTAGGTTCCCCAAGAATGGGAACAGTCTTTAGCATATGTAGCCATCTCCCACATGATCTCTGTTTACCTCCAGGTTGAAGAGCATGTTGAAGTCTGGGATGCAGACGTGCTTGTCTTCCATCTTGCGGCGCATGTTCTTGATGGCGTGGATGGAGGTCTCGTAGTAGCGGTGAGGCTTTGGCTGGAGTGGAAAATCTTTCACCCAGTTGCTGCAGATCTCATGCAGCTTGCTAAAAACCAAGCGGGCTAACTTCACTGTCTCGATCTCTGGGGAAGGCAAAAACCACAAATGAAAGGCTGAGAGTGTTATTAAGGGAGAATTTGGGGTTTTTTTTTCCTTGCATACATTACAAAGATGAAACAAAACCACTTTAGCCAAGCAGCTGAAATGGATGTCAGTGGGGAAATTCTGGGCTCTGATGCATAAAAAGTGGAAGCAAAATTCACCATAATCAGCATTCATCAGTAGGCAGCTCATTGTTTGTTTGTCTTTTTAACTTAAACATTCCCCTTGCCTTTGGGGAACTCATTTGCAACATCAGAAATAAAATGAACAGCCAGTACATTTCCCTCAGCATTTGATCTCCCGGGTGGCTCTGCACAGGGTGGTGCAGCAGCCGTGCCAGGGTGGCTCTGGAAGGGGCTTTGTCATGGCATAGAGCCCCACACACCAAAGCCTCAGTCCGTTACAGTGATGTATTGGGTTTAGACAAACCCTTGCTGCATATAGTGGTAAATGATCTACAGAAATTAGCAGCACTCATAGATTCATAGAATGTTGGAAGGGACCTTAAGGATCACCAAGTTCCAACCCCCTGCCATGGGCAGGGACACCTTCCACTAGCCCAGGTTGCTCAAGACCTCATCCAACATGGCCTTGAACACCTCCAGGGAAAGGACCTCCCAGGGCAACCTGTTCCAGTGTCTCAGCACCCTCCCTGTCAAGAATTTCTTCCTGATCTCCAGTCTACACCTCCCCTCCTCAAGCTTCAGTCCATTCCCTCTTGTCCTCTCACTACAAGCCCTTGCATAAAGTCCTCCCTGGCTTTCTTGTAAGCCCCATTACTCCAAGACAATCTCAGGGTGCACCCATTCAGTTGTGCACCCACTCAGGTACCTTATTTGTTCCCTAACACCATATGCAGATTCCTGCCTAGATGGTGTGTCAAAGACATCTGCATGAGCAAATGAGAAAACCATAAAGGTCTTAAATTTAAGGAAATGCTGAACTGTCACTCCTGAGGAACAGGGATTTGAAAATGTGAAAACTTGGACACTTGACAATTGTTCTGAAATTCTGGGGAGGAAAACTGGAAGTAAGCATCAGAGCTGAACACATCAAAGTCTCTTTGTTCACAACCATTCACCAAAGCCAGAGATCTTCAAAGCTAAACGGCAGCAATCCATGAGTGTCAATCATTCCTGCAGGAGGAATGGCTCAGATGCAGGGAGAAGAGGGGAGAGTTACAGCATCTCCCAGCTCATGGAAGTTCTGTGAAGAACCTAGAAGCAGGATTTAGTAATTTCTGTACTCAGTCTACACAAGATGTTGCCTATAGCAATCAGGGGGGACGAAATCTTTAGGAGCAACATATATTCCCAGTTCTGCTGATTATGAGTTGGTTCAAGCTTGATCTGCAAGAGCAGCCATTAAGCTGGAAATCAGCTAGATATGTAATCCAAAGGAGTCTTAGCTTCCTGACCACACTGCTTTAAAAACAAGCAGTGGAAATCAGAATGCCTGTGTCCTCCCAGCACTGCCATGTAACACAAGCCCTGTACTGCTGTCCACGGTGCCACCAGAAATCTCTTTGCTGGGTAACATATTCGAAGAGGGAACACAATTTACAGCCTGACATGTCCAGATGATATTTTCCAGAGGTGAACCCCACAGAGATGCTCTTCCATGTCTTTCCACTGGGCATACATGAAGGGAAGTGGCATCATTTCAGTGTCACCTGGCTCTTAACACTTCAGAGCATCCCCTCCGAAGGTGGAAGGGAGGAAACCCATTGGCTGAGCTGAGACACAAAACACCCTTCCCCAACAGGGAGCAGGGGTAGTGTCAGCATCACCAGTAATTGCTCTTGAGGTTAAAAGAGGAGAAAGGCCCACAACAGTTAAACCACCCCCTCACAGCTGTAAATTACTCATCAATTGTTAATGTTGCAGCGCTGAGCCAGAGCTGACTCAGCTGTCACTGCAGTTGTGTCACAGGGAATTTAATTTCCCTCCTGCTGCTCCAAAGTCCCCAGCATTGGAAGTAGAGCTTAGCTGTACCACAGCTAGTGGGAAATCCAGCTCAGGCCTTACTGTTCCTAAAGACTTCTCTTAGGGCAAAATCAGTCTAGAAAGAAAAGCAGTTCTCAGATTCTGCTTTTAGAACCTCCATTTTAAGCCCTTTCTTGAAAGACAGTGTGACAACAAGGATCAGTACCCAGGCTTGCAGACATGTCACCAAGCCAATGACCAAGGATTTTCCTCATCTAAGAAGTCCAGTTTGCAACTAATCAATGACCTCTTTGTGTTTCCTAGTACCTGGAAAGAGTGAATAATGGAACTTTGTGTTTTACTTTGGGAAGTCTGCTGGATATTTTAGATGCCTCCACCATCTAAAGTCTCCAACTATCCAGTCTCCTTTGATGGTTCCTTAGTAATAATATCTGGAAACTAAACATTCTTAACTTAACTTAAAAGGAAATCAAGTGTCTGTCAGTTCTCTCAAAAGCTCTCTTGCCCCTTTCCAGTGCAGCTGGAGAAGCAGAATCAGTCATGGGTTGTGACTCTTAGATTCTGCCCTTCATGTCCAAGGACATATGATCAAGAATATAACAGGGCCCCATTCTTGCATTCCTGCATTCCTGGACTCAAATAATGTTTCCTTCTTTCAAGGTTATCATTCTTCTTTCACAAGGCTTCTAATTTCCTTTCCACCAGCACACCAGTAACTGCTTTTACCACTCCTAAGTACACAACATGATTTGTCACACTGCAATTTTCAGAGTGAAATGTGCCACTAAGGAAGTCTGGAATACTTTTTCTTTTCTTCTAGCAAATCCAAACTTGAGGCAAATGAGGTAAATATCTCCTTGTATTATGCAGAGAGAAAAAAAAAATAAAATCTTTCTGGGTTCATAAAAAAGGAGACATGGATTTATCAAAACCATAGATATCAAACCCAGGCAGCTAAATTCAGCTTGGTTTCACATTCTGCAGCAGCCTGAGCATCATGAGGATAAACAGTGAACTCTGAGCACAAAGCTTCAAGATGTAGAAATCCCATTTTCTTCACCTGTTACAGTTCCTTTAGTTTTCTTTCAAAGCATGAAAGTCTCCCTCTATGGTACCCATTAGGGCATTCATGAGTCACAGCTCTCCTCTGAGTAACCATTCCAGGTTTATCAAAGGACTCCTACTAAGAAAGTTAGAGGGGAGCTGCTGACCTTTTGCAGTGAAATCTCCTCCAGTCCTCCATGAATGTTGTTATGGTTTTCTTAGCCAAACCTTTGGAGCTAATGCTCCAAATACTATCATTTATGGTACACTGCTGGAAATTGCAGTATTCAGATGAAATCATTGCTTTAGTAGGGTCCAAAAGATGCTCTCTCTCTTCCTTCCCCCCCTTTAGATTCATATTTTAACACTTGACAATGAATCTCTAAAGAGATAGTTTCCTTTCAATACCTTCATTATGACAGTTCACCTCAACACACTGCAGCTGGAGCTGTATTTTTAGTGCCTGCTATACCCTGCACACTTACTAATCTATGTTTGTCTATTATAGATTTAGATTTATTTAAATAGCAGTTTCTGAGCTGTGAGGGGTTTGTAGTGGGGGTTTTTTTGTTGTGGTTTTTGGGTTTTTTTTTTCCAGTTTCCTTTCATTGTTGAACTCTTCAGATATTCTGTGTGGAGGCTTAGTCAACATTTCCTTGGAGACTGTCAAATATTTATGCAAGTCTCAGAGATCTCAATTTGAATTAATGAAGGCTGCTCAGCCAGAACAATGACAAATCTATTCCATTTACCTGCTCAGCAGGAGGAGGCAGCAATACCTACAGAAAGGGGACTCATAGCATGTTCTTCTGTTTCTCAGGTTTCCAAAGGCCTCTGAGAAGAAACACAGCAGAACCTTCCCTCTTGAAGAGCCAGATGGATGTATCCTACTCATCCCCAGAATAATTTACTTATCTCTTTTTAATCAAAAAAGGAGAGAATGGACAAAAAAGGGAATGGACAGAGTGGTTTGGTGACTGCATTTTCAAGATCAAATGACAGAATTCCTCTCAACACATGTCAAAACCACTCTTCTTTATGGTAATCAGCACCCCAGGAACTTGTTTAGGGTATTTAGGCCAGCAGAATCCTGAAATGATTTAGGGTGCATGGCTTTGGGCTGGGTGCTGTGAAACTCTTGTTAGCCAACACAGAAAAATGGAGAAAGGAAACTGCCCTTTTAAGTTTAAAATGGTTTTATACTATCCTTTGCTAAGACTATGTGAAAAAAAAAATCAAAGCTGCAGTGAAAACTGTACTGAATGAAATAATTCAGAATTAAATTCACTCCTCCCACATATATTTGACTTTGCTCTAAGGATGAAGGAGGATAACTGGCACTTGCCAGCAAGCAGCAGGACCACACAGCCTGTGTGCTTACAAAGAAATTCAGAGCCACCAGGTACAGTCTAATGAAGGTGCACTTAAAGGAAAGGAGTGATTTCCACCTGGTCTTGAAGAGCAAAAATTTGATGAAGTACAAATAACCAGAGAATGACATTTAAAAATAGAGAAAGAATTCAACAGTAAAAGTTGAAACAAGACAAGGTGGGAAAGCTCTGACTAAGAAATTAGCCACTAGCTCTACCAGGAGTGCTGGTGAAGTCTTCATTATTGTTTGGTTTTTTTACATCAGTATTTGGAATTCCTTTAGAAGGAATCCAGCCCAACTTTGCTTAGTTAGCTGGTAGAAGGAACTAATTTGAGGAAAATCTAGCACCATTCAAGTGGTCAGACTAGATGGACCACTAGGTTAATGCTGATCTTAAAAATCGAGGCATTGTCTGCAGAGTGCTCCAGTATCAGTGAAAGACCCTCACTGTGTCAAACTCTGCCTCACCACCTGCAGAGGTACTTACGTATGATCCCATCCGCATTGTCCGGCTTTGGTAAGTAAAGTGCTGAAAGATCACTCTGAAGGACTTCATCTGAAGTTGCTCTAGCTAAAGCAGCAGCCAAAAATGAAGGGCAGTTACTGGAAAAGAAAAAAATACAAACACAAGAAGATTTGAATCCGATTTAGCAAGGTAGGGAAACACAGAACTACTTTTCTACAAAGAAAACCAGGAATTTGAACCAGCACTGGTAAAACTTCCCTTTCTTCTTTGCAGGCCAGCACCACAACCCTGCACAGCAAGCCCCCAAACTCACCAAAAGGATTTTAGTAACTGTTTCACTCTTACTTGCCCTAGGTTTTAATGTTCCATTTCATAACATCTACTTAAATGCTTTTCAGAGCTGAACCCCCATGCAGAGGCTGCCATGCAGCCCTTGCCCAGCGTTTTCTACCTGTGCATGATGCTCTTTTATCTTAAGCTCATTCTGTCCAGTTTCTCCTACGAACTCAAGTCAGGATTCCAAAGGATAAGAGGAGTCTTCAGACTTCAAAGTGTCCAAAACCCCACCAAGGGACTGAAAGTTAAGGCAAACCCATAGGAGGTGTGACGTTGATGTGCTAAGGTGGAAAAGCTCCCTCATGAATGATCTCTATCAAGAATGAAGTGGGTTTAACTCACTCTAGCTTAATTAAGCCTCATATCTCCCAAGGTTAATTAATCTATAGCAAACCAAGGCCACTTTAATGCACATTTTCTCATTCAAGAGGAGTTTAATACCTCTTAATTTATGCACGACTTTGTATTTCCCATTGGTTTACCTTAACTTCTCCAGGTGTCTCTTGCTGACACAGCCTGAAACTTTTGGTTTCCACAGCTATCATCAGGAGTAAAAATGTCCTCCATGGAACCTGTCTGCCACTGCAGGATTGTGCAGAGGCACAGCAGCTCATTTCAGTCTCAGAAACTGTCCATCAACAACATAATCCTGCAACAGCTAGTGCCGGGAAGAGGCAATGAGCCTATACACTTCCTTAAGCTATTTCCTCTGCTTAAACCCAGTAAGCCTGTTCATAGGCTTTTGGCATGGCTGGAGAGGAGACATTAGCCTAGAAGCATCAATCCAACCAGATCCAGAGCAGGGAAACTTCTAGACACCGAGCCAGACTCCTCAGGCTTCGTTCTGGAGCCTGAGAAGCACATGGCAACCATCACTGGCGTTCCCATTTGGTTCACTGCCCAGAAAAGCCAACTGCCATCCCAGACTGTCCCACATGTCATGGCTTCAGCAATGAAATCTGAATTCCAGAAGAAAATAACAAACAAACAAAAAAACCCCACCCCAAACCCAACAGATTTGGCACATGTGGGGGTTTTTTGAAAAGCCATTTTCCTCTAAAGTTTTCCATATTCTTGCTACCAAATGCTGCTAAAAAGAGGGAGATTACATAAGTGATAATGTACACAAAAGAAGTCCTCTGACCCTCATTATTTACCATTCAACAGATCTATAAATTATTTAAACCTCAGATGAGCAACAAACAGGGAGACACTGCCACGAGGCAAGCTCTGCCCCTTGGAGTTACGCAGAGGGCTGTTCGCAGGGCACCATCAGTAAGAGCATTTCCTAGAGCTAGCAGCTGAGCATTCCGCTCACGCAGCACCTCGGGCCTCAGCCAGGCAGGCGCTAATGAAGCTTGACTGCTGGAGGAAATCAGCTGTCCTAGGGCTGCCTCTTCCCAGCACAACACAGCCGCTCTGATCCTATTTACATACAGCACTGCCCAGTGCCGAGAGCGATCAGCACCAGGAAAAGGCACCGGGACCTCCTTTGCTTCTGGTGTGTGCAGAAGCTGATTCTCTGCCTCATCCTGTCCACCTTTATTTAGCTCACAAAGAGCAGGTTTCTCTATTCTTAGCTCCAGCACTCCAGAGCTGGGTACTGTTCCTGCTAAACGCATTACAACACATTACAACAAAAGCGAGAGATGATGGTGCCTGGGACAGGATAATGATGCCAGCAGTTAGCAACACTGGGAAAAAATGCAAGGAAAGATGAAAGTTTAGCCTAAATAACTCACAGCAGAAGAACCCATGCTGAAAGCATTTATAAACAGGAGGCAGACAGAGCTCACTTTGGGCACGACTGTAATGGGATGTGCTGGCACCTGCAGGAATCTCAGCCCGCCTCCCAGCCCAAGGCTCACCCTCACCAGCTCTGTGCTGAAACGTCGTAGGAAAACCAAGCTTGGTTTGTGTCACTATAAACAACCCCTCGGGAACATCTGCTGATGGGCAGAGAGGGAACCTGGTTGAGAGCTGAGGCAACAACAGTTGCTAAAATAAGATTCAAAACCTAAACAGCAGAGAAAAAAATACCCCTGACCCAAGGAACCTCTGCTCTGTCTGGGCTTGGGAGGTGGGAAGGCCACATCTACGAAGACTCAGAGCTATTAACATTCATGCCTGAAATGTCAGATGTTATTTTAACTGCAGTGACAGATGACAACATGGAAAGGTGCATGGACAATGTATGCAGCTGGCCAGAGTGTTTCCCCAGTCAGCTCCCAATGCTGTCCCCACGTCCCCACAGCCAGCACCAGCAGTTTCGCACCGGATCCAGCCAAGGAGTGCATTTCCATTACAATACTAAACCCACACAAAAAAAGCTGCTAAAGATGTTATTAGATAAATTAAAGGATTTTAAGTACATCCTTCCTGATTCCCTGGCAGCGTGGGTGTGTTTAGAACACCCACAGTTGCATTGCAGCAATCCTGGAATAACTCTGCTAAGGTAATAAATCAAGTCTAAAAGTGGGCTGTTTCCATCCATTAAGTTGGAGAAAAACAGTCTGAAGTGGGTTTAACTCAGCCCACGTATTATTGTGTTACCAGCTTAGCACACAACTCTGCTCCTTCCTGATAGCATTAAAGTGGTGAAGACTTTCCAAAGGTTTTCTCTGAGCTATTCCTCTGTGCTCTAAATCTAATAGAAGGTCTCCTGCTAAAAAAAGCCGTGGCAAATTTAAAATTCTTATTGCATGAGAGTTCACCGCTGGGGGTGGAGTGACTTATCACTTCTGATGGAAAAGGTACAGAAAATAAAGCGGCTGAGAGCTTTTCCTCCTATGTCTGGCCACTCTTTGTCCTAATAATAACAGCTGCCTGCCAAAGAATTAATTGCCCTTGACGTTTGTTCATCACAAAGCTTCTTATGTAGCCGTCACCGGACTATGCCATGTAAGCAGGGAAGTGACCAGATGCAGACAGATGAGTTCCTCTTCCCGATTAGCACAACTCAGAATTTACTTCTCTTACTTGCCTCCCGACAGGACTTTAGTTGAATTACTTCTCCCCTTCAAGGAACAGCAGACTGCATTGGAGGTTTTTTGCTTCTAAAGTGGATTAGATGTTGAAGTCCAACTGCTATCAGGACACTTCGTTACTGTTACACCGAGGCAATGACAAGTCGACAAATCAGGTCTAGGCTCTTTGGTTTTACCACAAAAGCAAACATTCAGGTGAGCAGCTACAGCATCCCACAAACCAGCAAAGGTCCACACTGCAATGACCAGACTTTGCCACACTGGATCTCCCCTGTCTTCACATCTTCTAGGCAAAACAAGTAGCAGCAAACAGGACCCATGGGGACACAGGAGGTGCAATGTGTCCTGCTGCTGGTGTAACTAAGGATTACCTGTTAGCTGCTGAAAAGAAATTTTTCTGCTGCATTTTAGATGCTCAAATGCTATTAGTCATTAAGATATGACAAATTGAAACTGGGAGGGCACGATCTTGTTTGGCAGAGAGCTGAGAACTGGAATGCCTATATCTATTCATAGCCATGCTGACCTTGGACAAGTCACTTCACCACTCAGACCTTTGATTCCTCATCTGCAAACAAGGGATGGTAATGTCTTTTCCTCAGGGAGAGGAGGAGAAGAAAGAAGGCTGCAGAAGGCTTAATTCAGTGCTCATAAAACACACTGAGACTTTCAGATAAGAGCACAGCTGAAGGGAAAAATACCAAGATGACAGTGGGAGTTATTTTCAAAGTATACAAGATTGATGGAGCTTTCATAGTTTCTTCTTGCTTCATATTCTCTGTTCTCATATGCTACCACAAGTGGAACACACAGGCAAAGGAGGGCTCTAGACAGGCAAGTTTAATCTGATGCAGGCAGCTAACTTAGGGTTGTAAAAACTGCATGACATAAACACATTACACAAAACCTGCATCTCAAAAAGAAGAAACCAGGAAAGAAGGACATCAAGTTGTTAACACTTGGTGATGCTGCTGTTCCTGGAACATTAGCACTGCTGATGGGAAAATGCTGCTACAGGCACATTACTGCCCCTGACCAAAACACACAGCCCAGCGCCACCAGTGCTGGAACCACTCAGCACTGTCACGCTCTGGCCTGACTGCTGAGGCATCACTAACCCAAACAAAGCAGGAAGCGTGGACCGAAACGTCCTGGTGCCTCTCAAAGGCCAAAGTGGTCAGTAAATCACAAACCAGCCAGTGTTCCTGTTACCTCAGGAATCCCCTGACTGTACAGAACAGCGATTGTTTTCATTAGAATGAAAGATGATTTAAATAGAAATGCTATTCAGGCTGCTGAAACTCCAACCAAATCCACGGGCAAACAGCGTAAGGCATCGTAGATGGTTTCACACAGCAATCCCAGTCCAAGAACGTGACCTGAAAAGAACCAAGTACAGCACATTCCCATAAGGCCCATAATTTACTGTGTTAGTAAAAGACTTTGTGGGGATGACAAGCTGACTGCACCCTTTCCAAAAGGGATGCAGTTTGGTAAACACTCCTGTGTTAATGTGGCCTGTTGCAAGCGCTTGTTAGAAAACAAGTTTTCCAAGATTCAGTTTAAGAAGAACCTCATCTGTCCCCAGCCTTTATTTACAAAACACTCCAAAGTCTCATGAGACTTCTTCCAGATGGATTTTCTGATGCACCCTAGAAGCTCTTTGAAGAAGCCTTTAAAGGCTTTATTACTGCAAGTCTCCACGCTGTGAAATGCAGCAGTAATGAGCAGACATTTTGGGGGAAGATCCTTGGCTGCTTATTCCCTTCAGCTGCCTCCTGTTTCAGAAAGAGGTGGTACCAGCTGAGGGGCTTCTGGGTGTCTCCCCACTCTGAGCTGGACAGGGCTCAGAGAGGAGTACTCTGTTAAAGCAGTCCTTAGACCCCCCAAACCATTACGGATGTATCTGATTATGCCAAGCAAAAGCTATTTCTAGCTCCTGTCTCTGCAGGTTCTCCTCTCCTCACTCACAAAGCATCATGCTCTCCTGCAAGCTCACTGCTCTGACCTGTGCTGGTCTGCTGCTCTGCACAGCTGGGGAAAGTTCTGATGCTTATTTAAAGCCTGGTCACGGTGGCCAAATGGAGTATGGGTTTTTTCCTAACACATGGTGAAACCCTGCACTAGATTTTAGCTGCTGCAGTGAGTTACTAAAAAAAGCCCAGCACATGTACCCAAAAAAAGAAACAAACAGAAAAAACAATGCACCTTTTAAAAGATTGCATAACCAAAGCTCCTTGAGAAGTCATTTGAGCTGGCAGTGTTGAGACAGTAAAGATGCTTGATAAATCTGTTTGAAGGAGCTGAAAATGTGCTACACAAGGAAGCTGCTATCTATAGGCTTCACAGAGACAGCTGCCTGGTCACATTCAAAATGGTTCTGTCCTTGTGCTGACAGTTGTAAGCAACAGAAATATAATACACAACATTACAAAAATACTCTTGTTTTGATGTGTTTACCATGCCCAGAATCTGTGGCACCTCTTTTTTTAACCAAATATTTAACTTTCTGCATTGTGCTCCCTGCCATACCCCAGAGACTATGATCAAGTTTATACTGATGTTTTCCTGCAGTTAGAGCTATCTCAAATGGACATTAAAACAAAAAGAAAAAAAACAGAGGTGCACTACTCAGATAACTTCAAAACTGGATTCAGCAATCAGACTTTTAGTATTTATCACTGTATTTATTTTGTAACAGCTGTACCTTACTTGCCAAAGCATTTATGGAGGCTTCAGTCTCAGAAATGTCCTAAAGACTCCATCAATAAACACAGTGAATGACAATAAAATTCTTTTTTTAGGAACAATGAATTCCTTTTGCAAGTTACTAAGGTCAAAGATTTGGCTGATGGTGAATAATGTAAGTTCTCAGCTTAGCTGTAATCAATGAGAGTCAATCCCACAGAATTCTATGAAGCTCCTTTTGACAGTTGGGGTTGGTCTCTTCTCCCAGGCAACCAGCGCCAGAACAAGAGGACACAGTCTCAAGCTGTGCCAGGGGAAGTTTAGGCTGGAGGTGAGGAGAAAGTTCTTCACAGAGAGAGTTGTTAGCCACTGAAATGTGCTGCCCAGGGAGGTGATGGAGTCACCACCCCTGGAGGTGTTCAAGAAGGGACTGGATGTGGCACGGTGCCATGGTTTAGTAGTCATGAGGTCTTGGGTGACAGGTTGGACTTGATGATCTTTGAGGTCTTGTCCAACCTTATTGATTCTATGACTAAGGCAGGTAAAAATACTTATAGTCTCCATTTTAAAATAACCACCTTAAAAACCCAAACCACTAAACCAATAGCAATTAAAAAATGCCTTCAGAAAGAACCTGTTGACTCTTATTTGTTAACCACTACCAGTCAAAGACAAGGGGGCTGATTTGTTCCCAAATTAAGATCCAAGCTGAGATAAGAAATATGCAAATTCTTTCCTCATTTTTACATGAGATAAGGAAAGTCAACAAAAAGCTCTCTCTAGTAGAGGATAGTACAGGATAGCATCTCTACACAGTCATGTTTGGTGGTGAGGTGGGAAACATTTGCAAACCTGCACAACTCGATGATGAGTGTGCTGGCATCCATCCCATAAAAGGGCTCAGGAGCTGCACTCGTCTGTCAGGGGGTTTTGATAGGATATTACACAGAAGGAAGTAAAGAATGTGCTGTGCTGCACGGCACAGCAAACTAATTAACAAAATCAGGGCAGAGTGTAAAGTTATTTCTCCCATCCTCATGTAGTATTTTAAATGAAGGCAAAATGTTGCTCGTGAAAGCCTGACCGCAAGAACATGGTTCATAGATTCTTCTACCTGACCACCTGGGAGACCTGCCTGCAGAGGGATATCCTACCCTGTTTCTCCAGCCAGGCGAGCACAGCTCAAAATCCCAGTCTCTGAGGCCCTCAAGCAGCTGGCACGAGATTTAACCATGGGTGCCAAATCTCAGCGCAGGCCCCTTTCCAGCTCCATTCGCACCCGCGCCCAACCCCTCTCACACCAACGTGTTTCAGAACGTGTCTAACACAGGCTTTCTAGCATGTTACTTGGAACACCTTTCTCACCAGAAGCTAAGTAACACCCAAGAGCTGCCATGGCACCAGCAGAGCACGCAGGGCACCCCGCAGATGTGCACACTCTGCCTCCCCTCTCAGCAGGAATGGTTTCCCCGGAGCCTCCCATGTCCCTGTCTGTTTTACAGGACAAACAGCACACACCAGGATCTGGGCACAGCTTGGTCATCCAACACTGCCAGATGGATCCACCAGCACTCAGCCCTCCTTACACTAAACCTGGAGGGCCCACCCTCACCCAACCTTGCCACCATTTTTCAGAACATTGACTGGGATCCAGCTATCTTTCAGATGTCAACACATTGAATTTGATGCATATTGGCCTGAATATCAATTACCAGTGGGAAGAGCTCCACAGGCAGACACACTGAGCAAACACAAAAGCCTTGCTGGCTTACAAACCTGAGTTTTGAAATCAGTTTCTTGTAATTGCACTACTAGTATTTCATCTGAGGATACAGGTCATGAAGGGAAACCCCTGACTTGAACACATGAAATTAGGCTGAGACTTCTAACCCATTTTCTGCTGCACAGCTACTCACTACTTCCTTTCTCCGGAGGGCTGAGTGCACATGACAGTACATAAAGCTAACAAAACATAAGCAAGACAAAATAAAAAGGTCAGAGTTGTCTCTTTGATGAGGTGCAATGTCATGAAGGCTAGTGTACGTTTAAAACATAAATGGCTGCTGACCACAAACCACTCACAAGCATTTGTGATTTAATGGCTGTCACTAAAATGTGGTTGACACTGGAGGGGTGAACTGTGAAGAGTCCAAACTGCATAAACCAGCTCTTGAAGAGCTGTTCTGCTGAACAGATTGTGTATGATCTCTGAAACCTAATTCAGTGATTTCTCTAACTCATTTTCACTACATGGCAGTTCTGAGGTTACTTGTATTTCCATCTCTGTAGAGCTGATGCTACCTGCATTAAAATGACAGAAGTCACGTCCTATGACATGAATGACCCTTAAAGCCCCAAGACGAATCTTTTGGGGCTTGAAAGCCAAATTACTGCACAGACCTGAATTCCCAGAAGTGACTGCATGATGGTTTTCTTCATTGCATCAAATAACTGAGAAACAAAGTTTGCTGTTGAAAAATCACATTCCAGGACTAGAGTCCTTCCCAGCTGTGTTATATCCATCTGCTACTAAAAGCAAGGTAAGCCCAGACTTTGGAGGAATGCAAAGAGAAGGAATTTCATTACAGAACTGGATCAGCATTCAGGAACCTCAGTGACAATACCGAGCTGTCGAGGAGATATCTCCATAGCAGCCTACCCCTGTCTAAATCAGAACCATTTTTCATCTGAGCAGCAAGATGCTGAGGGATTAAATAGTCTTTTATAAAATTTTAATTACTGCTACCACATGAATTTTACAAAAGCATAAAAACATTATTATAGAAATGTAAACAACAGCAGCAAGCCACACATCTGATGGCCTTACAAGCTTAGGATTCAGCTATGCAAAAGCAAACACACAGGGGAAAATAAAATATATCAATCTGTATTTACCCTATCCTTAATGAATGGAAATAAAGATCATTTATTGGGATTACCCATACATGTGACTTGCAGGAATTTATACTGAGATAAAAGACTCTCCTGGGTTTTGTTGTTACTGTTTTACAGGGATTAGCTTGCAGATTTATCCAGTGCATTCTCTGCTCCAACAGAAGTGCTTAGTGTTTGAGTGATACACATGCCTTGCAACCAGAGGCTGCTGACTGCCAGTCCAGAAAACAATCACTGCTTCCTTAGCATGCCCATGTCTGGAATGGTAACGAAGCCCACACCTACAGGAGATGCATGCTCACCTGAAGAAATGCATCTCTTAACTGGAAACCCAATGACAGCAGCAGTTATCTGACAGAGAGTTTCTCTGCTAGACTGAGGCCTGTTTAAAAGCTCTACAGGACATTAAAAATGTCATTGATTTTTCTCTCTCTGGCTCTCAGTCAATTTGAAAGTCAGCATAATTCAATATCTTTCTACTAGTTCCATTAGCAAAGAAAGGAATCCATGCTCCAATCTATGCTGCCTTATTGGAAAAAGTAATTTAATTTTACATCTGAAAGTGTGCCAACATCAGCATAAACCCATACACAGTATACATAAAATTTAATTTCTAAATTCTCTATTTTGGCCAGCCAGAATGAGATGCTGGCTAAAATCAATGAGTACCCAAATCTGCTCTGAAGATACTTACATACACTCTCTTCATTTCAGCTATTTTCTGTTCTCGTTGGGAGTTTTTGATGATTTCTCTCCTTACTATAAAATATTCATGGCACACTGGCTAGAATAAAGTTCATGTTGCAGAAAACTTGGTTCCAGCAGGCAGGCTTGGCCCCTGAAAGTTCAGGCATATCAGTTACTTACCAGTGGTTTATTGTCTATATTTTCCTCTCTGTTAAAAAATAAATTTTCACTGATGCTTCCCTTAACTTGAAGAGACAGACCACACAAATTGCATGTGTCCAGAAAGAGAAGTTAAATCAGAGCATCTATTTCAGATCAGATTAACATGCCACAGTCCTCTGCTTACTAATCAAAGAGAAAAATGTACCGTGCTGTTATAGTTAATGACTTGATTTCAAACAAATGAAACAAAATGCTGCACAGCAGCACATAAGGGCTCTTTTAATTTATATCTCTCCTGCAGATCATCATTAAGGCAAACAAATGTCAAATGACTTCTTTAAAAAGGTGGAGACAACGACTCCGTGGTGCCCATGGAAATGAGCAGCTTCCCGAGCACTGCGGAGCCGGTCCCCAAGAAATTTTGCTTCTGTTGTTACATTTGTCTTCACTTAAATGAGAAAAAATAAAAGCTGCAGGCTGGGATTTTCAAATGACATTTGATCACTTAACTTCTTTCAGCCCATTGAACAAATATCAAATAGAAGGCAAAACACACCCCAGAAGATTCATGACCACTGAGTCAGCAGCGAATGTTCCCTTGCTCCCTTCTCACTCCCGTGAAACGCAGTTCATCATACAAATGGCTTGGGTGTTTATGCCAGATGTAAGATTAGATAATTAGTCATCTGAGTCCTGGATGTCAACTCCTTTGTGATACAAAATTTATTCCAAATGCACTATTTATAATCAGTTGACTTGCAAAGGCATTCTGCTGTTATACAGCAATACATCTTATGATGCACAGCTAAATAACTGCCACTCTGTAGTAACACTCTGCTCCTGCTCTAGCAATACTCTCCCTGAGTCCCTTCCAATGACTTCATCTTTTTTTTTTCTTTTTGTCTGCAAAACAGGGATAATGATACTGACCTTTGGAAAGCAATTTCAACACTAGTGATGAACGGTACCAAGATGGGCTGAATATTATCAATTCACCCTAAACTGGGAATGGAACAAGAGAACTGCAACTCACTTGCACAGATCACCAGGAAATACTCCTGCTCTTTTACCTGCTTTCTCTTGAGTGTGACATGCAAGCAAATCTAATTAAAACCAACATGAAGACTGTGCAGGACCTTCAAACACAATTCTACAGATAAACAGTGGGGCAAATTAAAGATTTTATTGGAACCTCAATTGCAAAAGTTATGGACACTGATGCACGCAAGACAAGACACCAGAGGGATAAATGGGGCTCTAAGAGCAGGGGATGTGCTCTTTAAAAGGAACAATAGTTTACTTACTCCAGAAAGCTCACATCCTAATTCCCACTGTGTCTAGTTCTTCGCAGAACTGCAAACAGTATTGGCAGGTTTAGGAATTTAGGGGTTTTCTTTAAAGGATAATCAAAACATTTTAGTTATTCTACTTCACATTAAAGTCCCTAATGCATTCTGTTCTACTGAGCCACATAGTTATTTCCGTCATTCTTAATAAATAACAGTTGCCAGTAGTAGTTAAGCCAACAGATCTGAATTATTTATAGTGTGGAGGAACAGAACAGCAGATAAAATGCATTAGGGCTTTCAGTTGTTCTTGTCTGAATGACACAGTGGCAGCCTTAAGACGTTTTTTTCCACAGGCTGTAAACTATTCTGCCTCCAATCCTGGTTTAAAAGATTTCCTAAAGAGACAACAGCCAAACCTCTTGCCATCCATCTTCAATAATCACATTCATAAGGAGCAGGTAAGAGTCACTCTACCAAATACAGTACATTGTCTGGAAAAACAAAAGGCACAGGCTTTGATTCGATTGAGCAGGTCACATTCAAACTGCTATTTACTATTATTAACCAGAATCTCTTTGGTTAGATGTTACTTATCATGGCTCAATACCTTCCAGTTAATGATCTAAAAGCACCTCATAATGTTGAGCTTGGTGTTTCTCTTCTCCTTTGCCTATAATCCCTCCTCCCTTCATCTGGAAAAAAAACCACAGATACCATCTTCATTTTACAGCAGCAAATACAACTTCACATTGAAGGGTGGAACATGGAAATCCCAAGTCCTCTCCCTCCTCTGTGCCTCCGTTTTAAGAGGCTACATCATGGAACATCAAACACACGAAATAAAACCCCACAGGGACAGAAATTATCTTGGAAATACCTGGCAAATTATTTTAAACACAGTAGTTGTGTTCATGCTCTCTGTGGCTTAAAAGATGCATCAAGACAGATGTTTATCTGTCTTGACTGCCTGATGAGATAAACTGCCTCTGCTACGTCTGGGTAGAAACTTGGGGGAACACATCCTGCTTTCCACCTTGTACTGGCAAGGGGATTGCACCAGTGTGACATTCACTACACACAACCAATTCACAAGGAGAACCCAGCCCACAAATGACATGGAGATTTACACTTAAAAGCTGCAAAGAGAAGTGGGGGAGTAGTTGTAACAACATAAGCTTAAACTCAACAGTTTTCCTTTTATAGTTCACCTTCCACTTTCTAGGTGGCTCTATTCACAGCAGGAAATGCTGCAAATTGTAGCATCTCCAATGAGTAAAATGAAGGGGAAAAAATTTGAAAACCTGGAGAGGTAAACCAGCCAAACCTTTCTTTACCACGAGAGTGGTAAGACACTGGAACAGGTTGCCCAGGGAGGTGGTAGAAGCCCAGTCCCTGGAGGCTTTCAAGGCCAGGCTGGATGTGGCTCTGAGCAACCTGATCTAGTGCGAGACGTCCCTGCCCACAGCAGAGGGGTTGGAACTGGATGATCCTTGAGGTCCCTTCCAACCCTAACAATTCTATGATTCTAAATACAAAAGAAATAGGAGGGGGGAAATAAAATTTTCAGGTCATGTCAGGTTATTAAGGCATCTGCAACCGGGCCCATCACACGTGAGACTGTAGGAATGAGCCACAGCATCCAAACCATCAAGCAGGCTCAAGTGACACAGACCTCCCTGCTTCCCTACCCTCCCAATTCAGAGGCTTATTTAAAATCCACACTCTGATTTTGCTGACCCAGCTGCACTGAAGATGCCATATGCCACAGGAGTGCCCATGCTCAGAAGATGAAGACTATGGCTTTTGCTGTGGGTAAGGCAGGTCCTGAGCCTGCCTGCAGTACACGTCTATATATAGCTCCTTTTGCGCACAAAGGCGATATGAATTGATTCTCAACAAGCTGAGCATTTCAAACAAGTCTGCAGTGCTGTAGCCTCTCTCCCGTCCTGTAAGGTACAGGGAATTATTTAAAACTCGGAAAGCACGTCCTAAAATTATTTCCAGCACTGTTTCAAAACAGATCTGCATGCACACTCTAACCACTGGTGTAAGGTCAACTGAAGAGAAGAGCTGTCACCTTTCACAGCAATGACATTACAAAGCAAACCTCCCGAGATGATCGGCAGCGTTTCTCTACCACGGACATCTCAACACAACACAAATTGTTCCTGCCTGTTCTCCAAATCCAGGGGCTTTGGTTAGCCAACAAATCAGTCTTCCCTTCAAATCTTCCATTTTGTTTTGTATGAGCCATGTAGGATTGACACAACTGATTCACCCTCCTCAGAAGCAAAATGCTGCCCCCAACCTAATGCAGCTCATGTAAGAATAACCCAACAGCTCTTCTTTCCCTCTGCCTGCCTCAAGGAAGATTGCCATCTTTTCCTGTAAGTTTATTATTAAACCTGTGATCTCTCCAGAAGACAGACGAGCTCTAAATATAAGAAAGAATCTGTTACATAATACTTCAAGAAAGGAGGCAGCACAGCACAGGCTGTAGACAACATGAGCCTGGGTAAGATAGAAGAGGAAAATGGATGAAAAATCTGAGTTACTGTCTTGCCTCTGCCCAGTGCCTGGACTTGGGTCCAACCTCTGTATAGTCAAACACACAGCAGACTGTAGAATCGTGTAACACGGGTGTAGAACTTAGTGATTTATTTCTAGGGAAGATCAACTAATGCAGACAAGCAACACTGTCTGGAATTTAATTCAGGATCTAGCAAAAACTTGCTCAGATGAGAAGACATCTTCTTCAAACACAACAGAACTTGTTTAAAGCTCCATGAACCAGGATTGTAAATAATACACTAGTGAGGACTGACTCACCCACGGTGATGAGTAGGCTCAAAGCTTCTTCAAATGGAGCACTGTCACAGTTATAATCAGCAGTTAAGAGAGTTACTATCAACTACAATGGTAATACATATTCAGGGAGTAAGTGATATGTAGACAGAGAGAATATGAAATCAAGCCATTAATGAAAAATAAGGAACCTTTGGAGACAAATTATTATCTTCTATATCTACAGTGCTTTATACAGTCCCAAATGATTTAAAACCTAGAGATAAATGATTAGTTCTAGCAGCACTGACATACAAGCTACCTTGGATGAAACACAGCAAATTGGATAGAAACATTACAAAACTATTTTGAGGAAACAGCAAGAAATGGACTGTGCTAGAAAGTAAAGTAGGTATCTACATAGGAGTTGAAGTTATCCAAGCTAAAATTTAACCAGACAACTGTGAATATCCTCATGATTTATTACACCAATACAAATGAGAATAGTTAGAATCATCTCTCTGTTGGGGGACAGATATTCCAATTTACTTCATCCTTCTCTCACCATTCTGTAGCATCTGAGACACTGATTGAAGGAAAATACTCAACATTTGCAGCTGAAATACATATACATATACACACAAATCTGTGTTTCTGGGTGCTTAAATATGGACAGTCACCACAGCCTCCTTGAGATGAGGAGAGATGATTTAATCAGGTAGAGGACTGAAGGTCCCACAAGAGCTACACAGAAAAACACATCATTGAAACACTGTGCCAAGGAAAATGTTTTAAATCAAACCACAATAACTTCTGCCCCCCAAACACACAGCCAATAGCAAGTTACCAATGATAAATAGCCTTGAAAAACAGGAGAATCAAAGAGGCCTCTGAAGGACTAAGAGTAGCAGCAAACTAGAATAATAGCTACGTGATGGCAAAAGAACAAAGCCTGGAGGAGGCAATCAAGTGAAGATGAGAAAGCTGGAACAGAGAATTCTGTGAAACTTTAGACACACCATGAGAAGAACCATGAAAGGGTGAGAATTTTTAACTGTCAACAAAGCTTCAAATGTAAAAATCTCCACAAATCTCCATTCTGAATCCAGACTGCAGAATGGCAACCAATTATTTCTGTTGGATTTGGCTGTAAAAGACTGCTAATAGCATGCAACTGGATCTACCAGGAGTACGGTCAGGCAGCACAAAGATTGCCTCAAGGGCAGATAGTTTTCAAGTAAAAATCCAAGTGGTGCACCCGCATGAGTGAGCCAACAGAAGAGACACAACTGCCATTGGTTAGACTGAAAATAATATACCAAGGAAAAAGAAAGATTAGGAACACCGGCTGAGGCAGGAGATAACACAGGAAAAGTCACTGCTGAAGCAAGATTTAAGTTCTAACAACACAGCAGTAGTAAATTGAAGATGTAACGTGATAGGAGAGGGAGCAAGACTCCCAGTTCTGCAGCTGACAAATGACACTTCTGCCAGCAAATCATTTAATCTCTCCACATCCATCCATCTAGGTGTCAAATCAGTTTATTGCTTCAAAACTTCAGAAGAGTGTGGTGAAATTTAATTCATTAATACCTGGAAACTATGTTTTAATCTTTGGCTTGAAGGTGTTGGGACAAGCCAGCACATTACAAAACTGAGCCTGCCTAATGAAATATCACTGTATTTACTTCACTGAACTCAGCTGTCTCTCTCCTGTTGCAGTTCCTGGGTTCCACAGCACTTCATGATTTTGTCATTTCTTTGTCTCTGGTTTGTAGGATGAGAGCTGTGGTCACAAACCAGGAACATCAGCTCTCTCATATGTACATTATGTACCGGGACTAGAGGAAGAATTCAATTTCATCCATAGAGTCGCAAATATGATTCTAAAATCTTATGCTAAAGTATACGATAAAAAGCAGATGGAAAACAACAGGGGGTATGAAAGAGTAATCTAGATCCAAATCTTTCCTGAAGTTACTGAGAATGCAAAGTTAGGGGCTTGACTTGGCACCAAAAACTTCCAGAAATGCAAATGAAGCACCTGGCACGATGAAACTCCACTATTCCTTTTAGTACGAAGGAGGGGAAAAAACAAAACAACCACCCAAACTTCCAAAGTTCTTTACAAGTGTAGATCCACAGGTAGTGTAGACTTCTGTATGGCAGGAAACAAATGCATGTTCAGTCCCTCACTGTATTTAATGGTTAGCCATATATTCATTAGCTCTGCTAGACATATATTCATTACTTCTGCTTTTCTATTTCAAAAGTAAATTCTCATTCAAATTAGATTAATAAGCTGCAGCAGTATGAGCTAGGGAGAAATGCAAAGGCAGCAACATGAACTCCGCAGGGATCAGGGAAATGAAACAAGTATAATAGGTTATAGCTTTGTTCTAAAACAAGAATGGAGTGGTGACAAAAATCTTACCCTTTTATCAGAACTCTCTGTTTTCTAATATTCAACCTGTGCTTTTTGATCAGGGCTGCTTATATAGGCACCAGCCATGCCAGGTTTCTGCTGGTATCATGCATTAGATTTATCGATTTTTATTACTATCAAAGACAGTCAGAAAATCCAATTCGTCCCCAAGTGAAGCATAAGCAAGGATTGAGCCTCAGCACTGCCACACTCCCACATGGGCTAGATGGCAGTGAAGGAAAACGCTTATGGCACTACAACAGAGACATAAGCTCCAGTAACCACAAAACAAAGAGAGGGAAAACAATGCATACAAGAATGCAAACCCAGCCTGCTCTGCTGCTCAAAGCCAAGACAGATCACACTCTCTTCCCAACAAGGACAGCCCATGGCAGGAGGTCTGAAAACCCAATAAGGGAAACTGCCAGAGTCCCCTGTTTATAGCTTTGGATTAATTCTTACTATTTAGCATGGCTTGTCAAGAATAATGCTGTATTGCACAATGCTTCAGGAGCCTTCTGCCTTCTAGATATGAGTCACCATTATATTAGGAAGAAGTGAGCTTAATTTAGACAACACAGGATGAATTATATAGTTTCTTAAGGTCTCTGATCCAGGGGGGCTACATATTTATTTATTTAATGTCTCATTTCTCTCATTTCTTTTTTTTTTTAGTAGAACTATGAAAATATCACTAATCTTCAGTAGGTGGCATCACAGCAAACAATAATCATCCTGGACATGAGGGAAAAGGAGTTGGCTGGGGCAGGACCTTAGCTGTAATTTGTACTAATGAACATGAGCACAGGCTGCCCAAGGAGGTGGTGGAATCACCATCCCTGGAGGTGTTTAAAAGAGGTGTGAATGGGGTGGTGAAGGACGTGGTTTAGTGGCAGTGGAGGTGAGGTTCTGAGCTCTAGGTGAGTGGTTGGACTTGATAATCTCAAAGGTCTCTTCCAACCCTGCTGGTTCTATGGCTCTGCATTTAATGCAGGACTTGGTATCTGTGCTACAGTCCCTCTCCCTAAAGAAGAACTCCTTCAGCATTCCTCCTCCTGCAAAATGTATCACCCCAAGTGACCTGGCAAGAAGGAAAATGGAAAAACTGCAAACAAATATGAGCATTTATAGCCATCTAGTCCTGTTAGCAAGAAAATGTCTGCTTTGGTAGCAAACTTCATTGAGGCTGGCAAAGGAGGAATGTGTTTAGATGCACTGGGTTGAATGTGATCCCAGTTGAAAACAACAGTGAACCTTGCTGATTTTAGCACCTCAGTGATCAAGGCTTTTCTCCATCCTTCAGCAGCAGTTATGAAAGGGTGCAAGGAAGAGAACAATAACATACAGAAAGGCCTCCCTGAGTAACTCTTTGGGTTTAGATATCTGCAAAAGCTTACCCCCAAAAAGGAAAAATATTAATGGAAAGACTGAGATTAATTTGCATACTTGCTACTACAATAATTAAAGACATCTTTCTTGTAATGTGCATGCCTCAGCCATTTCATTCACAAGGGAGATTGACATGCTGATATATTTCAGTTCCAAGTTCAAAAGTGCTTCTCTTTCATTGCAGATACTCTCTGGAATTTATGAAAGGAAAATAATGAGAAAGGCTGATAAGAGAAAGAAACAGCAAGTATAGTAAATCAGGGCTGCAAATACTTCAGCATCCTACATGCACCACAGCCTTCAGTATGGAACCAAGATGGGAGAAATCATCAGACATTTGCTCCTCTCTATCCTCTCCACTGATTATCTTTCCACTCTCCTGCATCCCACCTCCAAGTCACAGTCACAGAATGTACCAGGTGGGAAGGGACCCTGAAGGGTCATCTTTTCCAAGCCCCCTGCAGTAAGCAGGGACAATCGCTAACTAGATCAGGCTGCCCAGGGCCACACCAAGTCTGATCCTGAATGTCTCCAGGGACAGGGCCTCAACTACATCCCCAGACAACCGGTTCCAGTATTTCATTACTCTCATTGCAAAGAACTCCCTCCTAATGTCCAGCTTAAATCTACCCTGCTCCAGTTTCAACCCACTGCTCCTCACCCCACCACAAGCCTTCTAAGCAGTCCCTCCAGTCACATGCCATGGAAACAGACTCCTACAGTCACCCCTCTGCTTTATGCTGCCCAAGTCTGATAAGCTGATGATCAACAGATAAGACCTCCCAATGCTTTCTTTGGACATCCTTCCAGGCCAAAGTATTTCCTCCAAAACAGACTGTTGTGATGTGAATGCACACAAAAAAAAAAGAACTGTGAAATGGTTAGGAAACAGAGGAAATCAGAGGCAAAAAGAAGTCCTGCCTTTACTAGAGGATGTTTTAATAGTCAGTCTGTATACATTTCCTTCCAGTTTTCACAACTGGAAATAAAAGGCCAGTTGAAGTGTTACATTTTGGCAGTGGGGCTGGAAATGGATGATGTTTAAGGTCCCTTCCAACCCAAACCATTCTATGATTCTATGATTTTAAAGAATTTAAAGCAGCAAACAAACAAAAAATAGGAGGAAAAAAAAGGCAAGTAGATTTCCCACTGAATGTATTTAACATTATGTTGTTTCCTGATGAAACTCCTAGTAATTGGGAGTACTCAGGGAGACATTGAGATTTACATAAATTTGAGACAGAAAAATGCTATGAGATTAAATCCATTGAACTGCATGGTTGGGATGGAGTCTTCCAGTGGAGGCTGCATCAGCCTCCAGACAGTGCTCAGTCTGAGCCAACATTCCTAATTTAACTTCAGAGTATGTTCTCACAGCCAGTCCTCTGCCCTCTCCTTCACAGCATTAGCAGAGTATTTCAAGGTTGTTCATGCATAATATGTAAACTCTGACTTTTGCTTTCACCTTGCTTTTAACCAGATAAAACATACATAAGTCCATTCCCTCGTGGTCACAGCCATTTTCACCATGGCTACATGCCCTTTCTGATAACCTGATTCCTACTCCTCTTTTTACAAAGAGCAGCACACCTATCACAGCAGCTCTCAGCAGTTAATAGAATTCAGTGCAAAAATACCCAGATTTTTTTTTTTTTTAATGGATTGTGTCACTTATTTTAAAGCTCTGATAGAGTCAACTTGATAAGAGTGCATCATCACACAGTGGAGGAACATCACCACACAAGTAATGAGGACTTCTTATTTTTTCCCATTACGGCCAGTAAATGCAAATATTAGTAACTCTTATCAGCAACTTCATCTGCTAAAGCCCTAGGGTCAAGCCTAAGCCACTCACCAGAAGACATCAGGATCCTCAGCTTGACAAGTACAGAAGAGATTCCAAAGAATGATCCATTTGCTTTTTAAAGCCAATGCTCCATGAGCAATTTCGCTGTGTAAGACATCCAGGACAGAAACAGCAAGCAGCATGCCCAAGAATGCTTCTTGAAAAGACTTTACTACAAGGACAGATAGAAACTGGCAGCACAAAATGAAAGCATGCACCAGAGTTCTCACACCAAGACAACTCCTTGACAAGGTGCATTCTTCCAACCATTCTTGTAGTTCTACTCATTACAATTTAGCTTCCCTTTAGAGGAATGAAAAGAAGAAAAAAAGACATTCAGAATTGAAGAGGAATGTGTAAGACCAAAGTATGAAGAATTTGGAGGCTGTAATAAAAAACAACAGATGGCTGAAGAGTGAATGCATGCCCCAGTTCACTTCTGGGCCCCTGGTACCATTCCTAATCTGATGACGTTGGCAAAGTCCCTCCAGTGAATCGCAGGCCGTGAACACTCCAGGGTCACAAATGATCCTGCGTCTGCTGAGGAAGAGATGTCTTGCACAGGCAGTGGTTACCTACCAAAACACTGGAGTCAAGAATAATGTCTGCTTTCTGATTTATTTTTTTTCTTCTAACCAGACAATAGCCAAACCACTTCAGCTGCCATTTAGATCTTGGTTGGGAAAATGCAAATTAGAGGAAGCCATCAGAGAGGAAGGAGAAGGATCAAAAGTGCAGCAAATATTAGGCACGAGTAAATGATGGTGTGTGAGGAAACATGGTAATTCACCTCTGAAACAACGAGGCAGATGAAGTCATTAAGCTTTTTTCCATGTTAATGAGGAAGGGATAAATATTATTAGAATGGAGTCATAGAATCATTTCACTTGAAAAAGATCATCAAGTCCAATCATTCTCTAACTCTACCAAGCCTGGTGTTAAACCATTTCCCTCAGCATCACATCTCTGCGTCTTTTGCTTGCTTCCAGGGATGGTGAGGCACTCTGAATTTAGGAGGAACATGAGAGATCAAAGTATGAAAAATACAAAAATAATGGAAAGCATTGAAAAAAAAAAAAAAACAGGAGAGATTCAGATTGGGCAGGAGGAAAAAAACTCCCCACCTGTAACTAAAACTACCTAGAACAGTCTGCATAAGGAGGCTATGGGATCTCTGCTGCCAGGAATCCAGAGAGGAGGGCAGAAAAGTACCTTTCAGGATACAGGTTAGATTGAGCTAGTTCTACCTTGAGGTAGAAAAATGGACTAAATGACCTCCTGAGCTGCTTTTCAGCCCTATTTTCTATGGGTTTTCTATTCTATTAAAAACATGTGAAATTTCCCTTAGCTCTCTTTCTTAAGAGGAAGGAGGGTAATTCAAGAGACAGAGTGTCTCCAGAGCATAGCCCTTATTAATTAACCTCATAAAGTAACCTGCAGTAACATTGTGCAATGCTGTGTACCCCCTCCAGTGCCTGTCCTACATAATGAGTGTCTCTGGCTATAGAATGTAGAGCTTGATCACAAAGATATTGGTATGTCCTAACCCCAGCCTAAATCAATGGGAACTGAGGTAAGTCATTAAGAATTGTCATCGGGCCCTTAGTCCAAAGCAGCAGCAAGGCATGCTTGGAGAATCAGATCACTTGCTTAAGCATTCAAAACAGAAGCAAATATCCATTCACTGCCTGTGGAAGATGCATCTCCTCAGGTCCAGAGCCTGCTTGTTCTCACATTTCCACCTAACACCAGAGGAAGGAGAAGCCAACTCCCCCTTCAGAGCAAAACCCACCAGGCATTTATACTGGGGATAACATTTCATGGTTGCTCCTCAGTCAGGATTGCTCATTTATGACTGTACAAAGATGCAAGACTGAAGAACCAACCTGTAAGAAAATGAATTCCTAATGGTTTCAGTTCTTCTTAGCCTGGTCTGCCCTATTTCAAAACCAAACAAAATTTAAATATTGAGTTATTTTGTTTCTTAGGGAAGTGTAGACAGAGCCTTAGGTACATGCCAGTGGCAGCCTCTTGCCTGAGCAATACTCTGTCTCTTCACTGTTCTCATCCCAGCTGGTAATAATCAGAACTGAGAGACTTAATTACTGTACCTTTCAATAAGGCTTTAATTTTATTTTTGTTCTTTCCACTGCAAGTGCCCATGAATCAGAGGGTCACTTTAAGCACAGAATCCAATTTAATTATATTCACAGGCATTTTTATCATTAAACAGGTCAACTTATTAAAAAAAAATAAAATAATAATCTTGATTGTGTGCAATGGAAAGCCTGGCAGGAAATCCAGAAGAGTTTCACCCTGAAAGGCCTCGCAGCCATTTGTTTGGATTTGTTTGCTAAGCGCTGGGCAAGGTCCCACTGAATGAACACAACAGCATTAAATGAAACCACATCTAATATTTAATTAGAAGTGGATTTAATGCTGACTTACTGACTGTTTTCATGGGAGTATTTACCAGCATTTGTACACTGGATGATAATCTGCTAATGAAAGGAGGGAATGAGAAAACCCACAGCAAAGGTCATTGACTGAGGATATGACTCTCTATTCCTGAACTGATTCTGGCAAAATCCCTCCCAAGTTGGAGTTATTTCATATGATCAGGTCCATTCTCCAGACAGGGTAAGGAAACTTTTTCAGATAGGACACTGTTTTAATTACCTGCCAGGGAGGATGTCTCTGATGGACTATCCTCATGTGAACCAGACCTGAACACAAGAATCCATGCTGTTCCTGAAAGACTTGATATGCAAGGTAGAAGACAGAAAAAAAATCTGGAGAAACAACATTTTTGACAGGAGAGAACAGAAGAGGCCTCTTTGAAAGCTATTTTCATGCTTAACTATTACACTTTGCTAATTAGCTTGGGTTTTTTCAAGGCAATCCTTTTGCCTATTTTTGCTCTCTTCTGGATGCAGCTATGCGTAACATGATGTCTGTGTGCTATTTATAAGGCTAAGCAGCCAAGTAATTATACATAACTGTGTGCTTTATATATCCTCTGCCTTTTTGCTCCCCATCTTCATTAACTTTTGGCTTTCTAACAGCTCAACAGGCCTAGAACTTACTTATTTATTTAACTGCATGGTCAATACTCATTTGCAACCTATTGTTACTTGTTTTCTGTATGTATAGCAAAGCATCAACTCAGCTACTTTAATGCAATGCAAGCAGTTGAGATTTTTACTGATTCCAATTACAAAAATGGTTTACTTTCATCTTTATGTCCTCACAACACAGAAAGGAAATCAAACTGCAGGGACAAAAAGCTGTCATAAAGAATTACCTTAAAGGAGCCTGTTTGCAAAGCCAGTACTTGAGAGCATATGGAACACTTCCCTAGTTCATCCAGGATTACTTTACCATACTGATAACAGAGAATCACAAACACACAGATATCTAAAATGGAGAAACCAGAAGCAATTTCTGTTCCTGGAAAAATAAAAGAGAGTTGCATTTTGCTGATTCATTAAGGCAGTCAGATAAAACAAGAGTAACAGTTCTCAGAATCCAAGACAATGTGTGGCATTACCATGACCCTGGATTCTCACATTTCATTTTCAATTCCCTTTTCTGTCTCAAAACAAACACCACACAGTTCCAGCCTTATGAAACTGTCAGAATTACAGACAAAACCAGAACCATGTGGATTTTGTTTGACATCAATTGTTGCTCATCATCCAAGTGGTAGCTGCTTTCAGAGGTTCCTAGGTGTTTGGCTTTTAGCAGAGAGAACTGATGCAACATGCTCCCTCTATAAAAAGTTTCTTCAAACAAGGATACATCCAATCACACAATGTCCTTCTCAAATCAGTTGTTGATGTTACTTCCTTTGCAGCTGCTATCTCTGACAAGAGATGTGGCCTTTCATAGCTACCTTCACACTCCCCTTCAGCTGATACCATGTTCAGACTGGAAAGAGCAGCAGGTTTGGTTGCAATAGGTTCATCTACTGCTCTCTGGGGATTTATTTTTGCTCAGATGATTCCATTCAGTATGTTCCTACACTGTTCTAGGCTACCCTAAGTTCTTTCAAGTTATGACCTAAGGAATAATATTACTCTCAGTCATAAAAAATTCCAGAACAAGCTTCATATGGAAACAAAACTGAAGATAATGGGGGGGGGGAGGGGAAACACCACCAAACCAATAGTAAAAAATACACCAACTTGCTCCTGCAGTGTCACTAAAATATGCCTTATAGTCTCCAGTTAGATTTCATACTGCCTACATTAATTTTCAAGGAATTAGATATTTGTTCACTGTATGTTTGGACACAAAAGCAGGAATAGTTCAAATTAGAACTTACAATTAGAAAAACCAGGGCTCCTTCCCAGGAATGGAAACATTGGAATTATTTAACCAGTCCAAGTGAGAATGAATTTGCAAACTTAGCTGCCTGTAAGAAATTACCTTTGCTCCAATCAGTGCATACCTTGGATTTATCCCTACATTGGTTTAGAAGCACATTTTTCTGGGCAAAAGCGTTTTCAGTCACATCAAAGTTCCTTTGAAAATTCTGACAGATAATACTACACTTTGCTATCTGAAGGTTTTGACCATTCCTTGTAAACAGAACGTTTTTCTACCTGCCCCTTCCTCCATTCCTTGTCTCAGGGACAGGAGTGCAGCCCTTGGATATTTAACTGCAATTTTCTGTATGAACTTTTCATCTTTTTTTGGTTACCAATTTTACAAATTCAGGAGGTAGCTTCATAACTAAGGTCATCACAAAAGAGATCCCACCCTGCATGAACACCACAGAACACGACTTAGTGCTTATGCTACCTCCTCCCTCTCCTGGCTCACTGCTCTCTATTTCTGCACCTGCCCCGATGCAACTTTTCTGCTCATGCACTGTCCCTTCTGTGACTCCATGGATCAGTTTGCCAAGTGACAGTGATTTGAATCCTAATCATGTCTTCCCTGTCACTCAGCACTTTGGAGGACAGTATCCCTGTCACCTCCATGTTAGTGAGGGAGCACATGAAGTACAGGAGCTTGGAGGCACAATATGAAGGCTGACCAGGATAAAGGAGCAGCAAAAGCAAAGCTCAACCAACAGATGGTGATAGCAGCAGGGTGGTGGCACTGGAAATGAGGGGCTTGCTTAAGACACAGCCCTCAATGGCAATGCTTTTACTCTAGTCCCTCATGAACACAGAGAAATATTCTGACATGCATTAGCAATATCTGGACTGTCATTACTTGAATTCCAGTGGAATTTCAAGGCATTGCTACTGTGCATGGCAGAAATGCTCCCTGCAATTTAAATACTGAAAATGTCAGGCAAAGGTAGCAGAAAGAAGGGCAAAAGAAGTTAGGTATTAATTGCTTGAAAAGGATAATGATTTGCCACCCAGGTTAGTTCCACAGTTTGGGAAGTGGATTTTTATTTACATCTTATTGATATTATTATGAAACTGGGACACAACAAAACATGAAGACATGGGGGGCAAAAAAAGGGAGAGGGAGCAACTTTCAAACACAGAGGCCTAAAATGCATCCAAATGATGCTAAAAGTGAGAAGCACCCAGACTGAGAAGCTTTTCTAATGGAATATTAGCCTTGCTGCCACATGTGTCAATCCCCTAAACACAGGGAAAGGAACAATGGGGCAATACCCTGAATACCAACTGCACTTGATGCAAAAGCAGCTGCAAAACAGAGAATGAGCTGATTTGACACATGCTAAAAATAAACAAATGGATCCATTGAGCATAGGAGAAACAACTTCTGTTTTCAAGTGAGAACATGAGTCCTGAAAAACAAAATTCCTGCAGAAATTCTTCATTGCATTTGCAGACTTTCAGCCACAACAGCTTCTGTGAAAAATGGGATTATAAAATCTCATGTGTGTGTGTGCATTAATAATTAGTGAGTGTAGAATGTATCAGCCATGCCACATCAAGAGATCTGTCAAACACCATACAGGTAACACGAAGAATATTGCAAGCTGACTCTAGACCACTTATTAAGACAATTTTAGATCATGTTTTAGATCATGCAGAAGTGGTAGATCCAACCTGTAAGCTGGAATTACTGCATCATTCCCTCCTATTAAATCTGTGAGGGCTTCTTGAAACAAGCAAATTATTTGGGATGCCTTGTTTAATGGAAATGTTGAAAAAAAAAAATAGACAGTAGCTAATCTTAAAGTTCTACTGAATTTCTGTTGCTATAACAACGTGTGAAAACCTTTTTCCTGTTGAGGACATCTGTAGCTATTTTTACATGCAACAGCTGGATTTGTCTGCCCGAATTTAACTCAGAAGACAAACTGTTTTAAAAGCTTATTCAAAGACAGCAAATAAGATAATGACAAATGTCAGAGTCCAGCAGGCTTCAGAGCTGAACAGTCTCTGGTACAAAACACGCACTACACGGCAAAACTGTAAAATGGGCAACAGTTTGATGAAAAGCAGTGAGAGTCTCACATCCCCCCCTGTGCACACACACCTCCTCCTCCCAAATTTGTCACTGGAATGACAAGGGCTCAACAAGTCTTCCAAATGAGATCTTTGATCTCAGGAGATAGCACTTTTCATACACTAAATTTGGGTAAAGTTTACCAATCCAAGAGAGCACCAAGAAGCTGATTTGCAGTTTCCTGTAGACCAAAGCATGTCAGGCAGCTGGAACAGAACATGTGACAATATAACAGTTAATTATTCCCATCTTTCTCCACAAGTTTCTCACACAATAAAACCAGCAAATAAAACCAGCATTGACTGTGCAGCCTCCTCCAAAACAACATGGAATGCTGAGCTATCTCAGCCCCTTGCACAATTAGGCGATGAGGAATTTTGCCCCCAAACCATAGGATACCTCTAAGACTGGAAGTAGAAATTAGGAGCTCAGACAACTAGGCAACACAAAAATTGACCTCTAGAGAAGATAATTGCATTGCAAAATTCCCCTTTATACCATGCAGCAATGTATTTATTATCATTGCCCCATAATTTAGAATATAATATCGTTATAATGAATTACTGAAGTGAATTGTTCATTCCCTGTGAGGCTTAGGAAAGAAGGAATTATATCCTAGTGCTTATTACAAACCATTTCTCCCATACATGGCACAGCTTTGCAGAGCCTGGTGAAACCCATAGCCCTGCCTACATCAGGCAGAGGCGAGCTCCAGCGGTGCAAAGTCTTTCAGAGGATAAGGAGCCGCAAAAGGCTATCTGCATTCCTGACAAATGCTCTCCTACTGTTTCCAAAGGGACCTGTTCTGAACTGAAATCACAAACAAAAACTAGCAAACTGACTCCACTGAGGTGCTGGGAATGTGCAATGCATACATTATAAACAGGCAACAGCTGCATGTGTGCCTGGTGCACAGGGATTAGAAGAAGAAGGTTGGCTCGATTTTTTGAACACAAAAGATGTTGTGAGCAGGGCATGACATTTTGTTAAGAGGGTCCCCTATCTTTTTTCCTTTCAGTTCTGATTTTAGCTGTAAATAGGTAATTAGTGTAAATGCATCCAACGCCTACACCACTCCTAAAAGAGCCCAGAATTGTTCATATTGCATCTGCTGATCAATAATTACTAATGTCATGCAGAGACAGGTAAATTGCCACTGCTTTAGCCTAGGACATTTCGCGTTCACACAAACGCCCACAGTTTAAGGCAAGAGTTCACAATGCAAAAAGCAAAACCAGTCCTCATTTTTTTTCTCAGTAATTGTCTTCCAGCTGATTGCCAAACACATTAAAATTGCACACCTCCATACTGGAAAAGCTCACTGGGTATGACTTGGAGGCCAAGATGATTTACAGCCCAGTGGCAGACAATAGTTTTGTTGACACTTTCTACGCTGAATTTATTGGAGAGCTTCCTGAAGAGAGGAGAAGTATTCAATTACCCAGTAAATAGCAAAGAACATGTTTGCTGTTGCTGTTCTTCCCTTGGACAGGAATTCCATACTTTGAAGCGTGACCTTCCGTGCAGACCTACTGGGGTCTGTATTTAAGCTGTATGCTGGAGAATCGGACACAGCTTAAGAGTGATTTCCATGCTGCTTAATGTACAATGCATGAAGCAGCACAGAGAGGATAAACCAAATGGCCCAAGGCAGTAGTTTCTCCACAATTCTCCAAAAGAACAAAACACAGTAAGATTAAGAGCAGAGATCTGAAACAATTGAAATCCAATGTCTTGAAATGGTACCGAGATGTCTGCTGGGATACCCTGGTAGTTAAGTAACTCTCTGAACTCTGCAAGACTGATGATATACCTCCATGCTTTGCAAGTTGTTGGTAAGGAAATAAAGAGAAATAACACAAAGAATAAAACTGTCTTGGAAGGCAGCCAGGACAACGCAGAGCACTTCTGCTCCAGGATTCATGATCCGTGTGCAGGCTAATCTGAAGGGCCACCCATAAAATTGGAGATCACAGTGTTCTGCATTGATCTTCAAGATATGAGGCCAACATACCCAGCAAAGCACACATAACTTAGAAGTGTGATGTAGTGGGCAACTTACTTGCACAGGGCAGAAAGCAACATATTTGTTAAGATATGGCAAAAAACAAGTAGTTCAAGCAACTTAAAGAATTTGAGAATGACCTTGTGTTAATCAGGTTAGCATGCCCAAGGGAGTGGGAGGGAAATCTCCTTACTTAATAAGATCAGTCTTGATTTTAGAGATAATAGGGACATAATTACAAGTTGGCGAGGATGATGTGACCTCCAACCCACCTTTTAATCCTCATCTAGAGACACTTAATGAAGCTAGTGAAAGTGGAAAATAAAATGGAGTAAGGAACAATGATCGGTGTCAAAGTCCAGTGGAGAAGCTTCACTAACGACTATCCCACATTGTGTTCAACTGGAAGAAACACTTTAACACCACACAAAGTGAGATCTGCATCCAGTGAAACTTTTCAGTGCAAACCAAAAGACTTCAATATATTCCCAGTTTAACACACATAAAATAAGAATGAAGGTGACAGAAAATGAATTGGCCTTTCTTTGCAGTAACCTTCATAAGCAGCATACATCTTCCCAAGTCACCTTCCAAAAGGAACAGCCTTATCTGTCTACCATTTATATTTACTGTGGCTATTACAGTGGGTTTTGGAAGCAAACTCTCAGCAATCAGTCTTCCAAAACACAATAGGACTTGGCTCTGGCACAAAGGGATACATACATCTGCAACTGTGCAGGTGCTACCATCTGCTCGTGTATTGGAATCTGTAACCACAAAAATCTGTTGGTACAAAACTCTTTCAGCTACTATAAATACCTTTGGTTTAACACTTTGGTAATTTTATGAGCAATGTTAAAAAGTGAACAGCAAGAGTTATGCACAAATACCAGAAAAAAAATACATCCCATAACAACATGGTCTTCCCAACTGACTTCCTGACTGGTTGCAAAGAGAATACTTCTGTCAACAGGGACTGACCTTGATTTAGGCCTCAGCATAGAATCATGGAATTGCTTTGGTTGGAAAAGGCCTTTAGAATCATCAGGTCCAACCATTATCTGCCTCTACCACGTCTGGTGAGTCTTCTGATAGAAACGGCTCTTGAGCTTTCAGCAAGTATCTTGCTCATGTAAAGACGCCCAGCATCCAAAATACCTGAGTGACACTGATCCCCCACGTGCTGAAATTCTACAAAGTTACCTTTAATAAACATGATCAGTTGTTTGTATGACCAAAAGAACACCAAAACATTACTAAATCTCTTTACTACTAAACCCCTTTACCGCTATTTTTACAAATGGATCGATTAATACTGAGCAATGAACAAACAAAAGAATTCTAATATAGTGACTTGCAGATGGTATGGCTCTCCCTTCACAATTACTGCAGGATTCTCAAGCTGAAATCAGAAGTTGCTACATAAATTTTATGGCATTTAACACATCTAAGGTGTAAATAAATTTAAAGCAGAAACAGCAATAGAAGATAGCTTGGGGGGAAAATAAATCAATAAAAAGCCATGAGATTTCACTCTGTCCTATCCTTCAAGTCACAAATAATCTCTCCAGAGATACATACACACACAGAAAATTAAATTAATGCTTTCATCAAAGTGACAAGTGTGGTTAAAAATAATAAAATTAAGCTCTTTGAATCAGAGAGCACTGCCAAAAGGTGCATCCGCTGCAGCCTGCCACCGACAGCACAGCCTCGCCAATCTGCCTGCTAAGAACATGACTTAATGAGCAGAGAGTGTTCTTAAGCCTGCCGTGTCTTTCCCAAACCATCACCTCCTGTCAGAGCTCAGGGAGGTGCTGGCAAGCTTCTGCTCCGTGCTCTTTGGCTGGAGTTTGAATTGCTATGATAAATGTCTACACAGTAATAAGAAGAAAAACCTGTGGAAAATGTGAAGACTGTGGGCATGTTCCCTGGAAAAAAAACCTTAGTTGATTACAGCAAGTCATAAGCAATCTTGACCTATGAAGACCTTACTGAGAGAAATCAAATCTGTTCTTCCTACTATCACTTCCAATTTATACTCATTTCAGCATCAATCCAACAACCAAAACAAAAAAAGGGACAAAAGAGGGGAAATAAAACATTTATTCTGCTGGAAAAATCCTAAGGCACTACAGAAAAGAGTTTTTCTGTTGTTATAGAAACACAGAAAGCACAGGCTAGGAAAAGGAAAAGTGAATAAAGAAGCAATCTGAACTGCAAATACAAACATGTTCTGGCTTCCTGGAAAAAGTCCTTCCGAAGGATTTTGTTGCTGCTGTGGATACCAAGCAACTGCAAACTCCAAATTCTTCCCCACAGGAACACAAATAAAAAAACTGAAATCCACTGTAACAAAATCATAAATAGGACATGGAATAATTAAGCAGGCAGAGGTAGCAAAGTGGCATTTTCAAACACACCAAGAAGGAGTTTGCTGAAAATGCAGTAACTTGCCGGTTTAAGTAACCAATGGAGTGGTAAAAAAGGAAAAGATCCTGCATTTAGCTGGAGAAAAAAACCAGTTCTTTGTTCCCTCCCCACATTTGTATCTGTATGTCACATACATTGAGCAGGTAGCCAAAAAATCATAGACTCTGCCATGGGCAGAGCCACCTCCCATTCCTCCATCCTCTGAACCATAAACTACTGATTAAAAATTGGTTGAGTTCTTTTATATGGAGAACATGTAGAATAGAATGTAGAAGTTGCTATTACCTGTTAACCTATTGTCCTCTGCACATAAAAAAAGGTTAAAGTATTGCTTGACACAGCCCTGAGTTACTTCAAGAAATGATGGTAAATAATTGTACACACGTAACTGATTAGTAAAAATTTGGCTTTAAAATCCTCACTGTGTCTGTAGCTAATGGTTTAGTGAAATGGCACAAATCAGTTGTGCTGATGATGCAGTGTTCTTCGACATCTGGATCATCTACACTGGTCAGGTATCACAGAACCACTCAGTGAAAATAGGGTGAGAGCTTATGACAGATCCTTTATTGCAGAGTACAGGAAATTGGCTCTTACTCTGTAGCAGGAGAACATGTGCATGGATCTTGGGATCTAACTGAGAACACCCTTCCACCACCTGAGAAATAAGGAAACAGGTTTTTCACTTGTAGCAATAATGACATACTTATGTAAATGAACAATGAAAGACTATGACAGAGGATTTGTCATCCTTCCTAAATATTTGAGAAGCAGATTGTAAGTGAATCCCCAATGGGTTTAGCACCAAGGGGTGTTTTGGTCAAATATCCTGACTGCTGATGGAACAACAGGAAATCAGCTGCACATCCAAGCAGCACGTTTGCAGGTAAGCTTATCTTTGGAAGCAGTTTCTATTCCTCACCAAAACAAAACACCTAAAGTCCTCAGGGGCAATAGACCACAGAGTTCACATCATGGACCCAAAGACTCCTAAATTCATTCTGGAAAGAAAACCATTTTTAGTGTAGTCATCTATCATTCACCCAGCTCAGTAGCTTTTCACTCCCTGCAGGGCAAAATCTCTTCATCCTTGCTTCTGTCATTTTAGCCCACGGAAGGGAACAAATTACACACCTGAAAACACTGCTGGTCCTTTATTCTTTCCTGGATCAAATTTTTACATAATTTTGTGACTGAGAACTCTCAACTTGGACATCTGAACTGTGCTGACAGTAGCAGTATCTGCTAAGAAAAAGCCAATAAACCTTTCATGCATATGCACATGAACATGCATAAGCAAAACCCAGCAACAGTCACATAAATGTTACCATTGCAGTTATAGAAAGTGACTGAACTGCACTAAATTAGGATTGACTTTGGCTTGCTGGTTCTGTGCACTTGCACACATCTTTACCTCCATCTTTACTGATGCTCTTCATCGAGAAGTAAACATTAGAAACATGGATGTTATCAGGAGCTAATAGGAAGGTTTTGGGGAAAAAAAATCCAGGTGACAGAAAATTGGTGAAGCACTTTACCCTGTGCCTTTCCAACATTCTTTAGCAACACACACAAAACCAAGTCACTGTATTTATGGCAAGTGACACAATAAAATCTTGTCACATCTCTTTGACCAACTGTATTTCAAGAAATACTGCTTCAAATGCTAAGCTGCAGTGGAAGACCTTGTTGAATGTCCTGGTGGCTACCTGTTTGAGAGATCTACTGCCAGTTCACAGCCAGGAGAAGGATAATTGCAGCAGAGAGCCCTGGGGGAAACGGTTACAGAGCACTATTTAATTTGGGCCAAGTCAAGATTATATCCTTGCTGATACCCTGTCTCTACTGCATAAAATCAGCCCCAATCTCTGCCATGAAACATACAATACACTGATTTCTCCCTAATTAAGGATGAAGTACAGAAACAACATTTGATTGTTGTTTACCTTTCGACATCTGTTGGCCTCTGTCAAATACAGTGATTTGAAAAAAGGGAAGAAACCTCACTAATTGCTCTTAGAGCTGTGTGAAGAGTTTAGGCTTTCTGTTTCTGGGCTTTTGTAGGGAAGAGCTGTGTTTCAGATGTAGTGTGTGTTGCTATGGTAATTATTATTTTACTGAATGATATACATTCAGAACTGATTTCATATTGTCAGACAGCAATTAAACAGATTACACTGTGTATACTCACAACTCTGAAATATTTCCAATTTGGTTTAAATTTTAGGGCATGTGAAAAGCACTGGCCTGGCAGTCCTGGAAAATGAAATCCTAATCCAAAGGGCAGCTCCAGCTGTACAGGTTTTCTCTTACCTCCCCAGTGGTCTAATCACAGGCCAACACATCTTGGGAGCAGAGATGCTGAAAGACATTTTGGTGCCTGAAGTCAGACAATGATTCCCTGGCTCCTCACAGCTACAGCCATCCCCTGCTCATTCTGCTGCAGACATGAAACCTGTCCTTCCATCTGGAAGCAGCTGTAGCACTAGCTACAGTAACCACCAGAAATCAAACAGGTTGGCTTCTATCTTCCGTTATCACAAAATGCCAGGAAAAGGTTTTCAGTTGCTAACCACTGACAAAACCTACTAAAGGAAGACACATGAATCTTCTTATCCTTCAGTCCCTTTTGCCACCACACAACCTCTCAGGACAGAACACTGCTCTCAAAGCAGGCAGACATCCATACAGCATCTGCTGCAACACTGCATCCTGGTTTTGTTACCAGGAGACCTGTACAGCAGAACCAAAGCATAAGGTACTCACTCTTATTCACAAACCTATCACACTGATTCCAGATCCAAGACATGCTTTACACTGACAACCACAGTTTCCAGACTTACCTACTCCTCTCAAGTATAAAACTTGAAGGTACAGAAACATGAAAGCATTTAAGGAAGAAAAACAGGAAACATCACAATTTAATTTTCCTGGGACTCTAACAAATGATGCTGAAATTTGTGTAACCAAACCCACAAAACCCTTTGGAATTTTACTTGCTGTGCCTCCTCTTGGCAAAGGAAGAAATGCTAGGGGCAAAGACAGGAAATCAAGAAAGCCCAGGCTTTTGCTTAGCTTTATTACAGCCTTTCTTTGGTAAATCAATCAACTGCAGAATCCCATTTTTCCCTGTGCTAAGGAATAACTCAAGACAAAATTTAATACATGTGAGTAAGGACAGTCAGGGAGATGAATGATGAGTTTGAAAACTCATGGATGAAAAATACTAGAAAAATGTACAGAACTGTGAGGATAGAAAGAAGCTGTGGAGCTTCTGAACAAAGAACAATCATCTCTGAACAAACAGCAAAGTCAGTGCCTGCCTCTTTTCTAGAAGCCCTTGGCTGGAGACATGCAGTAATACAGACAAAACCAGGCTAAATCTTTAAGCTTCATGGGAGGGACACCTGAGAGACACAGGAACAGCAAGGAAAATTACAAGATGTTATTTAATTATCCATATATTTTCTTGGTAATTTTCTACACCAAGTAAATTATTTTCATAGGTTGACATATTACAATTGGGAGCTAAGAGATCAGGAATGAGTCAGCAGCAGAAGGCTGATGGAAACATTAATCTTGAAGAAAGAACTAAAGGACAAGAGGAAAACAGTATCATTCAAGATCAGAGAAAATATAATGGGCACAGAGGGTCTGACAGAGGAACTGACTGATTGCTGCATAAGGGAACATCAGCCTGTGACAAGCTGGGAGGGCACAGGCCATAAACAGAGGACAAAACCCAAACACTAAAATAAGGTGGAGCCTTCAAAATTAAGATAAAATTAATTCTGACTTCAAAAGGAGATCACAATTTACCCAAAGGAGGTCATGTCATGGCAACAGGACTGGAGCAATTGTGGAGTATTTTCTGTTTCTCTTAGTGATAAGGAATCAACATCAGCTAGTCATTTCACTAGCGGCATTTCAGACAGCTCACAAAGGATTTGGCATTCATGCAGGAAAGTCTTGACTTATCTTCCTGTCCCAGTTCCCAGCCTTGTGAACAGTGGAGGTTTGTATGCCATCAGCATATCAGTAAAATATCTCATTTGCTCACAACAGCATTCACTACCTAAAATCACTAAAGACTTCTGGATGCCTTTTAGATCAAGCTGTCATGTTTGCAAAAGATACTGTGCTGGGTATCCCTGACATATGGTCAGAATAATTTGGGTTGCTTTCTTATATACAGTCCTGGTTCAAGGAAAATTTACTATATGAGGATTATGGAGGGGGAAAAAAAATATATGCAGAATGAACCAGCATTCAGTTCCAAGGGAACCTGAAATACAATGTTAATTTTAATAGATATTCAAACTGTCTGCTGGGCTTAATATTCACACTAATTATGACTAAACCAAACCGGTGATTCTCTTCCCTATGTGTTTGTCTGGAGAGAACAGGGGAATACAAACAAGGTTGCTTGCATCCAGACCAGCAGCTGCCAAAAGAGCTCAAAAAAAGGAAGCAGAGCTGCAATTTCTGCATCTGGAAAAAAGAAAAGGCAAACGGTTAACGAAGGACAGGATTCCACCAGATGAGTTTATTAGAGCACATAATCCCCAGCTTTCCAAAAGGGCCACAACATTAAAATTCAGTGGAGAAGGAACAGATCATTCCCAAGACAAGACTGGCAGCTGAAGTAGAAGTGAGATGGTAGTGATAGTAATGCCCCTAACTTTCTCCTTAAAATGGCTCTATCAACATCCTTCAGCCTTTGCCTAGTTAACTCGCAACTAGCACGTGTGAGGCTGAACTAAAAGTTATTTTAGGAGCCAACTGGAAAGCAAATTCAGCCTTTTTAAAACTGTTTTCTGTGGTTTAAGACTGTTTCCATGGAGAGACCACAGCACACGAACATCTTTAGGCCAAGTGCTTTGCTTGCAGGCTTATCTGAATGAAAGCACCACAGCAGGAAGGATAATTGAGGCCAGTTGTTTAAAATTCATGGGCATTCTCCTATAGTTAACTTAGGAGCAACTTATTTTCATTATTTTGATCTGTTAAGCATTTAAAAGTTAAGCAGGGCTACATAAACCTTCTCTTAAATGACACATCTTAATACAATATTTACTTAGGATCGAATAATGGGCCTTGCAACAATGTCATAGCAAAGTGGCAGGCAAGATTATACTCCAGAGAATGTAAAGGGATGCATATGGAGGGAAAATGTCCATCTTAAATTCACAGACGCGCCAGTGGGTTCCGTACTATAGCCACTTGGGAGAAACAGCTTGTAAGTTATAATAAATAGGGCTATTAAAAAGCCAGGTTACTCTTCACTAAAGGAAAAGAAAGCATTTAAAATGGCAGTAATTATTAGGAACAGTGGAGCTGTTATTCTGCTTTACAAACCCTGAGTGCGCGTGCAACTTGAATCTATCTCTGGGATCTCAGACCAGGTTTCTTTCCTTACACCTTACTGCTCCCAGCACATACACATGCAGAAAAAGCACAGAAAGGAGCAGCAGAAATGATCAAAGAAATGGAACAGCTGCTCTTTGAGGGACAATTAAGAATTCATATTGTTTTTAAAAGTCACTTGAATGCACTTCTGAAAGAGAAGCAACCTAGTGGACATGCTCTATGGCCTTACAAGGCAAAGCCAAAATTCAGCCTTTGCCCCCCCAGAATGTTTTATTTGGCAACATCTTTCTCCCTGCACAGCTCTGAAGACTATATGAACACTGCTATACGTGTGCAAATATTTTGGACAATTTCTGAATTAGCTTGCAGCTCTTCCAACAGGTAGGCTTAGGTTTTAAGTTCACAGAATCACAGAATGCTAGGTTGGAAGAGATCCCAAGGATCATCGGCTCCAACCTTTCTAGGTGACAGCGTAAGTTTAAATGAGATGGCCCAGCAGCCTCTCAAGCTGAGTCTTAAAACAGTCCAATGCAGTTCACATTCCTGAGATCCCACAACACACAACAACTGATGCATGTTAAATAACACCTCTGTCTTCTCTGAAGCTGACAAAACTATGTCTATTTTGTACTGTGGAACATGAAGAAACAAATACAAAGTGGATCAAAAAAATGTTAATAGGCATTTTGCAGACACAAGGCTCAGAGTCCAGGAGCTAATGTTTGAACTTGAACTACTGATAGACATTTATGTAAGTCCTGAGGACATTTTCAGAGTACCATAGATCATGACAATACAATTACCACTCCTTGTTCAGCATGTTGAAAATAAGCACAAGAGGCCTGTGATGAATTACATACACACACTCCTTTGCACTGGCACCTCAAATTCTTCCAGGCCACCAACAAAATAATCTGTGCTTTATCTACTTAACCCCTTTGGGGGCAAGATAGCAGGCAAGAGGGAAACACAGACTATAGAAAAGATGTTTTTAACCATACTCCTGTACTCTTACAACCCAAGCCCTGAGATACAGTTTCCCTCCCCTGCGCTCATCCCATCATGTGAATTGCTGGCTTAATCTGTTTCACCTGATCTAATCACTCATCTTATGGGGCTGTGAGCTACCTTGCAGTCCAATTTAAGAGCCTTCACCTTCTCTTTTATTTTAGTGCCCCGAATTGTTCATTCTATACCTGGGTTAGAAGGACATCTACACACTTTTCCCAGGACAGAACAGTAATTTAAAACCCGAATGGAGGAAGTAGGACAGCAAGAAAATGCTCTCTGGCAAGTGAGGATGCTGCCACTTGTACTGGTTCTGCTCCTGGCTCTCCCATTCATAATAAATGTCAGTGTAAGGTTTTTGTAACCCAGTGCCAAATCAGACCAGCTGATACTCAGAAGAAAATAGCTGAGTCTGAGAACATTTGCTATAGCTAAAGAAACTCCAAGGCATTTAATACAGAACATTTACCTTTGACTTCAGAACCTCTGTATACATGAGAGGAACAATTTCTGCTGACATTTTCCATAGCAATGCTCTTTTCCATTACAAATGCATCATGTTCTTTCCATTCTTATGCATAAAGAACAATGACCTTAAAAGCAACATTTCAATTTACAGGGAGTTTTAACTAGTAGGATCAGCACACCCAAAGGAGTATGATGTTAAAATATTATTCTCTTGAACTTTGCAAAACACAGAGAGGTAGCAACACGAATAACAAACACTTCACCGATTTAATACACACGCACTGCAGCGAGATGTTTTTGCAAGTAAAGGTTAATTTGTTTCTCCCTGCACAAATTAAATGGATAATTAACAGAATCCATATTCACTCATTCAACCCACATTTCCTGGAGATGAGCAGTGGGACACAGACACAAAATGACCAGATTTTGACGGGGTTCTTTGACCTGCATTTCTCGGACTAATGAGGAATTATCTAGTTAAGAAGCAAACGAAGGAAGCCATGTGAAAGGAATTCCAGCCTACCAATTGCCATTGTCATTCACTGTATTATGACAAACATTTCTAAACGCTGGCAGACATCTTCCATCCACTAACTCCAGACTTGCACATTATGCATCAATCAAAAATCACTGTTTTATTATCAATATACAGTACAATAGAGACAGATAACACCTGTCTTTTCTTTTAGAATAGGAACCAGCTCTATGTTGCAAACACTGGTAAATGAAAGGAGGACACTGATGAGCCACAAAAGTCACTCCCAGCCAAGATCCTGTAAACAAAGTATGGCAGCAGAAGAGAAATGGAAACGTTAATTTATTTTACTTCTTGAGATTCTGGATGCGATTCTGCCGTTTGATTGCATCTCTGGGGATAAACTCAAAAGCCAGACAGGCTTGCTTTGTCACATTCCTCCTCTGGAGAATTCTGGAAAGGAATCTATTTGCACCATTGCAGGCTGAAAAAAAAAATCTGAATCAACAGTGAGTTGCTCAGCTACTTCCTGACTCCAAGAGAAGTGAATCAAGAAGACACTGTGTCTTTTACCCAACTGTAACAATTGCTCTCAGCAGATTTTACACACTCAAAAATATATTTATGATGCCTCATTAGGTTGGCAAGATGAATAAACACCATTAATCAACATTTATTTTACTAGATTTAACTGCTATTACCCTTGAGTTGAAAAGGAAATTAAGAACAATGTAGGCTTGCAGCAGCTATTTGCCCAAGGGCTTTGCTGTATGGGTGAAAAACATCAAGAGGGGTTTTGGGTAGGGAACAAGAATTATTCACCTGCTTTAAATGTTCTTTTTAATAGACATCTTAGAGATAGCTAAGGATATAAGGTGCTGCCATCTTCATAATTAAGAATGTCAAAAGTTCATGGCACCTGTATCAAGAGAGTGAAAGTGATGAGCGTCCACTCCTTTGGAAAGCAACAGAGATAACATGAACCGGTGGCATTGGTCTGGTACTTCATATGCAATTGCCACTACCACATCAATCACCAGCAGAAGTTCCACCAGCATGCAATTGCAGATAAGCACTGACTGGGGAAGAGGAAGCAGGGACAACAGGAAGCTGAAAGAAGCCCCGAGCTAACCCCTGGTACTGCAGTTGGCAGAAACCGTTCTGAGCTTTAACAGGGGGCTTCAGTTTTAAGGGAGAAACAACAGCCTCTGTCAGCCCTGAATTCAAATACATATATTTACAGAGCCTGTGTCTGTGCGTATGCATTTAAGGTTAAAATAGCAAGCAGACAGATGTTGATTTATGGGAAGTTAGAATTAAAACAGCCTACTTGCTGATTACACCATTCAGCACTAGGCTGTTTTGTCCTATTTGACATCATTTTTTTATTGCTGAATGCTAGAACATTGTCTCATCTCCAACATATTTTAATACCACCTTCATAACGCCACAAAGGTACTAACGACCAGAACATTCCAAGCGTCTATATTAAGACCTTCATCGTGCAAAAATAACAAAGGGAGCTCTGTCTGTGCTGCCTATCTGTAGATAGGTAGCCACAACCCCAAAAGCCTTCATCTCTTTGTCTTGTCTCCAAGACAATACTGAAATGTCCCATGTTACCAAATGATAAAATTAAAAAATACATATATGTCTGGGCTTAGGTTATACCATGTTAAAAGCTCAGCATGATTTCATTAAATAGCTACATCTGCTTTGTTTGATATTACAATCACAGATCTTACTCTTTCTGACAATACATAATCCAAGATATTTGGCACTCTATCAACAATTCCAGACTTGGAAGGATTATAAATGCACTGACAGTTAAATGGAGTTAGAGTTCTCTGCAGAAGACAGATAAGTAGCACATACTCTTTGATAAGTCCTATCAGACCCACACTCTGACAGGAATTCCTTTACAATTCCACTAAACCTCACGCTATGAACCTCATTATGCACACTGCCATTTGCCCCACTAGAGGCTGAACTCCCTTGCCACCAATAAATAGATTCCATTTCTTCCCCCAATTATATCCACACTGCTTTATATTTCAGATTCAAAATAACTGATCAGGCTTGGTGGGAGGGGGAGAGGATGGAATGCTTTTTTAATAGCATGCAGAGATCTAGTCAGGATGCTTAATCTGGTTAGCTGTAAGACGAAAAGCTGTCTGGTGGCTTTGTGACAAAGGAATGAGGCTCTGTAGTACAATGCAAACACCTTGCTTTAAACGTTTACAAACAGTAATCTCCATCATTTGTGCAGAGTTACTCTGTTGAAAGGAGTTTCTGTAGAAACATTACAGCTGGGCGGCAATTAAATCTTAGATCTTCGGTTGCAGTAAATCTCCTGAATGCCAGAGTTTTACAATATAACTACCCACATAGGCACACACACAGAGAGCATCAGGATACGTGCCAGTACTGTTCAGTAAGAGCAGATCTAAGCTGACTGAACTTCTATAGGAATACCATGATGCTAGCTTTGGTAGAATTCCGTCATGCTTTTACTCCCTGAACTGGATGCTACATCATTGCAAAATCCATTCTGAAGACTCTTTTTGCCTTCAATATAATTTGGTAAAATAGCAGAGCTCTAGCAACAAAAGCATTCCTGTATGTGTAATGAAGATCTCAGATCAAACATCTCCACAGATTCACTTGAAATAGCTGTATTATAATTTCCTAGATTATTACCTGCCAAAGCTCAGTGGGTGGTCTCTGACGGCCTACGCCATCAGGAATCCCAGGTTCTTAGAATCCTGTCATATCTGTCTGCATCCACCCCCTCAATGTTTCCAGTTTCCCTTCTTCTGCTTCAGAAAGTAATTCCCTTGGTAGCTGTCACATTAAGATATTGGGATACAGTCCTCCCGCTGCACTTTTGGATTCTAACTGAACCTGACTGTCAGGTTCACTAAAAGAAAGTGAGTAAAACCTGCTGCAGTGCCTTCAGCTAACGAAAGTCAATGTCTTATTTCAACCCTTAATGCTGATCAATAACTTCAGCAAAACTCATCATGCAGGTAGAGAGATGAGCAGAATTCATATTCAGTGTGGCTATTCAGGATTATATTCCACCTGGATTTGTTCCTTCACGTTTAGATAGGTTTCAGAAAGAGGGAGATGACAGCTCAGTGTTATCACAGGAGCAAACTGGGCCAAGTTTAAGAGCACAGTGAAAACTGGAAATGGGTTTCAAGACACCTGTAGTCAAACCAGCTTTTAACCACGTATTATCACTCTACATCTATTTTTAATGCAAACAGGCATTCAGTGAGGTGCCTCATACACTTTGTTGAGTCTATTCCCTGCAGGTGTCAAGGCCTAACTCCTGCCTGAAGCATCACCTGACGCTTCACATCCTCTTTTATACTTAGGGCACGTAAAGCTTATTTATGTCCATATGCTTTCAGCACAAGAGCTTACACAGAGACACCAACATACCAATTAACTGATTTTATATCTTCCAGTGTGTTTACAAGCATGTTATTTTTAACTAAGGAAACTAATTTGAACTCACTGCTAAGCATGGGCTTGTTTACTTTCTTGGCTATAGTAAAAGCTGTCATAGACAAGATCTAGGCTGTGTATTTGTTTGCTTTATTTTTTTATTGAACACTATGCCTTGGCCAATAGTTTGCAAAGATAAAATCATCTGAAAGATATTTGCAAGTATGATATCAAGGGTAACACTTCCTCAAGTGCTTTGTCTGCACTGCCATTTTTTGGAGCCTTCCCAGTTTGTTGTTCCCACCAGTGTTATGTTAAGGGTAGCAACTTTAGACAACTCACTGCAAAATTTCTTTATCGTGTCACTTACCCTTGCACTGTGAGACTAACAGCTTGTATTTTCTACTTACACCAACACTAGTAGTCTCTACTGTTTTCATGGATAGCACTGTAATGGTTTTATAACTACACACAGAAAACAACAGTAAAAGTTACAGCCAAATTAATCAGCTACCAGTGCTGCTTCAAAAATGTATTGCCTTATGATGTGTATATTTTTTTGGTATTTCTCAGACTACTACTACAACAAATGAATAATTAACCTTTGCAAGCAAACAGAGCAACAGCATTCTCATACCATTAATTGCATTCACACAGCAGACTTGTGTAAATTTGGACCCAAGAGGTGGAAAAAAATAGATTAATCTGTGCAGCAAAAGAATACTTGTGAAGTGCTTTCTGGCACAGGATATATCCAAGCATCTAGACAAGAACATGGAATTTAGAGAGTTAAGAATATAATTAATGCAGATGAACTCCTTATTTTAATATTAAGTCAACCTCTCACTCCACACTTAATTTCTGCTGGCAGCAAGCAGAGTACCAGATCTCTCACATACAAGAAAGAACAAATCTACCAATTACCAGTTCTGCTTACGTATCAGAAAGAACAAATCTACTAATTAGCACTTCCATCCAAACTGATGTATTTGGATGGGTAGGGCTAGTAGATTAGCTGCAGTCTTTGACTTTTGAAACTAGGAACATTGTCCTCACAATCTCTTAACAAGCAGCACCCAAGTTCATTAACATCAGTTTCTTGGGTAGCGTGCTATGTCAAAGTACTTCTTGTTTTCAGGAGACTCCTAGACTATGACAATTTCTTATTTCCCATTTATAAAATAATAAAATACCATGAGAAGAACCTGAGAGAGAATGATAGAGTTACCTTGTCAAATTTCTCCTGGAGGCATAAAAGCATCTCTAGCTGGTTTGAACACAGCCACACTGGCTGAACACAACAATATGAACCACCTATTTAGCTTGCCAGCCGTTCTTTGTCATGGAAGAAGCTTTCAGCACTGCTAAAAGAGGATGGTGGAACCTGAGAAAGATTACAGTTTTCTAAATCCATAGTAATAACACTAAATCTGTTGCACTATAGCTGCTTTTGACAATTAGGTTACTGAATTAACAAATATGGTTCAGGGAAAGGGGAAAAAAAAAAAAGGAAAGTGTTGTTTTCAGCCAGGAATCAAATAGAATGGAGTTTTTCACCTTGGAGAGGTGAGCTTTCATTGATTTCAGCTGTCCAGACTTTAAATGGAACTGATTATGCTATTAGGTTCAATCAACATTTTACTCAGATGTTTAAACACAGCCCATTAGGTATGAAGCTAGCAGGTGAGTGACTACAAGAGTGAGCATGCTGGCAAGCCCTTTTAGCAGTGCTTTAGCTGATCTGATGTTTTGAATGGTCTAAATCACTCTCACAAATATTTGGTTTTCATTCTTTTCATTTGATACTGTTTCTGTTGCATTTTTTCATTCTGCCTCTTTATATCCTTAAAGTGTTCATTGGTAGACTTCTGTGACTTAGATTTCCTCTGCTACAGATTCCATCACCTATCTCCGTGAAGAACAATTTTTCAGGGTTTGAGTGATGAGAATTATCTTACTTAGACTTGAAGAATTTTTTTTGAAGCTTCAAATTGCCTGTCATTATAAATGTAAATATATAAAGGAAAGAAATTGGCTATCACAGGCAGAAAAAGAAATAATCTCTCAAAAGCAGTCTGGAAGACCCCATATGTTTACTCACAAAACAAATCTGAAAGGCAAATGATGAAGTATTTATAGTGTTAATACCAGTGGTGAGATTTCAACAGCCTTTTTTACAGCTAGACAATCTTCTGAAAGACAGCACCAATTTTCATTACAGTCTGTTGATGTGCAAAAGGGTCCAGGTTTCACCTGATGGGCTAACAGCTCAGAAACACCCCAGACCAGCACAGGCTCAATCACTTACTGCAGCATATCTCACCTAACCTTTTCTTACAGGGGAAAAAAACAATTCTGTAAAGTGGATGAAATTGTGGCCCAGAGGAAGCACTGGAGAATTATGGTTCTGAAGGGTACTTTCAGGATGATACCAACTTGTGCAATTTCTTGGCAGGCTTTGCAGTATTTTTGTTTCTCACTTCAAGCTTCAGCTATTTGAAACAACTTTCCAATTTCAGATTATAATAATAATCATCTATGTATTATATATTCTGTAATTGCTTTTGTCTATTTAATATAGAACTACATTAAGAGACACAGAAGAACACCTTTTACATTAAAAAAAAAAAATCAAAATATTTACAGTTCATTACTTTCTGCATCAAATTTTCAACTAATTAGGATGAATGTAAGAAGTGTTTTTCAGAGAATTAAAAATGCCTGTTCTTACTCCCTGCTGACAAAACTTGCTTTTCAACTCTCCCAAGACACTGGGAGAGTTTGGGAGATTTCTTTTTTTTAAGAGGAAAATATTTCAGGATATTTAGTAATTTTGTAGGAGAAATTCTTTTTTCCTTTAATTCCAGGAGCTGGATTTAAAACTTCGTGGCTTGTCTGATGCTTTTAAAAGTGACTGCATTGTATGTTGCAAACAGCAACAGCTCTAAGAAAACCAAAGTGAATACAAATTGCACCAACTTGATTTTGTGAGGTGCTAAACCAAAAGTATATGACATCCCCCAAATGTTCTCCTAAAATTAGTATCCAGTGTAATTAGCCACAATTGAAGTATTCTCTATGATCATTTGGGTCATTTGTAATCAGTCAAACTGAAAAAGGTTAACACCAATGAGGAAAGTTTAAACCACTTAAAATTCGTTCTCAGATGAACAATGCACTGGGGAAGAGGATCAGATTACTTAATATAGGCTCAGCTCTCCTCTCCACCAAGTAGCCTTGGAGACAGCCCCAGCCAGACTCTTCCAGAAACTGCATCTTCTTTTCTCCACTTACTTCAGAGGGAATTGCACAAGTGCAACATGGTGATAATGCTAACCCTCTGCTTAGATGGCAGAAAATTCTTCTCATGGATTTTGGTTCTCTTTCTTCTGATCTATCAGGTATCATAAATGAGTAACATCTCATTTTCTCTTTAAATTTCTAAGACATGAATACAGTTCAAGTTTTATCCTTTCTGAGCGCATCAAAACTGCTTATTAGTTCCTGCTTTGGTGGGGGTGGGTTGGACTCGATGATGGACAGTAAGGGTGGTGAGACACTGGAACAGGTTGCCCAGAGAGGTTGTGGATGGCCCCTCCCTGGAGGTGTTCAAGGCCAACCTTGAGCAACCTGGGCTAGTGGAAGGTGTCCCTGCCCATGGCAGAGGGGTTGGAAATGAATGATCTTTAAGGTCTTTTCCAACTCAGCTCATTCTGTGAATCTCCAGAGGTCCCTTCCAACCACTACCATTCTATGATTCTACTATTAGTTACTACTATTTGCCACCACAGAGGAATCACATGCAATAGCAGCAATCTGAAATCATGCCCATGTGTCAAAATGTTAAAATGTTCAATGGCAATTGAAGACCTCACAGTATTTATATCAATGGTTATTTCTATTGGAGGAACTTTCACCAACAATTCACATTTGAACACTAGGATTTGGAGCAATTAACTTTCTTCTAGAGTCTGACATAACATTTTTGGAGTGCCAAGAAGATGAGAGATTAAATTTATTTATAACAGATACATTTCTTATTCTCTGTGGAGCACACTCCAGTGAGAAAAGAGAAATAAGAACAATGCAATACACCCATGTTCTGCAAGCACAAAGTAGATCTGTTCCCCAAACAGTGTTCCTCTTAATCTCCAGAAATACTGAGCTTCTGACCTCTTATTATTTAACAGGTAGGTTTTTACACAGCTTTTCAGAAGAAAGTGATAATAAGACAGCTGAAAGCAGAAACTTTTAAGATAAGCACTTTCATCTATAAATACATGCATTCAATCATGCTTGCCTCAAACACAGGGATGAGATGACTTGAACAGAATGACACTTACTTGCAAAAGCTTTAGTTTAAAACATACATTATGTTGTATATGTGTCTGCAATTAGTTTATATTTTCTTATTAAATTCCTACTTTTATGCAGGTAGGAATTTCAGGTATTTTCCCACCATCCTCAACTGGGCCCAGAGGTTCCAACAGGAACTGAATGTTTCCCTTGATTTTCAGGTGATCCACTAGAAACTAATAAACCAAATACCTTATGAAAAAAACAGTAATTGTATGATGAGCTTTATCAATGGTATCAAATAATTTAATAACTAACCAAGCAATGTCTAACTGAGCAAAAACTCACTGCATGTAAAGCTTGGATGCATGGAAAACATAAACTTTAGTTACCAAACATTTTCTGTTGAGAAACAGCAAAAGAAAAGAGATGACCATTTGTTGAATCCCCAGCCAGAACTGGGGGGGGGGGGGGGAGGGGGGAAGGTTCAGCCTTCCACAGCTTCATGTTAGGACTGAAAGTAAAAGAATCCCTCAAGAAGGTAATTACTGCAACATGCAGAGTACACTGTTCCCAACACTAATGAGGAATAACTTACCACATTCATTTCAGGTTTCTGAACCTCAGTAAGAAGGTCATAGCCTGAGGTGAAAGGAACAGCCCTAGAGACGGTGCCAAGATGTTAACATGCCAAGGCCTATTTTTATACACTGCTTCTATTTTTAGTTACATCATGATGGAAATACAGAGCCTATGAGAAAAAACACATCTTCTCAAACAACAGAAAGTACTCAAATTCTTGAATGCAAGTGAAGAGCAAAAGAAACTGCACTTGAAAAACTGGTAGGCACAATTTAACAGACTTTACTGGATCATGAGAGGCCAGCAAATACAGCTTCAAAATCATATCCTCTGAGAAAATTAACTCTAAGGAGCTACCCAGAATTTTACCCAATTAATCAAATATTCCTTTTATCATGATTGCAGCTAACCGACAGCACAAATGCTTCCCAGTTCAGACTTGACTGCATCCATGCACGCTTTCCCACAAGCAAAGTTTCACAGTCATCGTTTTAATCCTGCACTAGGAACAAAACACAACAAACTTTTCAACTGATGAAGAGTTCAGAACTGGTGAGCAGCACTACAGACTAAAATGTCGCTTCAGCTACTCAATTGTTAGTTGCCTCTAGCTGTTTTCCATCCAATACAAACATAAACTGAGGTAATCCTGCAACCTAGTTAACTCATTTAACTTCTGTATTAATTATGGAGGTACCCAAGGGCAGCTATTTCCCATGCAGCTCTAATTTATGACTCCCATGATTACTTCTTTATAAAATGCCTTATTAAAGGTGGGTAATGTTGTTTCTTCCTAATGAAGTACAAAGGCACAGCAGAAATGTTTCTGTAAAACAAGTCCACAATCTGCATTCATTTTATCTAATCACCACTATGTTACAACAACAAAAATCCAAGATACTTGTTTAGTGGCTGATTTCAGCTAACCCAAATTGAGATAAGACCCACATTACAACATGTAACAATGACCATTTATGGTTTAGTAGCATGTCATAGGTTACTGACATGGCACGGACACACATTGTCCAGCACACATTCTTCAAAGCCACACGCATTATGTAATCATGTTTGCATTGCATAAGGCAGTCTTGCAAGCATGGTTCAAAGAACATCTAATGTTTTAAAGTGTTAACTCCATTTCATCTCATTTCTCACATCTCTTGCCTAGCCAAGGAGGATACTTGCTAGGAGAAAACAAACCAAAAAAGTCTATGCACCAAATGATGCGAAGGGGGGACAAAATGGTGCAGAACAGCCAGAGATTATTTCAGAGTGACATCAAATATGGGAAGAAAGAGTACTCTCATTATCTGAGTACTATATGCCCTGCTGCTTTTGCTTTTAATATGATCATGTATGCATTTTAGCATGACAACATAAAATGAATGAGAGCTTACACCACTGGCAGCAGCCAAGGCACTGAAACTTCTACTGAAATAGTCTAAAGCAACCCAAAAGTTTCACCTTAACTTCAGCAAAAAATATTTAAAAGCTTCAGTAACAAGAACCACAACTAAACAGACTATCTTTTCTTCAAAGTACAGGTAGAGAAACACTGCATCATTGGAAGACATTCCAATGAGGAATTTCAAGGATAAAAATATTCCATGCAAAGAGTTTTGTGAGAAACAAACTGCCCAAGGGAATGAAGCCAACCATGGTCATCACATCCAAGAGATGGCACAAGATGGCCAGTAAGTTTTTAGTTAGCCAAAGGTTTTTGAGTGTCTTCTAAATTCAAAGTGACATATTACAAGTAAAATGTAGCATACAGATTGATATAGATACTCTTTCTTGGTAACTCAATCTAGTTTCAACATTGGTTATATAAGGTCCAAAAAAAGAATGTGTTAGCACAGATCTAACTCTTCAATCAAAAGCGAACAGCTTCACCAGGCATAGTAGAATCTCTGCAAAATTCTTCTTGGGTCAAAAAAATCTGGGTGTGAAAAGCTCCTCACAAAATTAATTCCCTTTACTTTGTTGCACTACCAGCAATTTTCATTGAAATAAAATCACTGGAATTAATATATTCCCATAATCACTATAAATTAATGGTTTTTAATGCTATATAAAGCAACTTCCAAGCACAGTCACCACTGCACTTGAAGAACTCAGCATCCTTTGAATCCTAAATTAGTAAGTTTTGAAATGTCACCATATATGTTACCCATTATGAAATGTAGCTCTGCTGTTTAAACAGCTCATTTTAACTGATATTCCTTTTTCTCTTTTTTTCAAAGGGAGTATCACAATATTTGATTTGATTCAGTATTTTTAAAAGCGTGGGTGCTGAACTGAATATGTTTTAAAAGCAATGTAAAGAATCTCTCACTGTGTAGACCATCAGTTGTGTTTTGAAAGTGATTACCACTAAATACCACCTATTTGTAGCTCATGATGATTTCCAGTCTGAAGTGTATGAAATGTGTCCAACTCTATGCTGTGATATCACCACCATCCAACGCATGGTCTCGATTTCATTGTGGGTTCTCTTCAAGAGTAATAAGACAATACTGAAGAGTAGTAACAATACTGAAACTCTCAACTTTCTGCCTACACTTCTATCACAATTTCTTTACAGAGAAGCACCATGATTTCTAGGACCAAAATCCCTTGAGTGTGAGGATGTTGGTGTCAGCAGCCATACCAACACAGTTCCACATCTCAGTGGCAGAGCTTGGAGGTCACTTGGTATCCAGGACCCCAGGCTACTGTTGTTCACTATATAGCACATGGTTGGCAGCAGCCAGCTGGACAACTACCCTCAGGAAGAGATTCCTAACCTTGGAGGGGGCTCTAGTGAGACTTTGACACAGCTACCACCTGCTGTGCCTCCCTTCCCCTATCTCAGCCATAACATGGTCATATTGTTACCAAGAAAGAAGCCAAGGTGCAGAACCAAATCATCACCAAAGCTGGAGGTGGGATATTGTGACAGTTTCTGTCAAGCCTTCTCATTAACCATCAGAAAATTCTCAAAAAAGGTGCATCCAATCTCTACTCCAGGCATTTCCTGGGAGCACAGGCCAACATTATCATCACTGCCATAGTAAGGCCTCAAAGAGGAAGAAACAAGCACCATTTAATGAGGATGGCATTTCTTTTTGGTTGACCTTTGTGATTAACATTAGAGATGGAAAGTAGATAATTGTATTTCCTAAAAGGACTTTAACACTGCAATCAACAGGACAGGTGATAAAGGACAAATTAGAAGAGTAAACATCACAGGCTATTTAATATGATGTTGAGAAAGCAAATTTAGTGTAATACACTACTTTCATCTTACAGATAGGGACACCGCCACCAGCTGTCATATGATAAGGGTTAAGAAAGCAAGTTAAAAACATGTACACCTGTTTTTTAAGGGGAGAGGATACAGTTTCTTCACTCCTCAGTGATGGAGACAGCAGACAGAACATTGTTTTCAAGCTGAAATCTTTATTAAAAAAAAATATTTCTGCTCATGGAAAGTTCTCACCATGGAAAGTTCTTCCTCTTTAGCTTAAAATTACAAGTTGAAGAACAAAACCTCCAACCTTATTTACTGTCTGCATGTTACCCAGCTCCAACATCAAAAGGTACATTGCCTTTCTTGATTTACCATAGCAAAACTGTGGGGAATACCTAAACCTCACCCTCCACCCCCCAAAATATTTCTTTTTAAACCAAAAATAAAGATTAATTTTTAAAGTTTTTTGGTGTTGGGTGTTTTTTTTTTGTTTTAAATCTCACTTTAAGTATTGCACTTTTGAATCCTAAACTTGGGATCTATGATTCACATTCTGTGAACATTGCACAGTACTCTGTGAAAAAATCTAAAAGGGCAGTGCTTAAAAGTTTTTCTTTCCATGCTCCAAGTCAGAGCAAGAATGCTAATTTTGTCATCTGCACCTTAGATAAGCACTTAAGATGACATCAAAGTCAACTTTATTTTTAATTTTACTTACCATGCTTTGCAAATCTCAACCCTGGAGAAATATGTCAACTCTCTTAGCTGGCTAAAGATGCTCCTAAATAAATAACTGAAAGCGAAATGTTTGGTGTACTACCAAAATCACCATGAGTAAACCTGAACCTTCAAATGATACCAACTGCATCTATGCCCATCAAGCCTTGAGGAAAGGAGAAAGAAAGAGAAAAGCAAGGACAACATACAACTGAGCATTTCAAATTAGCATTTTGTTCTTCTTAGTGCCACAACTTCTGAGGGTGCACTGTTTAATTCAGTCTAGCCCTCTCCTCTCTTAGCAACCACATCCTTGTTGATTATTTTTTCAGCTGTCTTGTCAAGAGCCTGCTTTTTAAATACATTAAATAAAAATATCAGCAGAAAAAGAACAGAGCAGAATATGTAACTCTGTTACTTCAAGTTAGTAACTTCTTCCTTTAAAATAAGTCAGAAATGAGACCTGCTCTTGAATCACTGGAAGCAAGTAATGGGGTCTCATAGGCAATAGATTAAGTCCTCAGTATATGTGTTTCCACACAAAAATTATATAGCTTTCTCTTGGGGTGGGGGGAAGATATTCTAGAAGAGTATCACAAAAGGAACTGTCAAACTCACAGCCAATGTTCCACTGCAACTCCTCAAATGCCCCTCCTTTTTGATGATTTTCTCCATCTAAGGTACTTCCCACTGATCAGCTTAATTCAGTTGAGGATCACCACGAAAGCACACAGTACACATTTTGTGGCACTCAGATATAAAGATTACATTAATCTAATTTTCCAAGCATATGCTGTCTCTAGAAAGAAACCAGGAACTGGAAGTCACAATGGGGAGTAGGAGTCTTTCAGCAACTAGCAGAAACATCTCATAAATAGGAACTCTTCTGATACTGATCTGCACAGTGGCAGCAAACTTCTATTGTTTCATGATTGGCAATATGCTCTCATTTCTGAGACAGGCTTACTTCCCTCAAGACGAACTAAAGCTGTGTGCTTAAAATAGCTGGAAAACAGCTGTTGGATTTTTCACAGTAATGGGTTTTATCCTCATGCTACATATAATGCAAACCAGTCATTTGACTAATATATAGTTACAGAAAACATGCCTTCACAGTATAGTCTTTCTTGCAAATGGCACACCAATGGAACCTTCCCCTTCACATGGGGCTTCATGTGCTTTTTGGTTTGGTTTTAACACTGTAAGAACCGTTTGGCACAAAAGTAGCTTTATTCATATGCATCAAGTTTCCCATCTCTGGAATCATCTGACCAGTTGAACCCTGAGATGCAGAGGGGGAGAAGACATTCTACTTTTGCCTGGTATATAATCCTGTGACAGTTTTAAGTTTCTCTGGTGACTGGAGAGTGTGCTAAAAATACAATACTTTACCTGAAGAACAGTTTTACACTTGCACTTACCTCAGATTCCACCATCACTCAAGAAAAAGCTACTTCAGCTTAGCTCTCTGCATTGCAAGTTATTAGATTTGTCTTACAATGCTTTGAAATATGTTTTATAGAATGGCATTTTGCAGTTATCTTTGATAGACTTGATTTATAGCTGTCTAGCTATCTTCAGGTGAAAGATATTAATTTACTATTTGAAAATACATTATCTACACACTGACAAAATAGTTAAGCCTTTGGAAAACAATTTTCTTACAACACAATCCCTTAATTTTGAGGTAGATGACTACTTTTTGCTCCAGAATGTGTCTGTGAAATGAATTCTGCATTGATTTCACCCTAAACAAAACCAAAGAGCTGCTTCATTCAGCAGCCATCAGAAGCATCAAAGATTTATACAAAGGCTCAAAAAAACCCAAACCACCAACAAAAACCAATAGGCAACCTGGCAAGAGCTATCCTTACATAAATAATCCTCTCAAAATATATTATTTTCCTTAATAATATGGGGAATCTAAGTCTGTCTGTCCTGGGGTATAGGGACATGCACAGAGAGAAAGGGGCAGGGGAAGAATTCAAGTTCAAAATCATTTTATAGCTGTACTTCAAATAATACTTTGCAATATTCTGCTCTATGGCTAAAACTTTATTTGCACTAATCTGACTTTTGATTTCACAAGCCTGCTTTAAAAATAGCAAAATGTGTTCTAAATAGGTAGAAGGGACCTGCCTCTCTCTGACACATCCTATGAATGTGCTGCTGTGTTCCAGAGAAAGACTTTTCCAAAGGTGGCAGGGTGAGCATGTGTGAAGAGGAGAGCTTTGTCCTCTGCAGCTATTATTGTGCTGTCTCTATCATCCACAAAGGCAGAGAGCAGATGAGAATTGAACAGAAACAGACCATGCAGTTGTAAAACCCGGTTCTTTATTTATTTATTTTGTGACTGAGTAACACCTCTCATTACAATTAGTGGCTCAATGGCAGAAAGCTCCCCGGTGTGCTGTGCATATTTTCACAGGTTCATTTGTCTCCTCCCGTGGCATCAGTTCAAAAAGGTTCCTAAAGAAACACCACTAACAACGATTTCTATTTCGAGCCTTCAAAGCCAAAGCTGAGCATAATACAAGGCACTGGTAACTGATCTTTAGGTTTCAGTCCACAGACTTTTCACACTGGGAATAGATCCCATCTGTTTCCTCTTTATGCACCAGCCTTTAGAAAGCACAGATCTGGAAACTGCCTCCGTACAGAGAAGAGCAGAGCAGAGCTGGCTTTCCCCAGCTGACGTTAGGAAGAGCCCCATGATTATGAATAGCTTTCTCCTGAGGCTTTCTACCCCAGTCTGTAAATACATGCTGTGGCTTTCTCGATGTGGTTCTGCTTTTTTCTTTTGGGGAGGGGGAAGGGGGTAGACAGCCTCTCTTTCCTTGCCCCTTGTTCTCCCCTTTCTTCTTTCTTGGCAGCGGTTTCCCCATTTACAAACCCTCACGCAGGGAACAATTCAATTTCAAGCCTCAGTACAATCAACCACAGGCAAACCCCCCTCCTGCTTTGGCACCAGAGCGTGAGACGTTTCCCTCAGCACTCTCCCTCCCCAGGCTAGCTGCTCTCCAGATGGATGCTCGTGGCTCTCCCTTGCCTATTTCCTTCGCCTCTTCGCTCCCTGTCCCGGCGAAAGGAGAGGGGCAGAGAGCAGAGGTGGGGACAGAACCGAGGAGGACGCTTTGATCCCCAGCAGCTCGGCACCACCAAAGTCTCTAATTCCTTGTCTGGGGGACCTTCCCCTCCCCAAGCCTCCTGCCCTCTCCTGCACAGCAGGACGGTCTCACTCAACGCCACAACCTGCTATCGGCCGCCGGCATGGGGGGCTCCAACCGCCCCAGTGCCTCCTACCCACAGACGGAGCGGGAGGTCCCCTCAGCCTCACACTGCAGATTCCTCGCACAGAGAAGGGATCCCCTCAGCCCCACAACCTGCCCCTGCCTTCCCTCACACGGGGAGGGGGTCTCCCTCAGCCTCACACATGAGGCTCCCCTCAGCCCCGCTCCCTGCCCTCCCTCTCCTCAGCCCGGCACTCACTACTTGTAGAGCTGCTGCAGGCAGAGGTCCAGGCACTCGCCTTCCACCTCTTCCTCCGTGATGTACTCCGAGAGCGGCCGGGGCAGCGGGGGCAGCGGTGGGGGAGGCGGCGGCGGGGCGGGCGGCTGAGGGTCGCCGGCGTCGGCGTCGCCTTCGCCCTCTCCCTCCTCCGCCTCGGCGGCCGTTGCCGCTTCTCCTTCTGCCCCGGGCTCCTCGTCAGTGGTGGCCGGGGCGGCGTCGGCAGCCGGAGGGGGAGCCGGTGCCGGCTCTGCCCCGAAGGGCCCGCGGAACTCGCCCAAGAACAGCTCGAGAAAGCGGCGGTAGGTCTTCTCCTCCGCGCTGCCACCGCCGCTGCTGCTGCCCGAGCCGCCCGCGGCCATTGCTTCGCATTCCCGGCCGCCCGCCGGCGGATCAGCACTGCGCCCGCAGAGAGCTCCCTGCCCGCCGCCGGCAGCCGCCTCCCGCCCGACGGACCGCCTGCGCGCGCGCTCTCGAGCCGGACTCGCGGGGTCGCGCACGCCGCGGGTGAGGGGGGCGGGGGGGTGCACTTCTCAGTGGCGGGAGCGCGCGTCTCAGCGGCGGGAGCGCGGGCGGCGCTGAGGGGGCCGAAGGGCTGGGGCTGCGGCCTGAGGGGGAGGCTCGGCCCGCGGCAAGAACGGACGGGACGAACGGGCGGCGCGGCGACCGGGGGGGGAGGCAGGTGGAGGGCAGGCGCGCTGCCAGCCGCGCCGATGTGATGAGTCATGCGGAGGCAGCCAGACGCGTAGGTTCCTCACAGGAACCCGAAGGAAACCTGAGAGCGCGTTCCCTATTACCTAATCCCTGCCTCAGGATTTCCCTGCGCTCATCGTTTCCGGCGCCGGTGTCGCCTCCGCGGGTTCCCGCTCGCTGCCAGGACCGGGCCCGAACGTAAGCTCGTGGTGTGGGGGCATCGCTGCCCCGGTCTGGCCGCCAGGCCAAGGCTCTGAGGAGTGGTTTTGAAATCCCAGTGGGTTGGCGTGAGGGAAAGCGACCGTTACAGACACGGTATTTCAGTAAAAATGTCCTCTCTGGAAACCTTGTGATGGGAAGTGGACAGTGGGACCAGGGGCACTGACTGTGCCCCTGAACTGGCCGCTGGCGGGGCTGCACCTCGAATACTGGTTCAGTTGGGGGTCCCTCACTACGATAATGACATTGAGATGCTGGAGTGTGTCCTGAGGAGGGCAACAAAGCTGGCGAAGGGTCTGGAGAAGAGGGCTGGTGAGGAGCAGCTGAGGGAGCTGGGGTTTATCAGCCTGGAGACAAGGAAGCTGAGGGGAGACCTTCTGGCTCTCTGCAGCTCTGAAAGGAGGTTGGAGCCAGGTGGTAGTTGGTTTCCCAAGTAACAAAGGATAGGACAAGAAGAAACAGCCTCAAGTTCTGCCAGGGGCACTTTAACTTGGACATGAGGAGCGGTTTCTTTCCCAACGGGGTTGTCAAGCCCTGGTCCAGGCTGCTCAGGAAGGTGGTGGAGTCCCCATCTCGGGGGATTTAAAAGCCCTCTACATGTGGTGCTGAGGGACATGGCTTAGTGGTGACCTGGCAGTGCTGGGTTAGTGGTTGGACTTGATGATCTTAAAGATATTTTCCAACCTAAATAATTCAGTGATTCTATGAATTCCCAAGAAGGAGGTTTGGGATCATAGTTACCCATTTCCAGCACTTAGGAACAAAACTGCTGGCATTTATGTTCAAGCTCAGCATATGAATAGCCATGTGGACTAATAAATGATACATTACTGATAGCTGCACATTTGATGTTCTGGCAAAGGGGAGTTCATAAGTAGAAGATGTTGCAGCAAATGAAACTTGAAAGTTAGAGCCAGTCTGTGGAAGACAAACTGCAGCTGATATTTTACTGTGTGTCTTTCATCTGTGAAAGGCATTTGGGCTTGTTTTATTCATTGCTGCTGAAAAGCGGTTTTCAGAGCTATCAAATCCATAAATACCAACAATGAGCAGGTATAATTGCCAGACATTTAAAATAGCTTGTACACATGGGAAGGAATGATACCCTTAATGTCAGATATACCTTGAAAAATGACCAAATCACAAGCCTCACCTGCAAAACTATTCCCAAATTGTAATGGATTATAACAAGGACAGTAGCTTGCTGAAACCTGTTGTTCTCTGCATTGTAGTAATTACCTCTGCATGTCAGGTGCTGCTGTAAATCTGTCTTCTGTTTGGTGAATTATTTCAGAGCCAAACTAATTTTAGACTATTTCCGGCAACTGCATTGACTGATCCGATTGCAATCTCGTGAATATGTAAAAGCCACGAGACTTAAAAATGTGGTTGCTGCAGTTAGTCTCAGTCTTTCACAGCCAAAAGCTATTAAAGCAACAGAAAACTGCAGAGTTTCTGAAAGAGTATCTCAAAGTATATGTATATATTTATTTTTTTTTCCAGTATACCACTTATCTTTTTAATTTAACATCTGTTTATTTAGGAATGCCAGGTGGGTTTGAGGGGGGTAAGAAAACATTGCAGTTCTTTCTGAGGAGGTAGGTCACAGCTGCAGCTGATGATGTCATTGATGGATTTTGTTTTTATTGTTTCAGGTTTGTGTGTACTGCATCATCAGTGAGTCACAGGCCTCGAGAGAATGCATATCAATGCAAGTATCAAAAAAAAAAAAAGGCAGTTTTCAGTTGATGATTAGGCACTAGGAACTCAGAAGCAGTTGGATTTTCTAAGAAACTATAATGCAGATAAGTTCAGTGTGGTATTGTCTCTGTTCTAAAAAATCCTTTTATAATGAGATCTTGGGGAAGTAACAGGTAATTCAACAGGATACATGATCAGATGTGTGTTGTATGCCAGATGACTATTAAGGCTACCCCTGAGGAAAGACTGAGGGAGCTGGGGTTGCTTAGCCTGGAGAGAAGGAGACTCAGGGGTGACCTTATCACTCTCTACAACTACCTGAAGGGAGGTTGTAGACAGACGGATGATGGTCTCTTCTCCCAGGCAGCCAGTACCAGAACAAGAGGACACAGTCTCAGGCTGCACCAGGGGAGGTTTCGGTTGGATGTGAGGAAGAAGTTCTATACAGAGAGAGTGATTGCCCATTGGAATGGGTTGCCTGGGGAGGTGGTGGAGTCGCTGTCATTGGTGGTTTTCAGGAGGAGATTTGATGGGGTGCTTGGTGCCATGGGTTAGTTGTTTAGGTGGTGTTGGATTGGTTGATGGGTTGGACACGATGATCTTGAAGGTCTCTTCCAACCTGGTCTGGTCTATTCTATTCTATTCTATAAGATTCAAAAGCCTTTCAGTGGTCTTAAATTTTTATTAATTGTGTATTATTTTAGTTATCTCAAATAGCACAGAAGAGTATCTGAGAGCAGTACCTACTCAGCTTCATGTTGAAATGTTAAAGTTACCAGATGTCCTTGATTCATCTTGGCAGTCCCCATGTGCTTTTCATCATTTATCTAATTGCAAAGGACACTAATTAAAATGAAATAGAGTAGAGCTTCGTACTCAGGATACTTTGTCAAGTTTTGGCACTACGGTCAAGTTCTTATTGTTTTGCTTCAATATTAAATAAAGAGCTTATGGCTCTAAGCCATGCTGACATTTGTTGCTGGGAGGGAAAGGTGAAAAACCATTCTTATTAACCTGGGGAGTGGAACATATGGTAGCTGTGGGTGGTATGGCTGAGTTAGGCAGCCAGGAACCTGCTATTGCTTCCACTGTGTGGAGACGGTGGGGTGGGCAATTACCACAGGAGGTTGCCACGCTGTTCCCTACTGCTGTCCAGAAAAGGAAGCTCTAAATACGATGTATTGTCAAGTAAAGCACTAATGTATGAGAGGCGTGTTTGGTTCTATTATGAAGTGGTTTTAGTGTTCAAGTAACTCTGGGAACTAAATTTAGAATGCCTCGGTGTGCTCTGGATTGCCGGGTAGCAGCGGTATGAGCAGCTCCTGTGTGATGAGGTTGAGTCGATGGAATAAACCCACAGTTCATAAAATCTGGAGTCTGAAATCATTGGTTTGCAACACATTGTCAAATGGAGGGCAAGACTTGCACCTGATCTGAGACAGAAACACAGGTGTTTGTATCCTTTCTGGCTTCATCACGTTGCCTTTTTTTTTAATGAAGATTTTCCAGTATTGTTCTGTAACAAATCTGGTCGAGCCTTAAAATGACAGCTTCCTCTGTCTCATTCTGCTGGTGAGAAATAAGCAGGATTTGAGCAGGCCTTGGGGAGGTGACCTGAATTGTATGGAGTGCAAAAAAAGTGCTTTTAAATTTTTTTTTTTGTGGCCTTTGGAAGTGATTCCTGTACACTGAGAAGTACAGAATGTGTCAGGGCATTACAAATAGCCTGACAATGTTTAACGTATCAATGATATAATCCAGTACTGTACAAAAGCATATAATGGGAAACCCCTACAGAAAATAAACTGCCTTTCTAAGTGATCTCTTTAAAAAGTAGGGCTTTTGCAGAAAACCAGAAGTAATTTTAGAAGCTGTATTCTGTTTTCCTGGCCAGATGAAACCACCAGAAAAGCAGAGATTTCCAAGCCTCTGGCTGCTCTCATTTCGAAGGCACCTCTGCTGTTGAATGTGGTGTTGTATTCAGGATAATACATGAAATGATGCTTGCAATATGCTGCTGAAAGAGATTAAAGTTCTTTCTATGTGTTCATATGATCAAATCAGTCACCTTGTGAATGTGAATATATGTCTGCTCTTTTTATAGCTCTTCAAACTCAATGAAGCAATTATTGTTCAATTCACTATAATAGTTTCAGTTAGTTAAGGGTAAGAACAGCAAGAATTTGAAAGGAACACAGTGAGAAGGCTCTTGTTGACGAGCCACATCAGGCTCCAGTTACATTTCTTAGGTTCAGTCTTTGTTCAACTGCAGTTTTAAAAGTACAGTAACTTTTGTTACCACGGTTTTACTGGCTCCTTTACCATAATAAGTACTGTGTTAAGCTGTTCCTAAGTAGCAGACTCCTTATCTCTGTTTCTTTCTCTCGTCCTTTTTTCTTTTAAAGCTTTTGAGGTCAGGTCATCTTTTCCTGTCTAATAGTCAAAGATTATTCTGTAGTAACCACATCCATTGCAAAGTGCAGGATTTCAGGCCTGAATCCTACTTCCAGCTGTCATGGAAATTTCCAATCCCATTCCAAAGGAAAATTATATTTTCAGCCTTCCATTCAGACCCCTGTCTAGGAAAGGGGGTTCTCTGAATAGCAATAGTGAGAAACAGGATACTAGTCTGTGCCTATTTAGTTAGATTTGGAAACCTGCTGGAGAAAAGTACTTAGAAGAAAGAGCTATTGAAAAGCTGTGCACTTCAAAATGACTGAAGAGGTTTGGAACATTGTCAAAGCAGATAGAGCACAATGTACCTTGTTTCCCATTAACAAAGGCAAAATTTGTTGCGTCATAAAAGCCTTGACTGACTGGTTTAAGTGTGCCCATAGATTAGTGCCCATGGGATTGCCTCAGCAGAACACAGATGACCATATAACACTTACTAATGGGGTCTGGAGGTTGTCACCTCATGAGATCATCCTGCAGGCAGGAGCACACCAGAGCCCAAAATCTCCTTGTTAAGGTTGATCCACTTCAGCAATCAGTTACTCTTCATTATTGTAATTTCCTTTTACTGCTGAACAGAGATGAGGGGCACAGACCTCCTGGATATCAGCAAATGGCAGACCTTGCTGGCAGTGTGCCTGTGCCAACCCCTTCTTCTGTACTTTCCATTTTTGCATTGCATTTCATCTGAGGCTGAAGTCCCGCAGTACCACGCTGTGCCAATGCAGCACTACTGGAATTCCTCAGCTTGAAGCTGACTTTTGCTCAGAGGAGGCAATATGAAACAGTACCACTTAAATCTTATTTATACTCTGTTCTAGGGATTTAATGGTGTGTGCATACTCTGCCCTTTTGGGGTGGAGGGTGAAGTTCATGCTAAAATGGGAGCAAAGTTTAAACCAGGCTTGTTAAAGCAGGTGTCTAGGGGGATTTAAAATACGACCTTGGTTCCTCCATAGGCTTACTTTAAATGACTTGTTCATCATCTCACTGTAGATTAGATTCCTGATTCTGTGACACTCTGCTCCGCTCACAAGACCTTGAGTATTACAGTCATCTACTTAGAAATGTCTCTTAAAAAATAAACATGAAAACCAACCTTAAAAAAAGTTCCATCCACTTACAGGAGCACCAGAATTCAACCACTGTTGTGTCCAGCCTCTGGCCATTGTTCTTGTAATCCATACACTGTAAGAGTACAGGTGAAACAAAGTGGTTAGGACTCACAAACTTTAAAGTATGTGTGCAGCTGGTGCCAACTTCTTTGAACATTCTCAAATTCTATGACTTAGCCAGGGAAATTTGTGTTACTTACACAAAATAATGCATTAATAAATTAACTTTTAAGGAGCTACATTTATGTGATGTTTTCAACAGCATTTACAGTCAAATGTGTAGTTAGCTTATGTAGTAAGAAAAGGTGTTACAAATTATGTTACAATCTCTTACTGACATGCTGTGTTTTATAGGCACAACTTTCATGCTAAGGAGACAAGTTGTTCTTTAGTCCAAAACATTTTATTTTAGCAACATACACAATACAAAAATAATCACTAAGTAAATGTAGTTGTAACTGCTGCTAAAATTGCAGTGGTTCACACTAAATAAATTAGAGTATTAGAAGTAAATGTGTCATAAGTTTAAAGCTCTCAACTAATGCAACGTGAGATACCAAACTGAGCAAGTGTTCCAACAGCATGTTTGGAGGCTTGGAGAAACGCATCCAGATCCAATTAGAACCACTTATTGAAGTCTGTATAGCTTCCTTTTTACTTTCTTCTATACAGTAGTAGATATTTTATATTTGGAACATTCCCCCTTATCACTGTTGGAAACTGAAATACGATTTTAATATTTTTTTTTCATATCCTGATGCCTTTCTGGCTCCATTTGAATCAATGGCAAGTAATTCTCATAATAAAAGGAATAGGATTAGCTATAACTCTTAGAGAATGACTCAGTAAAATCCGTATTTTTCTATGCATCCCTTCTGCATATAATTTAACACTTTTACTGCTTGTCTAGTGATTGAATTATTGCTTGTAATACAGTTTTTTATTTCTATAGATAAAGCTGTGTGGAGCTTGGACTAGTGCGTCTCGTACGAATAGTTCTTGCTTGTAGGAAGCAAGACAGTAGCTTAGGTTCAGCTGTGGGTGCATTTGTGGGTGAAATTCAGTACTGGGAAGGGGGCCAGTTCCCAGTGATTTCATTCTTCAGTATAGAACATTAATGCAGAAATTTTGCACTAGCCAAGGGAAGCCAACTCTCCTGACCCTAATCATCCAAAATGACTCCATGGCTAGAAGCCACAAGACATTGAGTAAGCAGTCTTGGGAGCCAGGGAGAGGGAAAGCCCTGGAGCAGGGAGCAGCTGGCACTGGTTCCTCCAGTTAAGGGCAGGACTGGTACAGAGGACAGCTGGGCAGGCTGCTCAGTGACCCTAAGACACTGCCAGCTCCACAGCCAGTGGCTTGTGCTTCCCTACAGCCAGTTCTTGTGTGCATACCCTTGGCAGGACTGTTGTGCTTCAACTGGTTCAGGAACCAGAACTTCCCTGGTTCTCATCCTTTAAAACCCAGTATTTTTCCCCTATGTACTCTGCTGTAATATTTGTGTTACTGCAATGTGAATGCTCTACTTACTCAGTTTCCCTCAAGGTACCTTGTCTAAGGACAAAGCAAGCATCAAACTGTACTTTGAAATTTAATCAAATATATTTCATACAGAATTAGAGTGTGTTTAAAGGGTATAATAGAGCTTAACATGCCTTCCTAAATAATGATGATCCTGAGCATAGTAATGACAGTCTCTTCTGGAATCTGGAACACAATGACTTGTCCTTCCAACTTCTTTTGTTCAGTGAAGGATGGAGTTAAAAAGGCAGACATAAGGATTTCACCTTTGTCATTGATCCATGAAATATGTTAGAATAAATCTGACTCTATGCTTAGTCCCCCAAAATAACTAAAGGAACAGAAATTCAAGAGGAACAGAAATTCAAGAGAAAAAATAGATGTTATATTTTCAGTATGTTTTTCTCCTACAACACTGGGGTTACCAACTGGATCTACTTCCACATTAGTGGAACACTTTGTAATTGACTTCAGCACGAGACAGTTTTGATTGTGTAACATGAACCTTAGCTAAAGCCTCAGTTAAAATGTCTTTTCTCTGCATTTTCTGAAGTTTATTCTACTTGGAAGCTAATTGTTTTGTCACTGTTTCATACTCGAAAAGAAGGGGCAGAACACATAAAATCAGGAAGAAATTGTTATTTTCCCTCTCCAAACCAAGGAGTTTCGAGGCAGGAGGCTGGGCTTCAGCAGTACACTGTAACCACAATGTTTACCCGTTGCCAAGCCCTGTGGTAGATGCTGTATTCTTGTTGTGGTGACAAAGTAGGTTCCTACACCACAAGTAAATGTCATCCCTAAAAAATGGAATCATCCTAAACTCAGCATGATAGTTAAAGTTTGTGGCTTTCAGAAAACAGGGACTTGAGCAGCAAATCCAACAAGCTATTTTGTTTTGATGCGGTGTTGTGACAATGGCTAGTTAGAGTCTTACTTTTTTTTGTGCAGTCATAAAATTCTCTCGTGCTTCCAGTACTGTGCACTGTGAGGTTCAAGAGAATTCCAGGCACATACAAGAAAACACCAACTTGCCAGGGAAGATTTACTGGTGAGGCAACGGTCAAATTCTTTATATGCAATTCTAAGCCTGGAACAGCTTCCTTGTCTCCAGCAGATGAGAACAAAATCTGGCTCATTTAATCTAATTTTGTCTCCACCAACAGATCTTTCTCCCTAGCTCTGGTCTGCAGAACTGAGCTTTATAATAGTTTCAATATGAAAAAAAAAAGGAAAAAAAATTACAAATCTCAGAACTGGGAGCCTCCAATGCTTCCTTTCAAGAGTTTGTAACTCCCATTGTTAACCAGTAACCATGCAGGGTTTTTATTTTGATAACGAAGCCTGGAGTGCTGGATGATCTAACATTTACTCAGACAAAACCATTTATCCTGGTATAACAGGATCATCCTCTCAGCTGGGGCTTCTGGATGCGACTCTACTACAAACAAAACCCCACAGTCAGCTAAAATTAATAGTGTATTGGAGACATGTCCTTACTCCCCTCACACGTGGAAGAACGTGTGGAGGATATTAAATCAGAACACAACAGAGAGAAATGGATTTTTCCATAAATACCAAAGGCGTTCAATAGCAGCTATCACTAGCAACCGGCAGCACTCCTTAAAATACTGCTACAACGTTCTTAATGGATGGCTTTCCTTGTGGCTACGTAGGCAATGTGCTCTCTGCCAGCTCCCCCCCTCCTCTGGCGCTGCAATACGTAGGAAGCTATTATTCCCAAATGGACCATTTGCTTGCTGACATCACATGCGGTAGGATCTTTTTGTTTGCCTGTCTCTCCTGCATTGAAATGTTTGTCTGAGTCACAAATCCCGCTGCTTTTCCTCCTCTATGTCATGCTTGCTTGAGAGCTTCTCCCCAAGTCACAGTTCTTAAATGGTGACACAGCTGTTTGCTGCATGGCAGTTGAATACTTTTCATTATGTAATTTATATCGAAATGCTCTAATGATCCAAAAACCACTGCCACTTTTTGCTGGGGTTTTTTTTGCAGCTTTTTGAATAGAGAAGTTTTGTGACTCAGAATTTTGTTTCAAGGCAAAGTCAGCTTAGTGTTACTAAATTAAAAATTAAAGATAGTGACTCCCACAACTTGAATTCTCCATTTAGCCTGCTGGCTGCATTTCCTCAGCTATAAGACTACGCCAGAAAGGGGTCGTAAGTGTGTGTGTGTACAGACAAACACTTCTCATAATTGAGCTAATTACTATTTTGCACTGCAGTACCTTTCTTCTCCTCTAATAATCTCATCAATTTGTTTTCTCTTAATAAAAAGAAGACAAAACCCCCGCTGTATTTTCCGTGTACATTCATGCATTTGGTCTAGATTCTGTAGCTGCTAATATATTGCTGGTGCCTAAGAAGCCTGGGTTTCCTTTTTATTGAAGCCATGAACAAAACAGATCCTGATTGCAGTTGTTCTGAATGCTTTGGTAGAACAACAACATGGAAGCTAAGGGCTATGCAGCAGTGTGGTTCCAGCTTGAGTGATGGTAAAATACTTTGGATAGGAAGATAAAATTATAATGCTGGCTTAAGCCTTTTCAGATCTAGTCTTTCATCTCTGTGGTTGCCACAAGATAAATGAGAAGTTTAAAAAAGTGCTTTGATTGTCCTTGATCAAGGAGTTTGCAGCAGGTAAGGGCTAACACCCCAGTCTGGCACAGCTTTTAGGCTTGTATTATCTTAAAGCATCTAAAGCATCCATCAGCAGCTCCACTGCCTTCTGCCCTGGTCTGAGGCATGCGAGCAGACTGCAGCATGAAACCTTGTTTAAATTCAGATACATGCAGAACCAGATTCAGTGATCGAGACCTGGATCATTAAATGTACTGTGTTAGATGCTCACATTTTACTGTTTTGTTTTTTTTTTACCCAGAGATAAAGTAAGTTGTATTCTCCATCTCTTCCCCAAAAAGCTGAAGCCTTTTATTCTAGAAAACATAGATTTGTTTTTATTATAAAAGTAAACCGATGCCATACACAAAGGAATTTCCTGTGACAGAAATTTGCACAGTGCAGTCTTAATGTTAAAATAATGTCCAGAGCAGGAACTGAAGTTAAAGAGTCTCTCAGGCTACCTTTGATTGCATGTCCACTATGCAACTCTTTTCCTGTAGCACAGATTTCTTAACATTCAACTTCTGGACCACTCTGACTCTTCCTCTTCTCTCCGTGGCCGTTTGCGAGGATTCATTTCAGTATCTTGTGTGTTCTGGGTGACAGCTGGAGACTGCACGTCTCGGAAGCCATGAGGCTGTAACATAAAAGCAAAATCATGTGATAACACTTCAGTGGATATCAAGCATGAGTAACTAGTTCCCCAGATCAGAATAAGGCATGATCCTGTTTTTATTTTTAGATGAGTGTCCAGAGAATATTTGTAAACCAGAGTAAGCTCAGAACTGCAGAAGCTTTTCAACACACATGCCAACCATGTCTCCTCATTTTATTTTGTTTAAAGATACTTTATTTTCACTAACCAAGCTATCATTTTAATTTCACCACCAATAACCTCTATGTCTAGGAAGCACTGTTCCACTGTAAATTAACTTATGTTGCCTATTTAAATAAATTAAAAGCCAAATCCTTCAGCCCTTATTCGAGCTCCCACAGAAGCAAGGAGATGACTGGATTAATTGCCTCAGTCATTTTCAGAAGCAAAACTGTGAGTTCTAAAACCTAGGTTATTTTTGTTTCACGTATCTACTTAATGAACTGAAAACCTCAATGAGACATTGTAAGAGAACAGCAGATCTGAATCAGTCTCTCGACTGCAAAGCCTGTCCCAGCATAGTAATTTATGGGACATAATGGAATGAGAACCTTTTAACTGCCAAAAACTAAATGTAGAAGTGAAAACTAGATGCTGCTACTCAGGAGAGAGCTTAAAGTGATCTATTTGGCTGTGTACCATTCGTATTTTCTGCTACCTTAGCTCCCAATGTAATGATTTTGGAAGACTTAAAATATGAAAGATCTGGAAAATCGTTAGCTAACGTCATCACTGCAGATGAAGACACTGAGATGTGAAGCCTGCAACTGTCTGCCTTCCCATCTCCAGGCAAATGCTGTGCAGGGAGCACTGCCGACAGCTCAGTGAAGACTCACTGCAGTGCAGACTTCAGAGAGGAAAAGGGGTTAATCAGAAAAAGAAATTGCTTTGGGGATCCCAAATGCTCAGGTAGAGACAATGTGAGGATGAAAGCCCTTCGGCAAAGCTGACATTTTAGGTCGGTGCAGTGTGAAAAGGCAGGTAGAATTACTGTCAGACAGGGGACTTTTCTAAAATGCCAGCATGTCCCACACTGAGATCAATCCACAACAAAACCCAAGCAGAATGTTTTGCTGAAGTCTCCCATCTCTGTATTTCTAGTTCTAAACGCCTCACCTCACAGAGCCTGCTATGTTTTTAAAGGCACAAACAGCAAGGGGTGCCACAAGGGCAGCATTTGTGCAGTCCCTCTGCTATTATAAGCAACTCAAGTGTTATTCTAAATAAGCGTAATGGGGAATCTTCAAGTTTAGTGTTTCACTGCTGCTTGCATCTAATCTCTGCCATTTCCCTTAGGCACAAAGGTGGAGCTGTAGCCAAGAATCCACTTAATCCAGCATGCTAGACTCCCAGGGAAAGCATTCCAACCGTTCTAATGGCCAGAACATGATAAAACAGGCTGCTTAGTATGGATGTCTTGCACTTAGTTAAAGGCATGCACCCTCTGGGCATAGTGCCCCGAAAAGAGGAGAATTTGTATGTATTTGTGAAGCTTGTTAGTGGGTTTTGGATGGTGAGAACATGGCTAATGGAACCAAGGACCTACAAAGCTCAGATAGTCTATGGTCAGTTTGAATTGTTCTTTTAGGAAAGTAATGCTTTGCTGTGAGGATGCTAGAGCACTGAACAGGCTGCCCAGAGAGGCTGTGGAGCCTCCTCTGGAGAGATTCCAAACCCACCTGGACATGATCCTGGGCAACCTGGTCTGGGTGACCCTGGTGACCCTGCTTTAGCAGAAGGGTTGGATTTGGTCTCCAGAGATCCTTTCCAACACCCACCATGCTGGGATACTGTGATTTAACATCTTCTGGTGTCTACAGACTACATCAAGATTGATAAGGGTAGATGGCTTGATTACTTGAGCAGTATTCTCATTGCTAGTCTGGCAGACCCTCCACAGTGCAGGGAGACACAATTCCTACCCAGAATATAGGTCCTGGGTCTCTTGTCTTTCACGATGAAATAATCAGGTCACATTACTCAGGAAATTTAGGTGAATCAGAGGATCTCCTTACTCCCTTGTGCATAAATCAACTGACATTTCTATACTCTGCATTTAAGAATGAATCCTTATCAGCCTGTGAAAGAAGCAGCTGGTGTTCCACAGCTTCCACGCTGGCTCAGAGTGGTGGGAAGGACACAGCTGAAAAAGAGCTAGAGCTTGGTGACCACGTTACACATTTCTCCATCAGCTTACAGGCACTGAACAGCCAGTTTGTCAATGGTACCAAATTTCTAATTTGCAGGAGCCTAAATATCTTTGAGGATCTGGGTTGGAGAAATTTATTATATTTTTAATTACCTTTTTTTTTTTTTTTTAAACTGCTGGTTATACATAGATGTGCTAGATCAGATTTGGAAACATCCAACATGCATTTACATCTTTCAATTTAACTCTGGAGACGGGAATGAGGAATGATAACAGCAGACTGCTACCATCAGACCTGAATTTCATGAAAGAAACGGGGATAATACATTTTTTACTTAAAGAAACCGTCTGCTGGAGCAGCTCAAAAGGATTAAGGGGAAAAAACCACAGGGATAATCTTAACGTTTTAACTAATCTTTGATTAGGATGCATTCTCCACTGTATTTCAAGATTGTGTGAATTCATGCAGATGACAGCAGAGCTGTTTTATAATGCACATAAAACTGAAAGGAAAAGCAATTAAATCGTCCAAGATAAAATCCATCTGTTTGTCAGCTGGGGAGAAAGGGCTGCACACACATCACATGATGCAAACAGCCTTGCAAACAGTCCCACTTAGCCTCCCAGTCTTTACAGAACTAAGAGTACATACAGATATATATATATTTGCAATATTTCTTCTGTCCAGGTGAATACATTCAGGACTGAAATAAAAGGAAATCTGATTTTTTTGTTCAACACTTTGAAGATCTCATCTTATGGCAGCATTAAAATCTGCAGGAAATGCTATGGCAACGTGTTTCCATGAGGACACACAGCAAATAGTTATGGCATGTACCTATGTATCTGACATTTCAAGATGTAAGAGTCGAGTGCTGGGGGGTTTTGATCCTAAATACAGCTTAGGCAGTATGTATTCTCATTAAGATGTATCTAAGCACTCCACAAAAGAAAATAATCACAGGGATGAATAAGGACTCCAGGCCATAAGCTGGAAGCTCCTCATATGAGTGTGACAAATGAGAAAAATGTGTATGTATTGGCTGGCTGGCCAGTGGTAGGACAGAGCTAAGAAAAGAGATAAATACAACTAGGTTATATCAGGGAATACACTTAAAGCAGAGATGTGGAAATAAGCATGGCACAAAGCACTGGTGAGGCCTCTGGAATACCATGTATGATTCTGGTCACCCTTGTCCTGAAGAGATAAACTCAGCTGGAACAGATGCAGAGAAGAGCCACTTAGATAAAAGTAACCTACTTGGTGAGGGAGAAAACAGCTTGGCTTGCTCAAGTCTTCCAGAATGAAGGCTGAAAGAGAGCCTGATTGCTCTCTGTAATTGCACTTAGGCCAAAAGTTAACATCAAGGGCAGATAAAATAAGCAGTACTAGCACAAGAACAGATGGGGACAGGCTGCCTGCAAATTTGATCTGGAAATCAAAATGTTTCCACTTGAAGAGGACTACCATGCTGGGTCATTGTTCTAAGCAGAATAGGTGCAAAACATTCATAAACCAGGAGACATCCCAGTACTGCTGGTTACCTTCAGAAGGCAATGAAAGGCAACACTGAGAAAGCAAACATCCTTCTCAGGTTTGTCTGTGTCTTAGCTGTAAAGAAATGTTGTCCCACCTCTGCACCTCCATCCCCAAAGAGATACTAACTGTGATGTGATAGGGTATGGTAGACTCCTTCTGACTCGGGGATTTGTACAATGTTGCCAACCTGGAAACAAAAACCAGGTAATTATTAGTGGATACAGTAATAAAAATTCCAAGTAACCAAATGACCAGACCCAACTTTTCCACAGTCATGGGGTAGGTGACCAGTGGAATTCTTACGTGTTTTCATATAGGTAATTTAAACTGGGGAAGTCAAATTCCCATCCTTACATAGTCTGCCAGCTCCAATTCAGTGCAGAGCTACTAAAAAGAGGCAGCGTTGGCCTTGTTTCATCACAGTATTTGATCACATTTTTGAATCAATATTCATTATTAATTATTTCCAAATGTCACTTTCTTAAAATGCAAGCAAAAAAGGTTTTGAACACAACTCTTTCTTACTCCATTAAGCAGTCATTTGCTCAACGTCGGGAGATGGTTGAATTCAATGATCTGAGAGGTCTTTTTCAACTGAAATGATTCTATGATCCCCCCAAGAATTCAAATGCTTCTAGGGAAGATTTTTCTAGAGATTCCACAAGCCTGTCAGTATAACCTAGTGGATAGAGAAGGAGAATAAAATGTTCTATTTCTGAGCCTGACCTTGCCATTGACATACAGCATCACCTTGAGAAAATCATTTCCCTTGTATTTCTCCTCTAACAGTTCCTTGATTTTGTGCATTTAGACTCTAGGCAATGCACCATGATTTGTGCTTATACAGCACCTAGCCCCATAGATACTTGCATAATATGGACAGGAGGTTGCAGAGCAGCTCAAAAGCAAAGGAGCTAAACCAATCCCACAACTGCTAGTCTGCACCATGCCCACCTCCCCAAAACCAACACTTACATAAAGCCAATATAGAAAGTGTTCTGCTCTCTGTATCAAGACACCCTGCTGAAGATCCTGTTAATTATTTTTAGGGTTTTTTTGACTCCCTGAGGTGCCATTCTATTAGAGAGCACGTAATTACAGCCTGAGGAACACTGCCACTTCATATTAACTACACAGGGAATTCCTCAGAACATTTAAGTGGTGGGTTATACTTTACAAAATAGCCTAAATCTGAAGCTGCAGAAGCCATGCTTTTACAATCGCTCAGCTAGAGCTCTGCTCTGTGCCTCTGACTCAACAGGATCCTTCCTCACAGCAGTGAGAACCCTTATAATTAAGCTCTGACATTTTCAGTAGTAGAAGGAAAGAGACAGGTATCATATTTGGCCAAAGCACAATTTAAGGGAAAAAAAAAAGAATAAAAGTCAAATGGATTCTCAAATCTTTGTGCCTCAGTAACCTAATATAAACCCAACAAAACCACGCTGGATCATCAGGTACAGGGAGTCTGTGTGAAAATGCAGCAGAATGCAGCTAATTCTGCTTTTTTAGAGAAAAGCAACTGGAACTGCTGTGCTTCTGCAGGCCCTGCTCCATATTAGCTGCATATTTAGCACAGTAAATAAACCCTTTTTGTCTCTCTTCGGCTTGCTTTCTGGAACCTGTATCCCCAGCCTGCCTAGCTGTGTTGCAGAAGAAAAAAGCTCTTTACTTTTGATACATAAAATTTAACTTTTGTTCACTCTGCAATCATTATGTTGATGCAACTTCTGTCTTATAAAAGCTGTTAACTAATCAGTGATGGTAATTTAATTCCAAATTAAACAGCTTGCCATAATCATTCTGCCTTGCCTTCAAACTCAGAATTTAAAAAACTCCCCAAGAAAGTGTCACTGCGTTTCTCTTTCAAGTTCAGCAAGTAAAACTATGCCCAGCAACATTCCAGTCACATTTTTGTTAGCTGTTTGCAGAAGATTAGGGAACTGAAGCAAGGCTTCTTAATCTCAAGTTGCTGTATTGTACTACTATATAAAAGACCAGAGAAGAGAAGTGAGCTTGCAATATAGTGAACCAGGAAGCAGAAGAGATCTCTCTGCAACAGTCAGAACTCCATAGTGTTTTCAGAAGGGTCATCCTCATTGTGTTAGGCTTCTAAAAGCACCCTCCCTAGGTGCTGGGGATGCTATGCCTTGCTTTGCCTTGGGAGCAAATGCAGCTCTCCCCTTCTTCAGTCACTCTAACTTGCTATCTAGATTGGTGCCCAGTTTTGGAAAACCATCCTGCTGCCTTCAAAAGCATAAGGGTCCAACAGCTGCCACTGAGACTTAGGGGTCAGTAAGGCCTATGGTCTGTCCTCCTGAGAATCACTGTCTAGGTGGAAAAGCCTTCTCTGGCATCTTTGACTGTACAGATGGGGGCCTGAAAGACCGAAGCAAAGAAATTCTACTTTCTGCTTACAAAATACAGATAGCAAAAAGAAAAAGCATATGCAGCCACCAGATCCTAAATTCTTGAGTCTAGCAACTGCCATTAGGAGATGAGCCATGGCATCTTGTCAGGAAGAAAGGACAGCACTGCAGCAAGCTGACCATGGGGAGGAGGAGCACAAGAGACTCAGCCTACACTGGCTTAACCTCAACTAGAAAGCTCTTTTTGAGCTTCAGTAGCCTGGGACATGGCAGCCCAAGGGCAGAAATCAAATACAAATCCCTGCTTGGCAGTAAGGCCAGTCTGAAAAAGATCCCCAAATGTCACACTTGTTAGTACTATTGTGGACCTTACTGGTCTACATTTGCACTTACCTCTGACTGTTGTCCCAGTGAAAGATTAAACGGACAGTAGCAGCATGTCCCCAGCTTTCTCCTGGGTGACACAAAATGACAAGGCATTTATTTATCTCCTGTAACAGCAGCAGCATCAGTAAACTGAACTGAAATTAGAACAGTCTTCCAAAAAGACCCCCTCCTGGCCAAAACATAAGCACCTTTCTTGCAAGAATAAATCACACCTTTTTCACGCGTGCGAGGGTTTCACCACTAGCTCATCAAATACAGTGAGGCAAGGAATAAACCCTGCACTCAGTCTGTTTTACAGACACCTGCATGTGGTACTTCCATATTTGTAGAAGGATTTTTTGCAGACCTAATAAAGGACAGGTACCAGGCAAATCTTGAAAACAGAGGCAGTGTGAAGAAAAGATTTTTCTAGTTACTACTGAAGAATTCTAGTAAGTATGTCTAAATCCTACTTCAAAACTGCAATATTCTGTCTCTCAGGCATAATTATGAGCAAACATCACTCCCTTTGGGATACAAGCTTTGGGAGAAAGTCAATGATTATTAAAGTATTAAGGGCCCCTGAAGCAGTCTTCCACTTCTCACAGCAAGACGCAAAAGAACACAACCAAAAGCAAGGGGTGGTGGAAAGAGAGAAGGAAGTTTGGATTGTTGTCCTAAGGCAGGGAAAACAGTCCTACTGTTTCAGTTCTTACCTGAGCACAAGCTCAGTCAATTTATAGACAGTTTTACTGGGTGTTCTCCTCTGTTTATCCCAGGAGACAGTCAGTAGTCCAAAGATGGATTGCATTTTAAAACAGTCATTTTGGTTAAGTGCTGCAGGCCTTCCCTATTCACCTGCTCACAGCTCTCTAACTTCTGATTCACTTCCATCATGTCACCAGCCCCACATGCCCCATGTATTCTGGCATTCATTATTGCTCAGAGAAGAAAAAAAAGTTTCCAGTCTAATGAAGACCTAGACCCTCCAGGCATCTTGCCAGACCTTGCTCCGCTATATCTAAGTTGAGATTAAAGGCTTTGGCTATCAGATATGCTCCAGAGTCAGAGATCAAAACACATTTTACAATGGCTACAAATTCCACACCAGAATGCTTCCAACCATATCAAACAGGAGAGAAAAATGTGACTGTAAAATGATGTATTTCTGAGTTAAACTGACTGTAGATTAATATTTGACCTCCTTTCTAAATATATCCAGTAGAAATGTCTAGGAACACCCAGCTTAGTTATCACTGGTGGGAAAGCAAGCTGTCCCCTTCATAAAGCTCTTGACATAATAACTTGCAGCATCTGTGCTTCCCCCCCCCCCCCCCCATAATGAAGAACTTCTCTTCTGCTAGGAAGCTGAATAAGAGTTTAGAGATTAATGCTCTTGTGAAATCTTAGAAAAGGCTGTTTCTAAGGCTTACCAATCAGTGGGGGGGGGGGGGGGGGGAACCTGTTTAGGGGAGGCAATAGGATTGATTTGACTTGGGTTTTGCTGATGATCCCCTCCCTCAATAGTTCCTTTGGCTACATCCAACCATGGAGAAGCAGGAGGTTCTTTAGGCTTTATGATTAGACTGTTGAAATAATATCCCTTCAGAGTGGGTCATAAATATCACCTTGTAATCCACCAGCTCAGTACTTCCACTGAATCTGTGGAATGAATTCACATCAAAATGAGAACAGCTTTGTACCACTCTGAAATGCTCAACTTGAGATACTGCTGTTTAGGATGAGGGAAATATCTCTTAGCTTATATATTTTGTGCCAACTGGCACAAAGTTTCCTTTTGCAAGAGTACAAACTACTCACTTCAACAGTACCATGTGGCTACACAGTCTGGTGAGAGTCACAATCAGTTTATGGTCAAATGAAATGTTTGTGAAAGAAAAGATGTGCAAGGCAATACACAATATCTATGAATTACAATCTACTCTGAATGTCTCCAGATCATTCACTGTCCCTGTGACTCAATAAACACAACACCTCTCCAGCAATGCTGGCTATTGAAAAAAAGACCAAATCTACTAACTTTGAGTTTGTAGCCAGAAAGCCTGCCAAAAAGAATACATCAGAAAGCAAGAGGCAGACATGACAGAAAGGGTCAGATACTGCAGGCTGGGTATTCATCTGCACACACAACTCAAAACTCCACATTCTTCACATTCTCAAAGGAGACAGTCTGTATGTGTTGGGTTTATCTCACATCTGTGCCAAATGCTTCATTGCCTGTACAGACTCTGGGGACATCTTCACCTTTGTACTGTCCCTTCTTCTCCCTCCCCATCAGAGCATAATTACTATTTAGTTCACAGAAACTGAAGCTGTGGACAGGGAATCTGTGCACTTTAAATGCACCATAAAAAAGTAGAAAGTTACATGCTGAAATAAAAGTTAACACTGAGCTTTTTTTCCATCTGTCAAAGTCTCTGCTTCAGAAGAACCATTCTCTTTTCCCCTATGACCACAGCAGAAGAGTCTGTAGAAGCACTCTGGTCCTGTCAGGGCAAAATGGAGCAGCCTGGAAAATACACTTGAACTCACTATGGGCTGGCTGTAGGTGAGGATCCCACCTAGAGCTCCCCTCTACATCATCACTGTAGAGAGTTCCAGCTATGCAGTAAATCTGGCACGCCTCTGCAAGCAATTAATGGAATGTGCTCACATGTAATGGCAAAAGAAACAATTTCAACTGTTTTGGAGAGGCACTCAGGGAATCTAGGAAACTGAGGCACTGTTTGAGGTGTGCAACCATCAAGCTGTGTTCTTCTGGTAGTGCTTTAACCTGTTCATCACCACATTCTTGCTGGAGGAATGCCAGCAGTTCCACATGGCTCTAATAGTTTCACCATGGAGTCTGCTGCAGTGCAACAACTCAGCAATTTCATTTTCTTTGTACACAGTGCCACGAGAAAGGAAGTCATATGTATGAAGATGAACTCAGTTGTCAGCTCACAAGCTAAACACCTACCTAAAGCAGGTACCAATGTGGACTGGCTTTGTCCAATCCTTGTTGTCATTTGGTTTGTCAGAACTACCTAAAAAAAAAAGGGAAACAAAAAGACAAGAAAATCTCCAGAAAAGCAGCACAGTGGTGGGGAAATAGCTCTTCTCAAGTTACTCAGGCAAAACCCTTGCCAACTGTAATGAAGCTTTTATGTTAACAAGAAACTGTAAAGGTGCCTCATCTTTCCTCAACAGCCAAAATAAGAGAACCCTACAAAACAGATTTTCAATTTGCATAGAAGGTAGCTCTCTTTCATTCAGAGCCTTCAAAGAAACCTAAATTTCTCCCTTCCCAATGAATGCAAACCCTACACAACTCGTACATCGCACCGCGTTTCGACGGAAGACTGTTTGGATCGGAATTCAGAGGCACGTGACTTGTACTAGCCCTCTCGGAAGAGAGAGATTTCAGTCACTGTGGTATAAATGAACTTGGTGGTGCTGCTCAAAACATGCATAAGCCCTAGTGATGAACAGAATTTCTGCACCTTGCAGTCTAAAAATGCGCAAGTGGGTACAACACAAAGCAGAATGAAAGTGAACAGACAGAGCGGGGGAGTGTTTTCGCAGCACGAAGCACTCGTAGGAGGTTCACAGACAGTCTAGGTTAGATCCCTGGTAGAAGTGGGTGTGGGTGAGACAGAAAAGAGCCAGGAATATTAATTTCAAAGTTCATTAAAAATGAAAAATAAAAATTTGTACCTATCTGGAAGCCTGAGGGGTTTTGTTGTTTGACATGCTTGTAAGATTCCTGCTTGAGCGCTTAGGGAAGTGTGCTAGAGCAAGCAATTCCACTGAGCACACTCCGAAACATTTACATAGCTGAAAGCCCTAAGACACACATTGCATATTTTAGAGAAGGAACTCATCATCTGTGGATGGTAACAGCCCCAGATAGGCTTTCCATCTCACTGCTGGAGAAAGGCTGGTCTGGGCATTCTAGCACAACCCACCAAGTTCAGCTTTAGAAACTGAAGGAACTTACTTCCTACCATGTATTAGAGCATTCACACTGCCCAGCTGTGCTGCCTGACAAGCAATCTCTGGCACACAAGCTGAATTCAGCCTGCCTGGGAGCTGCAAGGAACTAACTCAAAGAGGGCTACTCTGAGCTAAACAATTTCTGAAGCTCAGAGTTTATTTAGCAAGCGTTTGTACTAAACTGCTTGCTTGTTCAATAGCAAGGAGTTATGTGTGTTTCCCTTGACCAAAGAAATAAAGACTGTGCAATGACAGCTGCTCATGTTCAAGGTCACCAGGTACCCAATTTATGAGTGAAAGCACTCAGTAAACTGGAGCCTGTGCAAACCAGGCACCCACAGAACTTTCATCTCCCTTGGTGCCCACACCAGTGGGAAGAAGCTTGGTAATTCACATCAGGGCAGCAGAGAGGGTGTGCTTAGAGCAGCCAGCCCAGTCACCCAGGCCAGGCTCTCTGCTCCTTCCCCTCCTGCAGCTATCAGTGGAAGCAGGAGCAGAGGCCTATTTTTAGCAGTCAGAAACAAAAGCCAATTGTGCCAGAGAGTGGCAGGTGACAAGGCTGGAAGTCACCTGGAAACAGTTACAGGCACAAGCACCATTTTGAGGCTGGGTAAGCACTGGTTCCTGAGCAAAGCTTTTCTGCTGCAGAAGGCTTGCCAAAACAACTCCTGGAACAGATGCAGCTTCTGAGTGCCATCTGCTGGCTACAAAGCCACGGATCTGCTGGCCTCCATATTGGCGCAAATGACAGAGAAACAATGCCCGGGAAGGAAGCGATGGGTTTCCATGGATGCCAAAAGAGCAAGCCAAACCAGCAGATAAAGTGGGTTTTTCCTGCACTAAGACAGTACTTTATTTTTAAATGAAGAGTTGAAAGTTATGTTGGAATCACTAAATACTCTGCTGTATTTTAATGAGTGAGCCCAGTCACCAAAGGAGCATTCTTTGTCCAAGCACTTCATGAGAAAACCTGATGTGAACCAGCAAGACAAATGGGTATGCTGCCACTTCATTAGGATCCACAGGATGCTTTTAATGCAAATTTTACCTGTTTTAGCCAGTTGAGGCATTTTTCACCATAATAGTTTTGCCTGTGCGATCCGTTCCTATTCACTAAGCAAACTGGCAAACAGGAAGGCAGAAGGCATTCCTGCATTTTTAGGGAGGATCTCCACCCCCTCTACTCTGTCCTGGTGAGACCACACCTGGAATACTGTGTCACATTTTGGGTTCCCCAATTCAAGAGAGACAAGGATCTCCTGGAGAGAGTCCAACAGAGAGCTATGAGGATGAATAAGGGACTCTAACACCTCTCCCATGAAGAAAGACTGAGGGACCTGGGGCTGCTTAGTCTGGAGGAGAGAAGGCTGAAGGGGAATCTTATCAATGTCTATAAATATTTGAGGAGTGGATGTCAAGATGAAGGTTCCAAGCTCTTTTTGGTGGTGCCCAGTGATAGGCACAATGGGTACAAGTAGGAACACAGGAGGTTCCACCTCAACACAAGGAGACACTTTTTTATGGTGAGGGTGTCAGAGCCCTGAAGCAGGCTGCCCAGAATGGTTGTGGAGTCTCCTTCTCTGGAGACTTTCACAACCCACCTTTATGTGTTCCTGTGTGACCTTCCCTGGATGATCCTGCTTTGGCAGGGGGGTTGGACTCAATGATCTCTGGAGGTTCCTTCCAACCCCTAACAATCTGTGATTCTGTGATTTTGCTATTTGTGGACAATCACAAATCATATTTGCTTAATCCTTTGTAATGTATTTACACCAAAGTCACATCTTTTGTGATTCTAGCCTGCCCCAGACTTACTGCAGATTTATGATCGTTGGCAATGATGATCAGCTGCTGTGCCAGGCCGTTCAGAAGCCTGGTTCGAAGGGAGAGGTCCTCAAAGTCATGGCGAAAAGGAAATGCAATTCCATCAATTACCACCAGCCGGACCTCAATGGAAGGGAAAAGGAGAAACTGCCATTACTATCCTACAAACAAACGACACAGAGCAGTAAGGCCTCTTTTTAAGTGCACTGGAATGCTTTATATAAGGTGATGGCAATCTTTTATTTCCTACTCAGATATGCATGAGAGCGTAACACCTATTGTCTGTGTCTGTATATTGGAATCAAACAGCACTCCACATGAGCACAGGGTGAAGAGCCTCAAGGCCCCCATACGCTTGCTAAGTGCAGTGCTGCATTATGCATAGACACCAGCTCAGACCATAGTTGCACTAGCTTAAAGAAAACTCTGCACTAAGATCTCCCATTAGTTAATGCAGCACAGAGCTGCCCTTCCGACTGTTTCCAGTTTCAGATCTCCCTCATTTACAGCTAGCTGACTTATCTCTGCAGCACCTGGTACAGAATACAAAATAAAAAAGCTGGGCTGAAAGCCTTGCAGAAGAGAAGCTGGAGGGGGAAAATAAACAACCCAACATTAAACATCAGAGCTATGCTTCAATCCACTCCCCGTGAACCCTAATTTATTTCAATTTATTTCACCTTCTCCCTCGAAAATGAAATCCAGACCAAGATTAGAATACATTCTGTCTGTAGTCACTGTTAAGACAACTCATCTGATTCTCAGGCTTACATCAGTGATCTAGCTCAGAAACATGGATTTTAACAGATGCTTAAAGATATTCCAGACACTGTGTGGTGGAGCTGAGCATCTATCTTGCCAGAAGATGTTTGCTTTGCTGAATTATTTCTTCTGTAGCAATCATGAGCTGAAGGTAGAGCACAATGCTGCTGCTGGCTCACTGCCCTCAGGAACACTGTATAAACCTAAGTTTGGGATTTTGATTTATTTTTACTGCATTTGTTGTAGCTGTTTTGATGACCAAGTTTGTCTGAAATACAGAAGGGAGATGGATCATCTTACAGCATCTGCATGTTCAGATGCCACTCAGATCCTAGGTATCTACAAGTTCTTGCATTAATGCACAGGATAAACTGGAAACAATGCAAGAAAACTGAGTATCTGTATTACTGACCATCACTGGGAAGTGATGTGACTAGAACATACAAGCCTGCAGCAAACATCACTCTGTGACATGGCCCAGGGCCTCCAAATGAAAAACAACCTCAATTTGTAAAAGAATATTAAATACTTAGAATTAAAAGAAGATATTCTTCTCTTTCCTCATTTTTCCTCCTTCCTGCAAGCATTTTTCTTTCAGTCTGTACATCTTCCTCTTACATAATTTTCTGACTTCAAGAACAATCAGTTTAACAGTATAAACATGACTCACACTAGAAAGGAAAGTATCAAAGTTATATAACTTGCCTATCAGAATAATATGTCCAGGTAGGATGCAATTTAATTTATTTCCTCCCAGTTGCACTTGTTGCAAAATGGCCAACAAGTAGACTTAAGTATTCAAAAGTAGGCCACACAGAGAAAAGAACATGTCAGTTTCTCTCTGCTAGACCTTGAAGAATTAGGTTTATTATAACAAGAATATTTTCTACTGTAGTCTTTCTCATGTTATTTACAAGATCTCCAACTAATTCATATTTCCAAATGACATTCCCTACAACTATGTCTCTCTCAAAAAAACCCTAAAACCTGACAGTTTCCCATGGTCCCAGTCTGAGCTCCAGGTCCCCACAGGGGGATGAGACTAATTTTAATGAGATCTGGACTGCAATGAGCAATCTGTCAAGTCACTTATAGCCTGGCCAAGGAATCACCAGGTCTTGCAGTTCTCCTGCAACCTTCAGTATTTCAGGCTGCAGGCCAAGCACAGATAATCAGCACAGATGGTACCAGAGAGCTGCAGCCCAGTGTAACTGTGCTAATGAAGCCATGTACTTTCCACAAGAGCAAACACAACAGGGCACCGTTAGTACCTGGCAGAGAAAGGGAGATACCAGACTACACTAAGCAAAAGTAAGACTCCCATCTGTGCTTCCAAGAACAGCTTCCAAAAATGGAAATGATATGCAAAAGACAATCTAGCTAAACAACACTGATTTGTGCTGTTAGAATGAGGAACAAGTCACCTTCCCCAAATCCCATTAGGGAAGGATCTGCTGTGCAGAATCTAGAAATCTGGAAGGGAGGAGGTGAAAATCTGCCTTACAATAGCATTTCACAAGACACTAGGTACTAGGGAACTTTTTGGCTGTAGTCCACCCAAGAGTCAAGCTGCAGGCTCTGGTTGCTTGTAGCAACAGATGATGTACTAGAAAGAAGGAGAAGAGTGACTTTCTGGATGCCAAGATGGTGCAAGATAACTTCTGATCCTCAGTGATCATCTAGGACAAAAAAAAAAATGACACTAAGCCCCTCCAATCCCCCTGCATCATGGTCACCATACACATGCCTGGCTCAGAGACTCTCTTGGACAGCAGTTTTGTGATTCCTCATAACTCTGTGCTTACAGAAAAGTAACAACACGTGGCAACACAGACCCAGCATCTTCACCTCAACGTGGAGATTCAGGATGATGGCAGCAGTGGTAGTAAAATACTCTCAAGAGTAACTGGGATGGAAATGATAAAGCAAGTTATGTGTTATCTTTGTACTCTGGCATCAACCAATGTATCACTGCCAAGCTGATGAGGTACCAAAGGTGCTACTCATGTTACTCTTACTGTAACAGATGAATATCCCTGGAAAATCTTTAGTGTGAAGATGAGTGCTATCTTCTGGTAAGTCTGCAATAACCCTTACCTTTGAATGCTCTGAAAGAAAGTCTGGGAGGAGGTAGACCTGTGCAAGAAGCTCTATGTAGTCGTGGCAACGGAAGTAATATATGTGAGAAAGGATACTTTCAAGAGAGAAAGTCTCCATAGCTTTCAGATGATCTGAAAACAAACAAATAGATGAGTAAATGAGTCAGAAGTGTGTACTAGCATAGTGCTACTTTCATCATTCTACCAAACTATGCTTTCCACATATAGCAACAGCAAAACCCCCAGGAAGAGTCAAGGTAAAGAGTGTGGGAAACATACCTTCCATCTGGCTTGAAAGTCAAGAAGGTGGTGAGCAGATGCTCTCTCAGCATTTGCACATAGATACACTGGAGCCTCCCAGGGAGTGCTCCAAAAATGAAAAATTTCTTTCTGCACAATGAACTTTTCCAGTAAATCATCTTCAAGCCAGAACACCACCACAGGACAACAGTGACTATTCATCATCCGTTGTTTAAAGTACAGGCAGTAGCCCGTTTAATATGGTGTCCTTTAACCTCTGTTTAAACAGAAGTTTGCTGCATAAAGTTCTCTAAGAGTAACACAGAAATTGTGTCAGTATCCCCAAGACACTGATGACTTATAGAACAAAGCTCTTTATTAAATGCCACTTGGCTACATTGACCTTATGAAGGAGCTGAATTCCAGCCACAATTTTACAATGCAGGGCTTCAGCAGCCACACAGCCTTAAGATTCTGCCATTCCTCTTCCCTTTCCTTAGTTGTTCTTCAGGCCTCTGTGTTGCAGAGCATTTTCCCTCAGCTTTGCTGACAAAGTCATGCTTGGGTTTTGCTGTAAATTTGATCATTATGGTGCTAAAATCAGCAAATGCCAAAACAAACCCAAGCCTAAACCACCACCCCTACCCCCCCCAAATCATCATGTAGAAAATGAATGATTCGTAAAGTAGATGAGCTCAGTCTGCGGCATGGCTGCACACAGTGACGCAGTTCAGGGTACGATACACACAGGTGGGAATCAAAGGCTGGCAGCAAGAACTCCTCAAGCCAGTACTGCTGCTGAAACCTTCCAAGTGTAAAACTGCAGCCTAGGAGACACTTGTTTCAGTCAGACCCCAGCCTAGGCAGCAAGAAAGCAACATACCTTCTTCTTGGTGAGCTTCAGCAATGAGCTGGCAGTGCTGCACACAGGCAGTGGCAATATCCACTACTCTGTCTACCATGAAACTTCCTTCAGTGTCAATGAACACAGCTTCTCCTGCTACACCCCCAAAGCATTCGGGGATCTGTACATCTACTGCCAACTGCATACTGCCATGGGAAACAGAAAAAAGGAGAAATCTTTACATCACAAGGCTCTCCCCTCCCAGCTCACTCCTGAAGTGACATTTCTGCTGAGGAACACAGGGAACAGGATGCAGTGCAGCCATTATCATGATTATATTTACAGTGCTGTAGGAGAATCAGAGACTGAAGTCATGACAACAAGAAAATAGTGGAACTTGACCAAGAAATGCGATTCTCAGTTGCACAGAAGTAATCTACAAATAAAATACCATAGCTGTGTTTTCCCCACGCCAGGAGCTCCACAGATCTCGGTGATTTTCGTTAGCTGGACACCACCTCCCAGAATATTGTCTAGTGCTGAACAAAAGGTGATGATGAAGCCCTGAGCCTGCTCTTCTTCCAGAAGTTCCAGTGCTGTGCACTTTCTGGTAGTGCCTGATCCCCCAGTAGTCCTTGCTGCATCTCCATGACATTCCTGCCTCACAACCTGCAACGCTTCCAGTGCCTCTTCTTTGGAGATACCAATTTCTAGAAGAGCCAAAACCATGAAACACCACCTTGTTTTTATAAGCAGTGATTTATTTAAAGTATGAAGAGATAGTTCAACTTGTTTGAAAGAACCTGATAATTCTGCAATGTCACACATAAATATTCATCCTTTAACAATGTCCAGCTCTGGAACCAACAGTGTGATTTTCAAAAGAACTGGCAGCAAAGCTGCCCTGCATTCAGAATTCAGGTGCCAGTATGCTACCTGCAAATAAAAACCCAACAGTGCTATTGCTGGATGTGGGTGAGACCTGGCAGAACAGTTCAGTTGTTCTGTTCTGAATGTGAAGGAGTCAGATTGTGGTCTAGTGACACGGACACTTAGTGATCGTGCTCCGAATTCTCGGGGTACTCTGGGGCTGCTGAGCACTTTACACATCATTTCTGGATTTGAAATACAGACTAAGGAACAGAGGTGAAATACTGGCAAATATCACTGTGTCTCTCTGCATTTACTTTGCCCACTTCTCAAGGCGTCCCTGAGGTCCCCGTGACATTTCGCGGGGGAGCTGGCCACTTCAGCAGGGTTCAGCCTCACCTGCCCACGCTGTGTCCCATCAGCCACTAAATAATGTGCAATCTGCTCGAACACTGTCCTACTACATCGATTTCTCGGGAGGGAAAGGCTTAGGGAAGGGCTGCCGGGGCAGACATGCTCGAACTGGGGACGCGACCGGGGTAAACGGCCTGCGGGGACCAGTGCCGCCGGGACGGACCCCGGCAGTGGGAGGGACCCATCCCCGCGCCGGTACCTTTGCTCAGTCCGCAGGGGCCGGTCTCCAGCAACTCCTGCGCGGTCTGGAAGCCAGCGGCGACAAGGCGGGCCCGCAGCGCGGGAGCCAGCGGCAGGCTGCCCACGTCCCGCTGCATGCCGCAGCCGCGGCCACCGCTACCGCCGGGCTCCTCTAGGCCGCGACAAGCCCCGCCCCCCCGCCGGAGGGAACCGCCCCTCGCGGGCGCGAGAGCCGGGCTGTGCTGGCGGCGCATGCGCAGCACGAGTGGCAGGGCGGGAGCGGGAGCGCGGGCGCGTGGGGTGGCTGTCAGGGAAGCGCCGAGGCCGAGGCAGGTGAGGCCTGGTTGTGACAGGGGCTGGCGTGGGGCCACTGGCCGTGGGAGTGGGGCAGAACGGTCAGAGGGTGCAAGGCCTGAGCATGCCTGACGCAGGAATGATGATGGTTGTGTCCTGTTTCAGCCAGTCAGAGAGGCCTGTGCACCTGACAGGCTGTAGAGGTGTTTGTATCATCTCTTCGTTGTCACCTCTCCCTGTGCTTCCTTGGGGACGTGGTTTCCGTCACAGTCCCACAGCTGGTCTCAGGGGCAAGCCCTCCTTCAGAGGGCACCATTAGCCAAAGGCAAGTTGCTTTGACTGTCTGTCTTGGGGTTGGTCTGGAAAGAACCACCATAGCTGATTCTATCAGATACCAAAGCTTTGGAAGACAAAAAGAAGCACTTTGAGCCATGGCATTTAGTAGCTTCATTGCATTTTTTTACCTTTCCTTAGTTCTGGTGTGGAAAGAAGATGGCTCATGTTGTCCCACTACCAATTCCCTGCCCCGTCCAGCTTGGAAGCATAAAGGGTGACTCCTTGGAAGCTGAGCTACATGAGTATGTCAGGCAAGGAAACTATGTCAAAGTGAAGAAGCTTCTGAAAAAAGGTAAAAGTTAAGTTTAGACTAAAGTGCTGACAGAAAAGTTTTACTTTTCCCCATGTATTTTTGGTTAAAAATAGTGTACTGTCTGTACAATTCAGATTTGATGGTGAAATATATTTAAAAGAATAAATATAGTTGCCCTTTTCTGTCAGTGGCACTAACTATTGAATAAAAACCAAAAGAAAATGAAGCTTTTAGTTGTCAGGTGGTTGTAAGGAAATGACTGAGGTACTGTAAAACTGAAATGCTGAAAGGCTGCTTTAGGAGTATAATCATGAACGGGGACTTTAAGCTTAATACTGACTGCAAAACGCTTAAGTTATGGTTCAGATGCTGGTATTTTTGACACCTGGATTTGTAACGACATAGGGCAGGGAAATTGGTAAAAGAAACCTGGCATTTGTTGCGGCTCTATGTCGTGTTTACTGTCAAGAAGATCAGTACTGTGTGCTGTCCTCGGGCCGTTCTGCACGGCACCGCTGACTAGTTGTACAAGCTGGCGGCTGCCCGAGGGCTGTGTGTAGAGAAACGGGGGCTGCACCGGGAAGCGGTTGGGCGCCGGGGTCCGTTAGAAGCGGCTGTGGGCGGGGCGCTGCGCGGAGCCCCAGCGGGACTGCCCCGCGAGAGCGAGCCTCTGATTGGTCCGCTGAGGCAGAACAGGCAGATGAAGGGGCGTGTCCCCCTTCCCCCCCCTCGCGCGGTCATCCCGTGGGTCGCGGAGGGCCGTGGTCGCGGAGGAGGCTGCCGCTGTACCGGGGGCTGGATGGGGTCGCGGAGGATCCGCGGTCTGTGCCTTTAGTTGCGGTGTCCGTGTGCTAAAGGGCAGTGGGTGGAGGTAGGGGCCGCGGCGCGGCAAAGATGGCGTTAAGACTATACTTTCAGGGATCATTTCTGTAGTTGGTCACTAGAGGAGAGTGATCTTACCTGATCAGCGTCACAAACCACGAGGAGGAGAGAGGTGCTCTCTCCTGAGCGCGAAGCGGGCGAGAGGCGCTGCTTGTGCAGGGGCCTCTCGCCATTGATGACCGTTCCCAGCTCTGCCTTGTGTGGAGCTGGGAGGGAGAGAGCACTGGCTGAGTGGTTTTGTGACCCACTGCTTTTTTTTAATCGTAGTTCTAAAAATAGATGATGGAATGATTTGGATGGAAGGGACCATTCTGGTTCCTGTGGTTCAAGTGTCCTGCAATGAGCAGGGACATCCTCAGCTAGAGCACCTTGCTTACTTCAATGACAATGCCTTGAAAGTTTGTTAGTAGTAGGGGGTGTGTCTCTTTAGAGTTGTCACCCAGTGGCCTCCTTAAAAAGGGGAATCCGGAAGAGGAATGGACACTTGTGGGCTGAAATGTAAAGAGACTCAATAAAATAAAAATTAAAAACTAAATACTGATGCCAAGTGTGCTGTACTCAGCCCATGTAGTGCTGGTGAGCTGTGTGCTCCCAGCAGCGAATGCTGGATGTCAGGCACTACGGACACCACAGCTCCAGCGACAGCACAATGGTTACGGCAAGTGGGAGAGGAGGCTTCAGGAACAGGATGATAGATGAGACCCTGCAGGAATGGTGACCATTGAGGAGAAGAGATTGTCACCAGCAGAATTCTTAAGTTATAGGGAGCATGATGTTTATGGCACGGGATACTTCTCTTGGCCAGGTCAGGTCAGCTGCCCAAGCTTTTGCACTTCCTGGATTTAGCACCTGGCTATCTGGAAACTACTAAAGGACACACACATGCATACCATGGCTGGCCATGAATAAAAGCAAAATGTCTTCTCAAATAAATCAGGTATTGCGGTGCTCTAAACCCCCCAGTTTTTCTGAATAAAAATGGATTCTGTGATTCTGTCCCAGCAAAACCAGGTAGCAAGTTAGGTGATGGTATTCTTGAGCCATCTGTTGTGCAGAGCAGGGAGACTTGGTGGATGTAGTGGAGTTATTTCTTGATGAACAGTGTCTATTGAAAAGTGACTAAGGAGAAACTCTTGAGTTTCACAACATGTTGTGAGTTTGTGTTGCTCAGGCCTGACCTGGAGCACAGTAAATATTTGATCAGGGCCTGACGGGTGTTAGGGAGAAACTGCTTGAAGTTGTTTTCTTCATGCTGTGAAATGCTGTGGACAATGCAATAGGTCAGATTGGTTCCTGGAACCACAAGGTGTCTTCTGGAGACTGGGACTAGGAGAAACTTGAGCAGTTGCTGTGGTGTGGAAGTCCTTGTGCTCAGGCTGGATCCAGAGATTTAAAGGATAGTGTTAATTACAGTGGTACTCTGTGCTGTTCTAGTCGGTACATGGGAGCATGCCTTAAGCTCAAATCTCGGTAGCCACTGGAAGGCAGCGCATCCCCACCTGGCTGTTTGGCCTCTGCTCCAATGGCAGGGGGAGCACGGACCGAGGCGCTCGTCTCTAATGTTGTGTCGTGAAAACTGCCACAGCCCAGGATCGGGTGGGTGGAGCTCCGGTGCGGGGTAATTCACTGGCGGACCCGTCTTGGTACGGGTTGAGGACGGGCTGAGAGCACCGGGCGCGGTACGGAAGTGAGCGGGGCGGGGCTGGGCGGAGCGAGTCGGCGTTCCGTGTGGAGGGGAGCGGAGGAGGAGCTGTGCGGCAGCTGAGAGCGGCGCGTCTGATTGGTCCGCTGAGGCAGAACATGTAGATGAGGGGGCGTGTTACCGTGACCCTCCCAGTGTGGACATCCCGTGGGTCGCGGGCCCGGTCGTGGGTTGTGCATCCTGGTGCCGCTGCGGTGGGGGCTTGGTGGGGCTTGGTGGGCCGTAGGTCCAAGCTGTTGACTATGGTAGCCATGTCCTTAAGGGCAGTGCGTAGTGGTGGGACCCGCGGCGCGGTAGGAAGAAAGCTAAGACTATACTTTCAGGGATCATTTCTGTAGTTGGTCACTAGAGGAGAGTGATCTTACCTGATCAGCGTCACAAACCACGAGGAGGAGAGAGGTGCTCTCTCCTGAGCGCGAAGCGGGCGAGAGGCGCTGCTTGTGCAGGGGCCTCTCGCCATTGATGACCGTTCCCAGCTCTGCCTTGTGCGGAGCTGGGAGGGAGAGAGCACTCGCTGAGTGGTTTGTGGCCTCTTTTTTTTAAGGTTGGTTCTAAAAATAGATCAACGTAGGGGTAAAGAGGAGGTGCTTGGCCAGAAGCAATCTCCTGCAGGCCAGCATTTTGAAGTAGAACACGGAAACTCTGGGTCCCTATCTCGTCCCGAGCTCCTCTGTGGCTTTTGGGTAGCAGTGACCTTTCCACAGGCGGGGCAAAGGAGCAAGGGAGTAGCCAGGAGGTTTTAAGTTCTCATGCCCAGCGGGGTGCAGTTAGGTGTTCAGTGATAATAAATGCCGCCGAAGTTTGTTAGTGCCTGGGTGTGCGTATTGGGCGATGGTGTTCCCGAAACATCTGTTCCGTAGGGCAGGGTGACAAAGTCACTGCTTCAAAGCACCAGGCAGAATCGAGCAAAGCTGCCTGTTGCTGGCGCAAAAAGCAGAGGCTTTTGTATGAGCTGTACTTGTCCGTGGCTCTGCAGCACTGGCACGTGGAGTCTCTCAGACTCTGAAGTCATCGTTTGAGGATGTTGTTTGCCAGGAGCTGACCGAGCGGCAGACCCCTGGGCCTGGCCGTGAGGATCTGGGCTGTCGCCAGGGCCCGATTCCTGCTCGCAGGGAGAAGGGAGCCGTAGGCTCCGCAGTTAGCCAGGACAAGATCGAGTGGTAGTTAGCCCCGACTGCCGACCCGTCCTGGCGCGTCTGGAAGACGAGCTGCAGGACTGGAACCGCGTGTGGCCCGGGTCGTCACGTGGTGAGGAGCCCGTGGTGACGAGAGGTAGCAGAGCCGCACGCTGAGAGCGGCGCGTCTGATTGGTCCGATCAGGCAGAACATGCTAATAAGGGTGTGTGTCCCCCATTACCGTCCCGCGTCCGCATCCGTGGGTCCCAGAGTGGTCCGTGGGTCGCGGATCTCGTTTTCCCCGTGGCGCCCGGGGCTGACCGGGATCGCGAGGCTCCGTGGTCCTTGGTGTTGGCTGCGGTGTCCGTGTGCTAAAGGGCAGTGGGTGGCGGTGGGGGCCGCGGCGCGGCAAGAGAGAAATTAAGACTATACTTTCAGGGATCATTTCTGTAGTTGGTCACTAGAGGAGAGTGATCTTACCTGATCAGCGTCACAAACCACGAGGAGGAGAGAGGTGCTCTCTCCTGAGCGCGAAGCAGGCGAGAGGCGCTGCTTGTGCAGGGGCCTCTCGCCATTGATGACCGTTCCCAGCTCTGCCTTGTGTGGAGCTGGGAGGGAGAGAGCACTGGCTGAGTGGTTTTGTGACCCACTGGGTTTTTTTTAATCGTAGTTCCAAAAGCAGTTGCTGGTATGAGGAAGGGACCGTTGTGGCTTCTCGAGGTCCGACCAACCTAATCTGGAATGGTTCCAGGGATGGAGCATTTAACAGTTTTCTGGGCAAGCAGGGCCAGTGTCTCATCATCCTCAGTGTCAAACATTGCTTCCTCCTCTCTAAGCTTATTCTTCCACTTCTAGTTTAAAAGCACCACCCCTTGTTTTGTCACAAGTGCTACTAGAAAGTCTGTCCCCAGCTTTCTGACCAGCCTCTTTAAGCACTGAAGGGCCACAAGAAGGTCTATCCAGTGTGTTCTCTTCTCTAAGCTTGGACAACCCCAACTCTTTCAGCCTGCCATTACAGCAGAGGGGTTCCAGCCCTGGGGTCATTTTTTATGGCCGCTTCTGGCTCTGTTCCAACAATTCCATATCTGCCCTGTGTTGAGGATTCTGGAGCTGGATCCAGCACTGCAGGTGTGGTCTCAGCAGAGCAGAGGGGCAGAATCCCTTCCCTGGGCCCCACTTCTTTTGATGCAGCCCAAGATTTGATGGCATTCTGGGCTGTGAGCCTGAGGGCTAGGAGGGAGAGAGCAGGGGCTGAGGAGTTCATGGCCATTTTTGTGCATGGGTCAGCACTAGATGCTCTGCTGGACAGGCCAGCGGCAGTTTGCATGGACCTGCGGGAGGCTTTGTGCCCGCCGGGGAGGGTGCAGATGTGTGTCACACCTGGCTGATGACAGACTGATTGGTCCTCTGAGGCAGAACATGCAAATGTCGGGGGGGGGCGTCCGCGTTGTCCCGCCTCGTCGCTCTCCCGTGGGTCGCGGAGACGATGCGTGGGTCGTGCATGCCGTTTACCGCCGCGCCGGGCGCTGGGTGGGGTCAAGGGCGTCTGCGGTCTGAGCCCTTAGTTGCGGTGTCCGTGTGCTAAAGGGCAGTGGGTGGCGGTAGGGGCCGCGGCGCGGCAAGGGTGAAGTTAAGACTATACTTTCAGGGATCATTTCTGTAGTTGGTCACTAGAGGAGAGTGATCTTACCTGATCAGCGTCACAAACCACGAGGAGGAGAGAGGTGCTCTCTCCTGAGCGCGAAGCGGGCGAGAGGCGCTGCTTGTGCAGGGGCCTCTCGCCATTGATGACCGTTCCCAGCTCTGCCTTGTGCGGAGCTGGGAGGGAGAGAGCACTGGCTGAGTGGTTTTGTGACCCACTGCTTTTTTTTTTAATCGTAGTTCTAAAAACAGATGATGGAATGATTTGGATGGAAGGGACCATTCTGGTTCCTGTGGTTCAAGTGTCCTGCCGTGAGCAGGGATGTTTTCAGCTCCAGCAGGTTGCTCTGTTCAGTGACAATAAATGTCTTGCAGTTATGTTAGTAGTGGGTGTCTGAGTGTCTGTTTTTAATCTTGATTCCAAAACCAGATCAGTTTTGTGTCGAGTGTGACAGAACCCACCAAACCGTTGTGGTTTTAGATCCATAGTCCTCTGAGCTACCTATTTTCTTTTTCAGGAGGAAGAAATTATTTACTTTGAATAAAATTACCTGAACTAACAATTCTTTTGTTTTAATTACTGCTTTAGAAAAGTTTAGAGGTTTTTACCAGCACATCTGCCAGTGTTATCAGTGCATCTCCTGCTTGGTACTTTGGTATTTATGCATCCTTTCTCTGGATGCATTGTGGCCAAGTGGAGCATGGCATGTATACAAAGTTCATTATGGAAAGGTTGTTTGCTCCTCTTGTTCTCTTTTCTTTCCTGTAGGTGTTTTTGTTGATGCTGTCAATTCCATGGGACAAACTTCTCTCTTCACAGCTGCATTGCTGGGACTGGGTAAAATAGTGGATGTGCTGTTGCATTATGGCTCAGATGCTAATCAGTTAAGTATAAATTAATTTTTTTTCTTGAGCTGAAATGAGTGTTTCATCTTTTAGGGGTTTTAGTCAGTGGGATATACAGCATTCATTATATAGAAAACAACAAGTGCTTTAGGTGCCCGTTGCTATTTTAACCAAAAATTCTCAGAGGTAAATAGGTGCCTAATTTTCCTTGTTTCATGGTGTATGCTGTTATTTGGGAGCACACAGACGTTGCAGGAGTGCTGCTTTTTACCCCAGCAGCACAGCTGGTTGAGTGTAGTAACAAACACTTTGCTGTAATGTTCCTCAGTCGCTGTTATGATGGGAGCACCCCGGTCCATGCAGCTGCCTTCTCAGGAAATCAGTGGGTTCTTAGCAAGTTACTGGATGCAGGAGGTGATCTGAGAGTACATGATGAAGATGGAAAAAGTCCTCAGTACTGGGCTATGTCAGCTGGAAAAGAAAGCAGTGCTCAGGTATGTGTGTGTAATACATGCTGGATCACATTTAAAGTGAAGAAAGTTCCACATTCCAGGGAGAAATTCTTGACTTTTACATGTTGGATATCTATCTCACATAATTTTTCAACATCAGTAATGGTACTTTGAAGTCCTCTTGGCTCATATTTTGCTCATGTGCAGGGATGGAAATTGTTAGAACTTTTATGTGTAGCGTGTGCGGTCAGGAGAGTCAGGCATTTGGTTTGCATCCCTGATGTATGTTGTTTGTTTGCTTCTATGTGCAATTCAGGAGTAGTTTCCAGGTGTGTCTCAGTCTGTGCACAAACAGTGTCAGCAGAGGTGTCATTTTTGCTGGCACGGTGGCAAAATGTGATCCCGAGAAGGCCTATTCATGACTGTGATATGTAAAACTCAGAGTACTCCTCTTGCTTGTTATTGCAGTGCTCCTCTTAAAAAGCAACTTGATACTGCAATTGCAAGTTTGTCACCTAGTGCTTGAAGTAAGCTTTCTCTTACATTTTCATTTAATTGATGTTCTTCAAGTGTTTCTGTCTAGCTGTTTCTTAAAATACCTATTTCAGTGTTGCAGGGAAGTAGTTATTTTTTTCAGTAGTCATGATCTGTTAATTTAAAGTGGTTTCTCTTGCAGTTCTGAAGTCATTTTGTTAGTCTTTTTTCTCTCTTCCTCCTCCTCTTTAGATGCTGGAATTTATACAGCGTTGTACACTCCACATGCAGGCTGCCATTCAAAATTTTCCCTCTGACCTGCTCAGGAAGGTTGGCTCATCAAAAGCCCTGGTCTGCTGTCCATCTAGGTTTGGTGGCCTTGTTCAGGGGTAAGAATATCTTCTCAGGTACTGAAGGACTGAGCTATGAAGAGTTTTGCTTCCATATTCTATTCTCTTTACATCAACATGTTCTTTTTGTCCGTATCACATCTAAACCCAGTGTGTATTAGACATTTATTTCAGTTGTGAAAGTTCCAGGTAGAAACTTGATAGTTGTAAATACCCACGTATTAAGAGATACTCTTGAAATCAGCAATATGAAATATTGGATTTTAATAGTATTGGAAAGGTGGTAACATGAAGTAGTTTGTTTCTTAACCTTTTGAAGTCACTGCAGATCTTTAGGGGTGTGTTTCCAACTATTCCAAGAGTTTTTGTGTCAGATATATGTCAGGAAAAATAAAGGCTTGTGACCAGAAAGCATACAAATTAAGTATACAAAAGGCTGTAGTGATAAGACATGGGGCAGTGGTTTCAAACTAGAGAAGAGCAGATTTAGATTGGATGTTAGGAACAAGTTCTTCACCATGAGGGTAGTGGAACAGTGGAACAGGTTTCACAGGGAGGTGGTTGAGGCCCCATCCGTGGAGATGTTCAGGGTGAGACTTGACAAGGCTCTGGGCAACCTGATCTAGTTGAAGATGCCTCTGCTTATTGCAGAGGAGATTGGACTGGATGACCTTTGGAGGTCCCTTCCAACCCAGACCATTGTATGATTCTGTGTGTTTGTTTGTATACATAATTTAATTGGCCTACCTTGCTTTAATCAAATATATCATAATGGTGTGTCTAACAAACCTTAACGACTTGCACAATGATTTGGAATGTCAGCATCCACATGCCACCTTTTGTGTGGCACCAGCCAAATGCAACACTAGGAATATGTAGCTGGTATGGTCGTGAGGTCTTGGGTGACAGGGTGGATTTGATGATCTTTGAGGTCTCTTCCAACCTTACTGGTTCTATGATTCTATGATGCAGACTCTCTGCATTCTTCTCTCTTTTTTTCTGTATTTACTCAAAGCATTGGCTTCTTAGTTACCTCTGTTACTTGTGGTTTTTGTCACTTAGAAATGTTGACAGTCCTCTGGGTAAATTTCTAAAAGGTGGAGCTGGTGCAGCCAAGAACATTTACAGCTTTGGTTTTGGGAAGGTAAGATGCTATGGAGAATGGTTTTCCAATGGTATTAGCACAGTTTTTTTCAGTCCTATATTCTTCACAGTAATTACCCTGCCTGTGTTATTTTTAACTTGTAGTGCATTCTGATTTTTGCTGAAGGGGTGGAGAGCCCAAATTGTCAGGCCTTTAGTCATTAGTGTGCCCTGCCAGAGGAAGCCATTCTGGAACAGGCAGTAGAAAACTCCCTTGTTAAATGTCACCTGGGAGAGTTAATGACTCTGTCTGCTTTCCCTGTTTCAGCTTCTCTAGAAAGTTAAGCTTTTGACAGAGAGATCTTTTTAACTGAATTCTGATGCTCCCATTGCAGTGATTGCACTCAGGTTGTTAGTGACTTTGTGACATGTGGCAGATCTTGGGAACTATTGCATATTCCTTTTGCTTATACCCTGGTGTGGTCTCAGTTTTATCTTGCAGGCAGTGGCCATCTGGGGTACTTGGCATCTCTCCCTATTATTGGGGAAAAAGATGTGGTTCAGGCAGATGATGAACCAGCATTTTCTTACCATGTTGGACCATACATGCTGATGACAAAGTAAGTGGAATCAAAGGGATTTTAGCCCCACTTAGTGTGTATCTGTTACAATAACTTGCTGATAAATAGTACCAGATGCTTTGTTTGGATAGATTTTCTGGTGTGTTCTGTATTCATCCACTGCTTTCTGACTGCAGTTGGTTTTCTGAAGTCCACTGATTGGTATCATCTTTAGGCCCTCTTGGGGTCAGTAGTGGACAGCACCAGAGTGTTCCAGAGTGACAAAATTATTTGAAGTAATTCTGTATCTGGAAAAAAAAAATACTGCAGACAGCATCCTGTAGAAAAATCCTTTTCTTCTCCTTGTAGCTTAATGTGGGGAGGCAGCAGGGTTACAGTGAAAGAACTCAGCTTTGAGCCCCATCAGAACTGCAGTAAACTGCGCTTAGCTGATCTTCTCATTGCAGAGCAGGAGCACAGTAGGTAAGAAAGAATGTGCAGTAGCCACAAGTGCCCCTGGGCTTTGAGTGTCTCCAGTGGTGTGAGGAAATGTGATTAACCTTGGGAGGACTGTTAGGCTGTGGTGACACTTCCTCTCCAGATGAGAAACACAGATGTGTCTTTCCTGTCTCTTACACCCGACTTGCTCCCCAGTGGGTAATACAGGAGAAGGTGATACTCTCTCCTTGTGTGCCTGGCTAAATGCTTCCCTGCACATTGCTGGATGGCTTGTTTCTAGGTTCTCCTCATTGTGGCAGTAAGCACTGTTTCCTGAATGCCTCCTGATCTATGGGTCTTTAAAAATTGTGGCTATTTAAGGCAAAGTTGGAAGCATTCACGTTGTATTGATAAAAACACCCCGAAGGCCAGGCAGGCCTGTTCCAGCCTGAGATTTCCCTTGCAATGCATTTGCTTTCCCTCTCCCCTTGCAGTAAGCTCCGTCATCCCCATCTGCTGCAGCTGATGTCTGTCTGTCTGTCCAGTGACTTGGAGAAAACCCGTCTGGTGTATGAACGAGTTCACTTTGGCTCCCTGTACAGCATCCTTCATGAAAGGGTAACTGCAGTGCTAGGGGGTTCTAATACTAATTCATTGAGAAGGCATTCGGTGACTGCTTCTGCCAGCTTGACAATCATCAGCCGGTGTTATCCAGGCTTGCATAGTATCAGATACTCAGTGTGAGCTGGTGAGGTTGGTCACTGGCAGATAGTTTAGGTAATTTTTAGGTGCAGTTCCATTGCTTTCCTTGTTTGGTGTCAGCTTTAAAAAGGCTGCTGTTGAATGTGGTTGTATACTGCAAACATGGTGAGACCAGCTTCTGCCCTTGAACGCTTTCCTGCTACAATTTGTACCCTGTTCACTTTCTTTGCCACCTTCTGAACACCAAGCCTTAAGGACCTGCAGTGCAGATTTGGTACTTTTGGGGTTTTTTTGGTGCTTTTTTCCAGCGTACAGAGTTCCCAGTGCTGCACATGGAGACGATCCTGCACGTGCTGCTTCAGATCAGCGACGCTCTGCGCTTCCTGCACTCCCATGGCTTTATCCACCGGTCACTTACCTCCTATGCTGTTCAGATGGTCTCTTCTGGGGAGGCAAAGCTATGCAACTTGGAATACATGATAGAGAGGTACAGAACTGGAATGTGTCCAGAGGAGGGCAACAAAGCTGGGAAGGGGTTTGGAGCACAAGCCCTATCAGGAGAGGCTGAGGGAGCTGGGGTTGCTTAGCCTGGAGAAGAGAAGGCTCAGGGAAGACCTTATTGCTCTTTACAGCTACCTGAAGGGAGGTTGTAGACAGGTGGGGTCTGGTCTCTTCTCCCAGGCAACCAGCACCAGAACAAAAGGACACAGTCTCAAGCTGCTCCAAGGGAGGTTTAGGCTGGATGTTAGGAAGAAATTCTCCACAGAGAGAGTGATTGGCCATTGGAATGTGCTGCCTGGGGAGGTGGTGGAGTCACCATCACTGGAGGTGTTTAGGAAGGGACTGGATGGGGTGCTTGGTGCCATGGTTTAGTTGATTAGATGGTGTTGGATGATAGGTTGGACTTGAAGATCTCAAAGATCTCTTCCAACCTGGTTAATTCTATTCCTATTCTATTCTATTCCTATTCTATTCTATTCTATTCTGAACTTCCTCACTGCTCCCATGAAAGGGATAGACACAACTGAATTCAAATGCAGTGTTAAATTCTACTGAAGTGCCTCTCTTGATGGCTAGGGCTTCCTGCCTCTGAGTCAGGCAGTGAAGAACTCCAAAGTATTGCTGCTCAGGGACATTAACTTTGTCACAGACAGTGCAGCAAGTTTTGGATGGACTTAGTTTCTATAACTATCTGAAAATAGAAACTAGAGAAGGAGCTTTTTACTAGAGCATAAAAGTATCATCACAGAGAAACAGAACCTAATCTTCTAGAACAGAGATTAAATTCTTCTTTGATTCACTAATTCTGTTGCTGGCCTGGATATAATTTAAGTCCCCTCTTGTTACTCTGAACTTGTGCTTATGGAGGATTACCTAAAATGATTGAAGATTCCACACCTCATTGAACTGGTAGTAATTAACTGCCACCAGTGACAAAAAGAGTGTGTCTTTTATGTGGGACACCAGTAATTTCATCTTCATAAATGAGTACTTTTACACAGTTTTTACTTCTTTCCTGTAGTGCAGCCTGATTAGAAAGGAAGTTATGGCTGGTTAGACTGTAAAGAAAAAGAGCAAAGTTGATAAACAAAGATTTGCTGATGGTAAGGGCCTGAAAGGTGCAGAGATACTTCCTCATCCTCTTTGCAAACTCAATTAGTTAATATCTTGTGACAATTTCTTGGCTAACAAAAACTAGTTAGATGTGAGGAGGAAGTTATCTCCTAGACATGCATAAACATCACAGACTGAGTGTTGACAGTCTAGGTAGCATCTTGTTGTGTTTTGTCTGTAGTCAGAGAACACTGGCCAGAACTAAAGGGTTGCTTATAAAATTTCTACTGGGAATTTTTCAGCTTTCTGATTCCCTTTTGAGTGTAAGCTTGTTAAAGGAGGTGGTTTGGTTGCTGTAATGTGCCAAAATACATTTATTGGTGTGGAAATATTACACTTTTTTTTCCCCCAACTTGACTGTTTAAATATTTAAGCTAAAGACAGATACAACAAACTGAGGTGGTCAGTTCCAAAAGAGATGCCTTCTAGTTGAGTGTGCTCTCTGTCCCAACTCACAACTTTCTTCTCTTTGTGCAGCAAAGATGGTGGAGCACACAGTGATCTGACACGTGTTCCTGTCCCAGTCCAGCTGTACAGGTGGTGCTCTCCTGAAGTAATCCTTGAAAAAGCTGTCACAGTCAAATCAGATATTTACAGCTTCTGTGTGGTAATGCAGGAAGCCTTGACAGGTACATCTGCAGGTTAGGGCTTTAGTCACAAGGGTGGCCCACTGAATGTTTGCAGTGCAGACTGTGAACCCACAGTGTCTGTTTGATTCCCCTGGGGGCCTCTAAAACCTTGCTGTGATGGCTCGTACAGAGCTAATTTGGAAAAGGAGCCCAAAAGTTAATGACAGCAGCAAAGGCTGCTGGAAACCTTTGTAAAAATCTAATAAAGGAACTCCAAATTACATAACTAAAGGATGAGGCTCATGGTTGGAGTTAGACAGATACAATTTGGGGTATGGTGTTTTCCTGCTGGTTTATCTTTCTTCCTCATGTGAGGACAGCAGCACATTCAGCTGACTTCACAAAGCCCAGAACAAGCCTGTGCAGCTTTCATCTGCTCAGATAATGTCATGTATTATGTATTGACCTTGACTATTTAATGGTGAAATGGGATAAACAATTACCCTAAAAATTACACTCTCTGTTGGCTAGTTGGTAATAAAGAATCCAGAGTGTGATTTGCAGTGTAGCTGTCCTTGGGAGATTGCTGTCAGCTCCTTCTAAAGGGAGGAGATGCCAGGCTGGACTGAGTGCTTGTGTGGTTGTAAATCAGGGAGCATGCAGACAGTAATACTTCACTGCCTTTGCTGCTTTTCTCTTTTTTTTCTTTTTCCCTCCTCTTTTTTTGTCTTTATTTTCATTAACTTTGATAGGCAGCTTGTGACAAAGTCTGTATTTGTGTCTTGCAGAGACCCCTCCATGGAAAGGCCTTGAAGACTCAGTTATTAAACAGCTGATTATTTCAGGACAACAGTTAGAAGCAGATGTCAGACTTCCTATGCCCTATTATGATATCACAAAGTCAGGGCTAGAGCCTAAACAGAAGAATCGCTCCTTGAAACTTCAGGACATTCAATATATGATGAGAAATGACTTGAAGGTGACTTGCAGGGTTGTAGCCTTCCATGTATTTAATACTGCAGAGTTTTCTCTCCATTCAGATTCAAGTTGTTTTGCTTAAATCTAGGTGGGGACAGTTGAAACACTGAGTATCCTTTTCTGAGTCTCTTTTTCCTTAAAAGAGAAAGCTGAGACATTGAACTGTCAAATGTAGTTGTCTTTTATTGCATGTTTTGTATTACAGGACATAGCTAAGTCTCAAACTGGTCATGCTGATGAAGTGTCAAAGGCACCAAGACATGCTGTTTTTGCAGATGTGAACATCTGTTTGGCTTCAGCTTTTAGCTACCAAAAGAGAACACAGACACTGCAGGAAAAGGAGAGAGCTGAGGCTGGTGAGTTTCTTCTAAGCAGGATGTCCTGCCTTCTTCACTCAGCATGTTCTTCAGTCCATAAAGGTCTGATAAAAATAACTATAATATGAGCATGTACATTTGTGTTACATTGTAGAATAGAATAGAATTAACCAGGTTGGAAGAGACCTTTGAGATCTTCGAGTCCAACCTATCATCCAACACCATCTAATCAACTAAACCATGGCACCAAGCACCCCATCCAGTCCCTTCCTAAACACCTCCAGTGATGGTGACTCCACCACCTCCCCAGGCAGCACATTCCAATGGCCAATCACTCTCTCTATGGAGAATTTCTTCCTAACCTCCAGCCTAAACCTCCCTTGGAGCAGCTTGAGACTGTGTCCTCTTGCTCTGGTGCTGGTTGCCTGGGAGAAGAGACCAACCCCCACCTGTCCACAACCTCCCTTCAGGTAGCTGTAGAGAGCAATAAGGTCTCCCCTGAGCCTCCTCTTCTCCAGGCTAAGCAACCCCAGCTCCCTCAGCCTCTCCTGATAGGGCTTGTGCTCCAAACCCCTTCCCAGCTTTGTTGTCCTTCTCTGGACACCTTCCAGCAAGTCAACCTCCTTCCTAAACTGAGGGGCCCAGAACTGGACACAGGACTCAAGGTGTGGCCTAACCAGTGCTGAGTACAGGGCAGAGTGACCTCCCTGCTCCTGCTGGCCACACTATTCCTGATACATGCCAGGATGCCACTGGCCTTCTTGACCACCTGGGCACACTGCTGGCTCATGTTCCACCTACTATCAACCAGTGTATGTGTGTTATAGTTCAAAAAGAGAAAGCAGTTAGCTTTGGGTTCTAGCTACCACCCTAACTGCTAAGGTGAGCTGGTAAGCCTGGTTGTTTGAAGCTGAGGCACACTTGTTTTCAGCAGAGTGTTAGATGCTGCTCATGTAATCTCTAAAAGACAGTACCTCCTAAATGCATGAAAGCAATGTGTTCTAATGGATATCTGGAGAAATGGCTTAACACTTAAAATTGAATTTTCCAGACAGCTTTACTGCCCCAAGATACTCTCCTGCTCCTGAGAACAGTGCTTTACTGGACCAAGAGGCATCCAGCAGTCTACAGCCTGTTGCACAAGACAAAAGCAGTGATGCAGCTTCTGAACTGGAGATGACCCTCAGTGTCAGTGATGTGGATGACAGCCTTTGTAGCTTTGAAATCAATGAAATCTTTGCCAGTTTTTCAGAACCTCAAGAAGAATCAGTGGAAGAAGGCACTGGATCACATCAGACAAGAAAGGATGAAAAAAGGCAGCAAAAGGAAGAGCTTCTTCCTGCATCCCCTAGAGTGCATTGTGAGGAAAAAACAGTTTATGAGGAAGGTGGCTTCCCAGAATCGAGTCCAGAGTACACTACAGAAGAGGAGGAAGGGATGAGAGAGGCTTCTGACCTCTCCATGCTGGCACAGGTGAGCAGAGGTGCTGGGAGAAGAACGATGCCTATGTCCCCAACGGACCAGTACATCAGCAAATGTGTCCTTAACGTAAAGATTGGCCAGAGCATGTTGCAGGAAGCATCAGATTCCTTGTGCAGAACACAGCAGATACTGGATAGAGAGGAAGCCACCAGAAAGCAAAAGAAGCTGCTTCAGGAAATCAAAATGAATCAGCTTACCAAACAGGTTTTCCAGGAAACACACTGGAACAGATCTGATGGCACTCCTCAAAGTACCAATTATCCTTTTTCTGGAGAGAATATTTTTGTATGGCAGGCTACAGGTCCCCCATCAAGTGACTATATTCCACCACTGATAGCATGCCAGGCACAGGGAGCATTGGGTGGAGACAGCTGCCAAGCTGCTTCAAAGACAGCAAAGGAAATTGAGACAATTCCAAGCAAAAAGTGGGAGAGTAAAAATGAAAACCATCATGATCTCAGCTTCAGCATGGTGAAAAGCCTGGATGATCAAATGAGTCTAAACCATGAGGTAAAGTGTTGTGTAAGGTGACTGTGTTTATCACTTCCATACTCCTTAGTAAGTAATGGGACATAGTTATGGATGGGGTCCAAGAGGAGAGATGAACTTGCCTTTTAAAATGCAGGTGGATATCATATACATAATATAGAGGAATGAAAATAGTCAGCTCAGCAGTGCTGTAGTATTACTTCTTCTTTCTCCCCTTCCCTCCCAGCAAAATACTAGTTCAGTGGCTGGGGAGGGACTAAAATCCTGTGCTGAAGTGGAGATGGAACTGCCAGAGAAAAGGGTGAATGGAGAAAGACATTTGTTATGGAGTTATGGAGGTCTAAGCTGCCATTACTGAGGGCTTCTAGGTAATTTTCATTATTAATTATAAGCATTTGACATGCTTAGCCCAAAGAGAAGGAGAGAAATTAATGTATTGATTTGCTGTAGAAATCATCTTGAGTTATTTAGGTCCACTCATTGCCCTGGGAACTACATGTTCTGAGTGTCTGCCTCCATGCATCTGAAACCTGCTGTTAATCCAGGGCAGAGATTTTCCTAGGCTTAAGGCCTGGAGTTGTTGTTTTTCATAATCAGTGCTACTAAAATATAACCTGGGGAATAAACTGTCCATGGTCCAGTTCTTAATGTATGGCATAGACAATTCAGCTGGTAATTACCAGAATGCCTGATGTGTGCTGAATCATGGCTTGTTGGACTCATTTCAGCATTTACTCCCACATGTATCTGTAAGATGCAAAAAAAAGTTCAACTTGCAGTGTCAGAGAGAAGGTGATTCACACTCTGCAGCAAGTGGAAGTGAAGAGGAGAGGTGGTGAGTTCTGAGCATCTTCACAGAAGAGTTCATTCTAGCAGATTCATCTTGGTACAGCCGCTGTCAAAAGTTGGCCCATCCAGGTCTGAGGATGGCATTCAGTGTTTTTGCAGTAAGCCACAAGCCATCTGCACAGTTAGGACCCTGCAGTGAGGCAGTCAGCTGCAGAGCTGGTGGGGTATCTTCTGTGACAGGGAGTTAGTTTTACAGAGAGGTGTTCAGACAGATTCTGGATGCTGCTCTGAGGGACATCAGTGATCCAAAATGGTAACAGTGCTTAAAGAGAGCAGTATAATAACTGTCCAACCACTCACAGGTGGTTTTCCTTTTCTGCTCAGCCTCTTAGTAGAAAAGGACTAGGACCTATGTTAGGGGCTGTGGGGGTAGAACAGTCTTGCTAAACCCAGTGACAGCAGAGCAGTTGTAACTTCATTATGTTTGCTGTGCTTTTTAATGTTGTCCCTTTGTATTTCTAAATGTGGTTGGAAGGTACATCTTAAAAGTACCTGTTGGCAAAGGACATGCTTGGGTGGAAGATAAATATGTCAGATGCTGATATATTCAGATGGTCAAGTAATGAACTCTAGGTGGAACTCAAGTCATGGTAGGATTGTTGTTGTCCAGATCTGAACTTCTGACTATCTGCAGCTGCCCACTGATCACCTTACTGACTTGACTAAACCACATCTACGCAGCATTCATTGTTGGTGTTTATGTAGCAACACCGTCTGAAGGCAGTTGACAGCTTTTGAGATCTAGATTTAACATACAGCTTCTCTGGTTCAGCCATAATAGACCTAGATAACTGTGCTTTCTAAGCTGCTAAGGGCTCAGTCTTCCCATTCTGCTGGGTTCTTGGAACATGTGCTTGCAGCCTTTTAATTAACATCAAACCAACTTCTAGCCTTGTACTGACTGGGGAATACTTCATGCTCTTGTGCATTGACAGTCTGGTGCTTTTCATCACCATTTGTTACAGGTGCTATGCAAGATCAGGATCTGAAATTCACAGTGCAAAAATAAGTGAGGAGAGAAGGATGATGCAATCAAAATGGAGGAGTAAGTAAATCAGTGTTAGCATGAATGTCAGCAAGTCTTACTGCAGTGCAGTGCATTGAAACTTCACATATCTTTGTTAGTTAAGGAAGGTCTGGGTGCCTTAATTGCTGAAGCGCCATTACACTGCTCTTGGATGAAAACCAAATGAGTGGGATCCTGTGTCTTGCACATTTGGGGCATAAAATAACCACAGGCACATTAGGATGGTTTGATGATAAAGCTCAAGGAATTTCTAGCCCTGTTTTGTTGGTTGTAAGGGAGAGACGCCGACGAATTTAGAAAGGGCGGTATGGCAGTGACCAGTGGGTGGCAGCACAGGCATGAATAATGGAGAATGGCAGCCGGCAGAAAGCGCTCCTGTGAAGACTTGTGCACATCAATTTATGCAGGTTTTAAGCTTTCCTTAAAATGGAAGGATGTGTTTAGCTCTCTCCATGATGAAGGGATTTACAGGCTATAATTTTGGCATTTCAAAGTCTGCAGACTCAACGAAACACAGGAAGGCTTTGACAGTCCTGATTCTGCTGTGTGAACTGGTAATTTTGTTCTTTTTGTATAGCTGAAGTAAAGCAAATGGCCAGAAGACTGGCCTCAGGACATCTAGAACTTGGCTCTCCACATCCAGCCAATGAATTTACGTCTGAAAGCGAAGCAGAGAGTGTAAAGGAAGCCTTCCAACATGTCACTGTTAGATGCCAGAAAAGTCAAGGCCAGCAAAGATACAGGTGGCAGACAGGTGGTAATGTTGAGCCTTGGGATCTGGGCAGTGAGCAGAGATCTGAATCTGAGGAGAGTGATTTAGAGTCTACATTTAGAAGTTCTGGAGGTAAGGTTGGAGACAAAACATAATCTCTTCTCTTTTTGTCTCTCTCCATCTCTGAGCAGATTTCAGCTTCTGTCATTTTGTTACAGCAGTTTCAGTTTTACCTTCCAGAGCCTTGGCCCCAAAGCAGGGCAATCACTTAGTCATTGGTGAACATAAGTAATAGACTGGGATGAATAGTACCTGTTAATAGGTGTAGTTAATGTCCACCTATTATAATGAGCTTGGAGACCCTTCATCATGGTTGATTACTCTGTATCAGTGTGGGAGACCCAAAGCTTTCAAATGCACCAGTATGCTTTCACCCTTTCTTTCTTTCAGCTGGACTACAGAGATGCTTTTTCTGTAGCAGCACAGTGGGTACTGCTTTTGTAATAGCTGTGGATAAAGGAACAAGGAAAGTGTCACATGCCTAGATTAACAATGTGAGCATTTAAATGTCATTATTTCTCCATGTTCCTGACAATCCAGCTTTACTGTCTGCTCTCATTGGTATTCCATCAGTGCTATTATTTCATGCCTAATAATTTTGTTCTGTTCTGACATCCTAGGGAGAAGTTGCTGGTCACCATCACAGGATGAAGAAGCAGAGTCTGCAATAGCCATTCATAAGGATTCAGCCTTTCCTCAACAAGCTGAAAACCTCTCTAGGGTAAAGACAGGAATCCAAGAAATCTAGTGGCAGCTAATTACCTGTAAAGCAGTTCAGCCTGGTCTTGCATACACATCTACCAAGGCAGCTGATCTTTTCAGCTGTGATCTAACAATCCCCTCTGCTTCCCCCCAGTTTTGTTTTGTTTGGTTCTGTAAGCCATCAGGGTCATGTAAGGAGCAGGAGGCTGAAACTCAGAGCAATCCAATCAAGTATCATTTCAGTTTGATGCAGTGTTGTTTAACATTATTGACTAAAATGTGTTTGGTTTAATAGCGGAGAAAGCATCTCAAATGATGATGTCTTTCACAGGGGCATTCAAGGGAATTACATTGTGTTTTTAATTCATCTCCTGATGTGTCTGAAGAATTCTTGACTCCTGATTATTTCCTTCCTACTACTGCCCAGGGGAGTTCAGATCTAGCAGTGAACATAACGGAGAAGAAAGGAGTGAAGCCTCTGTCAAGACCTTGGGGTGTAAGTTACACAGGGTGGTTTCATTATGCTCCCATTTGATTTGAAGAAGAGCTGTAGAAACTGGGAGAATGGCAGGTTTTACTCTTTCCTTTGGAAATACTATCTACAGACACAGGATTCATTTAAAACTATCAAATCATTTATTTAATTTAAAATCATAATCCTGTTCCTTTAAAACACACCTGCCCAAAAAACACCAAGCAGGCAAGAGCCCAAAACTGAACCAAACCAAAAAACCACAAACCCAACCCAAAACCCCACAACCCCCAAACAAACAAAACCCCACACCACCAACAGAAAGTCTCTACAACTAAACACCACAGGACTCCCAAACCACCAGGGGCATGTTTTTTTAATTCCTTTCCCAGGTAATTATATTATCTGGGGGTGAAAAGAAGTTTTAGGCAGTTGATAATCTCAGCCTTTCCTTCACAGCACTATCAGTAACAGGCCTCAGTAACTGTAAACCAATCTTCATCTCTTGAAGATTCAGAACCATTGTATGGACTGTGAAATCCAATCCATGCTGTTTGCTGAAGAAAAGCTCTTGAAGTTTGTCTCTCCATTCTGATTCTTGTGAATATCATCCTCTGAGAGTTGTCCTGCTCCTCACAGCTTGCCTGAGAGAAATTGCATTCTCTTCTTTTTCCCCCTCCTTCAGACCTTGAATGCTGAGGACAAATTAGAAGATGCTTGTGAAGGATCTGTACAGAAAGAGTTGCCTGAAGATGCAGGATCAGGTACTCAGGGTGCAGGTAAATGGGCCCTTTCTTTTGAAGGTATTTTTGAGTCAGGGAAAGAGAGTCTTGCTGTACAACATGTTTGTCAGAAGCCTGGAGCTTGATTCCTCAGGGTCACTCGATCTCTTCTTCCTCATTGTTTTGGTGAGAGTTCAGGGTATGCAGGATTTTGAAAGAGGAGGTTTGAGCACTGCAGTCTCTGAAATACAGCTGAGTGTGGTGATTATGTACTTGCTGTGTTTCAGCAGCTACCTAAATTTAAAATTGCCTACATTTAAAAACAAAAAGAGATACACCCAAACAAACAAACCAAAACTTGTTTACAACCTTGTTTGGGTTTACCCCAGGGCTAAGCTTAATCTCTTTCTGCAACTTTCCATGGTGCTGGAAGCTGAAGTAGGGCTGTATTTGCACATTAATGTTCTTCCCGCTTGAAGGGTCTCTAAGCTTAACAACCCTAAGAGCTGACATTGTTTGTGTGCAGAATAATGGAAGGGTGGTTGTTGTTTCTCTAGTCTGTTGCCTCTCTTAGCTCAGGTTTGTAAATGTTGGGATATTCCCCAGTGCTTCAGCGGCTGACTGGCTGGCAGCTGTGGTATGTTTAGGAAAATGCATCTTTAAAACACATTTGTCTCTTGCCGACAACAAAAGGTCACAAGAACTAAAAAAATTCAATAAAGTTGCAATTTCCTGTTCAATGAGTTGTGGTGCTTGCTTTTGTACTTGCAAAACCCAATAACAGGGAACATTTGTCATTTGTATTCAGGAGGAAAAATCCTGTCCTGCAGCGCAGCGGCGCAGAACTCCGGCAGCAGCGTGCTAGGAGTGAAGCAGCTCAGCCATATGCCTGTAGCCAGGTAGACAGACTTCTGTTCATCATTACTTCAAGCATAAAGTGTGCTCTCTATTGATTCTGCTTACATATCTCATATTCAAATAAGATGCCAGTGGTGTTTTTAAATCATTATCTACACAGCATAGTTCCTTGCCAAGAAAATGCTAAAAGGACTCAAAAGTCTCAGGGGCTTTTGTCTTTTACAGGCTTCAGTTTGGGCTTTGTTTTTTGGTGGTGGTTTTTTTTTTTTGCTTAATGAGGGAGCTAAAATAGGAGAATTAAGTCATGTATATATTACAATTCCTTTTACACTGATAAATGTCAGTCTTAAGCAGAGCAAAGATAATTCCTATTAAGGCTCCAGTCATCTGTTTCAAATTTGTTGTGCTTTGGTTTTGGAGCTCAAGTGGTTCCTTTTCCCCTCCTGTGGGAACAATCCAATGCAAGTACACTCACTGTGTCTTGCCTGCAGATAACATTAGCCTGTGCTTGGAGACTTGCAGTCTCGTCTGTCAAACATGAGGTGTTTCTAGCCCAGTATATTTGTACGTTTTGGATTCTACTGGCATGCCAAGATGTTGGCCAGAATCACCACCCCATGCTGCAAGGGGTACTTGCACTTAAAGAGAAATGGGCCCCATACAGAAGGTCTTTAAGCAGTGGCTTTCAAGGCTTCTTGAAAGCTTCTGGCTTCCCCGTAGCTCAGCCTGTCTTGTGTTCCTCCAGAGTTAGCAGCTGCTCACTTTCTCAGAGTGTGGGAGTGAGAGCAGCTTTTACTTGTCTGTCAGCGTTGGACTCTCCCCTCTCTGGTGGAGGAAGAACCAGTGTTAAATACTTGGCCTTATGGCAAAAAGCAAAGATTGTTTTGGTTGCACCCTTCACCTTGGAACTGAGCTGTTGCTAGCAGGAGGGGGAGCTGTAGCTCTGACCCTCTAACTAATCCCCTTTGGATGCCTCTTTGACCTTGAATGGGGTTGTTACCATTTGAGAGAAAAGTTTACAATGCAGACCAATCAAAGCAGGCAGTGATGTGTATTCACAGATATTTACTTAACTTTCACTGTTGTTCTGAAACTGCAGGTCAGTTGGAAATTTCCTCCTTGGTGGATACAGATCCACGAGTTTAAAATGGTGTTTTTCTCCTAGCACCCTCCATCCTCTTAAGCTTTTATGCAAAAACTTTTGATGAGCTGCAGTCTGCCCCCGGGAGCAGGTAGTCCTTGAAACTTTCTGAGACAGGAAATGAAAATACATATATCCATGTAGATAGATTTATTTCTCCTCTGACAGGATGAATGAATGTGACCTTTCTTCCCTCGTTGCAGTGTTGAAGCAGCACGAGAAGTGACCCCGTGGGAGCCACAGGAAGAATGCAAAGAGCATGATGTGTAAGAGCCACAGGCCATTTTTACATCAAAACTTCAGCAAGTTGGTTGTTATCCTGGTCAAAGTTTTCTGCTGATGCTAACCAGGAAGATGAAACAGCTGAAAGCTGAGAGAAAAGATCAGAAATACCAAAAGAATATTTTCTCTTGATATGTTGGGAGATGAGTATAAAAGAGCCATCCCATAGAGTTGGCCTTAGTTTGAAATGCTGTCATAAAGTAATTAACTTAGTGTAAATCTGGCTGTGCTTCTTCTCATGGAAGTGTTGGGATTCCTTCTTTCTTCTGTCTGTATTGCACAGAAGAAATAAGATCACTTTAAAGAGCAAAGAGCAAATCATTAGTATGTAGCTAAATCAATTTTAGAATCATAGAACTGTTTTGGGGGGAAAAGACCTCCAAGATCACCAAGTCCAAACATGGATTGTTGATTTTTATTAAACCTTGGGATCTTCCCTTGGCTTTGGGGGAGAGCATTTTCTACCTAGTGGTTCACACTTGAAGGTTTTGCCCCTTCTTGGAGGCAGTTTGCTGAGCCTGCTTTTGTAGTAAGAAATTCTCCAAAGGAAGGGAAGGGAAGTAATCAACTTTTTCTGTCTCTGCAAAGTTATTGAAGTGGGAAGTTTTCTAAGGGAATGTCTCTTTTCCTTCTGGAAAACTAGAGAAGATTGAACAAAATGAAAATTTAAGGACCCTCACAATAGCCAAATTTAGTGATTCTGGAGTGTAAGAAGTGGCCATTGCTATGCTAACTGTCAGAACATCTTCCAATACTTCAGATCAGTGACAGATATTCAGGATTTGTCAAGTATCCACTATGAGCAGGAGAACTACTACAGGGATATGGATTGCAAAACTCCCAGAGTGAGTCATGCACCGACCAGCGTCAGCACTCCACTTGGCTCAGGTAACTGCAGAGAGCAAAGGAGGAAGGACCAGAGAATTACTTAACCTTTTTGTGTCTTGGCTTTTCTGCCAAGGCTTGCCAGTGTAAAAGTCAGTGATGTGAGTCTTGGAAACTCCATTCATGCAGCACCAGAGGAGAAATGTCAGGCTTGGAATAAGTAACTACAAGAGGTGTTGTACCTGCTGTTTGAAATCTCATTGTTTGGGTCTGGGTAGTTGCAACTTTGTAGTTAGATCCTGGTAGGTCGAAAGAAATCTCTAACACAGAACATCTGAAAGATGATTACTTGGTAGTTGATGATAGGCTTCATAAATCAGACACAGATTTTAGCATTTTAAAGACCAATGATTTAATAAGCACTTAGTATGTTTTGAGTGTTGGTAAGGTGAATATAAGTGGTTTGAAGAGTTTATTATCTAAAGAGAATTCTCTTTGGCTTTGTACTTTCGTTACATTGGTGTTACACACTACTCCAAATTTCTCAGTTGGCAAAGTTTTGCATAAATAACATCTGAGGTGGAACTTCTAGGTGATCAGTTTGGGTTTGTTTAGAGATCATTTACGGACAAGAGTTTCTTAGGTTCCTGTGCAGGTGCCTGCTGAAGTACAAGAAACCTTTTCCTGCTTCTGTTGAAGTGTGACCAAGATACAGAAAGATCCAAGAACAGTTTTCCAGCTTTGCTATTATCTTCTTTTTAATTCTTTTCCTTTTTTTAACTTCTAGAAGACAAAATTCCAACGGCCTTTGAGAAATACAAACACTACCATGAAGGAGCTTCAGATGCTTCCTTTTGTGATTCTCAAGACTTTTCCTCCATGGTGTCCAAGACATTTGCTACAGCCTATGAGGAGAAAAGGAGCACTGAGACTCCCTCAGTTGCTTCAGGAGTTTGCTCCCCTGAACTGGATGAGCCAGTAAGTCTACAAAGTGTCCCTTGTCAGCCAGTCCCCAAAATATTTTTAGAAGACTTTTCCTGCAAGATCTGAGAAGCACACAAACACTTGCAGCTCTTCACGAGTCTTTTGGAATCCTGGATCTGCTGACACAATGACAGAAGCTCTGATTGATTGCAAAGCAGTCAACACCCGCTGCTGATTGTACAAACTATTGGCTTCCTCTCGCACCTCATTGTATGTAAATGCTGACCACCCTCAAAGTGCCCTTGCCTGCCCTTCATCCCACCCCTGGCTGTAAAGAATTGCTTTTTTTCCCAGCCTTTGAACCAGTAATCTTGGAACACCAGAGTGGTAAAGTATCTGTAAAATGCTTGGGCAGAAAAGGAATGGTTTTGCTTGGAAAGGTGGGGTTCAGCAGCAGCTTATCTGAACCTCTCTGAATGCACAAGTGATTTGTGACCTACAGGCTTTTGACTATGTGGAAGTGGGCTACAAACCTGAATGAAAATAAATACATGTGCATGTGTGTTCAAGGTCTTCAGTGAAACTGAGGAATTCTTAAAACTTAGTGGGGGAAGGTAAATGGGTACATAAATGACTGATTCCTTGAGGAAGGACACAAAGGTGTAAGCCTCCATCTCATAGTTTGGAAGCAAGTAAATACTCAGAAAATCTTGTACTGGGGGGTTAGATTTGTCCTTTTTCTGCACAGAGATGACATAATGTTAGCAACTTTGTTGTATCAAAAAGTCCTCTGTCTCTGGAGTTCACAGTTTCCAAGGTCACTGTAGTGATTTCCAGTAAGCTTTTTGGAATTGAAGGTGTTCTGGAGCCACAGCATTAACTTAACTGTCTCTTCAGACAGTTAGATATAAAATAGTTGCCTTTTATGCCTTTCTTATTGTTATTCATTGATGGGGTTGTCATTTAAAGATTAAATTAGAATTTGTTCAGCCAGAACAGCAGCGTTGTCATCAGGTTAGGTCTGTGTCTTTCTGCTTGTGTAGCAGACAGTTGGAATTCATTAAGCCCATTAACAGTGCAGGGCTGCCTTGACTGGCTCCGTGGAGAGATTTGATTGTGTCACTCTCTTGTCTAAAGTCTTACTCTAAGATGAAGTGCATGAGGCACCTATTTCCATTTTAAGGACACTGAGAAACCTGCCTACAAATTCTTGATTTTGGAGGAGGCTTTTTTGGTGAGTGGGTTCCCTGGCTTTAATAATTAGAGACTGAACCCAGAGAGTGGGAGCTTAAGAGAAGCTGGCACTGTCCTTTCAGAGAATTCCCATCCAATTGTCCATGCAGAGTGTTGAAATGGATACAGATGATGTAGCTGACAGCACTTTATGGCCAGTCAAAAGATGAGGCCACAGCATCCTGAGCAGAATTTTTGATGCATCTTATGTCAATGCCAACTCTGTTTTCATATCCTGAACTGACTGAAGAGCTAATCTTCAAATTTAATAGCCATCCAAGGCTTTAATTAAGGGCTTGGGATTTGTTATGTTGAAGGGGAGGGCTGAGGGCCAGCAGTTCTTCAGTTTACCTTCTTGTGATGCATTCTGTATGATCTTACACAGGAAGGGCTGCCAGGAATTGCTTCATCCTCGAGAAGCACCAGGAAGCCATCAGGTAAGGCTCTTAACCCAGCCCCTGCCCAAACAGAATGATCACTAAATAGAGAAAGACTTTTGAAAATAAATTTTGTGCTTTTTACTTCTATTTTTTATTTTCTCTCTTTTTTTCTTTTCTTTTTTTTTCCCCTCCTGGGCATCTCTCTATTTCTAGAGACAATGGCTTTGCACACAACTGTGTATTGCTAGGGGTGATTTGGTTTATGGATTTGGTATTTGAACCTGCAGACTAAGAACTCTGACCTCTGATCAAGCTTCATTTGAAGTGTAAATATTACTTGGGCTAAAATCTGCAGTGCAGGATTGAGGATTGAGTGTGCAAGTCTAGTTCCAAAGACTTTTTCCATTATGAAAGTATTTAAGGCTGTTTGATAAAATGTGCATGAGCTAGGCTCCTGCAGGTTGAGAAATGAAATATTGCAAGGTGCTGTCATAATGTAAGCTTATATCACAGTTATTAAGGATTAATCACTGATAATTAACTAGACTCTTTTTATTTCCATCTCAGCACTCTCCCAGGCATCTAACCACTTCAGTCATGAGCTGCCTCCACCGGCCCAAGAGATGCTGGATGAAATTGGTAAGAGGCACTTCACCCAGAATGCTGTGAGGCTTGCCAGCTGTCTTCAGTCAGGATTGCTCCCAAATCATTCACCACTAAAATACACAAGAGCTTGCAAATCAGTTGTAGTCAGGTCAATGATGAGGAAGTTAGGCATCAACAACTGAAATAACTGGCAGTTAGTCCTTGAGTTTCTGCATTTCACACACTGGTTAGTTGCTGCTGCTGACAGCAGTCAGGCTGCTGAGTGCAGATGGAATTTAATACTGAGGTGAATTTTGTGTAGACTGAATTTTTCAATGGTGTCCCAGGGCAATGCATGTTCTCCTTTAAAACAAATGTGAGCCAGACAACTGCATCCCTCAGGTATTCTTGCAGACCTCAGACTCCATGATTTATGCTGCTTTTTGTAATCACACACATCTTCAGACAGAACACAGTGTAAAAACTCTGCATTGGTTTTGCTGGTGTGTGTTACAGCAGAATTTGCTTTGGTGGGGTTTTTTTCCAGCTATAATCTCTTCTAAGCTAACACCAGACACTGGGATAATTAAATCTGTGTAATAGGTCCTGTGGTCTTCTAGAAAGGAAGCACCCAGACACATTCTAATATTTCAATTTCCTCATTCAGCAAAGCAAGGACATGTGGAGACTGCCACTGAGTGAAGAAATGATCAGAGACAATTTGTTGGATTAATACATGAACTAATTTTAGGTTATGTAAAGGTTTTTCATCTGGATTTGGGTGGATAAAGTAATATGGCACTTTAGATTGTAAGAGTCAGTTTAGAAAGAGTGTCTGGATCAATAAGGGAATCTCTTGTTTCTAACAGAATATTTAAAGCAGCAAGATTCCAGAGCTGAAGACTCGGAAGAGGAGGGATTGCATGGCCATGGAGTGCAAATAAATGGTTAGTTGATAACAGCAGAGACTGCAAATAGGAAGTTACTCTTGTTTTGCTGCAAAACTACTCTGCATGCTGGTCACTGTGTGTGCAGCTGAATGGTAAACTTCAGGAGTTAGCTCTTTGATATTTGTGGTTCAGCAGAGTCTCTTGGTGAGGTTATCCACACAGTTTTCACCAACAGTCCCCCCTGCACCAGTGTTTGCTCTCTTCCTCTGTGTTCGCTCTCTAAGGGCTCTGGAAGGCTTGCAGGTCTGAACTGTCTGAGTTACTCTTCTGCTACCCAGTCTGCTGTGTTCAAACACAAGTGGCAAACCCCACACAAGTACAGGTGGTGGGCAGCTGGTGTAACACTGAACAGAAGTTTCCATTCTGGGGTGTGTGTGGGGAAGTTCAGTCGAGCAAATGGCCAGCACACACTGAGTGCTTATGTTTCTTCCCATAATGAAATAATGCCTCTGATGTCACAGTGTAAGAGAGCAGCACCCGCTGGGCTAATCAATAGTGCATTTCCTGTCCTGTTACCAAAGATAGCAGTTAGTGAATCCTCGTGCTTCTGAAACTGCATGTTGCAATGAGTGGAAACAATTTGGAGATGCAGAGCAAGTCATGCCAGAAGAGCAGAAACCCTGACTCTTAATAGGCTCTGCATTTGTTTCCAATGAGTCAGAAAGTGAAGAGCAGCTTAAAAAAAAAGAGAGAGAGAGGGAGAAAAGGCTGAGCATGAGTTAGCCTGTAAAAAATCCCCAAGTAGTGTAAGCACTTGAGAATGACACTGGCACTTGTTTGTGTTATCCTCCAGCTCTGTTAGATCTCTTCCCAAGCTCCTGTGACTTTATTCATGGGAGTGTCTTGTTTTTAGGTGGTGGGGAGTGCAGCAGCCTGTGTTGCTTGCTGTTCACTCACTGTGGGGTTTGTTGTATTTGCATAAAGCACAGCTATTTCAGACTCCATTTTTGTGACAGCCTACTGCTTCCTGCTTATCGTCGCTTAGCAGAAGGTGGCTGAATATATTCAGATGCTGTAGGGAACAGAACTTAACTGAGATAAGTCTGGGGAGGGGGAATATCCTTGGATTTTGCTAAGTAGGGTAACAAAGCCAACAGCCACAGGTTCTCTTTTGATTTTGCTCCCCTAGCTGGGATTGGAAGGGGAAAGATTAAAGATTAATTTCCACATGCATTTTTCATTTGTAGTATGGAGCAAAACACTCAGTCCTCTGAATCTAAAAATGTGTTGCAGTGAAATATTGATCTAGGTCTTGCTACTGGCCACCTTTGACTGTAGATAATGGGAATTTCCTTAACTGGTAGAAAATCAGGTGACTGAGGGAAGAGTAATTGAGAAGTGGACAACTGGAAGTTTCCCAAGTGCAGCCAATAAAAGCACATCTTTAACGTTTTAATAATCTTCCTTCATCCCTTTGACACTAAAATCTTTCTGTTTATGTGAGTAGTTCCTGATCAAATGGAAGACAGAGAGTCAGAAAAAGAATGTGAGAGAAATGAGAAGAGAAATCAGAGTTCATGGACTAAGGAGTCATTTAATCTAGCAGAGGAAACAGAAAGGTATGAAAAAAGGGTGATAAAGTAGGTTTGGCTTTGAGTTACTAAGACTTGGAAGAATAGCTCCAGTATATATTACCAGGATTCAGTGCTTGCAGTGAGCCAACTTTTTTAAGAGCCCTGATAATGATGACAGTTTTCTTTTGAAATGTGTAGAGTTAAACCTGCCAGCATCCATTTCCAATCTTCTTTTCCACAGGGCTCACTCTACCCTTGATGAAGTTTTAGAAAGAATGCTTCATTCGGTTTCTGGAGATGAGGAGATGCCACAACATCCCCAGGGACACACTCTTGGGTTAGTTGATAATTGACACTGTGCTCACAAGTTTATTTTGTTTATCTTCTCTGTACAGACCTATGCAGGATTTCACAGAAAATGGGCTGTCACTCCTTAGAGAGCAGCACATCAGGGAACCTGCCTGGAGACATCCATCTGAACTCTTCATACTAAATTGAGAGGGAAAGGAATGTTTTGTTAATTGTAATTTCCTGTAGGTGGAAAGCAAATACTGCAGTAGGCTTGCAAAGCCTTCACAGAAATCAGGGAGGAATTGACAGAATGGTGAGAGAAGAGAAGAAGAATGTACTTTGGAGCACAGAGTTAGGAAACTCTTTAGAAAAGACTTAAAAGAGTATGGGAAGGTGGTGATACTGTCTTGGCAATACAGGGGGAAGGGAAGAACATGGCAGAAGGCATGCATACATCACTTGAAGGAAAAGATTCCTAGCCCTTAGAACTTCTTGCTTCTTAGAACCTAAAGATCAGAGCCTAGTAACTGAACAATGCCACAGTAAATGCCAGTGAGTAGTCATAAGTCATTCCTAACATGTACCTTGCTAAGGAACACAAGAGATGCTTGTGTTTGGCATCAGGAGTTTATTTTCTTATTGAACAGAGAAGGCAAATGTCACAATAACCAGGAGGATCTTGCCAGCAGGGCAGACTGATTCCTGCAGTGTATACACTGCCACGCTCAGAAATGGCTTGATCCAAACCCTGCTCACACTGTTCTCAGACTTTCTCTTAATGCTGTTACTGGACTCTGCTTAGGGAGGTGAAGCTAAAGCACATCTGTGTTCCTGGGGAGAGGGGCAGTTTGTTTGGGGCTGGAGGGGGGGCAGATGCCCATTGTAGGTCAGGGTAAGATTAAAAAGACATCTAGCACCTCCAGAGGCTTCTGTTTTAGTGCTCTGTATTCATCCTGCCTGGAGTGATACACAAAACTCTGTCATTCAAGGGCTGCAAGCCTGCAAGACCTAGAAGATGTTGGAAAGAAGAAGAAAGTAGAGGAAGGTGGAGCCGGGGCCAGAGGCAGAGCACCAGCAAGCTGTGCAGGGAGCTCAGAAGGTCCTCATCATCTTTAAAGCTACTGGGTGCTGTGCTGGGCAGTGGCATTTGTTGTCTTGGTAGCACTGAGCTGGTTGAGCTTGCACAGAGTATTTTTTGTTGGCTTTTCTTGATTTCCCCCATCTGGGTGCTGTTTCTACCCTCTGCTGTTACAGGACAGGAAGCTGCTCTAGACTTAAACCCTCCAGAGACCCTTGACAGTTTCCTGGGGTGCTTGGGGCAGCTGAGAGTGAGGCATTATGTTAGGTAGAGTTGCTGTGTCTCTGTAAGGAGAGTGGTTTCCTCTGCCTAGAAGCACTGACAGACAGTTGGTAGCACTGTGTCTGTGTCCTGCTTAGTGCTCAGCCTCTCTGCCTTGGGCACCTACATGCTTCACACTGTAAGGACTTTGGTTTGGTTTGTACCTCTGATGTGTATGCTGATGCCATCAAATCCCTGCAACATCTGTTCCAGTCTCATCTCCATTAGCTTTCCTTTAATAGAAACTAGAAGTAAGGCTGAAGACAAAAGATAACAGTGTTTCCTCTCTTTTGTTAAGGCCACGTCTCCATTAGGAGCTGTCAAAGCTGACAGGTATTCTACAGCTCAAGTAAAAAGTTGCCATTTTCAGTATTTCTCAATTAAACATGTTTCTGGTTACAGGGTGGGGGCTGATGCATTCATGTGCATTTAGTGCTCTGCAGAAGCATGGAAGAGCTGCTATTTAGTCTGGAGAGAAAAAGGCAGCAGACATTTTGAGAGGGAGCTTTGATTTTCCACTGTAGCTCATGATCTCCAGTGCTGTGGGCATTTAATACTTGTGCAGCAGACAGCTCTGCACCAGGCTTGCCATCCAGCTGGGCTCCCAAATCTGTGGTCACTTCTGGAAATGCTGTGCTGGTGGTAAATTCTAAACCCAGAGGTTTGGGGGTATCATCATTGTTGTTTGCATACCAATAGCACATAGAACCCTACTTTCCATCAGACTTCTGGAAGAGCTGAGCTGCTAGGGATTTGGTTTCAGGTTTGGAGACCAGAATGATTGCTGGGGGTCCTGTGTAATGACTCGGTAGCAACAGAGCCGAGGCTGGTTTCTGATCACCAGTGCAGCTCAGTGGTCCCAGCAGAGAGCTGTGTGGCAGGTGATCCAGCAGGCTGCTGCTGAAACTAGAGCTTTCTCTTTGAAGTGTGCTGTGCTCTTTATGTTCTGCTTGGGTCTGAGCTGAATTCACATGTTTTTTTAGACACACATCCTGAAGGTCAGAAATGCCACTTTCAGCAGCGGCTGTCTTCATCTGCACCATTCAGGTGAGCCTCTCTGGGAATTAAATCAGCTTTTAGTAGGCTTTTGTGTGTTCTTTGCCTGCTGGAAGGTACATTCTTGTTTTGCAATATAAAATCTCATTCCCTTCAGCTTCTCATTTGACTTAAGAAGAAAAACCCCAGCAGTGTAACTTTTCTGTTTGCTTTGCTACAGGATAATTGTTTTGGATCAGAGCTCTCCTGAGTGATTAAAACGGATAATGAATAAGTTCTGTCACCTGCTTACTGCTGCATGTACAGTACAGCCTGTGAACTGCAACCCTCTTTGGCCACACCAACAGCTGTAAAGAGCCAACTTCCTTTAACTGCAGCAGCAAGGGCAGAAGAAAATCTGATGTTCTACTTTGCACCAGTCTGTGCTGGTTTTACACCATTGCTGCATGTAAAGGCATCACCAGTGACATCACAGAGATGTCTTCTTCCTTAGGAAGCTGCCTGTGTGGTGGAGGTTTTTTCCTGTACATAAGCAAAAGAACTCCTTGCTCTGCTGCCTGGTGCAGGTTTCAGTGTTACAGCCCCAAAGATGTCATCCTGAGGGCTGCTGGCACTGCTGAGGCACTTCAATGTTTGCATGCAGGAGCCTGGTGGCAGCCCATGTCGTGTCTGTTTTCCCTTGCTCATTAAATTTAACAAGGTAATTTCTTGTTTTCTCTTTTCTTAGTGCTTTTGTGATCTAGCCTTGAACTGATTTGACTGATTAAGGGGATTAATTGCTGTGCAAAAAGCTAATGAGAGAAAGGCAGTGTTCTCCAGAGATTGCAGCAACACATTGCCTGCCAGCATTTGACAGGAATGTGAGGGAATCTGGTTAGTATTGCACAGATCACTCTTGTTTAGAGGAACCACACTCCTGGTAGGGCTGATCCAAACAACAACAGGGTCCCTGGTTAGAACTGAGCTTTGGGTCAGGATTTAGGTGGGCAGGACTTTGTGTTTTACTTAATATGTTTCTTGTTACAAATACTGTTGAGTTGCAGGAGGAGTGAGGGTTGGACCTTCTCAAGAGACAGGATAGCTGCCTTGGCACAGGTGGGTGCCCCACCTGTTGCTGTTCTGTCCTCTTCAGGTGTGGGAATGCTGCCTGCCACTGTTCATTTGGGGTTTAGAATGCTAATAAAAAGTTTCCAAGGTTATGCTGCTGCCATGTGGTTCTTTGTGTTTGGAGGTGCTTTCTAGGGGTTGTTTTGTTTGTTTCTTTCACTTGTTAACCATGTTTCCCATCCTCTGACTGTATACAGCTAGGTACCCCTAGGACTGTTCCAGGGAGGTGCTGTGAACTGGCAGATTTGGGAGAGCTTCCTTCAGAAGAGATCAAGAAAACAGTAAAACCTTTCATCTATTTAATTCTGTGTTGGTGGTAGCAGAGCTGGAGCAGAAGCACCAGCAGCACAGAGGCTGCAGTGAGAGTTGTGCACCTCAGGTTGCCAGCAGTGCTGAAGCAGGGGCACTGGACTCTCCTGTCCACCACACCCTTGAGGTTAACATTTTCTGACCTGGGCTTGTGTCCACTGCAGGTGCCTGGTTTTCCTTGAGTGTGACTTCTGTGTCCTTGCTGCAGGCAGAACTTTACATTCTTGGTAGAAGCATCTGGAACAAGATCTGCTTTAGTCAGCCTGGGGCTGTGCATTGTGAGGAATGGAGGCTTAATGACCAATGCCTGCCAAAATGACATCCCACATTTACTGTGGGATTCTCCCCTTCATGGCCTGTGCCCCACGACTGACAAGCAGCCCAGGGTCATTCCCTCTCCCTTTGGCCAATGCTTTGTTGTGTTTCATAGACTTGCTCCTTTAAAGAAAACGTAATTGACATCTGCAGGGCTGCAGCAGTGTGCTGGGTGGAGCAGGCACCGGTGCATCCTCACATGCACATAACTACAGCGTGCCATCTCCTCAGCTTCTGGGCTTTCTTTTTCCATGTTATCTGTCAGAGCAAAGGGAGCAGATGGAACCATTTCCCTGCCTTCCCTTAATCTTAATGTGGAGAATTCTTATGGCTGTTGGCAGAGAGCCTTTCAGGTAGCCCCCATAGGCTGTCTGCTCTCCTTATCGAGGCCAGAACGCAGCAGTTTGCAGTTTTCCAGCTGCTTGTACTTTCCAGATTTACATTGAGCATGAATGCAAATCACCCTGGTGATAACATAAAGCCTGGACACAAAAGCTGTAATTAACAGGAACAATTAAACAAGGACCAGCCAAAGACAGCAGAGAAGATCAGAGGGGGCCCATCTAATGCAGCTTTTCAGCTTCTCAGAGAATGAAAGGCAAATTAATTAAATTAAAACAGTGATACTGAGCTGTTCTAATTCCACTCTGAGCCTCTTGCACGCAAGCAATTCTGAGTCTAGGAGAGCAAGTGGCGAGAGGGAGGGCTGGGGGTGAGGGCAGGGGGACACAGCACTGCCCATGGGTGCTGCATTTCTCGAGCTGCTGGCAGGACCCTGCTGTGAGTCAGTGAAGACAAGAAGACAACTTCATTCATTCGTTCTCTAGGCAGCCGTTTCAGCTCCCTTGTAGCTGTCATTGTGCTGGTCTTGAAGTGGGGGTTTTGGATTTGTTCTTGGTTTGGAGCAGAGGAGCTCAGACAGAAGAAAACAACCCTCGGCCTCCCCGATCTCATCAGCATCCATGCCAGCCCAAATCTGCCTTTCTGGCTGCCTGTTAGCAGGCTGTGCAGTGCATGCTAGAGAGGTAATTTAGCGAGGTGATGAACAACTTTCACCGTTGCTTCTCTCACCCCTTCGTGCGTCTGCTGCAACTGACAAGCCGAGGAAGGTGGTGGGAGGAGGAGAGGAGGGAGGCGTGCTCGGGGACGGCCCCCTGGATGATGTGCGACGGAAACAAAACTGGGGAGGGGAGGAGTGAACCTTTAGGTCTCGTGGTTGTGGATCGGTCTCATTCTGAAAGCAATTTCAGTGTTCAGGCTATAATGTGGAAAGAATTCACCATGAAGGCAGAGAAGCTGCCGATGCATTTGTAAAGATAGAGGAATCTGACACCACGGAGTCTCAGGGGATTGCTGCTGTCTGCGGTCTTGTCTAAACCTTGTGCTTAGAAGCCTTATCCATGGGCTCCTAAATCACATAAACTGCTTCAGAGTGCAGAAGTGTCAGTGCAGCTGGTGGGAAGGAGCATTGTGTTTGGAGACTGGAGGTCAGGTGTGTGGCTGTGGAACCTCATGGAGGCTTTTTGGTCTTTTTTCTTGCAAGCTTTCCTTTTTGTTAACATCCTGTTTGTTTGTGCTGTGCCTTGTCCTCTTACAGCGTGGAGTTTCACCCCAGACCCTCCCTTATTGCCTTAAATGTAAATTAAGCTATAACTTCTTGTCCTTGAGCTATGGTTTTTTTCCTTGCTCTCCTTTATGGTGGCATATGTGGCACTTGCCATGAGAGAAGTGGCAGCTGTAGTAGCAGGAGGTGAAGGGTTTTCTGTGGAACCTTCCCTCAGCTGGTAAAAGAGATGCATGTCAACTTGTCAGTGTTTATTAATGTTTATTAACAGTCTGCACTCCAACATTCCTGCTGGATTTTTGCCAGTTTCACAGCATGACCTTCACAGAGAGATCAGGCAACACAAACAGGACGCAGTCTGTCTGGGCGTGGTGAACATGCAGCTCTGTCCTATGGACCACTTTGGAGGTGGCATCACAGCTGGGCCGTGTTCAGCCTGACTCCAGGACCAAACAGCAGCTTGGGATGTTTTGTATTGAGGATGACTGATGGGGTCTGTGTTCTTAAAGGACTGCCAGCTGCCTGAGGGGAGGGGCTGGAAGGGGTGGGGGTGGGGGGGTCCTTAACAGAGGGAAAGAAACCTTTGCAGTTTATCCCATGAAGGAGTGGCTCCTCCTGCAAGAAGACAGTCATGTCTTTCTGGGGAGCACTCTGAGGGTTACTGGGGACCTCTTCAACCTCCAAGAGGCACCCATCTCCTGGCCACAGGGAGCAGCTACAGCACCAGGCCCTTCTCTGTGTTGGATGAGGCTGGGTGGGACAGGCTGAGCCCAAAGCTGACGTTGGTGCAGGCAGCAGTTAGACAGGGTGGGATGGTGACACCTTCTGTAGCTGGTCTGCAGCGACACCCACCTCGGGTCTGGGAGCAGCAGGAGCAGTTTTCCCTGTCCCCCAGGGATGGTGACCACAGCAGACCATTTTCAGCAGGCAGCCCTGAAACTGGGCAGGGAAACCACAGGTTATGGTCATGACAGAAAGCTGGTGTCCACCTTGAGGCTCGCTGGCAGAGCCTGGGGGTGGACACTTGCTCTGTTCAGAGTGAGACCTCAGCTCCCAGCCCAACTGTTTGCAGACTCCGGAGGTTTATTGACAATAAAAGTTTCATTCTGTTTGCTTTGTCTGCTCAATGAGCAGTTTGTGATCTAAAATTAAGTTCCCTGACCCCATAAAATCATGGAAGCAGAAAATGAGCTCTGCCTCAGGCTCAGAGGCTGCTCCCTCCCTTGCCATGTTATTCCCCAAATCCTCACTGCTTACATCCTAACACCTGGACCTGGCCTGTGCCTGTGCTTGCAGCCAGGATAGGTTCCTCCACACTTCATGAGGCCATGTGTCCTGCAGGAGCCCCAGAGGAGCTGTGGTTTCGTTAGCTGGCAGCTGCCCCTCTCACCTGTTTGTTCATGAAGACGTAGATGATTGGGTTGTAAATGGTGGCGGTCTTGGAGAAGTAGGAGGGCAGGGAGGCGAGAGCTGGCTGGATGATGATGTCTTTGTTGGTGGCCACCACCAGGGCGAAGGTGGTGTAGGGCAGCCAGCAGATGAGGAAGGCAATCACCATCACGACCACCATGCGCGTCACCTCCCGCTCTGCCTGCTGCGTGCTGTCTGACTCCTTCTGCTGGGCCGCAGCCTGGGAGGGGTTTGGAAGCGAGAGAGAGACTCCTGTCAATGACTCCCAGCAGCCTCTCCTTCCCTCAGCTGCTCTGGCAGCAACAGCAGGAGATGCCAGCTCCAGTGACTGGCACACAAAGCTGCCGTGAGGCTTTGTCTCAGTGCAGATCTGCCTCACCTGGAGGTTAGTGAGTGGAAAGGCAGTGACTCACCTGCACCTGCTGCACTTACCCATCGCAGGGTCATCACCAGGTTGGTGTAGGAGAAGAGAATCAGGCTGAGGGGCATCACAAAGCAGGTGACAAACAAGGCCAAGATGTAGCTGTTGTTGTGGCTGCCACCAGTGTACCAGTTGGGGCCGCAAGATGTTCTCAGACCTGGAACAAAACCAATTTCAAAACAACCCAGAACTGACCAAAGACTTGGATGGGGCTCAGTAACAGGCTCCAAGAATAGCATCAGGACCCCGAGGTCCATCAGATGGTGTAGGAAGGGCTGCAGTGTTGTGCAGTGGGGAGCAACCTCCAGGAGAGGATTATTGACTGAGCAAGCATTTTGAACACTCTCCAACGAGCCCTGCCTGAAACATGACGTGCGAGAAGACAACACTGCCGAGTCCGAAGCACATCTGCCCTACCTTCAGGCACGTAGCTGCTCCAGCCCATGAGTGGTGGAGTTGTCCAGAGCAGTGACCAGCTCCAGGTGAAGGCGCAGCCGCTGACCGCGTGCCGGTGCTGGAAGCGGAAGTCCCCCAGGGGTCTGCAGATGACAACGTAGCGCTCGAAGGCCAGGATGGCCAAGGACCACAGCCCCACGATACCTGGGGAGGAGCAGGGTTTGTGTCTTAGGAACAGGCTCTCCTACTGCCCTTGTGCCCACGCCAGGATGTGGCAGATGATGGCAAAAGCTGTGAAAGGAAATGTTGTAACGAGGTTTTTGTTATGCCAGGGAGAGCTCTGAGATCTGACCCTTAAACATGATGCTGGCAGTTGGGCATTTGTGTTGCAGCATGGTGGTGCCTGCTGGAGTGTCCTGGACCAAAGGGTTTGTGCAGTTTCGTGTTTCTGGGGCACACAAACCACCAGTGTGGTGACACAGCAGCTACCACCCCCTGAAGCACATCCTGCGCGAGCACTCCCAGGGCACCCAAGAGACATTTCCTGCACTGTGAAGGCCAAGCCAGAAGCTGTGGTGCCCTGGCACAACCAACCAGCTGCCTGACCCTCCCCTGCACTGAAGAACAGCTGATGGACACCAGTCTGACATCCTGCATGAAAGCATCTACCACAGGAGACACGAGCAGCTGATGAAACCATCCCCAGAGCTTAGCTGCTGAACACAACAGCACCAACCAAAGACCAAGACAGGTCTCAAGGTTCCTCTCCTACCTGTTAGGGAGACCATGAAGCCCTCCAGCTCGCACAGCCGCTTGCCCCAGATGAAGAAGCCGTTGATGTTGTTGGAGAAGCTGACGGAGCTGCCGCAGAGCGTCACCAGCAGGTCGGCCACAGCCAGGTTCACCAGGATGTAGTTGAGGGGGGACCGCAGCTTCTTGTACCTGATGGACACCACGACGACCAAGCCGTTCACCACCGACGCGGCGACCACCACGACGCCCATCAGCACGGCCACTGACAGGTACATGCTGCGGGGAGCCCGGTGGGGCCACTGGGGACCATCGTAAGGCCCTGGGGTGCTGTTGTGTGGGGGCTCCTGCGAGCTGTTGGAGGAGTCCATTGGGCTCCCTCTGGAGCAGCAGTGCCAGGCCAGCTGGTGCAGGTGACCCTCCTCAAAAGCAGAGCCCCTTTATAACACAGGAGGGTCTGACGTGCCCAGGGAGATTTGCAGCCAAATACCTTAAGCTGTTTTTCAATCTGAAGGGTTTGTCCTCCTCCCCTTTGATAATCTGCTCGCTCTTCTGGAGGGGATGAAGAGTGATTCAAACCGTAGCTGATGGCTGAACAGCACATCCCAGCTGCCTTCCTCCGTGAGCCTGAATCCTGCCCAGCACCTGGGACTGGCTGCTGTTGCACAGCCCCAAAGGTCAGGCTCAACAAGGCTCTGAGCAATCTGTTCCAGTGCAGGACGTCCCTGCTTACTGCAGGTTGGGTGGGGTGTGGGACTCGATGCCATTCAGAGGTCCCTTCCAACCCAAACCACTCTGTGGTTCTGTGATTCTGATTGCCTTCAGTACTCAGGACCAGCCTGGCCACACACTACCTGAATATTAACTTCTGAAAATATAAACTAGGTGGGGGCAGGGGATGGAAAATATACATTAAACAGGGAGTGGGAGCAGCCACAGGGCAGGCAGCACTTGGCTCCCTCCCAGCAGAGGGAGCGGTCTCAGCACCCTCATCCCAGGATGATCGACAGCATCAGAGATGGCAAAATCCATGCACAGGCTTGGCTGAGGGTGCCTCTAACCCCCTTCTGCTAATGGTACTGAAGAGCACCTTAAGTGATGAGAAGTTAATGGAAACTGCAGAATGACCACAGAGTGAGTGGGCTTTAATCCTCCTTTGACTAATCTCCCTCCCACCCTCCAGAACCTGTGCAACCTCAGCACCCTGCTGACACAGCTGGGTCCCCAGTGAAGGTGGGGATGTGGAGTCAGCAATATCAGGGGGTTGGTTTGTTTGGGGTTTTTTTGCAGAAGCAAGGGACTGCAAAGGGGAGAACAAAGTCAAGCAGCACCCCAGGTGCTGGTTTAATGTCATCTCCCACTCCTGAGTCTTTATTGGGCCCCAGAACATCATCTTACATCTCTGGGTAACGTAGAACCCCAGCATGGAGGGGGTTGGAAGGGACCTCTGGAAATCACTTAGTCCCTTGCTAATGCAGGTTCACCTAGATCAGATTGCCCAGGGTCACAATGTCCAGGTGGCTTTGGAAGCTCTCCAGAGACCACAACCTCTTTGGGCAGCCTGCTCCAGGGCTCCACCACCCTCACAGCAAAGAAGCTTTTCCTTATGTTTGGGTGGAACCTCCTGGGTTTGTGCCCATTGCCCCTTGTCCTATCACTGGGCACCACTGAAGAGTCTGGCCCCATCCTCTTGCCCCCCTTCCTCCTTTAGCTGTTGATCAGCATTGAGCAGATCCCCTCTCAGGCTGCTATTCTCCAGGCTAAACAGCCCCAGGTCTCAGCCTTTCCTCACCAGAGATGCTCCAGTCCCTTCAGCTGGACTCTCTCCAGTAGTTCCCTGTCTCTCTCAAACTGGGGAGCCCAGAACTGGACCCAGCACTCCAGCTGGGGACTTACTTGGTGCTGCAAGGAGCGCTGTGCCACAGGGAGTTCCCGCACCGCAGTCCGACGTGGGGAGATTCACAAACGGCACTGCTGGCGGCGACTTTGCTCTTTTTTCCCCCCTCTTTATTTTAGTTTCTCATTATAAATATTAACAAATCTGACAAAAAGTACACAGAGAGATAATACTGAAATACAAAAGTCGTTTAGGATGCAGGTACAGAGAGTTTCTGCAGCCTTCACATGGTAGCAAAACATCTGTATCAAACATCTCACAAGGCCGGGCATGACGACCACCACTCTGCATGCAGCTGGGATGGACAGCTGGACCATCCACTTAGAAAAGACTTGGGGTACAAAGTGAAGGGACCCACACACACAGCATGGCCTACTCCACCTCCAGGCATAAACCAATTTCATGGCAGGATGTGCTGAAAAACAGTGGACTGAAAGTGACTTTGCAGGAAAAGGGAGGCACAGCCAACCCTGGCGCTTGTGGAAGCTCAAACCCTAAACCAGGTTTTAAGGTGCTGGAGCAGTGACGGAGAGGATTAGTTGGGAAGAGCCTACTTGAGGTGCTGCCAGCATTCAAAGACGATCCGTGCAGATCTGTAGAATCCTAGGATGGCTTAGCTTGGAAAGGACCTTAGAGATCATCTCCTCCAACCTCCCCACCATGGGCAGCAACACCTCAACTAGACTCAGCTGCTCGAGGTCTCATCCAGCCTGGCCTTGAACACCCCCAGGGAAGAGGCATCCACAGCCTCCTTGGGAAGCCTATTCCAGATTACAAACAGGAAGGTGTCTAATGCTAAAAAAATGGGAACATTGGTTTGGTGATTTCCCTTCCCCCCAGTATCAAACAACGTAACACAATCACCGTTTCGAGTTCCCTAAAAGCCAATTGGTTTCCAAAGGGAAAAAAAAAAGGAAGTTGACAATGCACACACACACACAGAGCTACAGGGAAACTGCTGGGGAGCCAGCAATGAAATTATGGGTTAGAGGCTGCCAAAATTGCTGGTGGGGTGAAGCATTCGGTGGAAAACTGTAGCTCATCCCACCGGGTGCCGGCTCTTGTGCAAACACCACGGCCGTCGTGTTTCCACAAGAGCCGGCGCTCGGTGGGATGAGGTTTGGAGCTCCATCCCCACAGGGATTCACCCCACGGGATGCAGAGGCTGAGAATTGGGATTGTTACTCCTAAATGATGAAATTATTACTGTGCTGAACACAGAAATTTGGGTTGGATGCTGTTTGAGACAAGAAAATGAACCAACCCCGAGTGTCTCTGCAAAACACGGTGGGGGCTCAGCTCACAGCGTTAAGCCTCTTGGTTGGGTTTTGAGGTGGGAAAAGGTTGAAAAGGGGGAAAAAACTGATATAAAAATGTCACCCAGAAAGGTGGCTTTGCTGGCAAAACAGCCATGCCGAAGCCTGGCAGTGTGGCTCCAGGTGGGAAGAAATGATTTTCCTGGGAGAGCAGCTGCTGGGAAGGCAGTGTGAGACCTTGCTGCCAGGCCACAGCTTCACCGAGCTTTTTCTTTTTGCCCCCCAAACTTCTGGACATGTGCAGCAACCCAGTCCTGGGGAGCGTGAGAGGGAAGCTGTGGTCTGCACAGCCTGCCTGGTTCACTTCACTTGGGTGACTGGAGAGGACGAGCACAACGTTCCTGGAAGGAAAGCAAAGAGTCTTCCGAGGTTACCACGGGACACAACCATTCCGACAGAGGAGCTTTAAATGCGTAAGAGGCTGTTGAGGCCCAAACCACAGAGACTGACAAACCAGCAGCGACGCGGCAGGACGGCCCCGAGCAAACAGCTCCAGGTTTGTAGTGAGGCCTTTTGCTCAGCTGAGACACACGAACGAGACAGATGCATTCATTTTGCCACTGGGTTGCAAGGCAGCGAGGAGCTGATTCTGTAGAGCAGAGTCAGGAGAGGAGGCAGAGCCGCAGTGCATGCAGGTGTGTGGAGGCACCTGGCCGTGCCTGCGTGCGGGGCAGGCCTGTGGGAGCGTGGCAGGGTGCAGAGAGGCCTTTGGGACAAGCCTCAGGGCTTGGAACCTGCTGGGCAGAGCAAACCGCTGCTGCCCCAGGCCCTGGGAAGGGCTTCCCTGCAGCCAGGCTGTGGTGAGGGCTGTTCTGCTCTCCTGGCTGCCCCAGTGCCATGACCCCCTGTATCCAGAGCCATAAACCAGAGGAGTCCAAAGGCTGTGGCTGTCAGAGCTGTGCCCACCCCAGGAGCGGCTCTGTGGTGCTCAGTCGCTGAGGACAGCTCCTGGCAGCTCGTTGGTGAGTGTGTGCCAGCGCTCGATCTTCTTGTCCTTGTTCTTCAGGCAGTCGAACCAATGCTTCAGCCGCTCGCCCTTGGCGTTGATGCCCAGCACCACTCCACCTGCAGAGACAGGCAGGGAGAGCCCGAGGAGGGGGTGGGCATCAGCCCTGAGAGGCATGCCAGGGAGTGCCGAGGGGTGCCAGGGGATGCCAGGAGATGCAGGGACACCAGGGAGTGCTAGGGAGTGCCAGGGGATGCCAGGAGATGCAGGGACACCGGGGGATGCCAGGGCGTAGTGCTGGGGGATACCAAGGGGTGAGGCCAGATCGTGCAGCTGCCCTCCTGGCATCTGATGTCACAACCTGAGGGCACACATGGGCAGTCACAGCCCAGCTTCCCCAGCCCCTCACAGCTGTAGTCTGGGACCTGCCCAGACCTGCCCCAGGCCGTTTGTTCTTGTGCCAGGGGCTGGTTGCTCATTGCATTGCAGCGTCTGTCAGAGGTGCTGGGCACTTGTTGGCAATAAATCACAGCGATCAGAAACAGAATCACAACAAGCCTGGGTGTGCAACAGAGATAAATGAAACCTCCCTGTTAAAGCTGGGGTTTATTCATACAGAAAGTATCTGAAAAGAGAAGAGGGAAGGGAGCTGTGTCTGCTCCATGCTTGGGTGCTCCTCACAGAAGCAAGGAGCAGTGGGGCTGGCTGCAGGAGAGGAGGCTCAGGAAAGAGGAGGTGTAGGAAAGAGATCAAAGCAGAACAGAGTGGAACATGGGGATGGAGCACAAACCAGAAGGCTGGAGAACTGCAGAAGAGCAGCAGATGGAAAAAGAGGCACAGAAGGTGAAGATAAAACAAAAGAGGCTGAGGAGATCTGGAGTGCTCCACTCACCTATGAAATCATTTGATTTCCCAATATCATAGTCCCACACTGTGACTTCCAAGGTCTTTTTGGCCAGGTCTCCATGCTTTATCTCATAGCAAAACTCCTGTTGGGGATGAAGACAGAGTCAGGATGAACCATGCTGGGTTTCTCCCTGGGCTGTTGCCCTTCACTACCCACAGGGAACTCAAGCTCCACTCCTCACCTAAGGGTTGAGGTTGATTTATTTTTCTCCTTTTAGGTTTAAGGACTACAAAAAGCCCCTAGGTGAGAAGCACTGCTGGTGAAAACCCACCTCATTGAACTCAGGGTTCAGCGTCTTCTTCTTCACTGCTGTCTTATGCTTTGATTTCTTGTCCTCATCTGGTTTCAAGTAACTGCAAGGAAATCACACAGCACAGTCACACACAGGTCCTGTACCCCCTCCCAGAGAGGAAGCCAGGCAGGACTGCCCAGGCCCTCGCTTGCAGCCTGGGCACAGGTTGGGGCACCTGCAGCTGCATGAGCAGGGCGAGATGGGTGGCTGAGCCGCCTGGAGCTACAGCTCCCTCCTCCCCTGCCAAAATGCTGGGTATGTCTGTAACAAGCAGCATGTCCCCAGGTGAGGGCAAGCTGGCTGCACAATTATCCCATCTCCAGTCCCTAGGGGACACTGGCACCACACACATGCTCCCAGCGTCCTAAATCGAATGTTCCCAGCCCACAACCGGTCCAGAGCCGGGACTGTGTGACTGCTCTGCTCATGCAGAGCCTTGCCAGGAGGCAGAACCCACACGCAGGAGCAAGCGCAGCAGTCACAGCTTCTGGCACTGCTTTTCCTGCAGATGTTTTGTGGTGCAACAGCAGGGCCAGAAAGCAAATGGAATTAAAGTGTCCTTAAGCAGAGAGGGCACCTAAAATCTGGGCCAGGCCAAAGCCAGTCCTTCACTGTTTTGTCTCGGTGCTCCATCAGTTCTGCTCCCCTGTTACACTTTCCTGATCTTCCTCATAATTACAAAATTAGGGCTTGTTCCAAGAAGCATCACTTGTCTCTGCTCTGACTCAAGCCCTGCAGATACAACCTACTGCAGAGAGCACCAGGGGCACCTAAAGACAGCTGTGTACAGCAGGAATGATCTTACTCCAGGGACTGAGCTTCCCAGGAGCATGAGTGGATTTTTATGCAAACACCTTCACTCCTAGCAAACAATTAAATAGGAAGGGGAAAGGTGCTGCCAGTAAACTCTGCCACCGGCCTCTGAGTAATTCTGCCTTGACAAATCACATCCCTGAAAGTGCCAAAGTGTGGGGCAGCACCCTGGGGACAGGGACATAGGATGGGCACAGGGAGGACTCAGCCCTGGCTGCCCCATGCTGTGCAGAGAGTGAATGTGAAAAATGTCCCCCCCCACAGCCAGGAGCTGTGGCGGTGCAGGGCCCCACGCCCGCCCAGCTCTGCACAGCAAACCGCGGGCTTCCTCAGCTTCTCTTAACCCTGTATGAGCCGCAGGGGTGACACTGAGCACCAGCAGCCCAACAGAGCCATTCGAATGCCTCTTTCTTTTTAATATTGCTGGCATTTTCCAGCAGGAAGGCTCTGCCCAGCCATTTACACTGCAGAGTGTCAGTGGGACCTGTAAATGTGCCCTGGGCTCTGTTAACCAGGCCCTGGAGTCACCCCAGCCCTGGGCTGCGATTAAAGTGCTGTCTGACCTAATTAGACACACGTTGTAATTAGAGCCTTGCCAATGCCGGCCTGGGAGCTGGGCTGAGCCTCCTCTCCTTTGGCACCTTTGGCACAGGACGCTGGTGCCCCTGTGCCGCCAGCCAGGAGGGTCAGACCTCACCCAGGAGCCGTCCCCATCCCAGCAGGGATAGTGTGGGCTTCCAAGAGTGAAAAGCGTGGGGGGCCACCAGGAGGGAAAGCAGAGGCTGGGGTTCACTGGAAGGGAAAGTACAGTGCTGAGCAAGGTCCAGGACCATCAGGTTCAGGCTTCATGCTACTTGGGCAATACCCATCTCCATGCTGAGACCCACCACCTGCCAGGTCGGGGCTGTGCCACCGGCACAACCCAACCACCCCTGTCTGTCTGCTTCCACTGTCTGTTCTGTCCCCAGGGCTGGCTCCCTGCTGCAGACCCTCTCCCACGCAAGGGCAGCGCCAGAGGGCAGTGCTGACCCCGCCGGGGGGGCACCATGGCCACGAAGCCGGCGCTGAACCAGCAGGGGCAATGCACTGGCCGGGGCACGGCCACGGGGCACCTCCCCCTACCCGCGGTGCTTCCAAGGGCTGTAAAACCCTTGCCGGGCTATAAGGCGGGCAGGTGACTGGAAGCTGCTGCCCTGACGCCCTCATTTGCATCTCCTAATGAGATCAGTTACTTTCCTCTGCAGGGAGAGGCAGGAGGGGCCGGTTTGGCTCGGACAGGGGCTGGCAGCAGCGGCGGCGGTGCCCGGGCACGGAGCCTCACTCACGTTTTGACGTAGGGGTCGGAGTAGCCATTGGCGTCCATGGCGGCCAGGTGGGCACAGCGGATGATGCCCACCAGCAGCCCCTGCTTCTGTGAGCTGTACTTGAGGGAGATGAGGATCCGGCCACGCTCCTCCAGCGACTTGTCCTCTGTTTTATCTATCTGGGGAGGGAACACAGCCAGTCCAGGGGCCGCTCCAGGACAGCTGAACATTGCCAGGGATGCTCACCCCACCCCTGAACACATCTGAGGGATCCAATCCCCCCTGCTCCCACATGCCCCAGGAAGAAGCTGCTCTACCTGCAAGCCCACAGCAGGGGACACTGCTCTGAAGGCTCCACTCACCGGCAGCTGCTTCTCCAGGCAGATGTTGAAGTTTTTGGTCTGGTTGGGCTTCAGTTTCTTCAGTGGGATCCGTGTCTCCCCGATGAACTCGTTGTGGCGGAACTTGTCCTCGTCACAGACTGAGATCCTGCAACGAGAAGGGGTTTAGCAGGGCTGCCAAGGAGAGGGGAGGTGATGGCAGGAGGAAAGGGGCCACCCCACCACACAGCAGGTCCCCTCCAGGGAGGGGACAACTTGGAGGCCACTGTTCCCCAGGTCAGTGACAAGGCACCTTCCTTACGGCAGCTGGAGGACATTCAATCCACCGCTACAGTCCAGCCATGGCCGCTCACAGTGTTTCAGTGTGACATCCAGCATCTTGGTCTGCTTTACCCCTGCAGCTGAGACCCAAGGCTGCTGGGATAGTGGGACCAGTTCTGGGGAAGCAGAGGGATGATGCCGGAGGCAGAAGCTGTGCTGCACCGTGTCACACAGCTCCATCACACAGGCCCCCACACAGAGCTACCTGCACACCCCATCTGAGCCCCACAGCCACTGTGGCCATCTCTGCTGCTCAAACCCATCCTGGCTCCTGTGCTCCTTGGGATGGCTGTCACCCTGCCAGGGGTTAGGGTCCCTCCCAGAAGATGCTCAGAGACGCTGAACACCATGACCCTGCACTGCCACACCGCAGCCCAGGCACTGTCAGGAAAGGAACCCAGGGCCCCAAGCATCCAAATGGTTCTTTCATAAAAACATCAAAGTCATCAATGACTAAAGCAAAACTATTCTGAGCTGCTGGCCAGCCCAGCTGCATCCTGCCCAGCTGAGGAGGCTCTGCCTAAATCCATTCTCAGACTGCATGGCCAGGAGAAACTTCCCTCTCCACCAAGGAGCTTGGGCACTGAGTGTGTCAGCTCCCAGGGTGTCCCTTGGTGCTGGGGACCTCGCTATCCCATGGAGGAACATGTTGGAGGTCCTCTGCCTCCTTCCCCAACATGCAGACAAAAGCAGGAGGCATTTGCAGAGCCAGCCAGCAAAACACATCACACTTCAGCCAAGAGAAGCTCTCCCAGCCCCAGCGGGGCCCTGGCAGGGCTGGGTCCCAGGGCACAGGCGGTGACGCAGCCTGCGGGCAGTGACGGAGCTGCTGAGCACAGGCTGCTGAGCACAGGCTGCTTTCCATGGCAGAGCTATAAATGCCTTCCCTGAGCTGGCAGCTAATGAGTCATTTCTCTGCTGCTTCCCAGCCCATTCCAGGCATCAGGAGAGACAACAGAAGAGCAAAGTTAGTGGTCGCACACAGCCTCTGCTCACAGCTCCTGAAATCCCAGAGAGGGAACCTGGAGGGTGTTGGCTGCCTTGTGAGAGTCCAGCTGACCCCCAGCAGCACTGCCTGGAGCTGAGCACAAGGAAAGCCATCTCATCCCACTCCAAAGAGAGCATCCTGTATCCTGCACCCCCATGGGAACCACACAGTGGGGCTTCTCATCCATAAAGGAAAGGCATTTCCCTTCCCTTCCCTTCCCTTCCCTTCCCTTCCCTTCCCTTCCCTTCCCTTCCCTTCCCTTCCCTTCCCTTCCCTTCCCTTCCCTTCCCTTCCCTTCCCTTCCCTTCCCTTCCCTTCCCTTCCCTTCCCTTCCCAGTTCCCTACAGTGTCTTCTTGTCCATTTGAAAGCTCCCTGGTTTCTTCTCTCCTTCATCCGCTCCCACTGGAGCACATTTCCCATGGCGGCACCTCTGCCTCCAGGAACCCTACCCTGTCTTGCCAGGTTTCAACAACCAAGACCTCTTCAGAAAGGGGGAAGAGTAACTAGAAATAAACAGTGCCCTGTGATCCTGCCTCAGAGTAATTAACTGCACCCCATGCCTCGTGCCTGGATGGTTTGTCCATGGATGGTTTGTCCCTGGGTGGTTTATCAATGGATGGTTCATCTGTGGATGTTTTCTCCAGGAAGGGTTTGAACATCCTCATGCCCACAAATGAGTAACAAGATGATGAGGGAGCCATGGGGATGGCTCAGTCACACAGCACAAGGACTGTCAGAGCCAGGGAGCAACAGAAGGGGGTCTGGAAACAAATTGCACAACTGGAAGTTAGGGAATGCTGCTCCATAGCTGGCTGCAGCGTTACTATAGATACCCACCAAGAACCCACCCCAGTGCAACAGTAGAATCCTCAAAGAGAATCTCAAATGCAGGCACACTGTCTGCTATTTCCCCTCCTCCTCTCACCTCCCTTCTACAGAACAAAACAGAAAAAGGAGCAGCAGCAGCTCCAGACAAGAAGTGGCACTTGCCAGGCATGCACAACCCCACACCCATCTGGCCAAGGCTCTGGGGAGGGAAAGCAATGGGCTGGAGGGAAAGCAAGAGCTCTGGAGGAGAGCTGGGCTGGAGGGAAAGCAAGAGCCCTGGAGGAGAGCTGGGCTGGAGGGAAAGCAAGAGCCCTGGAGGAGAGCTGGGCTGGAGGGAAAGCAAGAGCCCTGGAGGAGAGCTGGGCTGGAGGGAAAGCAAGAGCCCTGGAGGAGAGCTGGGCTGGAGGGAAAGCAAGAGCCCTGGAGGAGAGCTGGGCTGGAGGGAAAGCAAGAGCCCTGGAGGAGAGCTGGGCTGGAGGGAGAGGAGCGTGGCCCTCACAGGGAGATGACAGCCAAGGCTCTATTTTTACACCCAGCACCTGCAGAGCAGTGCTGTCTCTTGCACACTTGGGGGAGGGAGGCTTTGGTGCTGGTTTTACCTCTTAAGAACGCGAGTAACAAGATCTTCCCCTGACAGTGTCTAGATGCAACCCAGAAGCACAAGAAGAAGAAAACAAATGCAATGTCCTACATGCTGTGAAGCTCCAGAACCACCCAGGACGGTCAGCCAGCCAGGAAGGAAATGGTTGGAAAACTGCAATGGTGGTGGCAGGGAGAGCAGCTCCAGTGTCACACTGGGAGAGGCTGGAGAATCCCCCCCAAGCCCCATTTCCCCCTTGGGCACACAGGAAGCCCCTTGCCCGCCCTTACCAAGTAACTCTGAGGACACCAGTCCCTGTGCAGCTCAGAGACCTTCAGCTCAGCCCCAGACAGATGCCAGCTTCCCTCTGAGCTGTTCCCTGGGACAGCTCCTGCCCCCCAGCCCTCCTTTAGAAGCATGCAGGGCACAGGAACACCCCAGGGTAGCAAAACCACCACAGCTGCCTGTGCTGCAGCCCACCCAAGGGCAAATCCTTCCTCAAAAGACAAAGGTGACAAATGGGGCTACTGTTGGGGTGGCCAAGGCCCAGCCTGCTGCAGTACCATGGGATGCATGTCCCCTTTGTCCCACAGGACCAACAGCAGCAAGCAGCCAGAGATGCTACATGATGCAGGCAGCACAGCGCTGGGCTGATGGCCATGCTCTTTGTCCCTGCTGATGTCTCAAGCTAGTTGTGGTGTTTGCACAGCACTGGGTGCCTTGGGAGGCAGTTTTTGGCACACCTGCAAGACCTGGGAACCACTGCTGCCTCTGAACTGCACAGTGGAGCTGGAGACACTAGCAAGTTTCTCCAAGCCCCATTTTCCCTCTGGCAACACTGGCCACCTCTCAGGTGGAGCCCCACATTTTGTGCCCATCTGTGTGTGGTGCCCAGAGGTAGTTCAAACACAGAGTTCTGTGTCAGCCCTTGCACTCAGCTGCTGAACCCCAGTCCCTCTGGCTATGGTTCATCAGCACCAGGACAGTTTGTAACTCAGGCAGGCTGGTGGTGCCCTGGCCCATGAGCAAAGGCAGTGAGCCTGAGCCAGAGGCAGCTCCAGCCCCAGCCCTCTCTTTGGAAACAGGCATCATGCAATTACACCAGCTTGGATTTTATCACAGGCAGCCAATGTGGTGGAATTTTCATGCCTTGGCTTAGGAAAAATCAGCTCCATGACAAAAAGCAAGAGATGCCCCTGGCAGCCACACTCACCTGCCAGCCTGAGCCCTTAACTCAAACATCATCCCTCCCTTGTCTCTCTTCATTAAACCCAGGCCCCTGAGCTCAGCTTTTGCTTTGACAGCTTCCACTGAGGGGTCTTGATCTCTAAGTTAAGGGCTGTGAAAGCCACCTTGAAAGAAAACTAAGCAGCAAGTGAACAATCATAGCTCATTAAACTTCTTCTCCCTCCTACTCAGCCCAGGCTCCTGGGTTACAGTCCTGACTCACCGCAGCTCAAGCTGACTCACAACTTCTGCTCACACACACACTCCTCTGGCCGCTTTCCCGTCGTAGAAAGGGGAGAACAGGGGGTCACTGGGACCTTTTTCCACAACACACATGCACATAACAAGCAGCAGTGCCTGAAGATGCAGCTCCTGTCTCTAAGATCCCTTATGGTCCCTATAGCAACTTGGGAGGCTCTCGAAGGAGGAACAGATGTGCAGGTGATGTCTGCTTGTACTAAGGGAAAAAAGAGACTGGGACTGCCCAGCTCTCCCAAAAGCCAAGGGAGGATTCAGTGCCAGGCTCCATCACAAAATCCCTCAAGCAGTGAGCACAGACACCCCAGGAAAAGGGAGATGAAATGATGAGTGTGCCTTCGGTTCTGGAGGAAACCTCATTCAGTGCTTCTGGAGTAAAGCGAATGGGGACCCTGAAGCTCTCGGTGCCTGCAGCATGTCTATTAGACCTGATCAAATACTGTTTTCTGAATAATATATTTAATGAGTCATAATGTTTGTCAAACACATGATTAAACAAAGAATTCCTGGCATTCGTGGGCTAGCTGAGTCCCACATGAATAATGCATGGCCTCGCCAATATCTCTGGATATGAATAATTGTATCCGATATCTGCCCGGCTCTGGTATTTATTACCAATCCAATCTATTTACTGCATATTGCCTTGTTTCAGTGGAGGAGATTTTATTCTGCCTGTGTCAGTTTCCCCTCCAGAATTCCTCTGCAGCCCCTTGTCGTGCACCCTGGCTTCCCACTACCAGAGACCACAGCTGAGCTGCTGGGGCATGGTCACGCTTAGACCACAGAGAGGGACTGGGAGAGGGGAATGCGGGGTGGGATTTACTCCTGGTGCTGGCAAGGAAGCTGCTCCAAAGCCCAGCAACTCCAGCCCTCCAAGCCCAGCATCTTTGGAGCAGCTCTGAATGTGCCTTCTCTCAGGCTGGTGGGTGGTTTAATCCCTATTAAGCCTTGGGCTAGACTCAAGGATATTTAATTCAATGAATGGATAAGACCTTTCAAGATCCTCCCACCTGCTGCGCTTCATGAAATCTGAGGTATCTGCTGGGTTCTGAGGGGGTTGATTCATTAACAAACCCCTGCTTGCCAGCACAATCAGCTGAGCTGCCTTCACCTCTCCTTCTCCCTTGGGGGTGGCCCTGCTTGGGGAGGTGAAGCACAACAGCTCCTGGGGCTTGTGTCTGTCGCCTGAGCGGCTCAGACAAGGCTGCACAGGGATGAGGGGCAGCTAGTGGGGGCATGGAGTGGGGCTGGGGGGCTTAGGGAAGAGGGGACTCATTACCCTGCTCTCCAGGAGGGAAAGGATGCTCCTGCTCTGGTCTCTGTGATAAGGTGAATGCCACTGGTTCCCCAGGAGGTCTTCAGGTACTGGTAGAGTGCTGTGTGCCAACACCAACCCACCACAACCCATGCTGGACACGTTCTACCAAGAGCCCAGGTGGGCAGGGAAGATTTTTTGGGTGCTTTTCCACTACATCACAGGCTCTCCAGGCGGCTGGGAGGCGAAGGCTGGCAGCAGCTTTGATCTCCTTCGTTATTTCTACATTAAAGAGATTTTGCAGTTGTGTTCCCTGCCCCTCTGCACATCTCAGCACCAAGGAGGCACCTGAGGACTGATCACCTCCCAGACCGAGGGGAGCATCGCTCATGCTCTTTCAACTCCAGACAGATGCCTTGCAGGAGCCTCGCCTGATTAGCTCCAGGGAAGGCAGCATCCCCACAGCTTTGAAGTTGGCTTTTCCTGGAGGAGAAGGAGATATTTTGCCAAGATGATGGATGGGGGGAAGTGAAGCACTGAAGGTAGGAAGACACAAGGCATGGGAGGGTGAAGACCCACTGCCAATGGTGTTATGGACAGCCTCATAGAGGAGAAACAGCTCAACCCACACCAAAATAAAAAGCCCTGAGAGAGCTCCAGACAACAAGGACCTCGGCTCACCCATCCCTCCTCACGTAAAGCAAAGATTCCAACCCATCTGGGCAGCTCTTCTCCCAGTATCAAGTGATAGAACAAGAGGAAATGTCCTCAAGTTGTGCCAGGGAGATTTAGGTTGGCTATCAGGAACCATTTCTTTACTTCAAGAGTGGTCAGGCATTGGAACAGGCTGCCCAGGGAGGTGTTCAAAAACATGTAGGCATGGCATCTGGGGACATGGCTTAATGACCATGGAGGTGTTAGGCTGATGATGGCACTTATCTTAAAGGCCTTTCCCAACCAAAATGACTGCATGATTCAGTGGGTAGCTGTATGAGGAGGTGCAACATTTCCCAGTCCTGCATCCTTCTACTCCATTAAGTATCCAGTGTTTGAAAAGGAGAAAATTCAAGTAAAGAATTAAAGTAAAAAGTGCCTTTTCCTACCTTGTGGCTGGTGTGAAAGAAGTCTTATCTCATCTAAACCTGCCTCAGGATAAATAAATAAAATCTCCTCTGCCAATATCTTCAACCATGAAAAGAGAGAAAAGAAAAAATGGGACTGGAGAATTGCTCTTCAAGAAAATGAAAAGCACTTGAATTTTAGGCTCTGGTTCCCCCATGCAAAGTAATAAATGGAGCCACAGTGCTCAGAAGCTTGTTTTAGCAGAAGAATTCCCTGGGCCACAGGCAGGAGTTTGAGTTCCCACCTGAAATTCTGCCAAACCCATTGGGCAGAGCAGCTGGCACATGCCCTGTGCCTGAGGGCAGGCTGGGCCCTGCCACCAAGGCCAGATGCACTGAGTGGAGGGAAGGACACAGGGCCACCAAGGGTGCAAGCACTGTGCTTCATTTGAACCTTTGCACACCAGGCTACAGGAGGGACATTCTTGAAAGGGTTCAGAGTCCTGACTAGAAAAATTCTGGGGGTCCATGCAAGAGAAGAGATTGAAACCACTTAGGAAAGCCCACCACAGCCAGGGGAGGAGATGGCTCACATGGCAGGCAACAGCCCCATGGCAGAGGTGCCAGCTGGGAAATCTTCTTCAACAAAAGGTTTGTTTCTTTAATTTGTCTCCAATTTGTTTCTTTAATTCTTCATTTCCAGACCTGGGGACAGGCTCCAGCAAAGGCCATCAGTTAGCTGCAAATGCCAGTGAGTCAGAACTGCACTTGGATGCTTCTCTCCACATAGAGAGAATTTTGATCCTTAATTACCACCTAATTCACCGGGGTCGGCTGCTGGTATGGAAACCTCAGCTGCAACGTGCAGTCTTGGTGCAGAGTGCTGGGCAGCCTGGGAACCTCCCTGCCAAGAGGCAGCTCTGGTGGATGCAAAGTATGGGATGGATAGCTCTGGTGGCATGAGAAGGTGCCAAAGCCTGGGGGACCTTGTCCCTGCATGAGCAGATGAAGCTTTGCAGGGAGTTTCTCTCCCTGCAGTGCCCGGCTGGGAGCTTGCACAGGGTACCTGCGCCAGAGGCAAGCCCGAGGCTCCCCTCACCTCCCCTCACCTCCCTGAAAGGAGTCCTTTGAAGCTGTTTGGGTAATTGGCCATTAACCGACCTTGCAAGCAATTTCCTGAGCTCCCCGCGGAGCTCCCAAGACAGAAATGCCACCTCTGTTCAGCCACATCCACCCACGCAGCGAGTGCATCACCGTGGAGTTCTGGAAGTGGGGTCAAGGGTCTGTGCACGGCACTTAGTTTTAGAGGGGGCACAAGGAGCCCCCACGTGCTGAGCCCTGCAGGAGCCCACAGCCATGCTTGCCTTGCCATCACCCAGGCTGATGGGCAGGAGCTGGGATGGGCTAACCAGAGCTTTCTGCAGGGAGCATCATGGAGTCATAAAGGATAATGCAATTATTTTGGTTGGGTAAGACCTCCAAGATCATCAAATCCAAGCATCAACCCAACACCACCGTGGCCACTAAAGCACGTCTCAAAGTGCCATGTCCACATGTTTCTTCAACACTTCCACCTGGGCAGCCTGTTCCAATCCCTGACCACTCTTTCAGTAAAGAAACTTTTCCTCTCATTCTGTCACCTGACACTAGGGAGAAGAGCCCGACCCCTGCCTCACTCCAGCCTCCTTTCAGGGAGTTGTAGAGAGCAATGAGGTCTCCCCTCAGCCTCCTTTTCTCCACAGTGAACAAACTCCAGTTCCCTCAGCCATTCCTCACCACTCCTGTTCTCTAAAGGGTAAATCCAGCCTGGCTCACACATCCCTGCATGTCTCCTTGCCACTGAGCATCCCACTCCTCCCTGCTGCCTCCTGGGACTGGGTGAGCACAGCCCTTCCCCAGGGCAAACCAGCTACCAGGACCTCAAAAAGGCAGGGGGAGAGTGGGTCAAACCCTCCTGCTCCCTGGTGCCTTTCAGCAAACAACTCAGCCGAGCATCTCTCTACAAACCAATTTCCATGCTTGAAGAGGCTAAAAACTTCAAAGCCTGGAGTGAAAAATGAAAAAATTCCCCACCAATAGCAATAACAAAGCAGAGGCTTTCCAGCCCAAGAGGCCTGCAGCACTCTGAGCATGACTAATATTTTCCATGTGAAATAATAATCCACGGCGCTAAATTTCTCATCTCTATGCAGGCTGCAGACAACAGGTAGGCTCTGCCCAAATTCACCCCTGAGCAGGACCTTTTCTAAGGCAGCTCTCACCCTGGGGAAAAGAATAACCTCCCAGGGTGCCTGCAAAATAAGGAAGGTCAGATTCCAGCCTCAGAGCTGACAAAGCCCTGAGTCCTCAGAGCAGGATACAAATCCTCCTTTCTCTGCCAGCAGATCTTACAGCAAACCTTCCTGCAGGGTGGTCCCAGATCAGGGTGCTGATGGAGTGGCCAGGCCCACCCAGCACCTTCCCTGGGCAAGATTTGTTTGCAGGCTCTGGGTCACTCCCTGCCCTCACCCAGGTGGGACAGGGGCCAAGTCACAAACCCTTTTGTGCTCAGAGAAGTCTGCTCCTGGCAGAGCAGCGCTTTCAGGCTCACATGGCACTCGCCACACTCCCCTGCCCACTTCCAGCTCCACACAAGGTCCCCCAGCCCCTGGGAGCTGCTGCTAGGAGATACTGAATGTGCAGAAATTGAACCAAAGGGAAAGAATAAAATAGACAGGTACAAACTTATGTCATTTAGCTTGACAATAACTTTGTCCTTATGTCAATATCGTCATTTAGCTTGACAACAATTCATGGATGCCTCCAGCCTTCTTACAAAAAGCTCAGAAAATCCCAGGGGATTTTGTCAGCAAGATATGACCACAGTGACTTAACACAGACACACGGAGACACACACGGGGAAGAGAGCTAGGTGTGAAGAGATTAAACCAAGCAGCATCACCCCTGCAGACAGGAGCCCAGCCAGTGAGTTGTGAAGTTAATGCCAAAGCAGGACCAGGCTCCTCAGCAGCTCCTGTAAATCACTCGTGGGTCAGGGCAGGGGTGGTGGACGTGTGCAGGACACGAGCAGGAGCTGCAGCCTTTGGTGGGGAGTAACTCTGCCCCACACTGCAGCACGATCATCCTGTGGGGCTGGGCTGTGGGGGTCCTTGAGAGGTCTCCCAGGAAATCACCACTGGGATGGGGAGGGATGCTTGGGGAGGCCTGAGGGAGGGCAAGGCTCACATCCCCCTCCCTGGTGCCAGGCTCAGCCCCCTGCTCAGCCCCCTGGGGCCCTACCGCAGGGTCTTGCGGATCATGTCCTCGTCGGTGATGCCATAGTAGGTGAGGGTCTCGTTCCAGGTGGGGTTCAGGGTGTTGTGCAGCGTTTTGGTTCTCAGCTTATTCGCCTGGAGAAGCAAAGGAGACAGTGGTCAGCGGCACCCAGCCCCCCAGGCAATCATTTGGGTACTGATGGGCAGGGAAGGGGAGAAAACGATGCTGCAGTTGCCCTTCTGCCGCAGTCCTCCAAGGGGTGGCTCAAATCTCCCCCCCCCGGCCCCAGCCCCAGTGATAAGCAGAGGGACAGAGACACAGCGACTCACTGGCTCACTTGCAAAGCAATCCAGCCCCACACCCTGCATGCTGGAAGGAGCCAGCAAATTGGGAACCTTGGCAGAGCACAGCGAGAGGATGGGGATTTCATTTATGCAGCAGAAGAGAGAGAGAGAGAGAGAGGAGGAAAAAATGTCTTTTCAGGTTCATTAAAAAATACCAATTTGCTGTTCTGGCTGTTTATTTGCATTCCTGCTCCCGGCACAGCTCCCGTTCCTGCCTGACTCAAAAATAACTTCCTTGATAAGTGTTTTGTTAGCACTGGCAACTCTTTCCAGCACCACAGCTCTGCAGAGTCGAGCTGGGGACAGTGGAGCTGTTGTAGCAGCTCATGTCACCAGCCTGGATGGGGAAGCTAGGCACACATCAGCCCCCTAGCTCAGGGGACACTGATCTCCCTGCCCGCTGAGCCACCTGCTTCTGTTGGGGACAGAGGGAGAGCAGAAGCAAAGGGCTGCAGACTTTGGATGAGGCTTCTCCAAAAACTCCCCAGCCAGGGACAGCCAGAGCAGCAATTTCCCCTCTAATTAGGCATGAAGTCAGAAAGTTCAATCCCTGCCTCAGTCACTGTTAAGCTAAGGAACTCTGAGGAAATCAACACTTCAAAGTTGTCTTGTGTGTCTTTTATGGGCAGCTGCTGCCTTCTCCATCTTTGTTCACCAGCCTTGAGCTAAATGTGAGTGAGAAGTGAAGCATGAAGTGAAGAAGAGAGCTTATGCTTGCAGCTAAGAGGGGGTCACCTTACTGGCAAGTCCTTTGCCCACCAAAAGCACCTCAAGCACACAGCCACTTCCATGTCAGCTAGACAGAGACACCAGCTGGAGGAGCTGCTGGTGCAGTGGAGCCATCAAGGGACCACGGCACAGCATCTTGCTCCCAAACACTTTGTGCAAAGCAGCTGCTTGCTCTGGGTTTGATCTGTCAGAGACAGTCTCTCTATCTTGTGTGGCGCTTTCATTTAGGTTACCAAAGCCATTCCTGCCTCTGAAAGAAACTCAGGCAGCACTGTGGAGGCTGGATGAGGAGTTACAAAATGATGAGCACCAGGCTAGGAGGAGGAGATCCCAGGAGCAAGGTTTGATGCTCCAGCAGCTGACCAGGATGCAGGGGCAGACTCAATTAGCAGCAACATCTAAAAGCCTGTGATGCCAGACACTTTCTCCATCACTCAGGCAGGAGTTTGTTTGCAGTGTGGGAGGAGAAACTGCTGCTCCCAGCCACCCACCTGGCTGTGTCAAGTGCTGCTCACCCAGAGGCACGTCCAGGGGCAAGAGCAGAGCAGTGCAGGCTGAAGGAGACTGCAGGTGGGTGTGCTTAGTTGTGGCCTGCTATGGTCATTAACAGCTTGTTTGCCTTAAATCTTTGTAAAGTTGCTTCAAAAGAGGCATTTCCTGGTACCAGGTTTCATCTCACACCTATTTTCTTTCCTTCCCATGCCAGGGTCCAGCCCATGCAGCAAAATAGGTATCAGAGAGAGTGTAAAGCCTGCTGAGGAGTTACAAGAACAGCAGGGAAAGCACCCTGATGGTACCCACTGCCAGCTCAGAGCCAATAGGGCCTGATCCTGAGGTTGGAGCCCCTGGAGCCAGGGAGGAAAGTGGGTTTAGGCAACAGGGTAACGTGATGGGCATCACGCAGCAGCTAACACTGCCCTGAGCAAGGGACATGAATTAAGCTGAGCTCTGGAGTGCCTTTTTCTCCCATCTGGAATGACTCAGTAGTCTGCAGCTAGCTGACTACTCTGCATGAGGTGAACAAATCAGAATACCTGGTTGGAAGGTGCCTCAAGGATCACCTGGTCCCATCTTGCTTCCCACATCTGTCTTGGGCTCTGCTACAGCTGCTTGAGAGCCCAAGACTGCGATAGAAACACCTAAGGGACAGGAACACTGTCCTACTGCTGGCACAGGCATTGGAACAGGCTGCCCAGGGAGATGGTGCAGTCACCATCCCTGGTGTTCAAGAAATGTGTGGACAGGGCACTTTGGGACCTGGTTTAATGGCCATGGTGGTGTTAGGTCAAAGGCTGGAATTGATCTCAAAGGTCTCTTCCAGTCAAGACAATTCTATGGTTCCACGAAACATCCACAGTCCCCCCAGATCTGCTCACCTCTCCCAGGGCAGATTTTGGGCAGTGCTGTTTGGAAAGACAGCACAAAGCCAGGGCAACCACAGAGGCAGAAGGACATGGGGGCAAGGAGAGGGTCCCCCATCTACAAGCTGCTCTGAGCCTGTTGAATCCACAGCTCCTGCACTACCCTCAGCTCAGAGCTTCCCTCCTGCCTCTCTGGTCTCCATCACCTCCAGCAGAAATGCTAATCAATGCATTTGCAAAACATGGAAATGACAGATAATATCTCTGATGAAACTGCTCCCAGCTCTCCTATTTCCAGCAGAACTTGAAACGTGGTTAAAAACTCCCTCTACCGCCCTGAACATTATCAATTAATTCAACCGAAGCGTAACAAGTAAATACACCTCTCCCCCCCCCCCCCAAAAAAGGTCTTCCCTTCAGTGTAAAATAAGACTGCAATCAATATTCATAACACATACATTTAGCATTTAAATTCAACATCCCCATCAGTTACACCAAGCTCTCACTACACATCAATATCTTTAATTACTCTTCTCTCCAGCAAGCGCTGAACGTAAGGAGATGGAATTATTTCCCCTACGATTCATACTCTGCTTTATTATGATCTGAGGGGGTTTAAATGCAAAAGAAAAAGGGAATAAAGCATAAAAGGAGCTGGCTTGTTTATAGTTTCAGATTGTTTCACTAGGTTCTTCCCTGGGGGGATTCTGGAGCGTGGCATTTGCAGTCCCTGCTCCCAAGGGTGAGGACTCGGGGTTGGCACCCAGATCCCAGGCGCTGGTTTATTGCAGAGGCATTTGCCCAAAGTCATTCCCACTGCCACCTTCTCACCTGGGCAGAAGTCTCAACCTGCAGCAATCAGCAGCCCCTGGGTGAAGAGTTCTCCCTGGGGAAGCTCCCAGCTCTGATTTCAAAGGGAAAGGTGAAGGGAAGAAGGACGAAGGTGTCTCACCTTACTGGCTCCAGGAAGCAAGTGCAACTTGACATATGGATCTGCCAAACCATTGTGGTCCATCGGCTTCAGGCCCTGCAGAGGGAACAGCAAAAGCAGCAGTTAGGACAAGAGCATCTCTTGGGCACATGGGGTGGCTTTGCTGAGCCCATCTATGGGCTCTGTGCCCAGGGAGGTTGTGGAGTCTTCTTCTCTGGAGGCTTTCAAAATGCACCTGGATGCATTCCTGTGCAGACTGCCCTGGGTGATCCTGTTTAGGCAGGGGGGTTGGACTCCATGATCTCTTGAGGTCCCTTCTAACCCCTAATGTACTGTGATCTACTGGCTCAGGAAAGGTGGAGAACACAGCTGGAGCAGGATTTGGGCTGCACAGCAAAAGCTGAGCACGCTCAGCCTTCCATCATCTGCAGCCTGAGCCAAGGAGGGGCTGTAGGAAGCTTCTCACCTGCACCTGGCATCGGCCACAAGCTCCTCTGCTCTGCCAGCAGCTGCCTCTGACACCCTGATCACGATTAATTGGGGGGTTAAGTAAATCAGCACAGTGGATTTCAAGGTTTGAAATTACAGGGGTTTGTCATTTAATAATTGCTTATGAGCAAACACACACCTCTGCTGTTGTGGTGGGACTTCTAAGTGCTCCCCCAGGGTGTGATAGCACCTACCTACTGCTCCTGATTAAGGCACAGCTGAAGGAAGAGCAGCTTGCAGGGCAGTGGGAGGCTGCTGCCAGCCTATTGCTGTGGCATTTGCAGGGAGATCTGGGGGTACTGGAGCACAAACACAAGGAAATGCTCCCCGTGGCCACTCCTGATGGATTGTCCACGACACCCTCAGCTCTTAAAGGGTGATGTGGATCTTGTTTGTTAGAGTGATGGAGCTGATTCTGTTTTGGGCAGAGGGAAGAGAAAATCCTGCTCCTCTTCTAAACAACCAGCAGGCTGGAAATTATCCAAGGGTGATTCACAAACCAAACCCAAAGCCATAACTGCACAGACCATGTGGAAACCAACTCCATGGGGTAGGGAAGCAACATAGGAGCATGAAAAATGGAGCCTAATTTTCAGCAGTCCTAAGTGGAAATGATAAAAGCTCCATCATGGAAGTCCTTGGATCATTTCCAGGCTGGCTGCAGGAGTTATTTCTAGGCTGGCTGAAGACAACCCTCTGCCTGGATCAGAAGAGGGTTTCTCTGCAGAAGTGCCCATCCAAGCCCAGCCCCATCCCAGGCATGGGAACCAGGCTGGGTGCTGTTAAGGACTCATCACACCCTTCGCATGATGAGCAGAGCATTTAGTGCCCAGGATTAATGAGTGTGTGCAGCTGCCAGGGATCCACCTGGCAGGGAAGCAATACTGTGGGCTGCTGGGGGAAAGGCTGCACGTGAGGAAAATGTAATCATCAGGACCTGGCTTTGGGCAAATCATAGAGGGAAACGCTGGGAAATGGCTTCCATGCTTTGCAGGTACAAAATAACACACCCAGCATAACCCACAGCCTCCAGGCAGCCCCTCGGGACACCCCTGGCCCACCCCTCCCTGATTTGCCCAACTCACTAAGGGTCTGAGCTGCTCCTGACCTTGGAGAGGGCTCTGCTTCAGAGACCAGCACACTGCCCTGGAGCAGGAGAGACCAAATGGTGCCCAGCAAAGAGGATTTTGCTTCTAAAGCAGAGCCAAAAGGATAAAAATATCAGCTAAATGGCTCTGCTTTCACTGCAGTGCCTCTTGGGTGATGTCCCTGGCCCGGGAGGGCAGCAGATACGGAGGACAGGCGCTGAGACTCCACAGACAGACACAGCAGCAAGGGGCTGGGCTGGTCCCCAGCTTCTGGAAGGGATCTGGATAGGTGCACAAACTGCTCATGGCTGAGGAAAGCAAAGGCTCTCCCCAACCCCCCTCACCAGGGTGCCCCACCTGCCCGCTGCTGCTCAGCAAATGACATCAGATGCAACCAAGCAAATTCCCATGAAAATGGATGGAGAAAGACAGCTCTGTAATTCACCCATCAATTCACCTCAATTAAATTACCTTCTGAGGAGGCTATTAAAGGCTTTTTTAATAGATGTGCTATGGAAGATGGAGTGACAGGAGCCTAGAAAATGGCTCCTAATGTCACATCTACCTCCCTGCCGTCACTTGATATGAATTTGGAGCAGGGATGTGTTTGCCATGAGAACAACCTTGGTGGCTCTACACTGCAAAACTGCTCCCCTAGGAGCTTGCACCTCACCCCAGGGACCTGCAGGTCTCCTGTGCATGGAGAAGGACTTCCACCCTAAAGATCCAAGAGAGCTGAGAAGCAGAGGAGGCTCATACATGATGGGGGAGTCTCCCATTGGCTTCAGCCAGCATAGACCAAGCTTCAACCTGTCCTCCTGCCAGGACTGGTTTCTGCTGCTGTGCAACTTAGCAGTGAAGCCGAGACTGTTTCATCTTTCCCTTCTTCTACCCAGCCCCAACATCCTTACTGCAATCCCTCAGAGAGCCACAGCCCCGCTGCATCCCAGCCCTTGCCAGCTGCTCTCCGTGCCAGTGACATTTAGCTAATCAATAGGATTTAATTACGAGTCAGGCTAATCGGGCTGCCGATTAACGCCGCGCTAGAGGCATACAGAAATCACAGCAGGAGGATTCGTTCCATCGTATGCCCCGGGGCAAGCTGCCTGCCTGCTGAGCAGGCTTCCCACTGCCCCAAACCAGCCCGGACACCTTTTCTCAGCCCGAAGCATCCCATTCTGAAATGGGGCAAACTCTTCCACTCCAAGAGCCCGAAGGACACAGAGCGTGGAGACAGGAATTTCCCTGCAGTGATAAATATTTATGAGTAAATCCATAAGTAACGCTCAGCGCAGCCCTCCAGCGCTCGGCTTCGGCTGGAGGTGGGGGAGCATCCGAATGCTTGGCAGGGTGGAAACTCCTGGGTGTTTTCTAGCTGTGGCTGCAGCCAATGAGGCAAGGAGAGCTCAAACAGGCAGTGCCTGCTCTACGTGGCCTGCCTCGGGCCAGGGAGCTGCCTGCACTGCTGCCTGTGCAGCCAGCTGAGACTCACCCACAGCATTTTCCTCCTAGGAGGGCAATGGAGCTACAGGATAGCATAGCCCCACGGTGCCTGCACTGCCTCACAGACCTAGAGATGCCCCTACAGCAGGTTATTATCTCGCTCCATACAAGAGGCTGGGCTTTGCAGGACTGAGTGGAAAATTAACCCCTCACCCAGGCCAGGGCACAGCATGCCAGGGCACAGACCCTGGTGCCTGCACCTTAAACATCATTTTCTATCTCATTTCCTAGGAGGGGGCAATGCCCAGCACAGCCCAGGGACAGCCCTGTTTCCCACACACTGTGGTGGGGATAACCCCAGGGGGACACATGGACATATGTGTGCACAGCAGCAGGCAGTGAGGGGAGAGCCCTCCTGCCGTGCATCTGCTCCTGCAGTCCGGAAGGAGGCTCCCAGCCCACCTTGATTTATTCCCCCATCGATCGGAGCTGAGCTGCACCGTGCGCCTCAAGCGTGAAAGGCAGGGAAGGGCCAGGGCTGCTGCCAAGACCCAAAGTCAAGTCAGCAGCGTGAGCCAGCTGCTGGCAGCCTGCCTGCTCCTGCCTGCACAGGGTCCTGAGCTTCTGCTGGCCAGGGAGAGGTGGCCATAACAGCTCTGCCCCCGCTGGGCAGGAATGGGGGTTCTTTCCTCCCTGGCACTGCAATGTCCCAAGCCAACACCTGCTTCAGCCCCACAGTCCAGCGAGCCCTGACGCTTCTGCAGTTTCCCAGAGCTCTCATCAGCACAGCAGGGGAGACAACCTGGTGCTGGCAGAGGCAGCATGGGGAGAGAAGTGGCTGCCCCATCTGCCGAGACCACACCCTGATGGCATCCACTGAAGGTAACACCAAAGTGCAGGACTGTCCTAAGAAGTTAAGGCTGGAGGGGAATGCACCTTGAGTGTCCCTTCCCTTGCCCTTCAGAGGACTCGCCTCACAATCCAGATGTGGACTAACAGCAGCCCTGCACTTAATCTGATCATCTCCAGGAGGAACCAGGACCCTCACATCCCCAGGCACTGTCAGCCTTCCTAAACCAGCCTCAGATACCCCAGGTCACCTCTATGTGCTGATAAGGAAACTGAGGCACCAAGTGCCTCATTTCTGGTGTGATCACACAGTCTGGGGATAGCCTTGCAGCTACTGGCTTCCACACTGCAATAAAGCAAACCTCCTTTCATTCCCTATTCCAGCCCCATCCAAACTTGGCATGGAGGCTGCACTGAAGCCCTGGAAATAGCCAGTATCTCTTCTCAGAGCCTGCTCTGAATGAACACCAAGAAATACCTCAGGTGTCCCCAGGGCAAACCCCCCAAGAGGAGAAGCTATACTGACCTTCTGCACAATGCAGCAGCTGATGGCTGCAGAGCAGATGCATTGGATTTAACTCACTCTCAGTGCCTTCAGGAACCTGCTAACCACCTTCCCACGCCCCATGAGCTCAAAATGGGACTTGAGAAGGACATCAGTAGATCTAAAAATGCTGGAGATTAAATAAACATAGAGAAGTAAAAGATCTAAGAGAAGAGAGAGGGTTGTTTGGGGGGAGGTTGCTGAAGGGAGAAAGAAAATCACTTCTCACATGGCTGAAGCAATCCAGGTTTTAACAGCTGCTGCCAGCAGCTGAGGCTCCAGGAGATGCTGCAGGTGCGACATGTCCTGAGGGGACTTTCACTGAGGGCATCAGGCCAGCCAGGCCAGCCTCAGCTGGATGCACATCCCAGCACTAAGCTGTGATCCATGTGTGTGGCCCCAGTGCTCACCAGTCACCAGATCACCTCCTCCACAGCACTACTTCTAGCGGCTACGCAGCCAGTGCCGGCTCCAGCACCAGCAGCGGAGTCCTGGCCCTTACCTTTCTGTAGTCAAGTTTTGGCAGCTTTCCCCAGGCGAGAGATGAAATGAGAGCGAGCAGATGGCAATGTAAATAAAAGAGAAAAATGGGAGAATGAGAGCAGAATGGAAATGAAGAGGACTTGAATGTCAGAGCAGTGAGGGGAGGGGATACCCACCCCACAAGCAGGGGCGACACCAGTGCTGTGTGCTGTCCCCAAGCCTGTGGGATGAGGGTCAGCAACCACTGATCCCGTCCAGCCCTGCCTTTGCTCTCACTGCTGGTAGATCTATCACTTGCAGGTCTCCTTCCTCTCTGTCTTCCACCCACTGCACACCCAATTAGAAATCTCCTCCTTGGCACTGCTCCCAAGCACACCAAGGGAAGCCTGACCCAGAGACTGACGGCGAATTCACGGGGGACAGGCAGGGGGTGGCAGGCAGGGAAGCAAACCCCGCTGGCTGCCTCAGCCCTGCCAGGGAGCTGGGGGTGCTTTCCTTGCTCCCTGGCCAGCAACAGCTCCAGGTATGCTGGGGCAGATGCTGCCACATTGCTCCCCAAAGCCAAGCCATCAGGCTTGAGGTTTTATTCCAGATGAGGAGAGCCCTGGGGTGGGGATGTGCATTCTCAGCACCCAGTCAGCACCCAGCCGAGGGGAGCTGCAAAGAATCCAGTTGCAGCTAGAGGACAGAGGAGTATCCTGTGAAGGCAAACAGCGTGGGCTGATCCTCTGGGGGCTCAGCTCACAGCCCATTCTCCTTCAGTTTCTTCTGTGAAAACACTCCAACCCCTTCACAACATCTACAGGGACTTAGACGATCTACAGGGACTTAGATCTTCCACCAACCCACCGCTGGCAGGGTCCAGTTGTGTTGACCTAGAGCCCTCACTGCTCTGGTCCTGGGTGAAGCAGAGAGGAACAGAGCAGCACCCAGAAGCACCTTCCACAGGCATGGAGGCACAATCTGGACCTCAGTTATCTATTTCTGCTCAAAAATGTGCAAAACCCCCCTAATTGCTTCCATCAGGCAGACGGCAAAGGCGCTGAGGCAGAGCACTTTGTGGCAATGATTAGCAGCATTTAAAAGAGCCATTTATAAACTGACAGCCGGTCACAGCGTCAAGCAAATAACAACATCGGCTTGGGTGCTCTTCTGAAAAGCATCAATAGCTGCAGCCATCTCATCATGGGGATGAACAGCCTCTCCACCCTGCTGGAAATGCCCTGAAAGGCAGAGATGGAGGGAAAGGAGAGGGGAGAGACACTGGGTGTCAGGATGAAAAAGGACCTCTGCCAAAGGGATGGCTGCACTCAGGGATACCAGAGCCCCTCGGTGCACACCTGGCTGTCCTCACATGCTGCCCTCACTGCTGCATTTGCTTGGCACAGCTGTGGAACCTGGGGGTCCTCATGGGTTTGGCAGGGCACTGTGGCCCCATAATGCAGAACCAAGGTGGCCAGCTGCAGGGCATTTGGTCCTTGCTGCTCACACACCCAGCACTGAGACCTACCTTGGCTTTATTGATCGTGCAGTGGAGAGCGTTGTTCTCCTGATCATAGAGCAAGCTGAAATCCAATGTCCCCAGCGTGGCTGCAAAGCAGAAAAGATGTTATTAACCTCTGGGGCCCATCAAACACTGTCTTTTCTCCCTCTGAACACAAAGATGTGGACGAAGATGCTAGAGAAATGGCTGCAGACATTATAAAACATAAAGCATCCTCCTGTGAGGCTGTTATGTAACATGGCTTCATGCTGGGAGGCTGGTGGCCATCCCCATGTTTGGCTGGTGGGGCTGGCACAGCCCTAAGAGAGAAGCAAGAAGGATGAATGGCTGTGGCTTGCCCAGGCACTGCAGCCAGCACAGAGGCTTTGACTCCATAGGCTTTCCCATGGGTCACCCCCACCTATCAGCAGCCCCACCACAGCCAGCAGTATTCTAATCCCCAGGAGCTGAAGGCTCTTTTCCAGGAAGACCCTGGGGGGAGTGAAGCACAACCAAGACCCACTGTCAGCACTTCTGCCCTGTCCAGTGCTGCTGGCATTCCCAGTATGTGTATTTGCACAGGGACACCTTCAAACAAATGAGCCACCAGTGGGATCCCTTCCCAGCTCTGATTTGGCTGCAAACAGTAAATTAAGCCCAGTGAGCATGAAAATGCTTCTATGGTTAAAATGCAAAACCCCAGCAGCTTTTAATCAGAGCAGTGGTCCCTTATGGCATCAGCAACAGGGCAGCTCCTGGGACAGGACCGCAGGGAAGGGGCAGGAGATTAAACCAAACCAGAAGAGCTTCAGCAGTAAAAGGATGTTTGATTCAAGAAATTCTTTCCCTTTGGATGACCTGAGCAAGTTGTGCTAATCCAAAGCAGGGGAAAAGCTGTAAAACAAGACATACTTTCTAAAACCATGCTTCCCAAACCTTCTGCAGGGCTCCTGACCCTGATTTGCACACCAAACCTGGACGTGGAGCAGCATCTCTCCTAGCACAGCTTCATCTGCTGCCAGACATGCCTCTGGACCCCACAAGCCACTTTTCCATGTCCACCTTCCCAAAAGGGGTCTGCCCAAACACTGCCTTGCCACCACACAGCATCCCACCACTGTTTCCAAGGTAACTGCACCTTCCCATCAGGCATGCAGGTTCAGAGCAGGGGAAAACAATAATCCAAAATAAAAAGCAGAACAGTTTTGCTTAATATCAAAGCCAGGTTTGCTGCCTGGGAGGTAAGTTAGACAAACTTTACAGCAGGAAATAAGGTGTTTGGGTTTTTTTCTCCACCATCAGTAGCCTCTGCAGCAGGGTGCCCTGGAAGGCAGCAGAGATTCAGAGGAGTGAAACCTTCCTCCTGCAATTTCACAGTGATCTTCCAGCCCCAACACAAGTCAGCTACAGGTTTGCCTGCCAGCAAATAAAAATCACTGCTCCAGAGCAAATATCTTGCCTTCAAAGCAGAGCAAATATTCAGAGAGACTTCTGCCAGAACACTGTACCCCTCCTTGCTCTGGAGTAATTTCATGGTGTATTAGCTGTCGGTTTGGGTAAGTCATAAATCAGCAGAGTTTACCTGCCAGGGCTCAGGGGAGATGGAAGTGATATAGGATGAAGCCAAACCTGCAACACCTTGTGCCCTGGCTCTGGGTTTGGCCCAAACAAGCATTTCCAGACCGACCAAACTCACTCCATGCCAGGCAAGGGGGAGGAAAGTGCAGCAGTGCCCCAGTGTGCCGGTGCCTGGCTGTCCCTGGCTGTGCTCTGCAATCATAGAATCATTAAGGTTGGAAAAGACCTCTCAGATCATTGAGTCCAGCTGTCAATGCCACACCACCATGCTCACTACACCATGTCCTGAAGTACCACAGCTACATGTTTCTACACCACCCTCAGGATCGGTGATTCTACCATCTCCCTGGGCAGCCTGTTCCAATGCCTGACCACTTTCACTACAGAAATTTTTCCTAATAGCCCACCTAAAGCTCTCCTGGCATGGCTTGAGGCTATTTCCTCTCATCCCATCACCTGTTACCTGGGAGAAGAGACTGATCTGCCAGCCTAACTGCAGTACTGGGGAAGATTATGGAGTGGTTCATCTTGGGTGCACTTACAGGGCAAGTGCTGAGTAACAGTGGGATCAGGGCCAGCCAGTACGGGGCCACGAAAGGCAGCTCCTGCTTGTGAGGGGTTTGGAGGGCATAATATGAGGAGCAGCTGAGGGAGCTGGGCTTTAGCCTGGAGAAGAAAAGGCTAAAGGGAGATCTCATTGCTCTCTATGGCTACTTGAAAGGAGGTTGTAGTGAGGCTCCCAAGTAACTAGTGATAGGACAAGAGGAAATGGATTTAAGGTTGTGCCAGGGAAGGCTTAGATTGGACACTAGGAAAAACCTCTTTACTGAGAGAGTGGAGAGTTGGAACAGGCTGCCCAGGAAGGTGGTGGAAGCACCATCCCTGAGGGCATTGAAGAACCACATAGATGTGGTGCCTCAGGATATAGTTTAGTGGTCATGGTGGTTGGGTTACAGTTGGACTCAATGATCTTAAAGGTCTTTTCCAACCTTAATGATTCTATGACCCTCCCCTCTCCTCCTTTCAGCTAATTGGGGAGAGCAAGAGTCTCCTTTTCTTCAGGCTGAACAACCCCAATTCCCTCAGCTGCTCCTCCTAACGGGGAGCTGAGGGCTGCACCAGCCTGGGGGGACAGGTGTGGCAGGAGGCTCCACAGCACATGAGCAAAACCTAACTCAGCAAATCTTTTTTTTTTCGCTGGAGAGCGGAAGACGAAGCCTCTGGTTTCGGAGCTTCATCATCTCCACCTGCCCTTGAATCAGCCGCTTCCTGCCAGCCCTGCGGCTCGGCCCTCCCAGGATCAAGCTGTTATTTTATTTTTATCACAGAAGGGGGCCCGTGGCTTAGCCTGCTGGAGTCGGCAATTCAGAAAACAAATTAAGAGCTCGGCGTGAAAACAGGCTCCGGCCAGGAAACACTGACAAAGCCTCCTGAGCCCTCAGCGTCACACCCTGCCCCAGGGGAGCAGGACGGGCAAAACCTGAAAGCACCATAACGTGGCAGCAGTTGAGGACTAAGGTCCTGCTCCCCAGTGCTGCTCCATGAGCAAACCCTGAGCACTTCCCATTCACCTCGGAGCCGCCAGCAGATGGAAGGGCCATGGGCAGGGCTGCATGGCTTCCCCCAGCCCCGCTGGGCTCTGGCCCTGGCGGTCTTCCAGCTCTGAAAGGGTTTTCCTCTCTGCAGGGATTTTTTTTTGTTGTTGTTGTTGAGTCTCAGTTCCCAAGGAAGGGTCTGCCTTGGGCAAAGGGATGCTGAAACATCAGCAGAACATGCAGTGCTAATTGGTTAAAAACATGGCCATATGGAGATGCCAAAAGGGATCAGGCTAACTTGGGGGTTGTCAGCTAAGGTGCAGCTATGGAGCCAAGAGGCAAGCTCTGCTGCAAGAGCCAGGACCCAGCAGGGCAGTGGATGCTGAGGATACAGGAGCAGAGCCTGGTCAAAGCCCCACAGCCTCCATTACCTCCTGGGGATGCACTGCTGGATGATGGATTCAACACAGCACTGGAGGCACAGGCAAAGCTGGTGCTCAAGCTGCCTGTGTTCCTGACCAGCTGCTCCCAGCCAGGCTGGCCTCAGGGTTGCTCAGGAGCCTGAGGAGACAGCAGGATACCTCCAGCTAAATTCAGGGATGGGAATCACCCTACAAGCACACAACAGCTCCACACAAAGCCCCATAGGACTGCAGCCCAGTAGAAAGCCAGCTCTGTGCTGCTGGAGCAGGGAGCATGCCGAGTGGGTGGTGAGGCAAGCCAAGACCGAACCGCTGGCACAGCTCTCACCCCTCTGCAAACCACTGGCATCACACCCAGCCCTGGCTGCGGCATATCTGCCATCTCCAATCGGCAGGATTGGGCCTAAAGCCCCCGGGGCTGCAGCAGAGCCCTCTGCAAAGCGGCCGAATCGCCCTCCTTTGACTTGCTTTCCCCTCCCACCCATCCTCCCAGCTGAGATGCAACTCGATTGTGCTCTTAATTAGGGGAGTGAGTGCCTAAAAAAGAAAAGGGCAGCAATTAGACTCGAAGCGCTGTTACTAGACGTATTTAACTTGACTGGGCTATTCTGAACGCTGCCCTCTAATCACACAGGCTGCAAATAAAAAAAAAAATTAAAAAAGAAAGAAAAAAAGCCTTTGTCAGGCATTACAAAGGCAGCTTTGCACTCTCCGGAGCAGGCAGGATGTATCATCATTATTATTATGATTATTCTGCTCCAATGATAAAATAACCATTAAGGGAGTTGAACTCATTAGCAGGTTCTGACCCTCTTTCCCCTCCATGAATTGGGAGAGATTGATGGGAAGGTGCTGGCCAGGGTCTGGCATTTAACACAGGCTCTGAAATGGGAAATAAATCTGACTTGCACAGGAATGCAGCCTCTTCCCCCACTGACCTTTGGGCATTTTGATTAATTCAGTGGGCCACAGAACGATTAGAGGCCAGCAGAAGCAGCAGCTGTGTCTCCGAGCTGAGCCCCGGGCTAGGGCGAGCGCGCCCGGGGCCGGCAGCGTCCTGGCACAGCTCTGCCGCCGCCCTTGGTGGTGGAGTCGGCAGAAATTGTTTATTGCTGACATTTCCCATCAGCGCCCAGGGTGACGGGGAGCCTGAAGTGGCTTCTATTTATACCTGCAGGATGAAAGGCAAAACTCAGTGATGAATCTGTGCTCTGCTGCCTTATCCAGCCCCTGTCCTTGCTGGCTACGTGCCCCCACCTGCCCCAGCCAGGGTTGGCAGATCCACCCTCTCGGTGGCCCGGGACACCCCAAGAAGGAGAGTTGCTTAGCCCAAGAGAGGCAGCAGCACTTGCAGCGTGGAGCCAGGAGCTTCGGCACAGCCCACAGAGGAGCGAACTGAGGACTGAGTGGGCTCCTTGCTTTCCAAAGTCAGGGAAGCTTTCACATCCCAACTGCTATTAGAAAGCCCAGCCAGGCTCTACACCGGGAGAAATTGAGGTGTGCACAAAACCCCCACTATATAACTAATTAAAAAGAAGTCTAAAAGCCTTAAGTCCCTCTGCTTATCAGCATTGCTGCTCCCAAGATAATCTGCTCAAGGATTTTGTGCCAGGGAGATCAGAGTGGAGCAGTAAAAGGACTGCTGGGGATTGTCTGGATTAGCTCTCCCTTACAGAAAGAACAGGTTCAGTAACCTTCAGACTGGGTATTTTTTAATGCACTATAAAAGATAGGGCCCTATTCTTCCATTGCTTTAATTTTCTTCTGCAATGGAGATAATTTTAAAGGTCCTTAAAGGCAGCAAGTAATTCTGTGCACTTACAGCCCCATGTAAAACATTGGTAAATGTCTCCTCAGGAGGAACAGAAATGATTTTTTGCCATTTCCAAAGCAGGGCTGCTGCAGATCGCTTTGGCAGGTGGCTGTGTGCCCTCCTGCCTCCCCTGGGTACAGCAGTGCCTTCTTCAGGTCCAGGGCAGCTTGAGAACCAGCTCCTGGGGCTACCTGGGAGTAAGCCTGGGAAAATCCCCAGGGTTATTCCTGGAAATCAGCAGCAGGGCTGAGCTTGCCCAGCACCTGCAGCACTGCTGGTCTGTGCACAGACCTGCTCAGGCTGCTGCTTGCAACTTGTGTGCCTGGGTGAGGAGAAGGTGTGCGGCTTGCCAGGGATGGATCCTGCAAGGTGCTGAGTTGAGGTGCTGCAGACCCTGACAGCTCCAAGCCCACAGGTCTGATGATAGCATTGATCTCTGGCATGAGCCTACAGTCACAGCCTTCTCTGTGTTTTCAGCATCAGCCAGGGAAGGTGGTGAAGGCAAGCGGAAAGAGGACACTTCTGAAAGTCAGCACCACCATGAGAAAGGTGTCCTGCAGAAGGCTTTGGAACATGTCCCAGGGGCAGCACAACATGCTGGGAGACAGACATTCTTGTTGGCACCTGGACCACATGGTGCCAGTTGGCAGCTTCCTGGAACTCTGGTTCGTTGCTGCAGGCAGGGCAGGACATTCCCAGTCCTACACAAAATCCTGTCAGGGACCAGATCCAGCACACAGGAGCCCCATCAATGTGGTTGAATCCCACAGGACCAGGAGTGAGGAGCAAGCACTGCTTCCCTCTCTTGCCACTGCTGCCTGTCTTGTCATGTTTTGGGCTTTTTTTTACTTAAAATTCTCTGGTGATTAGAATTTCTTCATTTGGGTGAGACAGCGCCAGCCCCTGGCGAGCTCCAGAGCAGGGAGCTGCTTCTTCATGAGGCTGGTTGAGGGATGCTCATCAGCTCTTCTGTCTTCTCTAGGAGGAGTGTTCAGAGGAACACTTATCTGCTCAGAACAGTTCAGAGATGTAATTATGTTTTACAGCACTAAATGGTCCCTGATGTCACCAGCAATTAGACTTTCGGCAGTTTCAATTTAGAGATGGCCTTCAAATCTTTCCCCCTCTCTTCCTTTAATGAAATCCAGGATTGCAATTAGCAGCCCCCCAAAACTGCCCTCAGTGCTAAACACAAACATGAAAGATCTGGGAACCCCTTGAGCTTGAGCACGTTGGAGTGAGGGCTGTCAGTGAAGGGATGAGGATGGCAGAGACACCATGGGGCAGGGAACCTCCCTCCTCCAGCATGCCAGGAGCAGGAGAAGGTGAAGGGCTGGGCAAGCTGCTGGGAGGGAGCTAGGCAGAAGGAGGCCCACATTAACGAGCAGCCATGCAGCTCCTTCATTAGCAGAGTCACTGGAGGCCACTGCCCATATGGCTACTCCATTGCTGTTGGAGGAGGGATGCCCAAACAGACCCTGCTCACCCTCACCTCTCCAGATGCCCCACATTTATCTTTAGCACTTCAGGGTGTCCCTGGCTATGACTATCCCCTAGGAATGAGCATCTCTGGGGGCTGAAGGCTCTTTGGAGGAGCAGGAGCACCTGATGTATAGCCTCCACCTGGACCACTGGTGGGGCAGACAGCAGGAAAGGATGAGAGGTCATCCCACACCAGGGTACTCTGTGGAAAACCAGACAGGAGCTAACCCAAAGTCACCTTGGTTGATACCCCAGTTCTCCCTTAGGAAGGCTGCAAGCTCCTCAGTGCCCTTAAACCTCGAGTCTGACACTGCCCAGCACCTACAGACATTTCTGTGGCATAAGCAGCTTGGGTCACGGTAAGGTTGGCAAAACCGTGCTCCAGGCTCTGCCCAGAGCTGTGGTGGGTTTGTTTCGTTCTCTGAGCTAAAAAACACTTCTTTGGGCCTTATCTGGATTGAAAAGACAATTCAAAGGTTATAAATAGCAGTGGCAGCATATGCCAAGGAACTGCATTTCAGAAGTAAATATCCTCAGCATTCCAATGCACATTTCCCCTCATCTCTCCCTCCTGCCTGGCCAAAAGCATCACCAGGTGACTTGCAAGCCCTGCATTCCTTAAGACCTTCATTCTTCTTTAAGTTTTTAGGCAGCCAGTAATTAATATCTGCACAATGGCTTTGCCTAATTACCTTCTTTGCTCAAAAGAAGCCTTCCTAAATAACTTCTGTGGCGTTGCTTGCAGCAGGTGTCATGAGCAGCCGTGCACCAGGACAGGCCTCTCAGATGTACTTTGGAGGAGCTGGTTTTGTGCTGCTGCAGCTCAGGAGCCTGCTTCCCCCATGAGCAAAGCTGGGCACACTACAAAATGGGCTGGGTTTGTACATATAGAAACAGCTCTGCAGCACTGGCAGGAACAGTATGGGGCAGCTCTTCCAGAAACACAAGCTCCCACTGCAACCTCCTGCTCTTGGGCTGCCTCCTCATCCAGAAGTCCAGAGCCAAACATACACAGAGGAGAGAAGAAATCCTCCAGCGCTGCCACAGCCTTGCTCCAAAGCCAAACAACAGCTCATGGGAGCAGAGCTTTTCTTCAAGGGCTAGAAACTTGCACATTGCAGAAGGCTAGCTGCTTCCTCCAGTGCTGTCCCCTGGCAGCACTCCCTCAGAGGGACCATGCTTCTACCTTGGTGCTGCTTGCACAGAGATTTCTGAGACCTTACTAAAATCACTCAAGTGCAAGCTCAGGCTGGTGCTGTGGAGGGGAAAGTGCAGCTGCCCGAGGGGCAGTGATTTGTGTGGAATCAGGGAGATGGGAGGTGAGAGCCAGCTCCTGGCAGGTGGCACATTGCCACCTAGCTGGCGTTTGCTTCTTTTTCATGTGAAGCAAGTTCCCCCGGCAGTGTGCTGCCCGACTGAGTGGGAAGCATCCCTGATGGCTGGGGACCCCAGAGGCCAGGGCACTGCTGCTGTCAGCAATCACAGGCCAGGGGAACCAAAGATGAGGTGACAGCTGGGTAACCCAAGGCAGGAGGAGGGAATCCCCCTCTTCCCAGCCCCAAATCCTGGCTGGTCCTTCCAGGTCACAGCAGATGCTAGTGCTGGTCTGAAAGCACCAAACCACCCTTCTGCAAGATCTGAACTAAAAGCATTTCCTCACCTCTCCTGCCTCAGTCCCCACCCTCAGCAGCTCCACTGGGGACAAACCCACTGCAGGAAGAGTCCTGCTCTGTACTCCATTCCCAGAGTACCCCTGCAGACAGAGGATAGAGGAGGCATAGGGCACTGATGAGTCCCTCTCTCAGGGGAACTGAGATGGCAGAGGGTGCTGAACACGACCCTGCAAATCCTCACAGCAGCTGTGATGGGCAGGGCTAGCTCCATGAGGTTCCCAGCGCTGCCAGAGCCAGACCTAATATCTCTGCTCTATCTGGTCTGTCAGCTCCCCAGCCCTGCTTGCTCCCTGCCACTCACTGCATTCAACAGGCTACTTATGGCTGCTCCACACAGACCACGTCTGCTTTCCTTGGCACCTACACAGCTCCCCTGAGCACTGCACTCCCTGGCTCCACAGGACTGTACCACAATGCCCCAAACCATCAGCATTAGCCCTATATGACCCAAAGTCATCAACTCACACGTCTGCATCAGCCTTCCAGTGAATGCCCAGGTCAGTGGGTCCCCTCTCACCCTCCTACACCTCAGCCAGGTCCTTGCTCATCTCCGGAGGGAACCCACCTGCCTCCTGCAGCCTGGGGAGCTTCGGTTTTCCAAAGCACCAAACACATGCATGCACACACACATCCCTGCTTCCTGTGGCTGCCAAACCACTGGGTCAGGCTGCCCTGCTTGGGTAGGAGCAGACACTGAAGCTTCTCCCAGGCTTGCCCTGCTCTGGGGCTGCCCATGTCCCAGTGAGAGGCTGTTTGCAGGAGGGGAGCTCCTGCCAGCTCCGCAGGCACCTCTCAGGATTGCTGGTGGGGTCAGGAACACGACTCAGCAAAGGATTAAGGAGCATGGTGCAGGGAGACAGCCCAGGTGAGCTGCAGCAGGGCACAGACAGGTCCTACCCTGCTCTGCTTCCCACAGCCCTGCCAGGTGTGCTGGAGTTCAGGCAGGGAGGCTGGCAGCTCCAGTCCAGCCCCTGCCCAATGCCCCACAGCACCAAAGTGACTGAGCAATGTGGCCCTGTCACCCATCTGGCTGGTGCTGCTGGAAACCCAGGAAACCAGGCTGGAGAAATAACCCTGGGCAGGAGCAAGTGTAGGGGAACCCCAGACATATGCTGCATTTCTCCAGGCAGAGGCAGCTCTATGCCTCTCACCCACCCAGTCAGCACCAGTGCTTTGGTGTGAGGGAGGGAAACCTGCAGGCAGGTGAGACAAATGGGAAGGGGCCATCCTCCTCTCTTCCTCCTGATGGATCCAGCCATGACAAAAATCCCTCTCCTTGCACCTCTCCAGCATTGTGCTGGGAGCATCTCTGGGGAGTGAGGCAAGAAGTGACCCTGCACAGCAAGACCTTGGCTTGTAGGTGCTGCACCCAGGCTCTGACACCACCATCCTGAACCCCATGTACCACACAAGGGAACTGACACCATGTAAACCCCGACACTGCCCTGTTGTACAGGTGGAGGCAGAGTCCTCAGGGGAAATTTAGTGCAGGTGATGAATGCAGCAGCTGCCAGGGATGTGGGGGAGCTGAGAGACACTCCCCAGCATAGTTGATGGCTCAAGTCAGGCTGCACAAATCCTTTCCCAGCACCCTGCCTGGAAAATGGGGCCAGCGAGCCCTCGTCTGGCCTTGAGACTTGGCTGTGAAGCACAGAGGAAGCACAGAAGAATCATCCTGCAAACTTATGCCAACCAGTGCCATGGGAGTGGCTGGGGCCATCCCGTGCTGCCCCCAGAGATATGACACCAGCAGTTCCTCTTCCCTACGCCAGCAGTCCCACTTCCCTGCTCTGCTTCTGGCACCACTCTGCTTTTGCCAGCTGAAAACCCACCACATCTGGCAAGCCAGCCTCAGCAGTTTCCCTAACACCTGTTACGCTGCAAGAAACACTCTTCCTAACACCATCCAGGGTGAGACAAACACCCACCAGCCCTGGCACCAAGCGCAGCTGCTCCTGGCATCGTTGGCAGGGCTGAAGCAGAATGTGGCATCTGGGTAGTTTCCTCCCGAGTCATCCAGCCCAAGGACTGTGCCCCAGGGCTCTGAGCACTTCGGCTCCCACACACCTCTGCCCCTGAGCCCGGCTGCTCCCCTTTCTATTGCCAGGAGGAGCAAAGAAGATCTGATAATTAGAGCAGCAAATAACCCAAATCCGGTTCAAGTCACTGTAAGTGCCCGGCTGGGACACGCGCGGCTTAGCAGAGATGTTCTCCCCGGGAGCGTGGCAGCTCTCACCTCCTCCAGAGAGAGTGTGACCCCAGCACTGAGATGAGGAGACAAGGAACAGCAGCTTGGGGCTTGCACCCAGAGCCCCAGCATCCCCCCAAGTTGCAGCTGGTGATCAGGAGGCAGAGAGGGGCATGAGAGTGGCCGTGTGCCACCTTGCAGCAAGCAGTCCTCTGGGAAGCTCTCTCTGGGGTCACATCTGGGGTCTGGCACAGGTGAGAGCAGCCCAGGCTAGCCCAGCAGCGAGGGAGCGATGCTGAGGCAGGGCTGTGACATTTCCCGCAGGGAAAGCCACTGCCTGCCCAGCCCTGGGCTGTAAACAGCTCAGCGTCGTGGGGGCTGAGCCTCCCCCTTCCCCCAGGATGGGCACGCAGCACCGCTCAGCAGCACTGACTCCCTTCCTCACAATCAAACTTTGTGCTCAGCCCCTCGCAGAATCTGTCTCCTAAAGGCTGGGCTGAGTGGAGACTTTAGGGTTTAACTGACCCCAAGGAAAGCAATGCTGACCCAGCTGCCGTGGCTGGCAGAGCCAGGCAGCAGCTGCTTTGCAGCCTGCAAGCTCTACTGAGCTGGGTGGGAAGGACGTTCTGGGTGGGTAGGGGTTAAACCTCGCTGCAAACACCTGCATCTACCAGAAACCAAAGCCTTCTGTTCCAAAGCCCCCCCTGGTCTCACGCAGTGAGACTGGGCTCTGTCTGCAGCTGGAGGGTCAGGAATGACACACTGGAGTTTGCCAGGGGAGAGGACAGAGATTTCCCAGGCAGATGTCATTCTGAACAGATCTCCCTGATCTGGAGCGGGCGATGCTGGAGCATATCGCCAGCTAATCAGCAGGGTGGCTGGAGCAGGCTGCACCACTGAGACGGATTAACCCAAGGGTCTGAGCCCAGCTGGCAGCCTTTGAAGGCAAGGAGCTGGGCAGGGACGAGGCAGAGAAGCGCATCAACCACAATGGCAAAGCACAGCAACTGGTGGCTCTTAGGAGACTTCCCTAGTTTGGGTCTAGCAGTCAGGCTGGCTGCAGCAGAGACACTCCCAGGGCCACTCTCCACTCAGGAGCTGCTCTGGAGCTGTGCTGTAACAGCCTCCCTGGCTAGAGCATAGGGCTTGTCACTGCTGCAGTGTGGCCCCAGAGATGGACAGCGTGGCCGGCAGCCGAGAAGGGCGCACGGCTCGGGCAGCAAGATGGGCGACCAGCCTTAAGACCCACCCTTGTCCTCAGCACCCGACAAACTCCCGCGGAAACTTGGGAACTCACTGCAGTCGTCGGACTCGTAGCCCTCGGGATCCACCACCTCCTCGGGTGCCTGGTGCTTGGCTGGCTGCTCAGCAGGCGTCGTGCCATAGGCTCCAAAGAGATGGTCCACGTCCTCATCCTCTTCTCGGGGGGCCTCAGCGGGGCTGACGGAGGGCTGGCTGACGGTGGAGCGCAGGGTGCTGCTGCGGCCAACAGCGGCGGGGAGCCCGCGAGGGAAGCGGGGGAAGTAGTCGGAGATCTGCTTGATGGGTTTGATGGGGCCGGGGCAGACGTCAATGGCCATGTGCTCCTGGATACTTATGGTCATTTTCTCTCCTTTTCGGAGTGTCATGCATGCGGCTGTCGCTGCCAAGCCCCCCCGGAGAAGCCCGGACCGTGCGTGGGGGAGCTGTGAAGTTTCTGCTGGGGGAAGCGGAGGCAGGTGAGGGGAAGCTCCGGAGGGTACCTTACGTGGTTGTCTTGCCGTGAGGCTCAGACGCCGCACGCATGCTGCTGCCGCCAGCCCTGGCTCCGGCACAGCCCCTGCTCCTGCCAGTGCTGCCTGTGAATAAATGAGCGAGACGGAGAGACGGATAAGAGGCAGGGGGTGGGCTCTCGGGTGATGTCACCAGCTAGCAACAAAGCAGTACCCAGCAGCGGAGGAATGAGGGCTGTGGCCAGCCCGCCGCTCTGGCCACACGGCCACCAGTGTGGGCAGCCAGGGCAGCCAGTCCTTTGCTCTTTCCCCAGCAAAGCCCCGCTGTGCTCAGGGGAATCAAGGCAGAAGTTGTGTCGAAGCCCTGAAGCCCACCTCCGCACACCCGTTCACCTCACCGCCCGCCAAAGTGGGGTTCGGTCCCTGGCAGACCTCTCCAGAGGGGGGAAGGTCACCACACGGGGTCAGGAGCCGATGTCCTGTTTCGTTGCACGGCTGGCACGCTGCAGAGAAGGAAGCAGGGCTGCCCCTGGGGTCTGTGTGCCCTCACGGCTCTCTGCTAAGCCGTGCCAGGAGGTGCTCTGCTGCATACTGAGCAGGGGCGCGGGTGGTATGCTGCCCGCTCCCAGCTCCAGCAGCACCGCTGCTCACAGGGGTAGCCCAGATTTGGTGTCCTGCGGCTGTAGCTGCCCCGAGCCTGCAGCAATGCCCCTTCCAGAGATGAGCACCCAGCCCACAAGCCTCTGGGGTTGGGAACATACCAGGGACTGGAGCAACACATGGCACTTGCTGGCAGCCGGGCGGCAGAGCCTCTCCAGCCAGCCTGTGGCTGCCGGCATGGAGCAGTGCAGCAGGTGAAGCATCACAGAGGAGCAAGTGATGCACTGGGCCAGGACCCACAACCAAGCTCAGAACTCCTCTGACAACATTTCCCGGCAGAGGCTCCCTGCAGCCTGCCACAGGCTCCCTGGTAAATGCTGAGCTGTGGTTTGTGTAGGGAGTTGGTCTCAAACCTGTGGGTTTACCTAATCTCCTCCTTCATTCAAATCAATAAATCTGTGGTTCCACAAGCTACTGGAACTGGACTTTTGAGCAAGGAGTGCCAGAAGAGAAATGCTGTGAGAACACAGTGAAAATGCTGCATAGGAACTCTCCCTGCCCAGGAAAACGTGTCTGAAATATTTCATAGGGACAACTCCCCCAGCACAGACTTCCTGCTGCCTCAGGCATGGTGGGTCTGGCATGAAAGTGGGACATTCTGGGTGCACTGGTCACCCACCACCACACCAAGCTGATCACAGACATTACTGCCAGGTAACCTGACAACACACAGATTCCTTACCAATGCACACAGAACTGCAGTCTCCTGCAGGCTGGCATGCAGATGGCTATTCAAAATAAGGCTCCATTCTTTGGAGAATTCCCCCCTAAACTCAATAAAATGACACCCAAGCTTTGTGTCTAATGAAGAACTCAGTTTTCATCTGGATTTTGGTAAATGTTAATGAACATCCCTGACTCATTACACGACACTAGGCAAACTAACCTCATTTACTTCCTGCTGGGAAGAGAACATTTCTCTCCTGAAGCATCCAAACTTGTCATCGCTCCGTACCTAGCCACGGTGCACATGGATCCTCTAATGACCCGGGAGAGCAGGAGATCACTCAGCTGCTCCTTCCTCTCTCTTGTATTTTTGTTTTGAGGTGGTTCCCACCTCCTGCACTCTGACAGGAGCAGTGAGGTCCAGCAGTGGGACAGTTTAACCCATTTCTCACATCCAAGGGCTCCTCCTGTCTTAATTCTGATGGAAACGTTCCACCTGCTATGCATTTGTGTGGCTGAGGCTGAAAACCTTGCAGGTAGCAGGACGATGGGTGGAAAATGTCACGGGAGACACAGAGAGCTGCCTCTGGGTTTGGAAAAGCCTGGATGTGCTGATCCACACAGGCTCCATCTTGGGTGCAGCATCCAGGATGCAGTGTGGACTCAGAGAGAATGAAGCAAAAAATGGGCCCGATGCCCAGAAAATAGCAGCAATTCCCTCTAAGAAAGAGCAAATAAATAAATAAAGCAAATTCAGTTATGTATGAGAGCCTAATGTCATTGCTACCATTTCAAAAGCATCACCATTTCAAACGTTTCCTCAAAGAGCACAAGATCCAAAGAGACAAGGATTGTTTCAGAGGTCAGAAAATTGAGCCTCTGGGAACTAAGGGGAGCCTCCTGAGCTCTGCCTCCTCCTCTGTCATGCAGCACCCCAAAAGCTGCCCTGCACCAGTGACAGCCCACAGCTGGGATCAAGGTCCAGCAGCACTGGTGGGTGATGTTCAGTAAACTGAGAGATACAGAGAGCAGCTGATGATGCAAGGAGCAGAGTGAATGTGGGGACCAGAATAAAGGAAAAGCTGAAGCAGGCAAATCTCCCTGTTGTCAGGGCAGGACTGGCCCTCAAGGGAGACCTTGTTCCCAGACCTTATAGATTGAAAGAAACAAAAACAAGACTTACTGCTAATAGCCCAGATGGGACTTTCTAGTTTCTGACTGATCCCAAGCCTACTGAAAGCAGCTGGAGACTTTCCTTAGCTTTTAATGAGTCCCAAAACAGCTTGTCTTTGTTAAACCACACTTTTCCTATCGTCTCACACTGCCTGAATGTTTCCTTCTGGACTGCACAACCCAATATTTACCGAGGGCTCCCCAAATGTGCTTGGGGCTGGCTGCACAACCAGGCACCAAGCACTGGCAGCCATAATGCACAACACCACCAAAGGTAGAAGGGACAAAAATAGAGGGTTGGGCTGGGAGACAAAAGCAGGGCTTGGAGATACAAAGCCAGTTTCCAGGTAAAGCTTTTAATTCCCACCGTCTGTCTAATGCCCTGGAATGTGACTTGATTTGATCCCTCACTCTGCCAGGGTGATTCAGAGCCACTGCAGTGCCCACGCACACAGCCTTCATCTCTAGGAAAGGGGAGATGCTGGCTTCCTCACCAGCCCTGCAGAAGGGGACACTTTAAACATCATGTTGGTGATTTCAGCAGTGGGACCAACAGCTCTGCCTGGCAGAGAGCAGAGCCACCCTGCGGGGGATACCCCATTCATGCAGGAAGGGAGGGCATCCTTTAGAGGAGGTGAAGGTGGCCACCAGCATCAAAGCAGGAATGGGGTGATGGAGAAGAGCACATTGTCCCTGCCAGCAGCCACGTTTTCTCCCAGTGGTCCATGCAAGTTGTGACAGGGTTCTGAGCTCTTCACGTGGGACATTGCACTTCAGCAGCTTGTTCTATGGTGCAACAAAGGTCTATCTGCTCACATCAGTGAGTGCATGGACTGGTGGGCCAAAAGCAACCCATAATGACAGCTGGGCTGAGAGATGTAGGAGCCATGGCTTTGGCTCCAGCACAGGCTCAGAAAAGAATCCTGTCCTGGGACACCTTAGACTTTAAATATTGTTCTGAGCAAGAGGCACAAGTAGAGCCTTAAGCACATCCCAAAGCCTGTGCCACTAACCCAGCCCTTGCCCTGAGGAGAACCACACTGCAGCCCAGCTTCCTTCTGTGACCAGGGAGCCATCCTGTTGGTGCTACACAAATGGGCAAACAGAAGGAGCTTTCCTACAGCAAACAAAGTAGCAGCATGCACATTAAACACATACCCCAAAATGCAGGCTGTCCTCAGGACACCCTGCAACCAAATTTGTTTCAAACACTAAGCATCAGTTCTGCTGTCAGTTACCTCAGGTTTAAATCTACAAGCATGAGGGCTGATTCCAGTTTAAATCAATTCATTTCCAAATGAAAAGTACAGCAGCAGCACTGCACATCCCCATGGCTTACCAGAGATTCAGTGACTGACCCACTGGTTCTTTAGTTAATACCTTGCCAGCTCAAACCCAACAGCCACACAGAAACCCTCTGCTCTGCTGGTGCTGCAGCACAAGACACAAGCCTGGAGAGTACATGAAGAGCTGATGCCAAATTAAAGCCTCCCTTTGGAGGAACTACCTCACACCCCCTTCAGTTTAGGGGGATCCCCTGCAGGCGGGGAGCAGGGAGGTTTGGCAGTCACCCAGGGAGCTGACACAAGGCAGCACCAGCCTGCGCAGCCCTAGCTTGCCTTCTGCTCTTCCCCCAGCCCATTTTTAAGCCTGTGTTAAGCCCCAGCAAGTACCCACAGGCTTATGCACGAGATGGTGCCAGCAGATAACTCTAGCTCAACCTAGCTACAGGGGCCAGAGCATGGGATACCTAGGCTGCCAGCCCAGCTCCACTAACCACTGCTGGAAGTGACCCCTCCTCCATCTCTTTGGGGTGACTCAGGACCTACATTGTCTTTGGTGCACCCCACTGGTAGGTATGAAACAGGCTTCTTTCTTCTTCAGATGAGCTTAGCTCTGGCATGGCTGTGCACATGGGAAGGGGGTTAATTGAAAAGCAACATGTGCCTTGCTCCTGGCTCACTCAAGGCACTGTCTTCTGGCTGATGCACAGCTACCAGCAACGAGGCTGCTTGCCCTGAAAGATCCCTGCCCTCAATGGCTGGGGAGGCTTGGCTGAGCCCATCAAGTGCACTGCAGCCCCCACCTGGTTAAAGACCTTTTGCATTTGCTAAATAAATCAATAACAATAATGATAACTAGGAAACTTGGTTAAATAATCCTAAGAGGCTTAGTCCAGGCTGTGCCGATTAAGGCTCCCCAGCAGTGCCCATATCCCAGTGCACCCTGGCCCCTGCTGCTCCTGGGCACAAATAATATCTGAGGTTATCTGTGCTCAAACAGGCCCTGCTAACAACCATCATTTGACCAGATTTAACCAGCAATTACTAGCTGTGAACAAAATCACTGTGGTAAAATACAGCCCACACTCTATTACAAAGCAGACACAAACAAACCCTTTCAGAAAGCCAGGCAAAGGGCAAATGCCAGCAAGAAAGAGCCCTCTTCCCTCAAATTCTTACTTAAGGTTCCCAGAGACATCATCAAACACCCAACTAGAGGTAAGAGTGGACTGTGTCTTCCCTGCCAGCACTTTGCTACCCACAGATGGACCAGCAAGGGAGCTTCAAGGAGGACAGGAGGAGACAGGGAGGCATCTGCTCTCCATGCATCTCCAGTGCCATGCAGGATGGACCCAGAATAGCTAAGCTTTCAGTAGGGGCTGATGTTCAATGTGTAGCATATGTTGCCATTTCGATGTGAATCCCAAAATAGTTGGTGTTTTGTTTGGTAATTTTAATGCACTAGGTTTTGGAGTCCTATGAAATGTCTCCCCTGCTGCTGAGGGAGGGAACCTGCTGTGCATGGCCACCCTGATGCACCATTTCCAGCACACTGTTCACCTGCAAACCAAGCAGAGCAGATCACCAGTTGCTGTAAATATTAGCTACGTGGAGCCCATGTTCCAAACACAGGAATTCCCTAGGGGTGGACCTGTGAGCAGTGAAAAGGGGAAGCTGCAGGAGAATCCAAGCCAACAGTGCACAAGGGGAAGATGTGCTCTCCCTGAGCCTCGTTCACCTGTCTGTCTCTCTCAACACAGAGGCTGAAGCCAGCCAGACTCTGGGCAGCTCTGCAAGCATGGACCCTGCACCCATTGCTCCCCAAACTCAGGGTGAGAGGAGAGGCTCCCCCATCCCATGCACCCATCTAACCTATATCCCCAAGGCTGCTCTAGCTGCTTTCAGGGGCCTCCCAACAGCAGAGGGGAGACACCATGCGTTGCCTGTGCTGGCAGGCAGCAGAATCCAGCTCACTCTGCTGGGTTAAAAACGTGGGATGAGTTGGGTTCAGCCCTCAACAGAAATGGGAGACATGTTCCCCACTGGTGTCAGCACTGCATCATGCTGCCTTGCAGCCAGCACCTACCAGAGGAAACAAAACTTACAGGAAAGAGGAGCCAGGGCAGCCCTGGGCAAAGCAGTACCCCGAGTCCCAGCTGCCCCAAAACAGCCCTCTGCATCAACCCTACCCCTGAGTGACTTTGTCCTGCTCCACCCTTGCTGACATCTCCCTGACACAGTGCTGTCCAGGGCCCAGGGATACCATCTTAGCAATGAGCCTTTTTTGACTGTTTCCTCTTATTTTCCTCATGGTTTGCATTTTCCCTATCTCCAGAGCCTGAACAGGGGTTTGCCATCACAAGGCCAGGCAAAGCCACCTCACATCATGCTGGCTCTTTGCATTATGTGCCTGTAACTTAGGTGCAGACCCAACCTCTTGCATTCGAGGGAGGGCAGAGTTCTGTGCAGCTTCAGCTTTCATTAGGCTAATTTTATCTGCTCTCAGTGTCTTTCCAAACTGGAGTCAGTGTCCTCTGAGATTATCCAGCTGACTTATCTGAGCAGTTTTACCCTGTTTTTACCTCTCCCCTTCCTGACAGTCTTCCAGATGCAGGAGGATGACAACATCACTTCTGAAGACTTTCCAGGCAGCCAGGAGTGAAGCTTGATGTCTGTTCTGCAGCACCACCGTATGCTGCAGCAGCTGGGACAAGCAGTAAGTGTTGGCCTAGGGAGCAGCACCCAGGCTGGGCACCGCTGCCTCTGGCACACACCCAGCTCTTCAGACTCCAGAGATGTCCAGAAACACAGTTAACACAGGGCCCAGCCCTGTTGCCATGGAAATTGATAAGACTTTCTGCTCACATTTTGGTGGGAGGAGGCATTTTAAGAGTCACCACCAGTTTCTGGAGTTAACACACATGAAGCCAAGCAAGGGCAGAGAGCAGCCAAGCTCCATGGAGGCAAGGGGAGGACTGCTCCCACCCCACGCTCTTGCCACTGCAAGCAGAGGGAAAAGGCCACTGATAACTGGCAGCATCAAGATGCTGCACAGCCAGCTCCAGGGATTCATGAAATAACATCTTGGTTTTGCAAAATTAAAGAGCAATTTGGCTGCATTAAGAGAGCATTATAGCTGCTCCTCTCCCACATAGGCATCAGGCTAACGACATCCTGTCAAAAGCAATCCAAGCAAAGCCCCTGTTCCATGCTGATAGTGTAGTAAATGTACCTGTCAGAGCCCTGCAGTGGCTGGTGGAGTTCTGCCCTGGCTCCTGCTCCTCCCAAATGCTGCTGGCACAGCTAGGAGTTGTCCTGCCCAGCCCTGGATCATGGGGGTCAGCCATCCTCAGTGAGTTGCGAAGGAATCAGTCACTGGAGCTGCCAGTGCATTTTCTTGGCCACTTCCATCAATCCCAATGTCATGTCAACACTGCAAAAAGCAAGACAAACAAAAAAAATTAAAAAAAGAAAGAAAGAAAGAAAGAAAGGACCTGGAGTAGTGCAAGGAGAAGGGCAAATCCATAAATCCATATTTACCGTGAGGTCAGACTGCTGGAGGGGCCAAACAGCCCCAGCTTCCCCAGACTGGGCAGGGCTGCTCACATTTGCACCAGAGAGACAAACCTGCTCTTGGTTTAGTCTGCAAAAAACCCCATGGATGGACACACAGGAGGTACAGGGGGAGCAACCCTGCCAGCTGGGAAGGCAGCAGGGTGATGGTGCTGATCCCTTCCCTGGGGCAGGCAGCCCTCAGCTCTCCGTGGCTGCCAGGCGGCATGGAGCTGCAGGAGCAGCCGGCAACAAGGAAGCCCTGCAGTGCCCCGGCAAGAGGCTAGACCAGCACCTGCAGGTTAGCAGCAAAGAAATTGAGGCCACAGCTGAGACAAGCAGATTCCTGCCCAGAGAGCAGCTTTACTGGCAGCATGGAGGAAGGCAAAGCCAGCCCACAGGATCCCTCTGCTCTCAGACCTACAGGCTATTTAGCCATCTGACCGTATGTCACCCAACCCAAAGCAGTGCAGGACAAATTGCCATCCCACCCTGGGGGAAGCCCAAGCATTTTCCAGCTCTGCAGCGAACCACGGAAAATAAAACTGCAGAGCGAGGGACAACCCCCAGCCAAAAAAAATAAAAGGGGGAGATGGAGGGAGAGGTGGACAGGTTGAAGGGTCTGGTTCAAAATACAAACAACAAAAATATCCTCATCTAAGGAGGAGGCACCTCCCAGGTCATTAAGCAGCCAGAGGAGTCACTAGATGGCCCTGCGAGTCCTCTTCATCTGATCACAGCAAAGGATATTAAGAAATGCTCTGCAGGCTTCTGGGGACTGTGAAATCTGCTCCCAGTCTGCATCTGGGAGGAAGCACCTCTTGAGGACAGTGTGGCAGCCAGGTGCTGCCTTGGGCAGGCACATGGAGGGGAGTTCCCAGGACATGTGGCACCCCTGGGCCTCACCAGGCAAACAGTGCTTCCTGGTCCCACCATGACCTACATGTTCCCTTCCCTCCCTGACACCAGCTCCACTTGCCACAGACACTGCAAGTCTCTGCCTCAGCATAACCATGTTGACAGTGATGGCTGTAAGAGCCAGGGAACCATATTAATGAACACCGTGCTGCTGGATAATCATGACATTAGCATTATTGGATTAGAACATTTGCACAATTTGGGCACGAGCCACTACCTGCACCCAGACATATGTTTACATGAATTTACATCTATTTGCATCCCAGTGAAGCTCATCCAACTGCATCCTCAGCAGCTTTCTAGGTGACCACTCATGGCCACTGGCTGTTCAACCCCAGGGACCATCTCTTGCTGTCAGGCACAATCCCAGGCCCCTCAGATGCCAACAAAACAGCAACCTTTTTGCTCCTCGAGGTTAGCCCAGAGAGTGGTGGTGAATGGTGCCACATCCGGCTGGTGGCCTGTCACCAGTGGCGTCCCCCAGGGATCAGTGCTGGGCCCCATCCTCTTTAACATCTTCATTGATGATATGGATGAGGGGGTTGAGTCAGTCATCAGCAAGTTTGCAGATGACACCAAGTTGGGAACAGATGTTAGTCAGTTAGAGGGTAGAAAGGCTCTGCAGAGGGACCTTGACCGACTGGACAGATCGGCAGAGTCCAATGGGATGGCATTTAATAAGTCCAAGTGCCGGGTGCTGCACTTTGGCCACGGCAACCCCATGCAGAGCTACAGGCTGGGGTCAGAGTGGCTGGAGAGCTGCCAAACAGAGAGGGACCTGGGGGTGCTGATTGACACCCGCCTAAACATGAGCCAGCAGTGTGTCCAGGTGGCCAAGAGGGCCAATGGCATCCTGGCCTGTATTAGGAATAGTGTGGCCAGCAGGAGCAGGGAGGTCATTCTGCCCCTGTACTCTGCATTGGTTAGGCCACACCTTGAGTACTGTGTCCAGTTCTGGGCCCCTCAGTTTAGGAAGGACATCGAGACACTTGAACGTGTCCAGAGAAGGGCAACAAGGCTGGTGAGAGGCCTTGAGCACAGCCCTATGAGGAGAGGCTGAGGGAGCTGGGATTGTTTAGCCTGGAGAAGAGAAGGATCAGAGGTGACCTCATTGCCCTCTACAACTACCTGAAAGGTGGTTGTAGACAGGAGGGGGTTGGTCTCTTCTCCCAGGCAACCAGCACCAGAACAAGGGGACACAGTCTCAAGCTGTGCCAGGGGAGGTTTAGACTTGAGGTGAGGAAAAAGTTCTTCACTGAGCGAGTCGTTCGTCATTGGAATGTGCTGCCCAGGGAGGTGGTGGAGTCGCCGTCCCTGGAGGTGTTCAAGGGGAGATTGGACGTGGCACTTGGTGCCATGGTCTAGTTGTGAGGTCTGTTGGAACAGGTTGGACTTGATGATCCTTGGGGTCTCTTCCAACCTTAGTTACTGTGATACTGTGATACTGTCTTACTTGCATGTGTTACACCTCAGCTGGGACAGGTATGCCCCGTGTCACGGAGCAGCACATTCCCAGCTTCAACATCAGGATCACCTAGGCTAAAACTGTCCCCTTCCCAGTCCCATGGATTCTTGTTAACTCCCAAGAGCCCAGCTCTGAGGATAAGGGGCAGTCAGAATCATAGAATCACAGAGTTTTTGAGATTGGAAGAGACCTTTGAGATCACCAAGTCCAACCACTCACCTAGAGCTTCCAGTCCCACCACTACTGCTAAGCTACTACCCCTGAACCGTGTCTCTAGGCACCACACCCATGTCTTTTAAATACCTCCAGAAATGGTGATTCCATCACCTCCTGGGCAGCCTGAGAACCCTTTCTGTGAAGAAATTTTTCCTTTTATCCCACTTGAACCTCCCCTGGCACAACTTGAGGCCATTTGCTCTTGTCCTATCACTTACATGTCAGAAAGAGATGGACTCCCACCTCACTCCAACCTCCTTGGTGGTAGTTGTAGAGTTGCCCCCTCAGTCTCCTCTTCTGAAGACTAAACAACCCCAGTTCCCTCAGGTGTTCCTCATAAGACTTGTGTTGAAGACCCTTCACCAGCTTAGTTAAGTGCACCCTATTCACAGCTGTGAAAAGAGCTCCATAAACCACACCCAGAAAGCTGCAAAGAAGGCTTCAGGATTTAAGAGGCCAATAAAGAGAACCCAGAACAAACTATTTGATTTTTTTTGTGTGTGTTGGTTATTTTTTTCAGCCACATGATCTTTGATTCAATTACTCCATTTTACAGGAAAGGAGAGAGAGATTCAATTACTTGATGCCTGATTTCTCAACACAGAAATACAGACTCTACAACCATAGACCAGGGAAAGGCAAAAAACCCTTCAAAGCCACATTGCAACAATTTGGTGGCACCATCAGTTTATAGAGCTGTAGGAAAGGAACTGTTTCCCCTCCTGATCTCCCCAGCAGAAGCTGCTCCAGCACTGAAGCAGTGCAGGAATATCTCAGCAGAGTCCTGCAGCCCACCCACAAAATTATGGGGAGAGAGGCATGCAGTCAGGCAGCTGCCACTGTTGCCCCCAGTGCTCTTCTGATGCAGAGCTGCTCGGGGAGTCAGCACAGCCCTTCGCAGGCACCGCAATTATGAGTCAGGAGGGACAAAGAGGTGCTCACTGCCCAGGCATCTCCAGCCCCAGAAATTGCTGCTGTCCTCCTTCCCAGTGCTGATATGAAAACAGACAAAAGGAGCAGCTCACCAGTGTCCAAACCCTTTCCATCAAGACTTAGAGTTACCACAAGCCTTGCCACCACTGAAAGCTTTGCAAATTACACTGACTTATCTCCAAGTGCTGGCCTGGAAGATGCTGAGCTAAACCCTGAAGTGCCCTTGGGATTAAACATGCCTGAACCAATCAACTGCAATGAGAGCATCAAATCCCACGGGGAGCTCGGTGGGCAGTCTGCCGGGATGCAGTGAGCTGGTGCAGGTAACGCTGCAGCCACAGAAATCAAAGCATCGCTCAGATGAGATCACCTGGTGTTTTCAGGGTCAACAACCCACATCTGCTTGGTTTCTTGCCAGTTCCTGCAGCTGAAAAAACTAGGAAGAAAAGAAGCAGCATTAAGAAGCTGCTCACTTGCAGGGATCCAACCCTAGGAGAGCCTCACTCTCAGTCATGCCATGTCCTGACAGCTTCAAAGCCTGGCATTTAGCATATCTCTGCTTTAACCACCCAGGTTATTAAATGGGGACATTTTGACTTGTAAAAACCACATCAAGACCCTTGGCTGGAAGGCAGTTGAGAGGATCCCAGTGGCTTTGTCAAACTTTTATCCTTTTTTTTTTTCTCAGAGGGCATTGTATTTGACTCCAAAGCAGTGATCAGTTCCCATATCTGGAACCTTTTGGACTCACAAAGTGCATGAGAAATAGAAACAAAGCTGGCAGTGGCATCAGAGGACCTCCACCTCAATAGGAAGGAGAGAATCAGAATTTTTAGCTGAAAAAAATATCTTGCTTGGAGGAAGAACACGTTTGCACATGATTGTGTCATTATGTGCCAAAGCCAACTGCTAATGCCTAATGACTCCGTGCCACAAACAATGAAAGCAGGAGCCCAACACGATGGCAACAGGAGGAGGGAACGTGCTGGTGCATTGCTACCAGGGTATGGGCTCAGGCAGGGCCAGAGCACTTACATTATTTATGACCACGTAGATGGGACACTGAATCAAGGCTGCTCAAGTGTTTGATCAGCCCAGAGCTGTCAGTGTGGCTCCTGGCTGGAGACGCCAGATAACAGGAGAAAATTAAACCCTTTCTCCTTCCTCCTCTCTCCTCTCGAGTGGGTCTCTGTCAGAAAAGAGAATGGAAAGAAGAAAGACCGACCAATAAATTAGGCACTGCTGTACAATCTCTAGCCCTGTGTCTCCTCCTGCCTTAACTGGGAATGTTTGACCTCCAGAAAGAGCTGTCAAGGAAGAGCCTGGGGGATGCAAAGATAAAGGTTCAGAGATGCATCCCCTAGCACTGGAAGGGAATGAGCCCAGGGAGCAAGAAGTCTGTGATTTCCACCTAGGGAGAAGCAAGCCCAGCCCCCCTCAACTCCAACCTTTGCCCTGGTACTCCCAGACAAGACCCACACAGAACCAAGGCAAGGCAGCACCATGAGAGCAAAGCCAGCATCTGGAGCAGGCAGCTGTGCTCTCACAGCTGCAGAGGAGAAGCCCTGTGTCCATCTCTGGCCATCCTTGCACAGTGGTTTGCCACCACTGGACTCCTTTGGGCAACCCTGCCCTGCTGTAGCGTTGGCTGTGCAGCCCTGGGCTGCTCCCTGGTCGAACAAAATCCCTTTCTCTGCCTTTCCCACACACTGGTGTCTCACCCACCTCCTAAACACAGTATAGGACTGAGCCTGTGCTGCAAAAATCTGACTCCTGTACGCTTCCCTCTCCACAGAGGCAAGGAAATGGGCTGCATCTGATTCCCTCCTTTCCATTCCTTTCACTCTCCTTTCCCTATCTTCGAGGAACAGATGCACCCATTCATAACCACACACACTAAAAAAGTGTGTATTTGCCTTCCCAACTGCAGTACAGCTGGTGAAGCACAGGAGGGAAAATGATGTTTTGTATGAATACACAAATTATCTGCACTGATCTTATTAGACTTGAACAGCAAACCAGCAGAAAAAGAAAACATGAAAGGGAAAGGCATTGTTGGGGCTGCGCTGCTGTAGCATCATTATTGCTTATCCTCTCCAACCACTCCATCATCCTAATCCCACCGTCTCCCACAGTGACAGGTCACTAACGGTGAGCTGCTAAGCAGCACGAGATAGAGGCTGCCAGAATGAGCATAGGCAGGATGCAAAGCCAGCAAAGCAATGCCTGGGAGACAGCAGCACCTCTGGACATCCCAGGCATGCCCAGGCCAAGCATTCAATAACTCACACATAGGATAGGTGTTAAAAAGTTAAATGGTGCCAATTAGCATCAGCATGCTGAAATACACAGGGGTGACAGAGAAACAAAGGCTCAGTAACTCCCTAACCCAAATCCTCTCAAAGATATTCTATTCATCACACAAATAAATCCCCAAGCCCACGGCAGAGCTGTGCAAGATAGGGAACATGGGGCAGAAAGCTCCTCCATGCCCTGGGGATCACCCTTTACATAATACCAAAACATGTGGCTCTGTGAGGCTCAGCACCTCACACTGGGGGTCCTGGCTCACCGAGGCAGCACTGGAAGCAGTGCAGAGAAAGGTGAGCAGCTCACTGCCACCCAGCGTGGGGCAGCCCTCATGATCAACCCCTTGGTGAGGAGCTGGGTTTGCATCTTGGCCAAAATCCTCTGCAGGGAATGGAGCTTGTCCTCCCTCCCCAGCCTTCCTCCAACACAGCACAGAGAAGAGCCCTTCTTTTAAAATATCCATGTGATGTGTGACCTCTGCGCTCCAGGAGGAGAGGAACTGAAAAACATGATTAAACACATTAACTCCACCACACAATGCTCTGCTGAAATAGCTTTGCAATCCCTTTGCCCTGAGACGCAAAGATGTCCATGACCACGGAGGGCTGAGGCAGGGTGGTGTGGGCAGCTCCTCCTTGGTGCAGTGGCATCTGATTAGCCCAGTGACAACAGCTAATTCCTCATGCTGCAGGCAACACAGCAACTCCAGCAAGTACAGAGAAAACAATCACAAGGTGGAAATTTAAACAGAACACAAGTCACCTGCTATTAAAACAAGAAAATCTGGCAAGTCTCCTACTTAGCACTTACTACATCAAGGCTGCTCAACGATGCTAATTAAAAAGGTACCTCCCAGACACAGCTAGGAAGATTTATATCCCTAATTTGCATTTCTCAGGGCATCATTTTAATGGCCATGGTGTGATTGCTTGGAGGAGTTCAATTTTGTATGGGTGTCACTTGAAGATGAAGGTCTGTCCCATTGGTGGCTCGACAATTGCTCACCTGGGGCCCAGATCCTGCCCCTTGTTCTCCTGCAGCAGGGCTCAGCTGTTCACTGAGGTGTTCCTGGCCTCTTGAGCTTGGCTTTACCAGAAGAAAAATAAATAATGCTGGGCTTAGCCACTCTCAGTGATCCAGCTGCTGTCCCCATCCAGAGGCTGGGTATTTATCAGTCTGGGGACTCTTTTGGAGGTGAATGAGCTTCAGAGATACCCAGAGCTGAGTCAGCACCAGCAGCTGAGCTGGGGGATGTTGTGCAAGGTTGTCATTACAAAGCAGTGTAAAGCAAGGACCAGTTCTGGAGCTGTGACTCTCCACCCAGCTCCCACATCCAGCCCCATAAACTGAGCCTGGCAGGTAGCTGCTCCAGGGCAGCTCCCACACAGGAGGGGTTGCTCTGATGGGATTGGAGATGATGGCAGCAGGGGAGGTGTATAATTGCAAATATTTTAAAGTGGCCACAGGCCTGTGATAATTAGTCAGAGCTCTGATAGCAAAGTCAGCCAGGTCAGGAAGGGGAAGGTGTCTCTGCCAGCACCCCTTGCCCAGATGGCCTTGATAAGGTCCTGATTAGCAGCAAGTCTCCAGCCCCAGATAATAACTGCTTACAGTGATTAGGCTGTAAGAGTGCTGATGAGAAAGGGAGGTGGAGATGCCTCTTTGCTGCTTCGGGTCAACTACAGAATGACAGGGAAGCACCTGGGAGGAAATGGCAAATAGCTGGGGGCTGAGAGAGGGCATAACAGTTGCTGTTAAACTGATAGACCACAACAAAAATATTTTAAACCCACAAGCCATCCTTCCTGGCAAAATATCATGTAGAGCTATGCATTCCAGAGAGAGGAAAACAAGAGCAATAATCCCTCCAAGATTTTACAAACAACTTCCAGTGCCAGACAGAAAACAGGGGAAGGGGAAAAGAAACATAAAGCATGCCTTCTAACCAACCCACAGAACCTCTGTGAAGCATGGAGTTGGATGTGTACAGCCCTACTCCTCCTCATGGACATTTGAATGCATCCCTCGAAGGTGCAGCTCCCAGGCACTGATCAGAGCAGCACCCTTGGGTGCTGTGAGGATGTCTCCAGGGCACAGGCTGCTGTTACACCAGCCATGGGGATGGGCTGGCTCCTGTCACATTTTGCTATGAAAATATCAGGAGGAAACATTTCTGCAGGGAGAGAGGCACAGGGCAGGGCTGCAGAAGCATGCCTGCCACAGTCACTGGCAGGCAGCATACATCCTGGTCCTGTCTGCACTGCCATGGAGTGATCCTCACCTGGTGCCTCTTGAGCATTGCAGGCATTTCCAGTGCTGCCTGAATGCAGGGCTAATAAGATGGTTAGGAGGGAATCTGAATGAGCAGTTCAAGATAAAAGTTGTCCACAAGACACTTACTTGTCACCTGCCATCTTACACCTGCTGAAAGTCTCATTACTTGATTGCAGCATTGGCTCTTCAAAAAAACTTCCCTGAACTCCCTGCCAATCACACCCACCTGCAAGAACAGGGTGCTGTGATCCAAGAGCAGCCTCCACCATGAAGAGAAACAAAGCCATGGAAATAGTGGCAGGAAGAAATGAGAGGTGGGCTGGTGAGACATTGCTGCCTCCAGCCCTCTGCCCTGCAAGGAAACAATTTCTGGGAGGGGCAGGGAGGAGAGAAGAGCATCTGTTGCTAAGTTTGATTTTACAAATGAACTTCAGCCACCTGCAGAGGTTATCTGCCATTCTGAGCCACTGTCCAGGCACTCCAGCTGACAGTCCAGGGCCGTTGCTGTCCGATTCAGTAATGGCCAGAAACAGGTTGTCTAAACACCAGCTGGCAGCACATTTGCTTCAGCTGCACTGAACCACAATGCGTGGCTCCCACAGCAATGCTCCCCTTTCCCTTCCAACTATAGCTGGAACAAGCAAACATGGAAACTTGGCCATTCAGGGCCTGCGTTTCTGACTCAGAGAGATCCCACAGTAGACTTTCCCATGCACTGGTTGTTGTCATGGCAAGCGGAGTGGGGAAGGAACAACAGAAGAGGTGGTTAGTCCTTGACACGCTCCATCCTTGGGCTAATGGCAGCTCCCCAGCAAAACAATCCCCACAGCAATTATCGAGGCGCTGTTAAAGACGGGAAATGCAACAACAGATTAAAAAGCCATTTGAAACCTTGATGCTGAATGCTGAGTGGAAGGCAGGGCAGGGCTGCTCGCGCTCGGCGAACAATGCGGAGCTGCTTCTCTGCAGGCAGAGCCAAATGGACCCTGACCATCAAACCGGGGTGAGGGAATCGGGCTGTGGGGACAGCACTTGGCAGAATGTCAACCACTGCTGTTTAGTGGTTACCACATGGAAAACCTTCCACAGAGGGGCTGAGGAGCAGACCTGTGCCCCTGCTATCACCACCACCACAAGGTACTGAAGAGGGGCGAGACAAAAGATGACTTTCAAGTGCAGAATTCAATTCTGCTCCAGCCATGTGAATCACCATTCCACTGGCTGGATTATTTTCTTTCCTTGCTGGAGCCAGCCCAAGGATTTGGAGAGCATCTGCAACCTGGGAATGGAAAAAAACTCTTTTTACTGTTTCAACAACATCAAGCAGTTGTTACTGAGCCAAAGCTTTATTGTTTCCAGTAGGTAAAACACTACATAAAAGTTGTAAGGGATGGAGACAAGAACAACAAAATAATAGAAGAAACACAAACAACCAGAGCAGACTGAGCAACTCACCGAGTCCTTCTGACCCATCTTGAGCCAACTCAAAAGGCAGTCAAACACTATAGGTTTAGGACAACATTCCAACAAAAGCTACAAAACACAACCAAGAGAGACACAACAAAGGGAAAAGTGGCCTTTAACAGAAAATATGTGCACAGAACTGCAGATGTTTCTCTATCACATTCAAACATGGCTAGATCACATTCTGGTACTCCTGGGCTAGATCCATCCCTCAAGCCAAGAGGAGTATTCCCACAGATAACAGTTCCAGTTCAAACTCAGGTGGAATTACTCCACGGAGGTAAAATAAAGAGGTAAGAAAGAAATTTTTCCAGTGTCACTGGTAGAAAAGCAGTTCCAAATCTGAGTGTTTAAAAACACTAGTCTCAGTCAAAAATCAAAGCAGCACAGCAAGCCAGCAAGGATCATCAGTCTTCTGTGCAGGCCTGGCAACCCACAGTGTGGTAAGTGGCTGTAGGAAGTGGGAGTGGGGGTGAAAATGTGAGTGACAATGTGAGTGACCTGCCTGTACTGCCCAGGAATGAAGCCCAAGAAGAGTTAGAAATGACATGTTCCATTTTAAAAAGTCTCTCCAACTCACAGTGTGGAGTTTTTGATGAGAAAGTAACATGTTTAAAGAAAATTGAGTCAATTTTTAAGTGTCTTTTTCCTTCCCCTTCTCCTACAGAATTAACTTATGCTGGCAGGCCAGGCTGTCTGAGGCACTGCAGTAATGACAGCGTGAGCAAGACAGCCTCAGTAGGACTGTCAAAAGCTCCCAGGCAAGACAGGAGTTTTTTAGTGGCAAAACACTTCTGAAATCAAAGACCCTACAGCTCTCAGAAGAAACAGCATGACCTCAGCTCTGAAATCATACTGGCATTTCAGCAAGAGATGATTTTTGGGTTTACCCTTCCAGAGAAAGCCAGTAACTTGGGCATTACCCCTTTCAGAGACACAGCTGGCCAAGTCTCAATGGTCAGGTTTAGACAACACAGACCATGACACAAAGCTTCTCTTAGTGGAGGACCTTATCCCTTGCTCTCTTCAACACTGACATTGTGAAGCCTACGTTCGGTTATTTCTCTTTGTGTCCACATCAGCCAAAGGTTTTGTTTCATTTTCAAAAGATCAGAAACAAATCACAGAGGAAGAGCTGGAAGGGTTTTCCCAGCAACCTGTCATAGCACATTACCCAGAAAGGCAGTAAAGGAATGGTCTTCTGTTGGGCCATGTTCATTTAGAGAGAAAGTTAAGGATTGATTTCCGATCTCCTGTTCGAGTGTTCCAGCACCCAATCTCATTTATCTTCATACTGCAGCCATTTGTAAGAGCATATACTACATGCACACAAAGTGCCCAGCAGCAAAGGAGAACAGAAGAGTAATAACCAAGGGAAAAGGCTGACATTAACAGGCACAAATTGCCTTTAAATCCATGATTTCAGAGGGAACTTTTTGGCATTGTTTGTTTCTTCAGCAAAAGACAGGTCAGATCCAAAGCATTTAATAAAATCCACAGACTCCTACTTGCCCAGTGTTTGTTTTGTTCAGGCCTTCAAAGATCTAATGGCTCTAGAGATGTCAGGTAATTTGATTTTTCTCATGTCAGGCCCTGGAGGGAAATTGTCCATCCTGAAGATTAAGTAGATCTGGGACATGCAGCTTTCTACAGCCTGACTTGTGATGACATCATCACAGTCAGGCAGACCTACAGGAAAAAGGTAAGACAAAGGCTCGTGCAGAAGACAAAGTGTGCATGTGGGAGGAGAATTTGCAGAGCCTAACAGGATCAAATAATCTGAAAGTTTTTGTCCAGTTTGGGTACACAAAAGCAGCCAGCTGAGCCATGTGGGGGTGGGCATCCTCCCAACAGGAGCTGCAACACACAGAGTGCCCATTATCCCACTGCCAAGGCATCACCCTCACCACGGGACACAGGCCAGTGCACAGCCAGGAGGACCTAAGAACTGATAGCAAACTTCTTTGAGCATTTCTTTACTAACTGCAGGCTCCCTGAGCAGCCAATCCTGCCACTGAGAGAGACCTCAGTGGAAGTGAAGAGGAGCACAACTTCATCAGCTGATTCAGTATGCCCCCACCAAACTCATACCAAGTCAAACCAGAAACACACAAAGTGACACCTTGGGTCCATGGGAGTCAAGAGCAAACTGGAATCCAATTCTCACCCGTTTTCACAGAGGGAAATTCACCCCTGAGCTGAGAAGCAGTAGAAGGGTGCAGTCTCCTCAGGGACCTATTCAGTCCTCTTCAGTCATCCGATTCAGGGGCACAGGAGTGAATTTCCCTTTCTCCTGAAGACTGCAAGGCCAGGAACTGGGCTTGGCAAGCCAGGAACAGCAAAGGCAGCACACATTCCTATAGCTCTAGTAAGCATTTTCTGTGCTCCTTCCAAACAAACACAGGTCTGGACCTCACAGCAGCACCACAGAGCACAGCACCCCTCTCTGAGCAGCACCTCAAAGTGCAGGTCAGTCAGCAGAAGGGGAAACCAGACCAAGCCATAAACCAGGTCAGTGAGGCAGGGAGGACAGGCAGGTAATTTCCCAGGTGCCATTGTGCTGCTAACACCTGTGCAAAACCTGTCACCCTAAAGTCACCACAGGCAGCAGTTGTCTGGTGTGAGGTCTACAGGAGCGGGCAAGGGGCGAGAGCTGGATCCAGGCAAAGCAGCTCCATCTTCACCTCCATCAGCATCGCGATCTGGTGCGGCCGTGCCGTTTGCCTTCAAAATACACAAAGACAGAAGTTGTGTTTGGAAAGCAGTGAAGGGGAGAAACTTGGCAGAGTTATTTTATGTTGCTTCTGCATTCTCAGTGCCGTTTTAAAAGCTTCCTAAAAATAATGAAGAGAACGTCCATGCATCATTACTCCACACTCTGTCAGCAGTCAAGGCCCATTAAACTTTATTAAAGACAGGGGAAAGAAATAGGGAAAGAAGGACAAAGAAGGAGTTGCACTGCTAGAACTGGTCCTCTGGTACAGGCTTCCCTCCTAGGGCCAAGACAGACTGAAAGCCAAGCCTCAGCAATCAGGGGTTTCCCAACCAGGTGATAGCATTCATGTGTCACAGAGCTCTACGTGATCTTCCTGCCCTCTGGGTACTCGGACCATGGACAGGAGCCATGGCACAATGTAGTCCTTGCCCATGGCTGGGGATGGGTGCAGCATAGCAATGGGTGCAGCTCTGCTGCAGAAGGCACTCTGGCTCATGTCAGCTGAGTGAACCTGAACTAATCACTTCAGCGGTCCCTGGTGAAACTCAGGGTCTTCTGGGCTCCAGTGAGATGTGGAGCTGGCAGCATGGAATGCTCCAAGGCAGCAGTGGGTAAATACTAACTCTTCCAAAGGGAAGAGAACACAAATTATCTTGGCCCCTGGAGAAGGGACAGAGGATATTTCCAGTCACCGAGTTCATGTGAAATGTCCAAGGCACAGGGAGTCCTATAAATTCCTCCCACCAGCTACTGGCTGACATCCCAGCTGAAAGATAACCTCCCGAGCCATAAAACCTCTCAATGTGTTTACAAAGAATCCAAAATCCAGACTTTTAACTGCTGTATTACTGCCTTCCCGTGCTCTTTCCTTTATGCTTTGTTTTGAAAGATACCAACTATTGCCCTCAGTGCTCTGTGCAAAATGCTGAATAGAAGGTTGGAAGCGCGAGAAGTAAATGGATTTCAAAGGGCAGAGAATAAGTCTAAGGATGTGAGGGGCAGGAGGCCAGACAGGCTGCTTGATCAAAGACCAAAGCACAGACCTCTGCAATCTGGAAGAAGGCACAAAAATAGGAGTTTCATCCTCAGCAGCAGACTTGTTTCTAGATGTATTGAGTGCAGGAGACAAGGGAATGAGTCTTTGTCACTCCTCTATTTTCAAGAGGGAAAAAAAAAAGTCTTCACTTTTAAAAACTCCATCAAGAATTACAGCTCTAGTGAAAGTCATTTCTTCTTCAGGTGCTCAAGGCTTTATTCACTTAACTTCAAGGAGGACTTAAAAGAGCTGAAAATGTTTTGGTTCTACCACTTGAGGAGGAAAAGACTTTAATTCCTCAAATCACGGAAGGGGGCACAAGCTTCTCCTGAGGTTCATGTTTACAAAGGCCATGTATCTGGAACACAAACCTTGAATCATTTCCTAATGCTGTCACTACCCAGAGCCATGTTTTATTTATGAATACGGCAGGACCATTCGGTGCTCAGCAGCACCAACACAGGGAGGCAGAGGCAGCTCAAAGCTTCTCAGCCATGAAGGCACAATTCAGTTTTTTTCACTTCGTGGAAGAGGGACAACTCATCCTCCTTGGCAGCAGGAAAACTCAATCTCATGGCAGTGGCAGCAAGCTCTAAGAAAAGGGGGACACACCGCAGTGCACAAAGATTGATAAGGCAGCCAGTGCAGGAGGCAGAGGCCTGAAGGGGCTGGGTGTGGATGAGGGTCTCCCCTTTACATCTGACCCCTCTCCTTCCTTTCTATCCTGTGTCCTTAGTGCAGGCAGAGGGAGGAAGAACAGAGGTTGTAAGCACAGCTCCTTTGTGTGGTTACCCATCTATTCCTCCCTGCTGTAAAGCCAGCCCTGGAAGCCTTCACTGCCTGGCTGTAGCTCACAGGGATGAGAGGAGGTATCTAAAAGCATTTAAGCAACTTTTTCACCAAGCACAGGAAAACAAAAGTCACCTCCCCAAAGACTGCCACTAAGAAAGTCATTAAAGAAATTACTATCCCATTCAGAGCCTAATTACTGTTAGGACAATTCTTTTCCCTACATGGAATGGAGAAGTTGGACCCACTGAAGCAAAATGTTACCTCCTCATTGTCCCTGAGGGAGCAAAACAGACATCTGAGAAACAGAAGGGAAGAAAAATGAGAAGCTAATGCTTTAACTTCAAAGATGCCCTGAGAATTTCCTGCCATGAAAATAATGCAGAATGCCTCTGTCTGTCTCATGTATTAACAGCTTGCATATTTATGAGCAAAAGTTGATGCCTGCCCCAGCCAGGGAGGCACTGAGCCACGGAGAGAGTGACACAACCTCACTTCTAAATCCAGTCAGTTCCTGAAAGACATGGCATAAATCTCCCCAGATTAAGAAAGCTGGAAGCAGCATTTCTTGCCCATCTCTCTCAGCTCCAGACCCTTTCCTCAGCTCTGCTCAGCCTCTTGCAGCATGACAGCTACAAAGCAAGAAGCCAAAGAGAGGTATCCAGAAGCTGCAGCTTCAGCATCCTGGGAGAAGGGCCCAGGCTGGCCCGGCTGACCTGTGGAGGTCCTTCCAGCTGGTCTCACCCTGTGATTGCAAGCCACAACGTTTCTTATACTCCACCAGGTGCTGCCATCATCGTCCCAGCTCCCAGACTCAGCAACAGCACTGTTTAACATGACTCTGTTTAACTGCCAGCTGCTGTATTGCTCTTTAAGTATTAATAGTTTAGACATTGGCAAACAAGCAGAGGTGGGGAGGCAGTGATTTGCACTCGGATGTACGCCACTCATTCCTCAGCTATTTTGTGGCTGCTTTCTCAAACTTTCTCTTTTTAAGGACAAATGAGAGCCTTCTCCAGCCCCACAGCCCACATCAAGCTCATTCAGTGCTCCCTATCAGCAAGCTCTTCAGGTGACCCACAGAATATCAAACAGGATTGACCTGTTCCTGAGACAAGGTCCTCAAAAGACGCTCTGGACCCCATTAACTGATTCCCACCAAAATAGAACTTGCTACTGATCTGAGGAAAGATGCCTTTTGCTCTTAATCTACCCCCTACAGCAGCCAGGTCCAAGCTCAAAGATGTTATCTCCATTAAAAGCTCTGCATGGGCTCAAGAAAGCCACTGTAAGATATTGATGATTTCTTTGTTTAATTCTGTTTGATATTCTCTTTCTTTATTAAAAATGTCACATTTAGCAGTTGTGAGGATTCTACTCTTTTTAAACTGAGGCTCCTCTTAGCATATCAGCTGTACAGCCAGAACAAGGTGAGTCACCTCCCTAGCTGGGGGCAAGCAAGGGGAAAAAGGAAGATTGTTCTTCTTCCCTGTGTGCAAATTTCATTGGCTTGAAGATAAAACATTCTCCAGGTAAAAAAAGCACATGACCTTCCTCTTTACAGCTATCAGAAGAAGAAACACCAGACCCTCAGAAAATGATGATTTTGAAAGGGTTTGAAAGAGGTGGTAAAAAAAAAAAAAAGAAAGAAAAAAAAAGAAAGAAAAAGAAATTGGCAGCCTCTGAACTCACCACTCTCTTCTGCAACTTTGGCTCATGGGCTGAGGTTGCCTAAATCCCAATGCAGCTCTGACAATGAGTCATTTTATGACAAACCCCAGGCTTCATTATCTGCCTCACCAAACCCCAGCCGGAGCAGTACACTGGAAACCTACAAACTCTCCTTAATAGCTCCTTGTTTTCCCTCTGCTGCATGACCATGCTTGAGACTTAAACAGCTAAAAGACTATGAAAGCACAGCTGCCTTTGCAGTACCGCTCCCTAACTCCCAGCTCTGGCTGTAGCCTGGGATTTAAGGATGCCAGAGTTCTGCAAAGTCACACTTGAGACCGGATTTAGAGCAGAGGTGAGAGAAAGAAAGTAACCGGTAGAACAACACCTGAGGTGCTAATATGAAGCAAAAATTGCTTCCAACAGTGTTAAAAAGTTGCAGAGCCTTCAGCAAAGCTATAGCAAAATCTCCCTTTAATTCCCCCATTTTGCAGTAGAGAATCAGCAATTTAAATGAGGAAGGATCTTTGCCCCTTGTTCTGCTTTTGGATCAGAGTGGACCACAGGCAGGGAGATGGAGGAAAGAGTTTTGCCCATGCCCTCCAACACTCTTTACAGAGATGAACAGCAAGAGCAGCCTCTGCTTTTCAGCAAGTAGTGGCATCCAGAGGGACCCATTATGAAAAACCCCTCACAGACAGACAAAGCTCTGATCTAAAGACTGGGGGAGGCACTGCCACCTGTCCCAAGCCTCCACACAGCCCAAGCCTCCAGCATCCCAGAGCACATGAACCCCCCTGAAGCACAGGATACTTCCTAGGGGACTCCAGTGCTGATTTTCTTCCTCTCTTTATTCTCCTGCTGGCAAAACACAGGGGCATTCAGCGTTGCAGCCTCCTGGATGTCTGATCTCAAACCACCTGCTCCAGAGCTGCATAGAAGATGAGGCCACTCGAGTGGCACTGCTGCACAATGCTGATCACTAAATTCACGTGCAATGGATCGTGGCTGCCAGAGCACACGGTGGTAGCATCTCTCCAGCTGGGCATGTGAAGTGCTCTCAGAGTAAATGAACACCAACCATGCTCACCCCTGCTGCTCCCTCACTGCACAGAGGCAAGACCACATCCCAAACACATGGGAGGGAAAACAAACCCCACCCTGAAGTGCTGAAGATGACCTGTGCTGTGGAACAGAGCACACAGCCATGGCAAACACAACACAGGCACAGCTCTGCCTCCCACAACATGCTCAGGTTGCAGCTTCACCTCCTTGCAGACACCTTTGCTAGAATCTCTAACGTTGCCAGCACTCCTGTTGTGGAAAGGCACAATGCCAGGAGAAGCTGAGAGAGAGCCAGCCACTCTGGAACCCATCCTGCCACCTCCTGTGGTCGCAGAGCCATAGCTGTTGTTGCCACCCAACCCCCTGCATACCTGCAGCAGCTCCTCAGCCCAGGAGGATGCTTGGCTAGTGGCTGGCTCTCTGATGTGACTCTTCATCAGTTCTCAAGTCCATGCCAACTGCAATCACCCCTGGCTTCATTCCCACCCCAGCACATTTGAGCAGAAATACTTTTGCTCCCTGCCTCCCTTCCCAGGCTCTGGGGGCCACAGAACTCTCCTACCAAGGCACTCTCTGCTGCAAACACCTGAGGTGAACAAAGCAGCTCCTTCTGCAGGAAGCCTGGGAAATAAATGACCCCAGGCATAATAAAGATCATTACAGATACTCTCTAGGCAGCCAACCTGGCTTAACCTTTTCCATAGCAGCATCCTCCCCTACATCTCAGGGACTATTTTAACTGGGCTCAAGAGATTGCTGTAGTTTCCATTTTTGCCATTTATGTCCATGCTGCCTGTCATTTTTAGCTCTCCCTTGCTTAGCAAGGGGACATCCTACTGGAAAGTGTTGACCCCTTGTGCCAAGCTTTGCATATGAGGGTTTTAGTAGGAAAAAGGCACTTTTTGCCTCCAAGAAATTGTTTGCACTGTCACAGCCTTGCAGCAATTAGTTCAAACAGCTGGCAGGAAAGCTCCAAAGTGCTAAGCACTGCACAAACACACGGTCCAGGTGTGCATCCATCCAGACCTCAGCATGGCTGTGCAGCACCAGTTGAAAAAGTACCCAAAGGGTCACACCTGTTACCCAACACCTTCCACTTCAGTCCCACAGGACAACCTGCTGCTCTGCCACAGCAGGAACCAGCTGTCTGCAGCAAACCACAGCCAAAAGGGGCTTAAAATAAACCACCCTGTCCAGGGCAGCAGGATAATCCAGAGAGAGGACAGACAGAACAGCAGTAGCACTGATCTGGTTTGTTCTGCAAAAACTAAAAAATATCAAGGAAAAACTGCAAATCCCTGAAATGTGGGGAGGGCAGGAAGAGCAGGAAAGCAACTTGATGATGGCTATTTCTAGCAGGAAGTGTGGGGAGGGGGACTCTCACTCCATGTTGCACTGAAGGATAAATCTGCTTTTTCTAATCCAATTTACACCTCAACGTGCACAGCACACAAGAGGCTCAGGAGCAAAAGGAGTGGCAGGTCACAAGGCATCAGGAGCGCTCTGGAGGGAGTGCTGCTAAACGGTAACTTCAGGGGTTACTGAATAGATTAGCAGGAACCACAGAGAGAACACATTTGCATCTCTCCAACTGCTCCAGATCAGATGTGATAGCAGCCTCTGCTCTCTCAGTCACTTAATTGCTCCAGGGTTGTTGAGGAGGGGGGCAGAGTGTCAGCTTTTTGCACTGCATAGTTCTGGGAAGAGCCATGCTTGGCTTCAAGAGCCATCTAATATTCAGAAACATTTTATTTGGTCTCATAAAGCTGCTGGATTTCTGCTTTGCTTCAGCAAAAGCTCAATCTGTCCTGCTGCCTCCATAGGGCAGACAGGAGTTCCAGGCCTTTGCAGGGGAACAAACCCAGTCTACAGCTGCTCTCAGAGGTGAGTGTAGGCAGCTCCCATCCCAAACGATTACTCATGTTGCAGAAGAGGGAAGCAGTGAGCTGTAATGCTGTGACAGCATCTGCCATAAGAACAGCAGCAAGGAAAGGGGATCCGAGGCCGTAGCTTAGCCAGGTGTGTCTCTGAGAATGCTGTGGTTTGAGGGAAGCCAGCCACGGAAGCAGGGACCTGCACAGAGAGGAGGTTCATCTTACCAAGGACTCTGCTGCCATCGCTGTCACGCCCATCAGCCAGCTGGTCGCTCTGGCAGCTCTCCGTGGCACTGAGGGCAGCCCCCTGCTCGCTGCCCAGGCTGCTGTGGCTCCCCGAGAGGGTAGGGGAATGAGTGCTCCCCAGTGCTCTGCCCAGGGCCTGGCTGGGCTCCCCGATGGGTGCTGCAAGGACACAACATGGAGATGCTGCTGTAGAGGTGCAGATGCTTGGCTAGGTCCTGACTCTCCCTTGGCTAGGTCCCCACTCCCATCCAGGCAGCCTCAGAAGCAGGATCAAAACCTACTTTCTATTCTTTGCCGCAAAAACAGCACCAAAGATTCCAGTGCCATAAAGTCAGGAGTAAGGAGCAGCTCCCAGCTGCAGGGACAGACCCAGAAACACTGCAGGCAGTGGTGGAACAGATCACCTGTTTGACCCACTGATACTGCCCCAGTGAGAAAGGACCAGATCTTCCCACCTGGCACAGCCACAACCACAGCCAGCAGGCTGCACCAGCACAGGGCAGGCAAGAAGCTGAGCCAAACCACACAGTACCAAGAGCCAAACACTCAAGCACTTTAAACTTCCCACCCTCCAGCCACAAGGAAGAGCAGCTCCTCACCCAGCCCTGCTCGGTGCTTTGTGCCTCGTGAGCCTTTTGACCCCACAGGTAAGGACTTGTCATCCAGGCTGGAGGAACTGAACTCCGAGTCGCTCTCACTGTCGCTAGAAACCACTGCAGAAAAGAACAGGGGAGAGGACAGAGAGATATTCACAATGTTCATAACATTTGCCACAGAGGGTGCCAGATGGATTAAAATAAAACACAAACAAATGCTGCTTTGCTGATCACGTTCTCCCTCTCCAAAAGGAGCCCTACCTGCAGTTCCCCCACAGCTGTTCACTCGTCCTCTCAAATATGATTTTACCTTTTACAGATGATTTATAACTCTGCTGCACAAACTCCAGTGGTGCCAGCATCTGAAGCAGATGTGCACACCACCACCACTTCTCTCCTAAGCCAGAGTGGGACCACAGAGACCACACCACACTGCTCCTGTACCAAGCCTTGCTGGTCCAAGTTCCCTGCTGCCAGACCAAGAGCCCTGCAGGGTGACTGGTCTGGGAGCTGAGCTCTTCTCCTGCTGACCCCTGTGCCAGCACATTGGACCTGCTCCTCCTGATGTTTGCCATCACCTGTGGGGAAGTGACACACTGAGGGCTGAGTACAAGGCTGGTTTCTGCTCAGCTGCAGGTGGAGGGGTCCTGGGTGTAATATAAAAGCATCCACATTGGAGCAAAGTGAGGAGAGGGTCTGGCTTCCTCCAAGCTGCATTTCAAGTGCAGCAGGGGCCCTGTGGAGGCTCTGGGATCTATCAGGAAAACAGCAGAAAAATCCTGAGCACATCAAATAAAACCTCCTGCAGTGACTAGAGGAAGAACCAGCCCTCTTTAGCTTATCATCCATTCAGCACTCATTCCTATCAGCACCCTGCCCCCAAGGCTTCAAAGGCAAGGGTTGCTCCTCTTCCTCAAGGAGACTGTTTCCCTCATTCCAAGGTCACTTTTCTTTCTTCTTTTTTTCCCTCCCCTGAATCCTGGCCCTAATACTGCTGCTTTCCACCCTCCATAGTTTCCACAAGAGCTGAAGGAGCCTCATTTTGCCAGACACAACTTCCCAAATTGGCAGGTTGTTCCCACTTTTCCATGCAATTATGCAAGCACCTCTGCTGTGTGTATTGTGTAAAAGATGACTGCCAGCTGCTCTGGCTAGAATGGGAAAGGTGTTTTTTTTCCATCTCCAGGGCTTTTGTAATGGCCTGAGCCCAGAACAAAAAGAATGGGATCAAGGAGGAAAGTAACAGGAAAGCAACCATCTTCTTGTTTGAAAGATTGCAGCCACAGCATTTGTCTGACCATGGCAGACATTAGCTCTCCTGGCAGCTCAGAAGCCAGTGGGTCACAATTCCTGCTAGAAAGCACAATGCTGGCTCATGTGGGATATAGAGCAGGCAAGGCTGCAACCCACATAGCCTCTGCTGCAGAATAAGGAAGCCCCAACTACTTCTTTGTACTTCCAAGCTTACATTTCCAATAGAAATTAGTCCCCTGTGCTACTGAACAAACCACTTTGCCTCCACTCCATGGTACTCATAGTGTCCAACCTCATGGTGCTGCTGAGCCCAGGAGGGACATGGCTGCAGTGGTAGCAAGGAAACAGCCATAGGATAGCAGAGAGCTATCCCATAGTTACCTCTCTGTATCAGCCCTAAACCCCATTGCATACACTTAGCAGAGCTACAAACCCTTTAACACTGCCCAGGACAGGAGGACAACTATTCCTCCTCCTTGCACAAGCTGCCAACTATTTCTGCCAAGGAGCTGTGCAGATGCTCCTGTGTTCAGGCAGCAATCTGTACTACAGCAAATATTTTATTAAAATAGAAAAAAATATTAATACCTCAAATAGTGCTTTCCTGGAGTTAACATCTCTGAGGATATTAAAGCTGGCTGCCAGTGTTATTGCAAAGCATTATTGAAGCTGCCCTGGAAGGCAGCTCCCCACGCATGCCATGCTGCTGGCAAGTGCTGTGCCAGGGGCAGGCTGCCAGGTCCCCTCCTCGCTTCCCATGCAGCCTTCCCTGGGCACCAGCTCCTCCTGCACCCACAGCCTTCCCCTCCCAGCACCATTAGAGATGGGAGCTCTCACCTGCAGGGAAGGGGGCTGTGGAGCTTCACAGAGTGAAGCCCTGCTACAAGCACAGGGGCTGCGCTTCTAGCTGTGAGTCTTCAAAGCAAAGGTTTGGGGATGGGTTTTACTGTTTAAAGACAGCTTCACTACTTCCCAGAGTTCCCTGGGAGAGGTGGGGGACTATATATAAATACTCTTAATAACAATCCACACACAGCAGAATGGAATTTTTTTGCTATAAAATCCACACCTCAGCTGTGAGAATCATTCTGACCATCCCATTGCCCAGAAAACACACTCCTGCCCCACTTGGTCATCAGCCTATTTCAGCCTCTTGGATTCATAAAATCCATCATTTTGGAACAGCTCCTTCCTATATCAATCCATTAAAAATGCTGGAAGTGAGGATTCATTTGGAGAAGGTGAGTCAGTGGAGATGACTTTAGCTGCCTTCCCTTCTGCCATTCAGCAGTGCAGAGAGGACCAGTACAAGAGGAGGAAAATATTAATGATACAAAGGCACTTGCACCACAGGAGCAGCCCTGTCTGCTCTCATTTCCTCTGCTGCCAGCAACAGCCTATTTTACTCACTGCATCGATGTTTCCCTTTAAGGTAATTTTTCTCCCAAAGCTCCCAGCCCTTCTGCTGGCACTTTCCAGATCCCAGAAGTCATAAATCTGGTGTTCCAGCAGTTGCTGATATATCAATAAGAGTCGTTGGACATCTGTACTTTCAGCTAACATAACAGATTTATCCCTCTCCATTCCAGCTGACTGAAAAAAGTCCATTAAAAAAAATACACTGAGATAACACTCACAAGAAAAGTGTAATTCCCACAGGGAATGGGTCACTCATTCAGGGCCTGAACCCCCTGTGGCTGCTGCCAGAGCCCTTGATCCCTCTGACATGTGGTTCAGCCTCCAGGCTGGTATAGAGAGCCACAGGGAATGGTGGAGGGTTACCAGGCTGCACTTAACCCCAGCAGCAGAGGATGTGCTGAGGCCAAGAGGAAAGGAGCACTTGGCTGGGGCTGAGCTTTAATATTCAATATGTGCACTTGGCACAGGCATGCCTGCCATGGCAAGAGCCAGCCACACTCCCTCCTGCTGCCTGTTGCAGGGCAGAGCTCAGTCCCTGCACACTCAAAGCTTGGCACTTCTTGCAGCTTCCAAACCCATGGAACAAGCACATGGGCACTCATGGGCACCCCACAGCTCCCAGCAGCCACACATGCCCAGCACAGCCCAGATGTGCTGGATGAGCAGGCTGAGCCAAGCCCTTGAGCACCCAGATCATCAGCCCTTGCAAACACAGCCTCTGGGGAGTGGAGATGCTGAGAGCTCCTGTTCCCTGCAGGTGGGAGGGTCAGAGATGAAGAGTTTTATCACAACCCAAGTGTCTCAACAAGTGCAGCTCCTAAGCTAGATCACACCCAGCATTGCCTGCAGTTGTGAGGACATCTCCAAGCAGGAGGAGGGGACTGGACCCAACTGTTCTCCCCTTCAAGAAGCAGGACACGTGGAGTTTTGGCACAGCTCAAACTTGTAGAGAAGTTGGACAGCCTCATCCAAGGCCTGCAAAGCACTTGATGTGCCCCAGCATGCTCCATCACTCAGGGACTTGGCCTCCAGCACACAGAAGCTGGACAAAGCTGCTGCATTGCCCTGCCCAGGCACTGCTCCTCTGCTCTGACAGCACATTGCTTGGCAACAGGACCGGAGCACACTGCAAAGGGAGAAACCACCAGAGACCGAGCAGAGCAGCAGGCAGCCCTCCTGCCAAACAGTGCAACAGCTCAGGGATCACACTTCTGCTTTCCACCCAGATGTTTCACATTTCTTTCTGCAGAACTCAGTCAGGAAGAAGGAAAGCCTTGCTGCTTAGTGCTCCCCACCCTGTGCCTGCCCCATCCCACCTGATCCTGTGCAGAAACCCACCCACATTCCACCACATGGAGGAGAGCTGTTCCCCAGCACAAGAAATATTCCTGCTATTGTGCCTTAACTAATAGCAGAGTTCCCATGGCAACTGCTTGTTTATTACAGAAAAACTGAAGGCAATGGCAAATCCCAGTGTCAGTGAGCACAAGAGAAATAATGGGTGTGTAAAAATAAAACTTCTTCCTGGTGGCTTTGGCTTTTCTTGCAAGAGGCACATTCCTGGGCTCCCTCAGTCCTGCTGCCTTCCCACACCCTCCTGCAGCTGGAGCAGCTGGTACCCAGGGCCTGGCACTGATCCCTTCTTTTTGAGGAAGAAAAGGGACAGCTGAGGTTTGGCTCATCCCTGATGAAAGGCAGCTTATGGCACAGAGGATGTCAGAGAGACAACCGCAGCTCCTCTCCCCAGGCTCTCCTGGGGCTGAGCCAGGACATAGCTATGCCTGTGGTGGTCCTACCTGACTTGAATCCCTTAATAGCTCAGAGATGGCTCCTTCAGCACCTGGGGAGGCGCACGGAGGGGTCAGATATGGCTGGCCAAGACAAACCCAAGAGCAGCCTGTCAGGCTCAGGCACGTTAAATGCCACAGCTTGTTCCCCAGAACATACTGCAACAAGCAACAAGGCTCTACTCCAGCACAAGGACGTGCTCAGATGAGGGTGTGCGAGGCGGGAGCTGACAAAAGCCAGCAGCCAGGCAGAGGTAAGGCTGGCTGCCTTGTCAGCCTCAGCCTCATGAAGCTCAGCCCAGGCCTGGATGAAGATTCATGCCCACAGTATCACAGCTGCATCATCTCTGTAGGGGAAGGAGGCTGCCCTGCACATTGCAGAGGTTTTAGATGACAAACAGCACAAGTTCCAGCAGTGGCAGGTGAAAAAGAGTTAAAGGAAGGGGTGAAACGTACAAGCTCCCAGCTCAGAGATGAATTACAGCCCACAGTGCCCATTGAAAGCTGTCCAGAGGACAGGCAGCCTAATAGAGAAGGGCAACAAGGAAAGAAAGCACCAGAAAATAAAACCATAAATTATTGTTATACAACCCATAAAACAATAGCCAGCCAAAAATCAGAGCACAGGGAGAAAGGCTCACCATCCACATCAAAGCCTACTAAAGGCTGCTTTGCTCTCCTCCACCTGTTCCTTTGCCATGATTTAGGGGAAGGGCTAACTCAAATGAAAATCAGAACTAAAAAACCAGGCCAGGTCTGGGCTCAACATCTCTGACTTGTGATGCTTTCTGCATCACATGAGCAGAAAACACCTCATCAGTCAGCTCATTTGCTAAGACAACTCCTTCCAAGCATCTCCTGGAGGGAAGCAGAACCACCTATTGTTGATCTAGTTTGTCTTTAATTACAAAAGTTACAGCAAGGCTGGGAGTGTTTTCCTAGCTGGGGCCCGAAGAGAAGCTTTGTAAACCAAACTCTCCTGAGTCCTCTTTATTAAAAGGTTATTTCCCCCTGCCCATCCTGATGGGGAAGGGTGCATTCCACTGGTATACTGATATCCCCCTCCAATTGAGGGGATATCATAACACAAGACAGAGGGGGAGAGAGGCTAGACAGCTCTGCTAATCCACACCAGAAAGAAATGAATAGTAATCAAAGCAGACTGGCAGTGGCTTTAATTCTGCAGCATCCATTCATTGTTGTGCTCCATCATGGGTGCTCAGCTCCTCGATGCAAGCTGCTGCTTCCCCCCTGCTACTTCCAGGCACAGCACTGGAGTGGGCATATGAGCAAGGACGAGGTGGGCAGATGGAAGGGAATGGAGAAGAAAGCCCTACAAGGTAGGGATCTGATGCAACAGCAACCAAAGATGCTCCATGTGACACAATGGTCTACTTCAGTCAAGGTCTTCCTAACAACAGGGATGTGAATGCTGAAGCTTGTAAATCTTCAGGCTTGCCAGAGCTAAATCTTCTGGCTCCAGCTTTGCACACAGTTAAGTTAATCAACAGCCTCTCCAAGACATTTAAAGAACAACAGCCTCAAGCTCTCCATGCTGTAAACCTCATCCCCCTCCCCAAAGCCTGGGGATGAGCTTCACCCTTTGCCAGCCTCAACTGCTTAGGGAGGGTCAGGAACAAAAGATGCACCAGCTCACTTCTGCCCACCAACTGTAGAAGATAATCTCTGCCTCCTTGTTCTAAGCCCTGGGAAGACCCCAGAGAGATGCTGGTGGAGGTGATTTCTAACCCAGCATAAAGCTATTGAAGTATCTGCCCAATGGTGCCCTGTGGAGCGGTGTCTGCTTCATGGCTTGTCCCTCCTTTGGCAGTCACAGCAAAACAGCAGGGTCTGCAAGGAATGGAGGAAAGCATGGGTGGACTGAAGGACAGGGAGTTCAGGAGGACTGAGGCTATTCTGGGCTACCACAGTGAAACCTGAAAAATCACCGTAGCATGAGACCCCATCACTGCCTGTGTGGGAAACACCGTATCTTGTGAGCTATCCCTCACCTCTAAGCTAGTCTCCCCTATTAGCTAAATCCTACTAGTAACAGTAGAAACCAGGTCCTTCCCCTCACCGCTTCCTGGACACAGAGAAGACAACCAACCTTTTCCCCTGGCCCAGGTGAAGGATCTGCTGGTACCAGCATTCTCTGGCTCCGGCACCACTGGCTCGCTTTGCCAAGGTTGTGCAGGCAGCTCACTGGATTTGCTGCTGCTCTTCAAAGGAGTGATGTACTTGGGCAGCCCTTTGTAGAACCATGCACCAGACCTCTTCCAAACCTGTTACAGACAGAGACACAACACCTTAAGCCTGGAAGCAGCAGGCAGTTCAGATTCTGCATCTGCTGCTTTCCCATCGGGAAAGCACAAAAAGGAAAGCTTCCTGCAGAGAGCAGGAATGTGCCTCAAGCAAGTGCTCTGCTTAGAGTGAAACAAGTTCTGCACTAGCTGGAGGGGCAGCAAGTCCTGACAAATGTCATCTTGGGACAGGCCCCTCAGCCTGGGCCACTTTGCTTCTGAGAGAGTCAAAGACCAGCAACAGCTCCTGGGGGATGCAAGGGGCAATGCCAGGAGAGCAGAAACACTGCCTCATGCCACACCAAACAGCACAACCTTGGCATTTGTCCCCCAGAGCAGATCAGGCTAAGCCAGATCACCTAATGAGTGTGCCTTAGAACCCCAGAACCAGAAGGACACTCAAACAACCTCAACCTGCAGCAGGAATCTGACACCACCTCCTGTAAGAATGTCCTCTACTCTGCAGTTTAGTTTTAATGCAGCTTATGATGAAGGAGCTCTATTAAGTATATTTAATATAAAGCTTGCTGTGAGCCAGAGGAAGGGAAAAGGATGGCAGGAGACAAGGAGAAATGGCTTCTAAAAACCTAATTCTTTTGTGCCTTCCAGCAGTCTAATAATGAGCTAATGAGACAGCTAGGGCAAAACCAAGTTAATACAGTAAAAATATAATTTTCTGTTTCAAGAAGGGGGGGTAGAAACCTTACATTCCTGTTCAGAGTGAAGGAGATAATCAGTATTTCTTCTCCAGGTTCCCAAAGCATTTTGCATATGGTATCAGCACAATGACAACAGGTGTAAATGCAGATATACCTCATTTAGAGCAATACCTTTGCAATTTGCATTTAGGGCTTAATCAAATCAGAGGGCAGTGACAACACCTGGCATTCATGACAACTTCTTCTCATGCCAGCACAAAAAGCAGGACACCACTGTCACCATTTCACTGAGGGGAGGAGATTGCTCAGCAGGTTGCCTGGTTCCTAGACCAGAGCCATCAACACAGAGAGCTAAAATGTCTGTGTTCAGGGTCTTGAAAGACAAATGTAGGCAATCTGAATTCACTGGGGAACCTGGTAGCATGCCTCTTAAAAGAAGAGCACCCAGCAGAAGAAATCTCAGCATCACTGTGGCCCAGCACACGCATCAGTTACTGGGAAAGTGCAAGAAAGAGACTTGTTCATCTCCACAGCAGCTGAGAGCCCCCAGCAACTCCACCAACAGCTCAGCAAGACAGTGAGTCTGCTCCAAGCAAAGAAGCTTGGGAAGCCACTTCCCTAAAAGAGAGAAGACTGCAAGTTCTTTTTCTACAGAGGGAGCCTTGGCAGACAGAAGACTTTACCAGCTCCTTCGCCAACATGCAAACAGCCAAAACAGTGACCCAGGCAGCCAAGGCACAAGCTGATCACAGCTCCTTCTGTCCCCTCGGCAAGAACACAGGGACTGCACGGCATGGGGTACAGCTTGTACAACAGCACACGTCAATGCAGCATGGAGATCCTGGAGGAACATGCTCTGCTACTCCTGCAGAGCCAAGGACTGGGATGCAGTATGTTTTTTTAAGTCTGGGACAGACATCTCTATACTGTGCTTAGCCCACTGCAACTCAAATAAAGATGCAACGAAGGAGCTGCAGGCTGGGCAAGACCTGGTCTCTCTTGTCTGGCCTTGGGGACAACTGCACATGCAGGACACAGCAGCCAGAACAGGGGTTACTGTACCCACAGGGTTTGCATCTCAATAAGCACCTTGCTAACTGGCTTACTGCATGGCTTGAGGAGCTTGTCTGTGCCCTGCCACACACTGGGGAGCTGTGGCACACATAGCTTCCCTGCAGAAACTGCCAGGGACAAGCAACCCTTTCTTACAGTCATCCTCTGAACAGGCCTTGCAACATCTGTAATTTAATTTGAAGCACTGAAGAGACCTATTATCTCTAGGCGAGCTACAATTTAGGCACACCATAAAACCAATCAGACACAGCAAGATTGCTCTAAGAAAAGGCTGGTCACCTCCAGGGTTCTCACTACCCCCAAGGCAAGTCCAGTTATAGAAAGAGTTAATGATATAATATACCCAGCTCTGATGTAGTAATACCAGTATAAAATTGATTCTATGCATACATATTCACTTCAAATTGGTGCTTCTAATAGAGTTTGGTCTCATTACAGCAGTACTGAAATTGTTTTGAGATCAGCTCTTCAATAGCTGCAGCGAGATGCTCTTTCCTGTCTGAATTCAGCAGCTCTGCTCCCGCCCAGGGCAGCAGTGTGCCCGGCGCCGGTGGTTCACGTTCTGCCCTGCACGTGGGCACAGGTTACTTTCAGCATCCATGCATCAAAACAGATCGATGTTGCTGACTGCTATTGATGGCAGCTTCATTGATTGCAGGAGTGGCCTGACAGCAAAGGTCTTGCTTGATTTTAAATTAATAAATCTATAGCAGCGCTTCAGCAATGAAAGTCCTGTTTATTAGCAGCAGTTTGCTCTTTCTAAGCGAGAGTTTTGCTCCCACCAGTCCTGTTGGCACAGACGGTGAAATCCAGCCCCTGTGGCAGCCTGAGCTTGGGTGGAGCTGGAATTTCATCAGCCAGAGGGACAGACAGTCACTTCCAGTCTCTTGAAACAAGCCAGCTTTAGCTAACACTGATCATCCCTTGCTCTGAGTGGTTGACAGAGGGGAGTAAATGTCTGTATCTGCATCACCCCAGATTAGGACATGATGGTCCATAATGTGGCTCAGGACAGAGCAGCCACACCACGAATCACCAGCTGTGGCTGTCTCTGGCCCACTGCACTCAAGCTGCCCCAGCTAAACACAACCAAAATCCACACTCAATATTGATCTCCTTCAGGCTCCTGTCCTTCTGCCTCCCCTGACACCAAAAGTACCCTAAAGCAAAGGTGGCTTGGACACAGGGGAGAAGAGCCACTTTAGCAACAGACTCCTTCTTTTATTACTTCAAACCAATTTAACAGCCATGGCCATGACAAGTCCAGGGAGCTCGATGCCTTTTATAACCCTGGTAATACTCCTATTAAAGTTGCATCAAGCCATCATTACAGCTACAGGATGAGACAGTCAGAAGCAGATACTTATTTTTATCTGGCACATTCAAGTGCAGCCTGTAAATGGCACCTAGCAGAGAATCACTGGGCCCTGGTGAAATGCATGTTACTCCTCCCTCCTCTTTCTCCTTCTCTGAACACACAAGTGCTAAAACAAGCTCCTAAACAAAGAAAACATTAGGACTTGCTGAGGAAGGGATAGGATCACAGCTGAAGGAATTGTAATGGTACTTGCAGGCCCCCCAGAGTTTGCTTCACCAAAGCCACAAGTCCCCTAAATGGAGATGCTTACAAAGGATCTTTCTAGCTCCCTTCCTTCACAGCAGCTTGGGCAAGAAGAAAACAGCTACCTTTAGCTTCCCATGCTGACACACCAGTTATTGGCTCAACCTCTCAAGCAGCTGAAAGGCAGGGGAGCAGGTTCTCGTGGGCTACAACACTTAACAAAGAGAAAGGCACCTGCAAATGCCACCACCCTGGGAGGACTTCATTGCCCTCACGCTGCATGTGCCCCCACGCTCGCTTTGTCCCAGCTCTCCACCGTGGCTCTGGCACACTGCAAACCACTGGCAGGAAAGAAAGAGCAAGCGCTCTTCAGCTTCAGTATTTGCATTCATCTGCTTTTCCATAACACAGAGATTTCCAATTACATTATTTACAGCAATCTGTTGTCAACTCCCACATTCAGTGCTTGAGGATGAAGAAAATTAAAAGGCAGCGAAATCTGCCGTTCGGAGCTTTGTTTCCGGAATAGCCAAAAAAAAAGTGTCTATGGCACCTCTGACCCTAACGCTTCTCAAGCTGCAGTGCCTGCCAGCCTCCCATGATTTATCATTCCCCTCTCAGTCAGGCCTCTTTTTTTTTTTTCCCTCCTGTGTCTCTATTCTAGAGGACACTATTTTGAGTCTAACCACTTGCTACCATCCCTCAAAATAATACGGCAGGCTATTGATGAGTAGTTTGAATTGCAAACAGGTGCACATCGCTTCGATTCAACCCAGAGTCACCCAAAATAAACACTCCCCTCCATCAGGATGGTCTTCTGCCAAGACATCCTCGTGCCAGGCAGTATTAACCCTGGGCTATGTTGTGTTCAAAATGGTATGAGGGCATATGTGAAAAGGGAAGCCCTGGGGGCAAAAGGGGAGGAGAAAAAACTCTGCTCCTCCGGCACCGTAATCTTCCTCTGCATGGTTTATTGTGATAAACCAGGAAACGCAGCCAGACATGAAAATGCTGTTTAGTGAGGGAGAAGAAATTAAAGGGGAAGTGAAGCAGAGGGGGAAAATTAAAACTTTAACAGGTCCTCAAGAGTTGACACTGTCTTTCATAGCCAGTGGAGTTTAAAAAAAGCTCTCTCCCCCCACCCTACCGAAACTGTTTTCATTATGACTACAGTTTTGGATGTGTCAATTCAAATGTAAATGTGCACGAAGGCTTCCAAGAGGATTTTAATTACCATGATAGCATCACTAATTATGGATATGAAAAAAATACATATATAAAGCGGTAATTCAGGAGGGTGCTGTGCAGAACCTGGAGGTATCAGTCAAAATAGGGCTGTGCAGAGAGTTAAATGGCTGGGCAGGGATTTGACAAAGCACAGCAGGTTCCGTTTCCCTCTCAGGCCAGGAGGTGACAGGCAGACTCCAGCCACAGGAGACTAATTCAACACAGGCATTGCTGCCCAAGCTGTTACTAAGCTCACGTGCTCTGCCGGAGGCCTGGCAGCTGGGAACCATTCCAGCTGTACACATGCCCACCACAGCTCCTCCCAGGCAGTTCTGCTCCTCTGACAGGCACCACAATGAACCTGTTCTGCTGGAGGACTTGGTCCCTTTCTGCACTGCACTCTCATTCCCATGGGTGCATCACTGCTTCCCTGCCAAGTCACTGAAGGGGCTCACTGCAAACCCATGGGCAAAGTTTGCTGCAATCAGGGATCAGCATCCCTGATTGTGCTACAGGACTTCATACATATGCAGAAAAAGGAGTCAGTCTCCAGAAAGGCAGCATATGGAGGAGACAAGAAGGAAGGGACATTCTTGCCCTCAAACGTGAATATGAGGTTGACTGAATTCACTTCTACCCTTGCTTGCAGGAACAACAAAACATGATCCATGTATCTGCTTTAATTCCACCACCCTCAAAGATACTGCAAAGGAAAACATCCACAGAATCCTGGAAGAACAAGAGGGGCTTTCAACAGATGCCTCTGCAAAGAGCTGGGACAAGTGGCATCTCCAACAGGCAGGTTCTCGCCTAAAGCAGGTGAGATCTACCTTATTCAAGGAAGAGGAGATGCACTTAAGATGCAGGGGTGTTCTGCTGGCCCTTGGGGATGTTGTTCTCTTTGCCAGCAAGAACATCCAAGCTCTGTCAGGTCCCAGCCATGTATTCCTCCTAGCACCCCTCTGGCAGCACAGAGACTCCCACCCTGCATGGACACATCACACTGAATATGCTGCTTTGCTTCTGGATGATTGGGATGCAAGCAGCAGGCAGAATCCATTAATCACCTCCACTCTCCAGAAATAAGACAGTGTCAGAGCAACTTGTTCCTCATTGCTATGCAGTGCAGCCTTCCCAGTAGAGGTTTTCAAGGAAACACAAAGCAGCAAAGAACACTTTGGAATGGCTGAGGCTGGGATTCTCAAAGGGATCTGTGGGCATGAAACATTCAACTCCAACTGAAAAACTGATGTAAACAACAGCTTGTTACTTGGGTTTTCATTTTGACCCAAGCATACTGATGATTTAAGCATACCTAAGACCAGCACAATTTCTGTCTGTGCAGCAAGAAGGAGAAGCTGACTACCATGTCACTAAACTTATGCTAGTTTAGATCAAGCCTACAGGGATAAATAACAAGAAGGAAGATGGAGGGATGAAAGCTTTAGCAGGTATGAACAATACTGCACACTTTGGCTGGTAGCTGCTAATCAGTGCAACCCCAGCATCCTGGCTTGAGACCCTGGTGGGCTGCAAAACTCACGTGCTCACTCAGAGGCTAAAGGGGGCAATTACAGTCCAAGGCTCTTGTCCCAGCCAGATGACACTTATTAACTCTAGCCAACACCATTTAGTCCGCCCAGGTTTCTGAATGACCTCCCTTTCTCACTTCAATGCCTGTCAGTCTCTCACTCACTCAGTTGAGAGCTTCATAAATACAATGCTCAAATAGCTTGAGCAGTGGTTCAGAAAATTAGAAGGTGACCAAAGCACTGAAGTAGAGGGAATCACCAAGCTTGGCAATACCACATCTCATCACACCTGCTGGAGGGGGCACTCCAAACCAGTATCAAACACTCACCTACTAGAGCTGACCAAGTTTAGGGGCCCCACAAGTTGGGAGGTGTTGCCAGAGCCCTGTGGCCTGGGACAAGGCTGTTTTAAGCATGTGTTTCATTGGCATGGGCCAAAGAAAAACCTTTCTCAGTGATGCTGTGCACTGAGAAGGGAAGAGGCAAAGTGTAACATTGACTTGTTACTGCTTCACACAACTCAAAGTGCTCCAGCATGTTCCTGAAACTCTCTGCTTGGATTCCAGGAAATAAAATATGGCCAATGCCTACTCATCATGCAGGGGATTCAGAGGCTAGACAGAAATGAGAGTATCTGATCCCAAAGAGCAGACATCCATCTGCACTCATTGATAGCAAATATAACCTTCAGCAAAGAGCATGGCCAACTGGGCTTGGTCCAGAGCAGATGGCAAAACAAGACAGATCCAGATCACAGAAACAGACGGCAACAAGGCACTGGTGGTGAACACCAGCCTGTACAAGAAACCTGGCAAATCAGTGCATGCCCTGTAGTGACATGACACCTGAACCAGCTTCAGGGACTGCACTAGTAGCAGCCATCAGCCTGGGGCCTATGAGACTCATCTCTTTCTCATACAAACCTCAGGGAGGACCTGATCAAAGCCACTTTCCTAGCCTTTATTCTGACATTGTCTCAACTTCCACGCCCTAGCTGACATGCCTCAAGGCTTCTGCTAATTCTCAATGCTTCCCTGCCTTCCCTCAAAATAAAAGCAGAGCATGTGGGAAGACTGAGGGGATGTATGATTTGATGTCTGGCTGTGTGTCCCCACTGTGATCCTTCCAACCTTCTGCTGGGCACCAAGAAAGGAGACAGCCCTGAAACAACCTTAAAGAGTGAAAAAATAAAGATGAAACTTAAGGTTGGGAGCTAAGATTAAGCTATTTTTTAGGCAGTTTAAGAAGGAAAGCTCCATCCATTACCATTAGGGAAGCACTTTGGCCATACTTGAGGATTCAAAGAGAGAACAAGCTCTGAAGGTTACTGTAACCTCACACAGTGGCCACAGAGTGGCTACACATAACACTTAACAGGACAGGTGAAGGTTCTGTCCAGTGACCAAGGCTCTTCAAATAGGAAAAAAACCCAAACCAAATGTACAGTGTGAGATGAGGGAAAAAACACAGAAAAGAACAGAATAAAAGAAATAAAGTCAATTTTAGTCCTCTGCCCATCTCCCTGACCTGCCTCACTCTTCGTTGTGAGACCTCCATCTGGAATTGAAAACATCTGGATGGCTCAGTGTATCAAATTAACAGCAATATCCAAGGAGCTGGAATGCCCTCTACCTACCCACACTGCTGCTCAAAAGTTAAAGGCCAGCAGGATTCATGTACCACTCATCTTATCTGAACCTGAGTTTTGCAACTGCTTCCACACAGACAAACCCCTCCTGTGTCAAACCAAAGCAATGCCAAACTTCCACATGTAGTGGGGGAGTTCAGCATCTCAAACACCTGCACAGATGGTCTCACTACATTTCAAAAATTGATTTAGCAGAGCACCCAGGTTTCACAGTTGGTTGCAGTGGTCAGAAATAGCTGCACCGGATTGATGTTCAAGGACCACAAGCAAAAGCCCAAAATAAATTGATGGGAACAAGAGAAAATCCTTCTGCAATCACAGAACAAATTCACTGACTTGACTCCGCTGTGGAGCAGCAAGCCCTGATGCTGGTGGCTGCTGGCTGGCAGGCAAGAATTGAGGCAGGCTATTACTTTTTGCAGCATAAAGTCAAGGATGAAGGGTATAAAAATGTAGAGACCTGCATTCGAAGTCTCACATGCTGGCAAATTATAGGATTTTGCAGGCAGGGAGGAAAACAGACCTAAAAGCTGCAATCCCAGTTATTTTTAGAGGGACAAATGCTGCAGCTATGCTGTAGATCTCTCCAGCTGTATTAAAGAGCCAGTGTTAGCCAAGTTTATTTGCCACAGAGCTGGAAGGGAAAGAGTGTGGCAGCAGAAGGCAACAGTCTCTTTATGACGATAGATAGAAAAGACCCACAAAACCATACAGGCTGCAGGGGCTGGTGGTTTTGATCCCTCCACCCCCTCACAAACCAAAGCTGTCACTATTGTTTGTATTCACTAAGCCTGCTTAGCCTCCAGCCAAGCCTCCCAAAGCCTATCCCAAGCTCCCTCGCAAGTGCCCAAGCAGAAAGAGAGAGCCCACGCACACTCAGCAGACACAGGACAAACAGTGCATGCTGCTGAACCTCATCCCTCCACAGCTGCATTTTACCTCCCTCTGTTCACTGCAGATCTTGCACAGCCAAAGAGGACGTTTCTGGGCTCCAAAGGTTTCTATTCCACACTTGGTGCAAACTTTCTGAAAGAAGGAGAGAGGAAAAAAGAAGGAAAAAAGTGGCGTTAGTAAGGCCATACAGCCCTTAGGAGGGAGAAAGGAGAGAAGCATCTTTCCTACAGTTCTGGTTTGCCTTCCTTAAAAACCTACACAGGACACAATTTTCTTAGTCATCCTGAAGAACCATGGATGGCTGGAAATTGCTTCAGCTTTGAATGGACATAAGACATAGGCAAATCTACAGCACAGTCCTTGAATGCAGGGCAAGAAGATCACTGGACAGGGTAAATCATGACCAAGAGACAACCCCATGGCCTCCCCTCCATTTCAGCAGGTGCTGAGCAGCTCCTGATTTGTGGCTGCTTAGGAAGTGGGTTTGACCATGCTGAGAGCAGCAGTCCCTGAACAGAAGGCTTGACAGTACCACGTGGCCACTACTGCTGCAGAGGGATCTTTCATCTCTCTGCTAGCATTACCAAGCATTTACTACCTGAATCACCTCATATTATACAATGAGGCTGATGTGTATCGGGCTTGGCTTAGAGCTTGAATGAGAAATTGGATGAATTCTTTGATTCTCACAGAGCAAAAGCCACTCACAAGAGGGCCCTGGAGAGCAAAACCTTTCCTAGAGAGACATGTGAATTTAATCACCCCTGCAAAGGTTTTACTCATCCCCCCCCAGCCAGGCTGCTCCTCCTCGGAGCCAGGAGGTCTGTATCCATGGATCAAAGTCTCAGTGGCTCATTCAGACCTCAGTAACCCTGTCTGGAAGAAGGGAGTGACAGAATCCTGATGCCTGAGGCAACAGCTTCGTTGCATGACTGAATGCACCCTACTGTTGTGGTCAGAGTAATCCAGAGGCAGGTCTGTCCCTGACTCATGCTGCACACAAAGTGGGAGGCATCACCTGCAGCCCCACAGAGGTTGCTGCTCCTCTCTCCATCTCTCTGTTTCTGTCCTCATCCTCCCAGAGAAATAAGGAATAACCTATTGGGTTTGCTGCATCAGTACTCAACATGGTACTCCCTAAGCCAAGAGAGACTGCACATGTAATTAGGAAACACCATCTGAAACACTCCAAATTCTCCCTCCCTCCAAATAAAATCTAAGGGAGTAACTCAGTCTTAAATACCCTCAACGATCCCAACCCCACACGTATAGCACATTCAAACACTCCCTCTAGTGGAACTTTCCAAGTGATTTTATTCCTAGCCATAAATTCTGAAAGTTCCATTATAAAAAGGGGCTTTCCCTTTCCTCTGCAGTAAGATGAAAAACTGAGCATCACTTACAACCCCTCAGAAGAAGACATAAAAATCAAGGGCATTAAACACAGCCCCACTCCTCATTAAACACAAGATAAAGCACTTTCTTCTCCTACGTACAGTTCACCTTTTATAGATCCTACTGATCCCCTCTGCATGGTAAATGACACATTATGCTTTGTCTAACCACTGCTATTGTTAACACTCCTGGATTTGCATACATCTTTGTCTTGCCAGCATGCATTTATTTCCAAGATAATAAAAAGCTAATATTAAAAGCATTCCTCATAAAACAGAAAGCAGCACTTAAAAAAATCAATCCATCAGGCAACAAGAAAGACAGAACCTCACCTTCAGCAAGTGCCTTCTGCTGAGCAAAGTTCTTTGCTGCGTTTCAGATGCATTATTACAATTCCTGTTGCTGAATTAAACAGGTCTGAGACAGTAACAGAGCACCAGCAGCAAGAAAAATATGAACTTTAAAAATCCATAATTCCCTGACAAGTCCTTGCTTACTGCATACAGCACTGCATGAGTGATGGATATCCCTGCATGAGAGGGAACAAGTTTAAGTCTACTCTGTGTGCTGTGTCAGCCGGTTGACTGTTCCCCAGGTTCACTCCACAACATTAAAAAGCAGCAAGAGACGCAGCCCAGGGCACCCAGGTAATATTGAGTGTGTGCCCTGAGCTTGCATGCAGCTGAAAAGTGCAGCCAAGCTGAAAGCAGCTGCAAAACACACCCTGGATATGAATGCTCCTGAGCTGCCTGCCAGACTCCAGACAAAAAGGGGACAACCATAAAAGAAAAGCAATCAGCCCTTCTCGGGGGGTTTATGGTCACAGCCCTCCCAAGAGCCCCAGGCTCAGGCAGCATCACCAGCTGGGAGGTTCCCACCTACAACTGGACAAGGAAGGGAGGTGTCTGGAAGCAGCTTTTGCCTCCTTGTTAGTGTACAGGGCTCCCAGGAAGGAAGCTAGAAAGGCTGGTGGCAATGTGACCTAGCTGGCTTTGGACGAGGTGAGGGCATAATTGCCAAGGGAAGAAGGCAAGAACAGAGCACATCCTGTTATTCCACATGCTTGAAATGCAGGAAGAAGCCAGCTGTCTCCTGTTGGCCAACCAGCCCTTTAGTCTCCACAGCCACTTGTACACAGAGTGCTCCTCTCCAAGAGAGCTGCCCTGTAGCTCCCATCAAAACAGATCTTTCCCTTCCCACTTCCTTAATGCTGCTTCCTTCTCCACCCCTTCCTAAAATGCTACTTTCTTCCTGGCTTAAGACCCAGGGGTTCAAAGTGCTGCAGCCAACTGTGGACCAGTGCAGCCCAGCCTGACAGCCTGCTCTGCATGAGCTGCACCTCAAAAGCTGTAGTAATGCCAGTATGAAAGGTTCTCCACTGTGGCCTGCATGGCTGCTTACCACAGAGGTAACCTGTCTGCCTCACCACTCCACAGTAAAGAAGCAGGTTTTACTCAGAACTGTGCTGTAGGCTCTGGGGGACATGTCTTCAGCGACAGAGGAGGTGACATTGGCAAGAGTCTCCTTGGCTCCAGTAGCCACCAGGGACAGAGACAGCACAGGTTGCTCCCTTCCATCCTACCATGAGCAAGTCAGAAACACTCCTGCAACCAGCAGGTGCCCTGACTTCTCCCCAGGCAATACCCTAAGGCGAAGTCACTTTGGAAGGTATCTCCCCAGGGAAAGATGGTCTTCTAGTGCAGGAAAAACAGCCTCCCAGCAGAGGGAGGATAAAGTGGTTGCCTTGGAGATCATCACTTCCACAGCAATACAGATTAACCCATTGGCTGCAGAGTCTAGACACATAAGAATTGTCCCCCCAGGGTGCCGGCAGAGCAGCAGCTTCCCCAAACACTGATGCTGCTTTTCCAGGAGTACCTGTGCAGTCCTGCCAACAACACACACAAACCCAGGCACTCAATGCTGCACAGGCTCATTCATGCTCCAGGGCTGGAAACCCTACACCACTTCGGAATCTGAAGATGGACTTGAGGCCCCTGAAGAGTGGCATGACTGGAAGGTCTAAGGACAGACCTTGCAGTAAACAACAGTAAAGCACACACAGACTCCTCTTAGGAGTTGCCTCCAATCCATTTCTGCACCTTCTCTCACTCTCCAAACCCAGATGCAGAGCATGTGGAAAAACAGAGAGGATATATGATTTGATGCCTGGCTGTGTGTTCCCACTGTGATCCTTCCAAGCTTCTCCTGGTCAGGGCACCAAGAAAGGAGACAGCGCTGAAACAACCTTAAAGAGAGTGAACAAAATAAAGATGAAGCTGAAGGCTGGGAGGTAAGATTAGGCTATTTTTTAGGTAGTCTAAAAAGGAAAGTTCCATCCATTTTCATTAGGGAAGCACTCTGCAAACCCAGATGCAGGGCTGATGCATCCCATCTCAGCGCTCAGTGCAGTTCAGACACTTTGGAATCCTGAGGAGTAAGGTAACCAGGGTGCAAGAGAAAACCTGATGGTGTGACAGCACCAACCAAGACAAGTGAAGTTTTCCAGCTTGCAGGAGACCCAGTGACCTTTCCTATACAGATCTGCTAACCAGGAGCAGGCAGGAGCCCATGTATCCAAGACTCACCTTTTTGCAATCCTGACAGAAGACCGAGGTGCTGCCCAGCAGCCCAAGCAGCTCACCACACAGCAGGCACTGCGAGAGGCCATTCCCCATCGCGTTCTTTCTCATGTTCTCCAGCCGCTCCACCAGGCGCCTGCAGGGCAGAGGCAGAGCAGAGGTCACAGCACTCACCTTGGAAGCAGAGGCGTGCCAGAAACCTGCAGACACATGCTCCAGACTCAGCCTACCTTTGCTGCTTCTCTGCAGTTTTGGGCCCCTTGCTGGGACCATATGGACTTTCTTTTCAGACTCTGCACTCAGTGTTTCCTATCAGCTGGCTTTTGGCCTTCAGGGGATACAAACCTCTGTAAGTCCATCCACCAAAGCTCACCAAGACCTGAATAATAAAAACTGCAAACACCACCGAAAGGCCTGACTTGGCCAGTGCATGCAGGGCACACAGCTCCCAAGAATGGCTTGATCCCACACAAGGAGCTCAGTGTCACGGGGGCCACAATGTCAGCACAATGATTTCCTGCCTGTGGAGATCAGGGCAAGCCAGACAGCACTGGGAAAGCACAGAGGAATCAGACCTGCCAAACTTTGCTCCATCTTTACATATACTCCCTGAAAGCAGCACTACAGGTACATGACTTACCCACACCCCATTAGAGGCAGGAAGGCCAGGCTGAAGCCATCAGAGCAAAATGAGCCTGGCTGCAGTACAGGAATGCCAGGAATTACTCCCTGCTTTGCTCAAGAGCACGCTTGGAAGACAGGAAGCACATATGTATGCACAATGTCCATAGCAGCAGGACTAAGAAAGGGAAAGCAGGATAAGCAATTAGGATGCAGGATGTGGAAAGCATGCAGAGAAAGGCTGCTGTCTTGAGATCACTGCTTGGCAATCCTCAAGTATCCATTTGTAGATGGGGATGATAACAGCCAGGCCATTTATCAGTGGCAGTGACCAGCTGCAGCCATGCACAACTGCTCTCCTGCTATCCATGCCACCCAGTTCTCATTAGCACTAATGTCCCATCAACCAAGTCCAATGCTAAGAGGAAGGCAAGGTCTGGTTGAAAGAAGTATTGCCTGTGGTGATGAGGTCAGACAGCACAGCCAGGCTGAGCCATCGTTAGTGTATTTGTGATCCTTGACTTCAGCAGAGGAGAACTCCCAGGAGCTAACAAAAGCATTTCTGAGAAGCCTTCAGCATAGGAGCACCCAGGCAGTCCCTTTCTGCAACTACACAAACAACTGCACAGGAATGATCATCAGCCCCTCCGGGTCACTGGCTGCTTCTGGGATATCCCACACATGACACAAGCATCATTGTCAGCTCTCGTTAGCACTTGCTAATGTGCACTGCACAGGGGCAGACCAAAGAACAGGGGCAGGAAGCTGAGCCTGCTGGACACAGGCTGGGAGTCACTGGGATTTCCTGCTTTGCAAACACAAAACACTGCTGGGAAACGTTGCAGGGCTGCTGAACTTCCCAACTTTAAAGGCAGTCAGTGTAGGAGGACCACAGACAAAGACAAGGCTAGATCTCCAGCAGGACTGAAAGCAAAGGGTGCCCATGTATTAAAGTATTAAATAATTCAGGCTAGCAAACCCCTTCCAGAGGGCTCAGCCAACCAGAACATAAAGTCATTCACTGCTCCAGGAGAAAGCCCAGAGGGCTGCCACAGACAAGGGAAAAAACCTAACTGTGCTACCAGCAGTGATTTCTCAGCCACTATGTCCACTAGCAGTGGATACAGCTGCACAGCTCAGCATCTTCCCCAGTCTCTTCCAGTGCCACTGGCACAGCAGCACAGGCTGCATTTACTGGGGATTTTGACAGTGGCTGCAACCAAAGCAAGCCCTAGGGCTTAAAAAAGATGTGAAGAAGGCTTGAGACATGGAGAGAAGGAAAACATCACATCCTACCCAATGTTCATTACTTCCAAACAAGCAACATGGGAAGAGGAAAATAAATGAACTAAGGGGTGCTCTGACTGATGGAGGCTGAGCTCTGGCAGCTGGGAGAGCCACTCCTGTGTCTGTTCTGACCTTTCCTTCTGAGGGAAGCGGACAAATGAACGTGACCGTACCCAATGCGCTGCTGCTCGATCATGTCCAGTTTCTCTGCCTTGCGGATGACTTCCAGAATGACCTCAAGTTCCTCTGGGCTCAGAGTCTGCATCTTCCTCTGCTTCTCAGTCTGGAATGTGTGCACTGACCAGCCTGTCTGGAGCCTGTGGGAGGGGGTGGAGGGAAGGATTAAACTGTGAAAGGAAAGCACAAAACCCCTGCCTGGCACACAGAGCCCATGTCAGTCTTCCATCAGAGAAGTCTTCTCTGGCTAACACCCAAAGCAGGAGTCTCTTCTCACTAACCAGATCACTAAGTCACTCCTCCAGCAGTGGTGCCTCTCTCTGCCTTCTCACTTCCCCTTCTGCTCCAGTTTGTATTTTACCACTCTACATCCTCACTCCTGGTTGGCTCTGCCCATAATGAAAACCAGCACACCTAGGGCTGGCTATCCCTGCAGAGAGGAGTGCTGCTTCCAGGCACCACAAATGCCAACAGCAGGGTCCTGAACACAGGGATTATCTGCATCCTTCTCCCTCCAGATCACACATTTCTAATGCCCTCAGTTCAAACAAAAACATCACCAAGCACACCTTGAAATATTAATTTGGCAACTTGCTCCCTTGCTCTAACCCAGACCTGCAGAAGGATGTCAGTGAGCCCCTTCCCTCCATGCCTCACACAAAGCAGCTGGTATTTCTCCTTAGCTCACTTGGGGACAGGCACGAGCTTTCACAGCTCAATTAATTACCATTCAGTAGAGGTTTAGAGGTCAATGGATAAAGCCATGGCTGCTAGTAGAACACAAGGCATTCTCAGACACAGTTGTCTTAATAAGGCTTTGAGGTGAAGGCTGGAGAGGCAGCAGAGGTGTGCACTGCTCACTGTCAGGCAGTCCTCTCATTTACAGGAGAGCCCCCTGTTTTCTATTGCTCTGCAGCAGGCTGACCCCAGTGGTCCAGGTAAGAACTGAGTTGGCAGTGCAAATGCAATTCTAGTGCTTGACTCACCTCCACCCCTTTTGTCTTTAGGTTATGCAGTAATTTAACTTCAGAGGAAAATGAGATCAAATGTTCCTAAAACAAAGAGTGCTGGCAGCTGGGGAACACTATCAATTACATTTAGGACACTGCAGAGATGCAAGCCTGTCTCTAAGCCCTTCCTTCCACCCAGGGGAGGGGTGGTGGGATGAATGGATGGAATCTCCACACACACCAGCCGTGCTGCAAACTCCACTGCAGGCTGGCAGCTCCAAACAGCAGCCAAGCACCAAGCTCCGGTTTAACAGCTCCTGTCCCACCCAAGCAGCATCTTTCTTAGGTCTACATGTCTCCTGCCTCCCAGTCGGGCTGTAGACAAGACCAGTGCTCCACACAGATAGCAGGAAACAATCCAGGCCAGAGCTGAGGCTGTAAGAAGAGAAAGAGGGCGATGAGGACTCACTTGGCACGCAGAGCCAGCTGCCGGTCATTGGGGCACACCCACTGGCCCGTCCCACTGCCAAAAATCGTGTCAGCCATGGCAGCAGGCTGGTGAGGAGAGGCAGGGATCACACCTGTAAGAAGCAAACACCAGCACTGAGCACAGCTGCCACTCCACCCTCAAGAATGCGCAGAGCAGTGTTTGGCACAGCCTCATTACCCATCCCAAAGAGACACTCTTCTGGCAGCTGCAACAGAGGAGATCTGCTGGTGTCACACACGGTGGAAGCAGACAGACTCTCACCCACAGCCAGCAATCAAAACACGCCATCACCCTCCTAAAATACAAGCCCATAAATACCACCAAATACCTTGAAGACAAGGCTGGAAGTTTAGATTTTATGGTACTCTCCAAAAAGAGACAGACTCTTTGTCAGTTCTGATTTTTCATTCCAAACTAGAGAAAAGCATTGCTTGTGGAAGAATAATCTCTGCCCCAGCACCTTTAGAGCCCCAAGGCTGCAGCACTGCCAGAGAAAGCCACTCTATAAAGGACAGAAAGAAACTACAGTTGCCTTTTTTGTCTTTTTTACCTCTTAATGGGGTAACAAACAAAAACCCACGCGACAATCAGTGTGAAGAGCGGCAAGTCATTCCGTTCATTAGAACTGCCTCCATAATAGTCTGATATTTATAACTGCAGCCTACAATAGCAGCTTGTTTGCATTCTCTGATGTTCAAGACAGCACCTCTGGCAGCAGCTCTCCCCGCTGCAGCTCCTGTAACCAGCACAGTCACACCCTGTGCTCAGTGCCAGTTTCACCATAAACTGATCAGTGAAGGCAAGAGCCAACTTCCACTTGCTCATGGGAGAAGCATCCCCAAAAGTGACTTTGCAGCTAAGCAGTTCTGAGTCCTACCACCAGTTCAGATGAACAAAAAGCAGCAAGGGACAGGTGCAGCAAAAGATTTCAGTGGAGGCAAAAGTAGTCTTGATGTATTGAGCTTTTCTCCAGCTAAGCAAGTGCCTTACCAGCCCTAACATAAATTTTCAGCTATTAATACTTACCTTTCCTAGAACTGACACTTGCCAGCTTTGAAACCAACCCTGCCAGGCAGAGATAACGTGTTTAATGCTGTTTGGCAAATACAAATCAGATACAATAGCAGGCAAGGTACATCACCTGCCAACTGTGCAGTAGTTCCCAAGAAAGCACATGTTCCGGTCTCAATCCCCAGCACACTCACCCCGGCAGTGCCTGTGGCTCAGCCTGTGCTGCACCTCCTGCTATCTGCTGCTGACACACAGAGCTCTCTGCTGCCGTGCCAGGCACAGAGACATCGAAGGCTGCACGGCCTTGGCCCTCCCACACAGGCAGCCACACTGCTTGTGCAAATCCACCTCTTCCTCCCTAGCTGAGCTCGTGCCACACACGCAGCACTCACCCCCCAGCACAGAAACTGATCCCTGTTAGAGAGCTGACAGCTGCCTCCTGCCAAACCCCACGGCAGCCTTGAGAGCCACAATAGTTACAAACAGTGAGTTAGTTCCCACCTGGGTTCTGGAGAGAATCTGAAAACTCAGTGCTTACAACAGGAAAGAGAGAAGACAAGGAATTACACACAAAGCACAGACTGCAAGGGTGCAGATGTACAAAAAGGGTGAAGACTCCAACAGTTCATCATCATGCTCAGGAGCACAGTCCAACTGCACAGACAAGTGAGGCATAGTGGAGATGGAAGGCTGCAGGAAAGGGCTGGCAGAGAAAGAGGGTTGGGTCAGCAAGGTCAGACAATTGTCCTTCCACAATCGTCACACAAATCTTTGAAACCTTCACTACATTAGTTAAGGTGATTATTCCTGAAAGGGATCATGCCTAGAAGAAATCCTTCAACCCCTGGCACCTTCAATTCACCAGCTACTTTCCCTACTCTGCTCAGTGTTACACATGCTGTGGGTTTGCTTTTCCATTTGTCCCACAACACCTCCTGCTCTTTTCATCTTCCTCACGATCTCAAGCAAGGAGAGAACACAGTCCCCACACACGTCCCACAGCAGCTCACACACCGGGGAGCAATCAAGCATTAACAGCTCAGGAGTATGGAGGCTCCCGCCCCCGGGCCAGCGTTAGAAGCAGAAAGAAGCTACAATTTCACATAGAATGGGTGACCTGGGATTTTCCAGCGATTTTCCAAGCCATGCATGTGTAGCCCCACACAAATGCATATATTAAATTACTCTTCAGATACACCACATACTCTTTCCTCCTACTCACACCCACCTGAGGAGCAGCACAGCCCACACCCTCCCCGTGTCTGCTGTCGAGGCTGAACACACACAACCACACCAGTGTGACCAGTGCTTGGCAGCTGTGGGATGCTCAGCAGACACCTAGAGCTGGAGAAAAGCCCCAAACCACGGTCAGGGCAAAGGAATTGGTTTTGCCAGCAGCTGCGCTTCCAGGGTGGAAAGCTGTGCAGAACACATCTGCCCCTCCTCTTTGCAGAGCTTTATCTGCCTGAACAGAGCTGAAGGCAAGTCAGAGTAGAGCACATCAGCTGAGCATTTTTCTCAGGAGAGACCGGAATGCATTCTCCAGCCTCATACCAGAGTGTGCTTTTCTCAGCATGACTGAACAAAAACAAGCAATGTCATGCTCTTTTGCCTCTTGTTACTCAGCATATGCTTGCTTTCTCCACCATTCCCTGAGCAGCATCTGCAAAGAGAGAAGCAAAACAAAGCACAGCCTAGAAATGCAACACATCCCAAAAGAGCTTTCAGAAAGGTTATTCCCCAAAATATTTACAGGAAAATTTTCTTTCAGCAGGGCTGGGTATCTGCTGCTCCCTCTGATGTAATGTGGCATTGCAGGTGGCTTTGCACCTTTGTCTCTGAAAAAAGCCTGGTGTGGTTTGACACAACTATCTCAGAAAAGGAAACAAGAACAATATGGGTCCGCAGGCCACAGTCTGCTGGGGTGGGAACAGAGCACTGGAGGGAAAGGAGTATCTTGCATGGCCATGAGAACCATGCCAAAGAAATGGTGCCAGTATCTGGAAAGCATTAAGCATCATCTCTCTTATCTCTGGAACAGGACAGGCAGTGCGGTGCCTAATCAGAAACACCAAGATAGCAAAACCACACCAGCCCACGGAGTCATTTCTATGGGCTATGGTGAAATATCCCTCTCATGCAGCCAGCCCCCACTGCTTTCTCTCTCAAAAATGCTCAAGTTAGCACCTACCTCACTAAGCCAACCCCTCCCTGTCCTCTGCTCAACAAGCTAAGGAAGGGTAGAAGCAGCCAGTCTCTAGCAGTGAGAGGGCATCAGAAATCCACAGCCCTTGGCTCTGCTGCTACAGAACGAGAGGGAAGCACAAATACTTCATGCCACAGAAAGAAAACTCCCAATATGCTGCTTTTTACTTGAACTAAGAATCAAAAGGGAGCTCTTACTGATACTTTATGACCTGCTTTAAAAAGCCACCACCTGTTTGTTCCCCTCCTATGATGGAGGAAGTCATGTGAAACAAAACCTCATTAAATCCAAGTCCACCTGGCTGCCCTTGGCACAGAAGCTGAGGGGAGCGCTACGAGGAAGAAGCACAGCCCTGCAGAGAGCTAAACCTTTGCATGGGACCAGGAGCAGAACTGAGCACATCTCTGCCAGCAGTCCTCATGTAGCACTGCTTCTGCTGTCTCCATGATAAGACTTGGACTCTGCAGCCAGAGAACAGTGCACCTGAGGACATGACTTCAGTCTGTGAGGTAGAAGTCTTCTGGTGGGGTCTGAGTGAGGGGAACGGCAGCATGATGACGTTGTTGACTTGGCCCCACATGCCTGCAGAGTGACCACAGGATCTTTCCCAATGGACAGTCCCCGCTTGTTCTGGAGGATGAATGTGAGCTGCAGCTGGCTGTGGGGAAGTACACCCTCCAGGTGCATTTTGGGTAGATCCCTCCATGCCACCCAGCCATGGATCTTGCAGCACACCTCCCCAGAGCACAGCAGAACAGCAGCAGGAGGTGTTTCCAGCTGTAGTCTTGATCCACACTCCAACAAGCACCACATTTGACACCAGCTACAACCGGTGGCCACAACAGCAAGAGGTTGCCATATCAGCACATCCCATACCTAGCCCTGACTGACAACAGTATGCAAACACAGCCTTCTGACATAATGCTCTTCAAAGAATTTCAGGCTCTTCTGTGAAATGAAGGGCAATTTTGTCAGCAGAATAGCAACACGAACTTCACGTGTCTTTACCTTAGTAACAGCACAGTCGTAGCAGGTCATACCAAAGGTCCAGAGAGCACAGAACCTGCTATCTGATCAGCTCCAATAGTAGATGCTTGAAGAAGAGTGTAACAACAGAGCACAGCACAGCAATCCTTTTCCAGAATACCCTCCCAGCCTCCAGAGATTCCTGGATCATGCACTCCCTGAGCCAGACTGTATTTAACACCCTTAACATTTTTCTTTCCCAAGCTTATCAGCTGGCTTTTTCAGCCACTTTTAACATCATCTTGCTACACCAAATCCCTTTCCCACTCCTCCAGCTCAAACACATTTTGACTTTACCTTGACTACATCAAAGTTAAAGGGTCTTGTTGACATTGAGGCAGTCATTGCAGCAGAAGACATCTCCTCACAGCAGCCAAAGCCAAGCTCTCCTGCAGCTGGGCTGATTACAGGTGGCCATGAAGCATTAATTCCTCCGAGTCCTGCAAATACAAGGGTGTCCTACACAGGCCCACAAGGAGCTCTTCCAGTCAGCTTTCATTTGCCTGGTTATTTCAGCTAAGCAGCTCGTGTCTATATTAATTTGCTTTAATAGGAAATTAATTAGGCAATTTTTTTTAAATACTTCATTTAAAAAATAAAAATTAAGCAGCTGGCTAGAGATGAGTTCCCAATTCCCAAGCCGAGCCGTGCCGGTGTAATTAACTCTCCTGCTTTGAGGGCATCACCTCCCCCAGGACTCCCAGTCTGCAGCAGGTACAGTGCTGGCCTGTTTTCCCTTTCAGCTGCTGCTCCCTCAAACAGGCAGTGTAATTACTCTCTGCTCTGTGCACCAGACCCCATTATCCCTGGGAAACCTTAGCAACTAAGTGAGTGTTTGCTCTTGTTGCTATGACAGAGGATAAATGACTAGCAGAGATAGATAAGGTTAACCCAGCCTCTGCCTCCCACCCACTGCCGACCAGTCCATTCTCCTCCCAAACACTGGTCACACAGTAGGGAGACAACTGTGAGCAGGCAGGGAAAGGCCACTTAGTCCAGACACAAGCCTTCCCCTCCTGATTTAAAGCTCCTACTGTCATAGCTGTGTTTCAAAGCACAGGACTCGTTTAAAGTGACAGAATAACCCTTGGGGCTATAGAAGACAAACACTTGACTTTGAAGGTAAGACACAGTCTCAGAGCCGGTGCAGTTACTGTGCAAGTGCTGGCCTGAATCAGAGCTTTATAAAACTTTTTCTCTCACACAAACTACTTTGAACCACACCTTGAAACCTACATCGAGCAGTTTATTGGCCCCTCCTGTGACAGAGGAGCCTGCTGTAAGCATCAACATGTTACAGGCAGGAAGCACAAGCACAGCAGAGCCGAGAGACCCTCATCTCCTTCCTGCTCTGCTCTTCGGAAGAGAGAGCTGGGCACAGGGTCATGCCTCAGAAATGGCCTTTTGCAGTCCCTCACCATATCAAATCCCCACAACAGTGCAAACCTTAGCAGCAGATAGAAAGCCAAGCTACTCAATATGATCAGACTCAACTTGCAGCTCTGCGGCTTGGGCCAACAAAGAAAACACAATGTGCAAATAAACACCACAAAGCCTTGGCAAGCTTTGGGACAACAACTGAAGAATCCAATCAGACAGATTTTCTACTTGTATGTGCCACCACAAAGGCTCAATCTAAGCAGGAGAAAACCTCATTCAGAGCCATGCATCCAAGCCCAGCACAAACGAATCACAAACTAGCTGCAGCACACACAATGTGAGAACAGTCATTACCACATAAGGGCAAGCTGGAAAAGGAGTGAGGATGAGGTTTTGGGGGAAAACAAAGAAAGTTCTGGTGCACCCGAGCTGCTTCCCAATCCCAGCAGCAGTGGCAAGAAGCCTAAGTGCTTTTAAGACAGAGCTTGTTAAGTAGCTTATAAAATACAATGCCCTGGAGGTCCACGCCAGTCCTGCGAGTGGGAAGATAAAATCAGCTCCACAAGAAAACTGACATATGGGACCAACAATCCTGCATTAATGAGAGGTACTTATTAGCATGGCTTCTTGATATATGGTAAGCTATAAAGAACCAGTTTTCACCCAAGCAAAGTAGTCTTCCAGGTCCTCAGCACCCTATGATGCTGGGGAGGAAAGCCAGCACTGTTCCACCTGCCAAGGTGTATCTTTATTTATCAGACTTTGGCCCTATTTCCTTCTGATCCCCAGCCAGGCAGGTGCCTTGTGCAAAGTGAATAATTCATGAAGCCAGCAGGCTCTGACTCACATTCTCGGGCAGGTTGATCTGGCATAGGCCTAGGAGAAGCAAATTAGCATCTAAATGGCCAATTAGAGAGACTCATTTTATTATTCTGATATGCTAAAAATCTCAGGAGGCCTTCTGCTGGCTGGAGGTTGGCAGGGAGGAGTCGGCACCTCCCAAGCTCCAGAGAAGCATCGAGTTTCTTAGAAAGAACTGGACACAGCAGGGAAGTTCTGAGCAGAGTCCAGCATTTGTCAAGGAATTCCTTGCAGGAGAACCCCATGCCAGCCTATTTCATGGGTAACCTCAAGTGAACCAGGAAAAGCACTGTTCAACAGCCAGCAAAGAAACTGCTGAGCAACCTGACCCCAGGCCTGAACAAAATCTCACTACCCAGCACAAATCCAAGCCCCAGGCCTGCCATCACATCTGGAAGATGAAATACCCTTCCCTAGCACCCTGGGTGTAAACATCCTAGAACAACTTTGAGGAACACACAGGCACAGCCAGCAGCAACTCCAAGACCTTTATCACTTTGAACATTGTTGGTATGAGCAAAAAGAAAGTCATGGACTTTGACCAGGCCCTGGTGAGTACCTGACCCAAGCTGCAGCAGACTAAAAACCCAGGGAGCAGGCACAGCATGTCACTTGTATTTGCACATCTAACAGCACCCATCATCACCACGTGTCAGAGTGCCCAAAAGCCAGAGTACCAATCCATCCTCCGTAAGATGCACATGGGCTACTCCCACCACCCAACGTGTGCAAGCCCAACAGCTCTCAACACTGTCGGGGTTGATCACTTTCCAATGGAGCTGTCACTTTCAGCTTCCCACAGCTCTTACACTGCCTTAATGTCACTTGCTCCGGGTACGGTCAGGAGGCTGAACTCCACCTAAATTCAGCTTTGTGCTCAGGCTAGATTCAGCCTCGTGCTGCTTACCTCGCCGGGGCTCCGCAGCATTTCAGACATGACTGTCCTACCAGTGCGGCCCCGGCTCCGGGTGTCCCAGACCCCCGAAAGCTGCTCACCTGTCCCAGCACGCCCGGGAAGGGGCTGTTCCCCACGGGCCCCGCACACAGGGGGCTCCCTGCAGCCTGCAGGACTTAACCAACACGCAAAACTCTGCTGGAAACTGCGCACGAAGCTCCGGTCCCCCCTCCCGGCGGAGCCGCACCGCCCGCTCCCCGCGACGCGCACCCACCTGCCCTGCGGCCCGGCCCCGGCCGCGCTGCCCCGGTGAAACCCGCGCCCGGCCCCGCCACGGGCCACGCCGGGACTCGGCACGGAGCCGGCCCCCCCTTCCCACGGGACAAGGCGGAAACGGAGCGAACCTGCGCCGCTGCCGCCGCTTCCTCCAGCCCCGGCGGCACCGCCCGCGACCCCCCCACGCGCCACCGGCGCCCCCCGCGGCCCCTGGCACCCCCTGGCGGCCCCGCGCCGCGCCCCCAGCGGCGGCCACCACTAAGGCCCGGCCCGGAGCGACGGCGATCGGAGCGGGGCCAACCGGCGGCTCCCCAGGTGTGAGCTGGGAGAAATCGGGAGCCCCCCGGCAGGAGAAAAAGGTCACTTGAAAATATCCCAAACTGCAACGGTGAGAAGAAAAGATAAAACAAAACAAAAAGAGAGGAAAGAAAGCAAAAAAGGCAAACCACAAAGCCACTCAAAAAGGCCAAATCCCCCAAACAAACCTCCCAACACCCTAAACCAAACAAACCAACCACCTTAAATCCACCAAAAAAACAACCACCAACCCACACAAACAAAACATCCTCTCCAAAACCAAACAAAACCCCAACAAGACCTCCAACCCCAAAATAACATCAAAACCAAAACCCAAACAAATTAAAAACTCCAAGGAAAATTGCAAACAAACAAACAAAAAAGCTGCAAACCAAACCAAACAAAACAGAAACCCAACTGAAACAAAACAAATCCTTCAATCAACCCAAACCAGCAAGACTCACCCAAACAAAACCCCTCAAAACAAGCAAACCCTCCCAAACAAACAAAACTAAACCAAAACTCAAACCCATCCAAAGAAAACAAACCCCTGAAACTCAAAAAAACACCCTCCAAAACAACAGAAAAAATCTCAAACCAAAAAAACAGCCCAAAGCACAAACCCACCCAAACCAAAGCAACATCCTAAATCCAGCCCAGAACAACAAAACCTGGAAGGAAACTAAAAACCCCAAAGCCAATAAATAAACAAACAGAAAAACCTCTCACAGTAAAATCCAACTTCATCAGAGGAATTAATTTTGCAGGAGAAAGAAAGAATTCAAGCCAAATACAACCCACAGCACAAGCAGGTGAGCTTGGTGGGACAGGGACAACTGTGGAGAGCTGGTTGCTTCTCAAAATTAATGGCCCAGATCTGTAGAGTGATGCTAACAGACCCCAGCTACAGAATCTTCCCTGGGATCAGCAGCAGAATTTAGTCTTACTTTTTTTTCACAGTAGAGTTCTTCCTCCTGGAATTCCTATGAATGGCCTCCCCGGGTCGGTAGAACTTCAGTCTCAACGAAGGATTGCAAAGCAGGCATGGTGTGGATCCAAAGAGAACCCAACAACGTGGACCCAACAAGATGAACCCACCACAGACCCAGCATGGGTCCAACAATGCTGACCCAACATGCCAAGTTAAAGCCTGCTTCACCCACCTCACTGCACAGCAGATGAGGGATCAAGGTGCTGGCGTTTCTTCCACTTTCAACCATCACTTGCAGCTCACCCCCTCACACTTTGTCATCATCAAAAGTGTCTTGCTTTGCATTTTGGAGAGTGGTACAAATGTGATGAGGCACAGGGAGGCTGGGGAGTGGGGAGCAAAGTTTTTGGTGAAGTGAAACACCAGACAACTACAGGAAAACAATTACTCCTCTGCACTACCCTGTGAGCACAGAAATGAGGGCTTAGTCCTATCCAGTGGATGCAGTCAGTAAATTTGACATGGGACAGGAAAGGAGGGAGAGAAAAAGAACAGCAAAAGAGAAAAGAAATCCTCAGTCTGTGTTTTTACTGCCTGTTCAGAGCCTGCTCTGAGGAAACCTAGTGGTATTGCAAGCCCCGTTGCTTCCACACACCCTCCAAGACTGCACAGGATGTGCTTAGGGTCCCTGAGCCTCCTTTGACCTGAATGGAGTTCAGGCCTGGGTGTGCATTCTGCGTTTTGCTTTAAGCAAGTGTTGAAGAATCCATCGGAGGAAGCGGTGTTTGCATTAATACAGAGCCTGTGTTTTTGTGGAAGGAAGCCCCTCAAGATGACATTTCACTCCAGGGTAGTCCTCCACACAGTCAATAACATAAATTAAACACATGGTTTAGCCAACTTCAGAAAAAAAAGATAGATTACCTTATTTAACCAGCTGTACTGGCAGGAGCAACAGGCACAGGAAACAGTCTCAGAGCCTGGACTGCTGTGGAATTTGCTTGTTGGGATCCCCACAGAACCACGGATGCTTTGGAGTCTGGCGGCAAGGCTGGGTCTTGAGAGCTGGATGTCACAGAGAATAAATATGACTTGGCATAAAAAATTTAAAAAGGCCAAATATGAGTTTTATCTTGATAGCACCGAGTCAATTTTTAATAGCCTCGTTTCTCAGAAAGCAGGCACTTCCAATTCCACCCCAAGAACCCTTCACAAGCTCTCTTTTATCGATGATGAGTTCCACTGAATTATTCACCAGATAACAGCTGCCAGAGATTTTAAATACACACATGACAGGGCTGTAACGAGGAGCAACCTTCTCCTGCAGGCCTGTCAGCGCCGCTGGCAGTGGCACCACAGATGCCCCAAGCCAACCCTGCTTCCTTCCAGCAGGTAACTGCAGGCTGGAGAGTGACCCCCTGGTCCTGTCACCCTGGGACAGGCATCTTTCTCAGAAAGTGGAAAACAAAGACCACTCTTTTCAGAGGCATCTTAACCTTGTGGGCATGAGGGAGTCTTACAGAAGAACTGCACATGCCTACAAGCAGCTGTATTGTAAACAGAACAGTCCTAGCTATAACAGCCCTGGAGTGCTGCAGGAAGCGATTCCCACTTTAGACACCGGACTGGTAAGCAGGGTTCTGGGCTCCCATTTTGAGATGTATCTGCTGGGCAATCACAGCCAAGGTGTTACCCTGCTGCTCTGCTTCCCACAGACATTCCTGGTTAGATCACAGGCTCCTTCACAGAAGAATTCTCATCATCTGTCTCTTCAGCATCTGACACAAGAATCTGAAGGGGGCAATTAGTATTTTAGTGCACAAAGAATAATCATATGAGCAAATTTAAACATACGGAGTAACCAAAGGCCAAACCAGCTGGCTGCTTATCTCTGAAAGACCATTTCCTCAGAACAACAGGCAAGGAATTGCCAGAGCCAGAGATGTTTGGCACTCCCTTCCCATCATCCTGACTGCTCCAGCTCAGTCTAGCCACGTTAACAATTCACAGCAAGACAGCCAGGAATTTTCCTCAAGCTGTTACTCTGATTGCAATCCTCTAGTGTTTGGTCCTCAGTGATTCAGTTTGCATTTGTCCCTCTAATTATCACTCCTCAATAGAAAGTGATTCTGGCCATAATTTGAACAAAAATATCTTGCCTATAGAGGCATTCTTCCGAGGGTTGTGGAAAGTTTGTTCTTAACATTTGTATTGTGAATTGCAGGTAGAACACCCACTGAGACTGCAGTCTGGTAGCATTGGACACAGCACAGTTTGAGGCTCTCAATCTAAAAAGGGAAAGGGGACAAAGAGAAAAGTGACAAAAAGCAATAAGAGGATGAAGGAGGTGCCAGGGGATGATGGCCCTTCAGAGTAAAATTATTTGCTACCAGGCAGTACTACACAACACAGCATCCTCCCAACCAACTGCAGCAGCAGAAGGGGCAGGCTAACCAGGTGAACGTTGGTCCTGGATGGAGCTGACTGAAAATCATGTTCTTTGTATGTAGCTCAGGCCAGCTACCACTATGAGCCTCTAATTTTGGCAGGCGAGTCAGATTTTATCCATAACAAAATTAACAACCACCACCACTAGCTACAAGTAACCTCCTTCCCTCAGCTGGTCTCCAAAAATATTATACCCACTTTCCAGTCTGGATGAATTATTTACATCCTGTCACTGCTGTTGCTGTTCTCCTTGTCTTTTTGCCCTGTGTCACCACCCCTTTCATGCACATGCAGGCTTTGGGGACCTGCAGGCTGCTGTGCAGCGTTAGCAATAACCATCACTGCGAAACTCCTGCTGTTGACACTTTGAAATCAGACCATTAGCGGCAGTCAGAGAAGTGCTGCCTGCAGCTCAGGGATCCACCGTGGGAGCAGCCTCCTGGGAGCCTGATTTCATCACAACCTGTCTGAATACAACCACCAGCATCTGCCAAATTTCACATCTAAATAGATCAGAAGCAGAGAAGGAAGGAGGCAGGCAGAGAGGGGGAGAAAGCAACCAAACGAGGATTAAACCTCACGTTATTTCCAGGGAGAGGATGGCAAATAAGCAGAGCATCACTTCAGCAACTGTTGCTGGAGCTCCCATGAATGCTTTTTGTCCAGGCTCAGCTCCAAAGGACACACACTGATCTTCCTCACTACCACGACTCTGCAGCAAGGGGAGGAGATCTGAAGATTGCACTGGCCTCAGAACACTGAGAAGAGTTATTGCCACCTCAGTTGTTTCACATGTACCTTCCCTGGTCCAGTGTGGGAAAAGGCAGAGGGAAGGGAAGGGACAGGGCTGTTTCCCCCAGTGCCTCCATTCACAGAGCTGAGGTACTATGAAGGGGTGAGAAGGACCCCAATAGTTGGTCTCCATGCCACAGATTTGAGTTTGAGTTCTCCTTCTGCAGCATCGCTGCTGCAAACCCCACAGCTCTGCAACACTTCACCTGCTGCCAGGGCTGTACTACCTCGGACAAGTCAGGACAAGCCAATTGTAGCAACATTACCTTAGGCAAGCCCCAGCACCTTCACACGCAGAGGGGCACTGGGAAGGAAACCCATGCTGGACTGGGTCGTTCACACAGAGCAATGGCACTGAGCCCCTGGCCAAGCAGGCAAGCCCAGGCTTGCCTCTGCACCATGGCTGCCCTGCACACCTCGCTGAGGGGTGGGTGCCGGGGGGAGCGGAGAGGAAAGGGAAGGGAGATGGAGGAGAAAGTGCTGAAGGGAGGAGAGGTGAAAGGGGAAGGTAAGGTGGAAGGCAGATGGTAAGGGGCACTGGGGGGAAGAACTGAGGGGAGATGGAGGAGGAAGGCTCTGAGGGGAAGAGCTGAGGGGGCGAGGGGGGGAAAGGCGCTGAGGGGGCGAGGGGGGGAAAGGCGCTGAGGGGGCGAGGGCGGGAAAGGCGCTGAGGGGGCGAGGGGGGGGAAAGGCGCTGAGGGGGCGAGGGGGGGAAAGGAGATGAGGGGGCGAGGGGGGGAAAGGAGATGAGGGGGCGAGGGGGGGAAAGGCGCTGAGGGGGCGGGGGGGGAAAGGCGCTGAGGGGGCGAGGGCGGGAAGGGCGCTGAGGGGGCGAGGGGGGAAAGGCGCTGAGGGGGCGAGGGGGGGAAAGGCGCTGAGGGGGCGAGGGGGGGAAAGGCGCTGAGGGGGCGAGGGGGGAAAGGCGCTGAGGGGGCGAGGGCGGGAAAGGCGCTGAGGGGGCGAGGGCGGGAAAGGCGCTGAGGGAAGAGCCAAGGAGACATGGAGGAAGAAGTCACTGAAGAAAGAACTGATGAGAGATGCAGAGGCAAGGCGTAGTGGAAGAGGAGATGGAAGGGTAAAATCTGAGAGGAGAGGGAGGGGGATGGCAGAGAAGGAAGAAGGCTGGGCCAGGGCTGCTGCTCATCCTTCTCTTGCTGCCTGCCAGGCTCACAGGTGGCCAGGGGGGGCCATGCCAGGCCTCTGACAGGACCCCGCAGGCAGCGAGGGACAAGGGGCAGCCCAGGCTCTCCTCCACCACACGTCCCTGGCAAGAAGCCACCACGGAGAAAGAAGCAGCAGCAGCCACCACGCAGGAGTGCCACTGCCACCGTGACCACAAGGGCAGGTGAGCTGGGCTGGCCATGGTGGCAAGCATGGGCGAAGGCCACCATGCTCCTGAGAGCCATCCCCATAACATCCCAGGTAGGGTCTGGGCAGGTGTGAGGAGGGAAAGGGTCACCAGGTGAAACCACATGTGCATCACACTGGTATGTGACCCCTGCTCAGCACTGCACATCTGTGCAAGGGACACCACACAGACATGAAGGATGTGCAGCCAGGGCAGCATGGATTCACCTATCCATACTGGCCAGAGAATGTGGCACTTGGCACTCTCTCCATCCAGCAGAAAAATGGCTGTGGAGAGGGGAAAAAACCCCACAACCCAACAAAAAAACCCACAACAAAACAAACCACCACCAACATACAACCTTCCCTAGGAAATCATCTCTGGCGCTTCAAATCCTTTCAACTGACAGCCTGTTGATACATATAGCTACAAATCTATACATAAAACCCAAAGGCTGAGTATGTGCAACTACACAGCATAAGCAGTAGGAGGCACAAGACATCTGTCAAGAGGTAGGAAGTTTCATAAACTGCCTAAGATTTGGGATGCTGTAAATATTTAGTGGCTTGCTTTCAGTGAGCTACAGTATAGTTGTCTAAATACTCACTGTTCTACCAGCATGAATCACAGCACTGATCTGGCTTCCTATCCTGGGGCTGAGTTGCTGTTACAGCTACAGAAAGGGGAGGGCAATTTCAAAGCAATCTTACATGTCAAGCAATAGCCATGCACTTCCAGTACCTTAGTGTAAAGGGTGCCTGGATGTTTCCATCTGGCTTTAGACATTGGTGAGAAAAATGGCCAATGCTCCATCTCCATACAGACCCATGGATGGTGGCAACAGCAATGGAAGGAAACCAACTGGCAGCACCGAGCTAAACCCATCTGGGCAGCTGAATTGTGGCAAGATATTGCTTGAACAGAGAACTTAGTGGTCAACATATGTCATGTGGATGCCCGTGTACCCACCGAAGAACACCACAACAACCAGCAGGTGGACCAAGCTGCTAAGGTTCAAGTGGCTCAGGTGGCCAGCAACATAAGGGTGAATTATTTCTAGCTCAGTGTGTCCAAATTACCTCAGGCCACCAAGGAAGGGATGTGACATACAGATGGGCTCAAGATCGAGGGGTGATCTTAACCATGGTCACTGTAGCACAGGTTGTCCATAAGTGTGAAATGTCTGCTGCAACCAAACAGGCCAAGTGGGTAAAGCCTCTGTGCTATGGGGGGTGCTGGCTGCAATATAAATATGGGAAAGCCTGGCAGCTTGGTTCCATCGCTGCCGCAAACCTGCCAAGGCAAACACTGTGTACTTACAATGGTAGAAGCAACCACTGGATGGCTTGAAACATACCCAGTGCCCCATGCCACTGCTCCAACACCATCCTGAGCCTTGAAAAACAAGTCCTATGGTGACATAGCACCAAGGAAAGAATTGAGTCAGATAATGGCACTCACCTTCAAAACAGCCTTATAGACACTTGGGCCACACCTAAGGGCACTGTGTGGGTGCATCACACCCCTATCATGCACCAGCTGCTGGGAAGGTGAGAAGTTACAACAACCTACTGAAAACCATCCTGAAAGCAATGGGAAGAGGGATCTTTAAAAACTGAGATGCACATTTAGCACAGGCCACAGAGGGGAGGAGAGGGGGGATGAGAAAACCCCTTCTGTTCCAAGTGGACTGCGAGGACCTGTTCGCCAGCTGAGTTAAAGGCAGGACAAAATTTTACAGGTGTGAGAATCATTATGGTAGCAAATCAGATAAAAATTTCCCACATTAAAAGAAATAATAACATTTTGGGGGGGGGGAAATTTAAAATGTTTAAATTTTCTTATTGATTTGTTTTCCTATTAATAGGCACATAAAGGCACAACAAGCACTTGTCTCGTCATCCTCTTTAATAACTAAGCAGGGAAGCCTCAGAGGCAGTGCACCTTTTTTGCTAACACCATTTGTCATTTTAACAGAGAAACACCACAAAGCCAGAAAGCAGCAGGCTCGCTCCCCTCCCCTGCCTGAAATCCTAAGCCCTGGGAGGAATCCTGACTCAGCCCAAACTAAGGCAGGAAAGAGTCAGAAAGATGCAGAAATAAAGAAGGTTGTAGCCTCAACTTCTACCATTCTGGACTCTACGCAAACAGATCAGGGTCTTTCTGCTCAGCTTAACAAAAGCCTTCGATGGGATGGGATTCTTGAAGACCCTGTGGCAGAGGAGGAGAGGCTGCGTGTCTACAAGGTGAACAGAAGGAAACGGTATGAATTGTACATCCAGCAACACTTGCCCAACTGCCAGGCACTGCCCATTGCTTCATGGCAGGGCACCCTGCACAAGCAGTGATCACAGAGTATGGAAAGGAGATTGCTGCAGTTATTTTCCAGCAGAGCAAGTGTGAACTGGTCCTGAATGCTGAACGAGCTAGCACGGTCTTTGAGCTGCAACCAGTGGTGCCACTCAAAACCTCTCTGCTTCTGTAACTTAGTACTCATTACTCAGTTGTATACCTGTGTGGAGAACTGGACACATTTTAAAAACAAATCCACCTGCTCATTAACATATGGGTGCAGTTCAGACTGATTCAGCAGTGCTCCTTTTCCTTACTGCCCCTTTGCCCTGGACCACCCCTCATTGTTGCTAGTAGCTTATTTCAAAACAATACTCACTGCATCACACCTGAGATTTGCAGGTGAATTGCTGCTCCTGAAACCTGCAAGCAGAGATGGGGGGAAATTGATTGTGAATTTCAGCTGAATAATCAGATACCTGGTTTGGAGGCTAAAATGCTTTGCAAGCAGAAAACTTACCCAGTACTTCAAACAGTATGTGCTGTGAAAAACAGGATTTGGTCTCGTGGATTGTGATCCAATTGTTAGGTATTTTGTTATAAAACTTCATTGCATCAGATTTGACACTCTGGGGGAGCACAGCATATGTAACAAGGAAAAGGGAGCACTCTGTAACAAGGGGCTATCCTTGTCATGGTATGTAGTTAGCTAGAAGCCCAGTTGGCCAGTGTGAATTAAAACCCACATCACGCAGCAGGCTGCCTTGTGCTCCCCTACTTCACCTTCTCACAGGACAGGAACATCCTTCACATAGAGTGTTACTATAATATTAAAGGAAAACAGCCCAGGGCACACCAGAGAAAGAATGTGGAAGTTAGCTGACACATCTGAAAGGAGAAAGCTTTTCCTGAGGCGCTCCTGAAAAGATACTGCTCTGATTTTTGAATTTTCTCCTTAACAGCTCTCCAAATGGACTGTCTTTTGTGCAGCACTGGATGTTTATAAAGGAGACTTTTCTCCTCTTTGAGACTTCAAACACTGCATGAGACTCGGAAGCCCACACAGGCTTTTGCAGGAGCAGCAGCTTGCTTCAGAACAGCTTCTGAGCTCCCTAGGTTCCAATAATGTCATTACATGCAAATCTGGAGCTTTCGCAAGCAGATAACCAGATGAACGATAAAAGTAAGCAAAAAGTCCCCTTAAGAATTAATTAACTGATGCTCAATTGCACCCATTTCTACTCTGCCAGAGACAGCAACAAAAATCAACACACAGGCAAGTTCAGAAAGGTTTGAAGAACAGATTTAAGGATCCAAAAAACACTACCACATTCCCCTCAAAACGTTTGTAGCCATCTCTTTTGTTTTTGTAAAGTTTAATGCATAACACACTCTTGGTCCTGTTTTCTGCTGTAGTTACTCAGGCAGCATTTGAGCATTTTTAACCAACATTGGAAAGAAATTCTGTTTAAATACCTGTTACATTTGAAGAGAGCAAGTTCTTTACTTGTAGAAGATGCTGAAATCCATGCAAGAAACTTTTTAAACATAAAACCACACCAGATGAACAACTCACACCCTGAGAAGGACTTTCAGCTGTCTTCAAGGTGCTGATAGCCCCACAACGTTCAGTATTGGGTTTTCAAAACACAGTTTTATACAAAACCCACCTTCTAGAACTTGCAAACAACAGCAACACGATGCAAGAGAAACAAAGAGGGTTGCTGGGGCTGGCAGGACATCTTGTGTGTTTATTCATACCTAATTCCCATAACAAACACGGAAAAACTTGGCACTAAAAAAATAAAGAGACTTCCCTAGATGATGGTTTTCAGATCATTTATTACCAATAAAGTAAAAGACAAATTGAAAATTCAAAAGGGGAAGGTGGGAAACGTCACAGACATCAGAACACTTGCACAGAGCCAAGTCTGAGCTTTGCAAATGTTGGAATATAAATAATTTAAAAGGTGTCTCTACCAATTAAAATATTTCAGAGATACATAATTAAGTTTGCTTTACAAAAATCAGGTGTTTTATCCTAAAACCGTAGTGTAAGGGGCATTTCATGTCTAACTAACAATTAATGATTACTACTTAAAACAATCTTCTCTTAGATCTCCTGCAAATGAATGCAGTGGAAGAGCATTGTCAGAGCAATCCTGGGTCCGTGTTCTTCCAGCGTCCTGTGTCCAACAGTGGCCAGCACCAGATGTTTCAGGAGCAAGGTACATGAAACTGTGAAGCCAGCAATGATGCAACAGCTTTCCCAAACAAGAGTTCTGTCCGTTTGAAACCCCACACTTAGGGGCAGAGTTGAGCCTTCTCTGTGTCTGTTACACAACAAACAGATCTTGGGGTAACGTTCAGGGGAGAATTGCAACATGTATTTAAGGCACATCTAAGTACTGTAGTCTGAAACCAAACATGTTTAAGGAGAAGACCAACTGCTCTGACCAAGTCTGAAGCAATGCCTGCCTGACTCTGGCATCCTGTCACCCTGGTTTAGGATTCTGTTGTTTGTTGGGGTTTTTTTTAGCATTGTTTTAGGATCTGGTTTTCTGAGGCAAGTGCCAAAATTAAGGATGTTCTGTTCTGAGCTAATAAATAAGTAAAAATCCAAAACAACAAAAACCCCAAACTACACAAACCCAAACCTTCCCTCCTGCTGCATTTTCAGTCTCCCAAACCATTTCTATTCACACGCATGTAGTACACTTTCACACTCTTCATCATCACACTTGCACAAGCACACTTTAAGGACAGCTCAAGAACAGCCTCCTGAGTTTCTAACTTGCCACTGACAAAATTTACCCTTTGGGTTATGCACTAGCAAAGTCCAGGGTTGCATCAAAGGGCAACCTACACCTCAGAGGAGTTTTGCAATACATGGAAAAGCTGTGTCCAGCTAAGTCAAGTCTACCAAGTGTTTCTGAGCTGCTACACCACACTAGCTGCCAAGGCAAGCCACGCTCCCTAAGCAGATGCTCTCCACACTACACTGCTCCCTGTCAATATAAAAAAACCCCATCTGGCTCAAGGAAGAAACCTTTACATGTTATCTTCATCAAAGCACATGATAAACTAATGCATGTAACATCCAGATGGACTTCCATAATATCTGAAGTTATTCCCTTTGGTCCCCAAACTCGTCATGCACTTGGGACTGGAGAGGTTATTCAGCAGCCTACAGACAGATAAATGCTACACCACCCCAGTGATATCCTGAATACCAAAGTCCAGAAAGTACCTGTGCAATGAGAAGCTACAGCTGTGGATTTTGCTATGGAACCAGAACGTCCCTTGCTACCATCTACTCTTCACCACACCAGTGTCTCACACCCAGTCCCAGCATCTCCTCCTCCGCTCCAGGTCCCTGTACACACAGGGCACTTTCTGAGGTGTTCCTAGTTACAACTCCCCTACTGCAGATGGTATAGTGTCAGGAAAAACTGGATACTGGTGGTTTTCCACCACCATGCACCTAACTTTCCAGCAATACAGGGACAACTTCTGGCCTGACATTCTTCTTTACAAGCCTTACTACACACACACAGGTGCCAGTGTCTGGAGCGGCAAACCTGCTCCTCTTTCCAACTCACACCTTCAAACTGGACATGAAAGCTGCATTTCTGCATCTGTTAAATACAGAACTCCAGCAGTTTGCTGCTTCCAGGAGATGGTTCTTCTAGAGAAAGCAGTCTCCTGATCTAAACTGAAATGGAGAACAGCTCTGGCTATCTGTAACCAATTAATCTGGTGAAGTCGGTTCACTGCAAGACAGCAAACCACCCCTATTTTTGCAAATCATCACAAAGCATCAGATGGATTGCCACCTGCCAGGCACCACCCCACATTCTTTTTTACCTGTCAATTTTTTTCTCTGGGAGAATACTTCCAGTTATTTTCATCTGACTACAGCACTGTGGGGAAGGGGAGGGTACTCAGGACTTTAAAAGGTGAAGAAACAAGTTCCTTACTAAGTTATGTTCCCACAGAAAACTACATTCAGGCCATTCTGATACTTAAAGCAGGAATTAAGAGCTGAGAAAGAGGTGGTGACAGGTAAGATTCCCTTAGCCTGACCAGAGAGTGAGGGTGTACACCCGCTTCAGGGAGTGGAGAGTTAGCACAGTACATGAGATGGGACTGGGATGAATCAGAGCAAGAAAGAGGTGACTGTCAGTCAGCACCCATCCAGGACAGAGCTGTTCCCAAGGTACTCCGATGTGTCCAGCTCTATGCTGGAGAGGAACCGCCGTGTGGTCTTACGACAGTTGTAATCCAGCCTGGTGGTGTACACAGTCTTGGCGTGCTTGGGGTAGACGATGGTGGTGCTGGTGAACCGCTGGGGCTTGTTGCGGGGCTGGAGGTGAACCTCTGCTTTGTAACTGCGCCACGTGCAGTTCGGGACGCAGACGACTGTCTGGCTGCAGGAGGAGACGCTGAAGCCCACTGGCATATAGACGTCATCGATGAAGTGCCTCTCTGAGTCGTATCTAACCGAGGATGTGTACCTGAAATACAAGAGAGACCTGCCTGAGCTCTGCTCTGGAACAGCAGGCTGCATGTTCTGGAAAGCAGAGTACCGAAGTACCTGCTCATCCTTGCACCTCAACACAGGAACAGCCACATCGCACAAAAACTATCTGCTGGTGTCTTACTCACTTTTGGGAAGAGGAGAAAGCCTTGCGTTAGCAGCACACCCAGTACTGTCACCGTTTTGTCCAGCTGCCAGCTCTACCAAACATCTACTCAGTCCTCATGTCCACTGTTTAAAGCCTTAGCCCTATGAATCTCCTTCAAATTCCACCATCTAAACCCAGAGATCTAGAGTCACATTTAGGCTTTGAACATTGGCATCCTAATTCCTCAGAGCACCAAGGCTGTGGACACAAACGTTATCTTCTCAGCTCTCCTCTGCCAAGAGTCACACAACAGCTCTCTGCCATCACTCCTAACATGGGGCACTCTCTGAAGGCAAGCTTCTGAAGAGTCACCTAGCAGGAAAATGCTAGAACTTACAAATCAAGTTCTGATGGCAAGAAATCCCCTGTGCCTGGATTGCAAAATGAAGTTTTCATCTCCTTCACACTGCAACAACTCTCTGCTGGCTTTTCCACAGTGCTAACTGCCTTCAGTTCTGGAGATTTCCTCCCCACACCACACAGCAACTCTTTCTACCCTCCCCTGCATCGGGCTTCTGTTCAACGGTATCAGTCTCCCTTGCTTGCACAGTAATCAACCAGGAGCCGCCTTCTCATTACTGCAAATCATGAGGTTCAAAGGAATAATTCACAAGCTGTGAACTGATGCAGTGCATTAAAAAAACCCAAACAATTATGCACTCTTCAACTACTAACTTTTCTTTTAGTTCACACAGCCAGCTGGTAAGATAGAATATGCCTACAATAAAACCATGAGGTTACAAGAGCAAAATTCCTTTCCCCTAATAAAACAGTCCTAGAGAGATGGCTGCTGTGAAGAGCCTCCCTCATGATTACCTTCTGGTTAATCAGCTGAAAGGCTGATGGGAGCAGGGCAGTGAAGTAAAAGCAGGGGAATAAAATATAAGAAAGTCTTCCTGGAGAAAGTCCATATAGGATTAAAAGAGGCTGAACACTCCTTCAGCCCGTACAAATGTCCAGGTCCAGGAATGTACAGCTGCATGGAACAATAGCTCTGCAAATAAATTAACTTGACTCACAAGCACTGATAAGGCCTAACTACTCCTTGATATACTAACTCCTTCAAAACAAAATGGCTGTAACACAGTATTTACCTTATTTCCTTGGCTGGTAAAGGGTCAAACTCAACTCCTTCGCCAAAGGATAAAGGACACAATCTTGGAGAGCAGCTGGAGAGAACAGGGCTGGGGGAAAACACGGAGTTCTGCAACAGAAAAGCAAAAACAATCCCTTTTAATCCTACAGTTTGGTATAATCTCAAGAAAACACATCTATTGAGTCCTTGGTACAGAGTTGCTGAAGTTCATGTTTACGTGCAAGAGGCTCTGCTCCTCCAGGACATGCCTACAGGTGCAGCCTGCAGCTTGGATCTGGCACTGGCCTACAGCAAAGATGCAGCAAGGTGCATTTGAAGGGGAACTCCTAACTTCAGGAGCTTGCCTCAGAGCAGCCACTAGGCAAAGAGGGAAATACAGCCCTGTGGTGCAGCAGTGTGAACTATGGTCTGTTTGCTACATGAGCTCATGTTCAAGTTACAGCTAACATTATATGAGGGGATGGGAGTGCTCTCCTTGCTGATCAGATATGCCCATGAGCAAGTCACAGCAGGAAACTACTGTGGGGCATCTCAACATGAGCAACCTCCTTGTTTCACAGCTACACCCTGGATACTACTTGAAGTTGTTAAATCCAACAGCCTAATTCACACACAACCTGGTGGGAAAAACTAACTCGTTCCGATTGTAGGCAAATTCATGGAGTGTTCCTACACTCCTCTCCTGGATGGGCAATGTCAAGAGCTGACACCAGCTGGGCAACTGGGAAGGAAAGAAGGAAGAAAAGGAAGGAAACCAAAAGACCCCTGAAGGGAACCAACCCACTTGTGTTTTTGAGGCCTCTGCACATGTGCTTTACTATCTTGGGGTGAGGGGGCTGCAAGCATCTCCTATGTGGTTCTCCTACATGGTTCTCCTACAGCCTTTGCCAACTTCATGGCAGCAGCCTATACAATCGGGGTCTGTGGTTCTCAAAGCATTTGTGCCAACAGCCTCAACATTCAAAAATAGTTTTATGAAAATATGCTGTTATGAACTGAAAACATAATTTAACACAAAGATCCTGCTCTGGGTCACTCTCTGGAATAACCAGAGCCCCATTTTCCACAGGGATTTTCAAAGACATGCTGTGACTCCGTCCCAACCCCTACGTGGGCCAGAAGAGACAGGAGCTTCCTTTCCATCAGCAAGACCAGAAACCCAGAGGTTCCTTGTATGTCAAGCCAGAGGCTTTCTAGAAGCACCACCGGCTCCCCTGACCCAGCCCGGCCCTGGTTGCAGACACCCCGGTGCCCTGGTTAAGGGATTCGACGACAGCAGCAGCAGATGTCGGTGGAAGGGGAACGGAGGTCAGTTGTTTCCAACCTGTCTCACGGTCACCCCGGTGCCAGCCCCCACAGTACTCCCGGGCTGGTTTTCCACCCTCCTTTCCCCAAAAGATGCTGCGGGGCCCGGAGGGCGGCCGGCTGCCGGGGCGGGAAGTGCAAGAAGCCACCAGCCCAGCCAGCCCCAGGTGCTGCATCACTGCAGCGGCTTCCCCGGGCCGCAGGCAGCCACCGGGGCGCGGGGCCCAACACCTGCCGCAGCGGGACCGAGCCCGGGATCCGGGGCTGCTGGTCCCGCTCCGGGCTGCCAGCCCCGGGTATAGAGTCCCTCCGGCTCCACCGAGCTTCGGGACAAGGGCTCTGCACAGAGGAGGAGCGGGGGCGGCCGGGGCCGGTACTCACCGCGGCGGCGGGCGCGGGCGGGTCGGGCTCCGGCAGCCCGTTGGTCGCGGCGCGGTCGGGGCCGCCAGAGGAGAGGAGCCAGGGCGAGGGGGCGGGCCCGGGGCTGGGGGGTAGCCCGGAGTCAGGGCTGTCGAGCCCCGAGTCGCCCCGTTTCCTCATGTCCGGGAGGTCGGGCACCTCCCGCAAGCTGAGCCGACCCACCATGGCGCAGCCGTCCGAGCCGCCCTACCCCGAGTCCGGACCCGCTGCTCCGCTCCCTGCGCCCGGGCGGCGGCGGGAGGTGCCGGGCCGCCACCGGGGGGGCGGGACCAGCGCACGGGGCGGGGCTGCTCCGCTCGCCGTCCCCCGCCTGGTGCCCCGTCCGCATCCCACCAGTGACCCCAGCATCATCCTGGCGGCCCATCTCCGTCCCGCGCCCTCGCTCCTGCGCCAGCCGCTCCCGGCCGCATGGCAGAGCCCAAAACTGCTCCCGAGAGGCCCCGGTCCAACCTCCGGACGGTCCTATCCCAAGCCCAGCCGCCATCCAACCTGCTGCCACTCGCTGGGGCTCAGCCGAAAGAGTGACTGCTGGCTGCCAGATCCTGACGGGTTGTCCTCACCTCTAATTCGCTAATTTCCTTGTCAGCAAGACTCCTCAGGCCCCCTTGTACAGGGCATCACAGCTGCCTGGGACGGAGAGAACAGAAAAGCAACTGGGAATTTTGGAGTGTCCATACACCACAGTCAGACTGGTTAAGTGTTTTTGCTGAGACCAGGCTTGACCCTGCTGTCTGCCTGGGTACTCCTGGCAGGCAAGGGGCAGTTGGGGCCTGGGACAAACCGTGGTGGTTAACACTGGCACAGGGATGGAGCAGCACAGTTATTGCCCAGCTGCCCAGGCAGGACTGGGATAAGAGTGGGGACTGGAGAGGGAACAGGACACTGTTCCTTTGTGATCCACCCACCCTGTCCCATTGCTCAGGAGCAGCTGCTCCAGCTTTCTGTGAGGGCAGCTCACAGCAGAAACACAGCCCTTGTTTAGGCTGCAAAGCAGCAGCTCTCGTGTGCAGGCTTCAGTCATTCCCAGGGGGTTACAGACACCTTTCCAAACTCACAGTTTTCCTGCAGGGCTGCTCTTTCTCAACCCTCCACCCTGAGGATTTAGACTCAGGCAGCAGAACTGCCACCCTTAATTGCATTTTTTCAGGCAAAGCTGCTGAAGCTGAAACAAGCAAGCAGAGGGAAAGTTCCTTCTAGCACTGGAGGAGACCAAGGGAACGTTTTTTGGAAAATCCTAATGAAATAATTGCGCCATGTCATCAGATTTGGTGGGGGAATACTCTTGTGGAGGGAAAGCAACTGTCTGCAGCCAGCCAAAGTCAACACTCCCCTGTGCAGTAACAAGCAGTCTGGCCTGACAGGCCCAGCACAAGTGAACCCAAACCCCTGAAAAGAATTCCTTCCCTGCCTCAAAATTAAAAGCAGAGCAGAGCTTTCAGCCGTAGGCGTCTGTGGTTTGCAGCTATGTGGTGCTGGGAACTCCGGAGACTTCCTCAAGGAATTTACATTCCTTTGAAGAATACTATGAGGCTGTTTGTCTTTGCTGAAAAATGCAGATGGAAAGAAAAAGAACATTAGAAATGTTGACTGTAATCTTTGGGGTCTGAGCAAATGTGCTGGGCAGGTGTTTTCTTCCTTTTGATTTAAATGCATCCCAAACCCGAGAGATTCCGGTCTCTAACGGGGATGTTGATCACTCCTTGCTCCAAGATCTCCCATAAAAGGCCTTTATGAAATCAGATGCCTCAGAAGGTGCTGGAGCAGCTTCCAGATGAACACAATCATTATTTCAGAGCTGCTGTGCAGCTCCTGGGCTAAAAGCCATGCTGCCAGTAACTGAGTTAGTGCAATTTAGGAGGGGGGAACCTGTGGCACCTCCCAGCGAGCCACCTCTGAGGGCTCTGGGGGTCCCCATGGCTACTCCACAGGGATCAACATCCAAGTGTGAGGCCTTGGGGTCTAATGAGGCCACACGTGGGATGAGCAGAGACGTACAAGCTTGTGGAAATCTTGCTGCTCTTCATTTAGTAGCAGAAAACTCTCCCAATCCATCCTGGCTTGACACAAAGGACAAGATTTTTGTGCCCTTCTAGGCTGTTTCCAGGCTTGGCAGGAGAAACAGAGGTGTCTGAGCAGCTGAGGGGGATCCCATTGGGCTCAGACTTGAGGGTCTCCTGAAGCATCAACAACTAGAGCTGCAAATTCTCCTACTGGGATGAACCATACTGTGTTTAACCCAGAACATAGTTAACTAGAATGTTAACTACCCAATAACTAACCCACTGTCGACAGCCACTGTGCACAGGGCCTGGCTGCTGAGCTGCTCGAACCGTACTGATCCGTGCAGCCCCCGATGGCATCGGAAATCTTTTCCCCTGTCTGCACATCGTGGCCTGCTTGTCCATGTTATTTACTTTTTAACTGCTCACACACAGCCAGCACAGAGCAGATATGAGGATCTTATCAAGATCCTCCTTCCATAAAGGACTTTCCACTGGGCTGGGTGTGCTCAGCTTAATCAGCAACCACACAATAGACACATTGACACGGGGAGGGGGGAACTCACTGCAGGCAGGGGGGAGCAAATCAGAAGGATCCTGTGTTATCTGATAACGATGGAAAATTACTTCCAAAGAATGGGAAATGCCAGGCTGTTCCCTGTAGGGCAGTCCATGAACCCGCCGGGTCACGCTCACAGCAATGCTTCCAAGCAGTGGGATTGATGGAGGCCCTGAGAGTGGGTTTGAGTGCTCTGGCTGCAGGGACAGATGCTGGCAGCACATCTCTGCAGTTGTTGAGTTTTGATGAGCTTTTGCAGCCCTGCCACCATCACCCTCATGAACTGCCCAGCCATGAGCTCAGGTTTTTCTCAGGGCTTTGGGAAGCTCCAAAGGATGATTTCCCCACTGGATCCAGACATCCTGGGCTCCCTGTGTCCTGCCAGAAACCAGGAGGACGCCAGCACTACACAAGGGCCTGAGCACACTGCAACAGCAGTACTTTAGTCCTGATAACCCTACATCCCAGGTGAGGTGAGGGCACAGGGGCTGTCCTCCTGCCTCCCTTCCAGCAGGGACACCCCAGCACCCCAAGCAGCGCTAGATCCGGGATCCCCAGGCTCTCAAAGGTGAGGCTAGCAAAGTGCTCCAGCCTACGTGCTCCCACTTGGACTCCAGCTCAGGACTGGGGGAGCTGCTCTGGCTGAAAGGAGGGAATGAGCAGAGACTTAAGGCAGAGCTGTGGGTGACGGCAGCGCTAGCTGTGTAACCAGCCCCAGCGGAGCAGGCGAGGGCAGGAACGCCTTCTGCAGAGCCTTTTCTGACACAGCCCAAAGAGCTTCAGCTCCTTTCCCTAAGCACAGCAGAGCAGTGGCTTGATGCTGCCCAACAGCATCCGCCCAGCTGCGGCCAAGAAAAGGCTTGTGGAGACTTGGACATCACAGCTCCAAGTGAGGGCTGTAAATCTGGTGAAAGAAATAAACACCCGCGTCGGGCTGGCGCGGGCTGCTCCTGCCCAAGGGCGGAGGGGGCAGGACCGGCAGAGCCGTAGGAGAAAAGCCAGTGAGTCATTCATTCTCCAGGAGAAAGAAACTCCTCCAGCATCACGAATCGTGTGGAAGAAAGGCACCACCTCTTAATTCATTTCAAAGGAAAAATTAGGATCGCTCAGAAATCTCTCCAGCAGTTACAGGCATCAGAAATTATCTGATTACTTAGGGGCACAAGGTCAGCTCTGCTGAATCGCCTGCGTGGCACAGGGAGCTGCCGTGCATGCAGATACTGATGGTGGGGAGCTGCTTGCTGGAGCAGCAGAAGGTGGAAAAGGCAGAAGAAAGAAGGTGCAGAAGAGAGAGTCATGCAGAACAGCACAGCGCCCTGGGTCTGGCGTGTTTAGGGTGAGGTCCGGCCTGGCCCTGGGGTTTGCTGCGCGGCAGCTGGACAGAAAAACACCCAGCAGATGAACAGCAGTAACGTCAGTAACCATTTAATTCACTTTAGTGTCACACTCCGACAGACAGCCAGAATTATACCTCGGATGAAAACCTTTAAGAGTAGCATTTTATACAGAAAACAAAAACTATCATCCTTTAATCCCTGGAGATGCAAACCCCAAAGGGTTGACTTCTGCTTACAGAGGTACCAAATGTGAGAAGTATCTAAGTGCCGAGGGGACGAGCCCCTGATACTGAAAGTAGAAAAATGCAGCCTTGCTCTCTCTAAAAGCAGAACTGCCAACACCCAGACCTGTAGCATTCTTCAAGGGCTGAAACTAAAACCTCATTTTCCTTTTATTTCCTCTTCTCTCCAGGATGAGATGTGGAGAACGAAAAGGGGGAAGCCTTCAGGGAAAGACACGCAACAGTAACTTCAGCTTCAGCTATTCATAATTTAGTTAGAGTCATCCATAGACAAAGCGAAGGAAAATTAATCTCAAATAAATTATCCATCCCTCCACGGGAATAATGAATCTCTGCAAACCCGTGCTGCCCCCTCCCTGGCTACTGCATTTGATAACCTGTGAACCATCCTGCACCCCCGAGATAACCTGTCCTCGGGGAACGGCCGCTCGTAACCCTGATGTGCTTTCAGCCACTGCTCCTTCTCTGGCCACCTGAGGTGAAATTAGGAGAGGAAATAAATGAAGCAGCAGCAGACTCAGGGAGATTTGTAAATCTGGAGTGACTACAAATCGTCAATCCTCCCCACAAGCATTGTCAACGCTGCTCTGTGACGGACATCACCACCACAGCTCTCTGCAGCTGAGCACCTGCACACCATGGGCCCAAGCCTGGGCAGCCCTGAAAATGCACCCAGTGTTGGAAACCTGACCAGTAAGGATTTCATCTCTGTGGATTCATTCTTCCTGCTCAAACCCTGTGATCAACTCCTGCCTGCTCAAGTGCAGGCTCAGCTGGCAGCTCTCGGAAGGGAGGACAGGATTTTACCAACCAGGCACCAAGTCTGCCCTCCCACAGCTGTAAGTTTGAGAAGGGGGAAAGGGAGCAGCCTGTGCCCAAGAGAGGACAGTGCTGAAGCAACAGCAGGCAGAGGCAGTGTGAGCCCAGGTTCTGCCTCACTCAGGGAATTCCTCATTTCACCTCCTTGCTCCCTGATCCCAGTAAAGCTCTGGGTTTCGGTGGATGGACCTCATTTTCCTGCAGCATGTCTGATCCTCTTCTCCCTGCTGTGCAGCAGTGAGCATGACAATCCCTCGTGAGCACAGCCCCCAGTAAACATAGTCCTAAGGCCCAAACTTGATGGGGTGGGGAGCATGACCCTCCCAGGAAGGCATCTGACAGCATGATTGCTCCTCACTCACCAAACTGGTACAGGACTTCTTTATCCTGCACAGGCAACTGAAGCTTGGGTGAGGATAAAACAGGCACAACTGGTCAGTCTGTCCCCAAACCCACAGAGGATTCAATTGTTCATGGTTGGGTATCTGCCTTCGAAGTCCTCCAAAAAGGGTACAGAGGAGGCTAGGAATAAATCCAGCACTGCTGATGATGAGGCAATATCTCCCTGCACTGAAGCTCACACAACAGGCAGGGTGCACCCCACCATCCCCACCCTGACTGGGTGCCAACAGGAGTTGGTGGGTTATCCAAAATATTCCACCTCTGCTTCTCCTCTCTGCACTGGTAAAAGCTGAAACTCAGAGGAAGAGGAGGAGAGGAATGCCCTCAAAGTCTGAGGCTGTTAAAGCCAGCATTTCCAGCAACTCTCCTTGCAGGGCAGTGCAGGTGCCAAAGGGGCACACCCCTGCTGGCGTGAGAACGAAGGGCTGGTGCTGTTTGACACTTGCTCCATGAACAGCCCTTTGTGGAGAAAGGGTGAGATGTGGTATGGGAACTCCCTTCAGGGACAGAGGGCGAGCCCAGCACATGCAAGAGAAATAACAAGCAGCTGGAATGGGCTCTGCAGATGTCTAGGGTTTGGCCTTCAAGCTGTAACAGTGACTGAGGCTGCTGGCTTGCTGGCAGGAGGCTTGCCAAGGTGCAGAAGGCATTAATTCAGCCCTCTCCTCCTCACTGCTTTACTGGTGGTTTAGGCATGCCTGTCCTGGGAGCAGGGCAGAAATCTGCTTTGGGGCATCTCATTAATTCAGTGGAGTTGCAGATGTCTGGAGGCCAGCTGCTAAAGGGTTAGGGTACTTTTGGTGGTGGTGATGGTTTGGAGTTGGTCCCCTCTCCTGCAATAAATAATGAAACAGGAACAGCTCTGCAGCTGAGAGTGAGCAGCAACACCAAACTCTCAGGCAAAATCCTCAGGAGCCCAGCCAGGCTGAAGGCTGAGACACCAAGTGTATCACAGCCACCTGGAATCCACCTAAACTGTTCCTGTAGCTGCTGACTTCCAGGTACCTCCTATTTTCTCCATCACGTGGAGCCAGCAATGTCCTGGGTTTCACTCCTGCTAAGATACACAAAAGCAAACACCTTGGTCAGATTCTCCTTGGTCTGAATGCAGCTGCAGCACCTCGGTGTAAGACGGTTAAGAGATCACAGGGCATGGGAGCGATGGGACACGGATTTCTCAGCAGCATACTGTAAATCATAAGTCCAAAGAGCTCTGCTCCCAGTCACTGCAGCTAGTCCTGAGCAACAGAGTTTCCTTCTGCTCACTCAGAGCCTTTTCTTGATGAGCTTCTCCAGTTTGCGTATCCGAGAGGACTCCTGCTCGGGGGTGGGAGCGCTCAGCGAGAGGGAGCTGCTGTTCTCCACGCCGGAGGGGGGAGCCGGCAGGCGCTGGCGGAAGAGGTCCAGCATGGTGCTCTGCTCACTCCTCTTCAGGCCCTGTGGGAGCAAAGAGGGTCAGACTTCACTGTCCTGGGAGCAGGCATGCACAAGAATAGCTGCAGGAGAGCTGACTTCAAACCTCGGCCTTCTGTTCACCCACCAAGAGCTGCATGCAGACCTCTGGATGATCCCGAGGAAACCAAGCCAGACAAGGTATGAGTGTGCAAAGCCAGCTGAAAAGCTCTTCTTCAGTGGCAGCTCTACACACACTTGCCTCAGTGCTTTTCCCACTCCCAAGCCCCCATATAGTTCTACAGAAAATAAGTCACCAGCAATCCTCTGCTAGAGGATGAGCATCAACTCTTTGGGACTAGTTCTAACCTTCATATCCAGTATCTTCTGGAAAGTGTCGGTGCTGCAGTCAGCAAGGAGCTTGATGTAATTGTCAACAAACACAACTGGTGGCTCGTGTGGAGCCATGACCACCTGCCAGGGCAGAAGAAAAAGAGATCAGACAAATTTTAAGAGCTAAAGGCAGCACTCAGTGAACTCAGGCACACAAATGATAGCAGGAATGGCTTCTCTGAAAAGAAAATGCTCAAGGAACAAAGGTGAGGCTGTATGTGCTGCCAGTAACTGAGAGGGAAGGGTGAGTGAAGTAAAGAAAGGATAAAGGAGGAGGATGGGGTCTCTTCCTGCACAACAGTGGTGCTGGACCCAAGGGGCTTGTGGTGGGTTGAATATTCCCCCCAACATAAAATTGCCACAGGGCTGTAAGTTGTGTTCAAAGAGCAAGAGAGGACTTTGTGGGCTGGCAGGCACTGGCATGTTGTCAAAGCTCAAGATTTTATCTTTTTGCAAGGGGAAGACTTCCTGGGCAGTTGTCTGGGGAAGAAAGGCAGCACTGGTGGTGGTGGTGACACTCAGGAAGTCCCCAGCAAATCAAGCAGCCTGGACACAGTCCAGACCCTCTGGATGGTGTGTTTCTCTTGCTCCCTCCAGCACAGGGGAACCTGACAACACTGCACAGTGCCAGCACAGCGTGGGTCAGAGCAATCTGCTGTGCAGCCCTGCTTCTGACTTGTAATCCAATGGGTGGGCAGTGCCACATGCAGCCACTCTGTCCTTCAGGTGCAACTCCTCTGGACAGTCTGGGAAGCAGCATGAGAATCCCTCACTGACATCTGCCCCGGAGCTCACACCCTTGAGACCCAGCAATGGTCAGGTCAGGAAAAAAAATTAACACAGCCTTGAAGCTGGAAAGATGATTACTCATTGTTAGATTTTTCCTTCCATAAGCAGTGAGCTCCACAGAGAACACATTTTTGATAATGCTGGGCAGCAAACCCACCTTTCTGGGGAAGTGTGTGTGGATGTGTGCATGCACACAGGGCAGAAACAGCACAGAGCCAGACTCTTCCCTGTCTCTGAAAACATTTCCATATGTTTCCAGTGACCCAGCTCACCCCACACTGTATTCTGTCACCGAGACGTTTCTTTCTTTTCCCGCACTTCAGACCCATGAAACATCATAGCCATGTATACACTTATAAATCCTTAATTTACAGCCCTTGTAAAAATCTTCTGCCAAGATGAAAAGCTGGAACTTCAGAGAGGGGAGCCAGAGCAGAAAGGAAGGAGCTCTGCGGGATGTGCGCGCCCCGACGCCCTCCTCCCCGCTTGCAGCCACGCTTTGTAGGGCTTAGCTGAATTAATTTGCTCTTGTCATCTACTGCTCCTGCTGAATTAGCTGCACCACCATAAGCCCAGGCATGATGTTGTATAGTGGTATTGTTGTATGCAACAGAAGCAGTGCTTCTGAACCATCTTGGTACTAGGTGGGAGAGCTCTGAAAATAGTGAGAAGTGTATTGGCCTCTGCTGCTGCTGGGGTGACACAGCTCTTAGGGAAAAGGCTCTTTAATGTACCATTTGGAAACTGCAGAGAAGAGTCTGAGCACTGATAAAAAGAGACAACCCACAAGGCAAACAGAACAGCCAGAGAGGATCAGTCAGGTCCTCACTCCTGCAAAGAAACCTTCCTACAGGAATACTGATGGTCCAGCTGGACCAGGCACCGCTGAGAGCCTTTTTCCTCTCCCAAACCCAAGAGATGGGTGCTGATTCCAGCCCCAAACACTGTCTGTGGGTCATTTGGACTGAGGATGATCTATTCAGTCACTAGGACTAACAAACTTGCTCCATCCCAGCATCCAGCCCCATCAGCCCCTGATCACACAGGGCCTTATTTTTACACAGCAGCTCCGCAGAGCTCCACGCACACATCACCGTTCAAGTTACACCAACATGGAGCCCTCGGATGGGGCCAGCAGAGTGCTTCATGCAGCAGCAGGGATGTCTAAAGAAGCCATACTGGTCACAGCCTGCAGACCAGCCAACCTCTGCAGACTGCATTCCCTGCCACAGGCACTTCCTGTGCCACTTTCATCTCAATCCTGATGAAGCCAATGGGATGCTTAGAGCAGACAAATGAACTCCGTTACTTTTCCGAGTCACACAGAACTTCCTTGGAGGCAACAGGCACCAATCTTCCCTGCTCCTGTGTGAGCAGCTGCAGGGGATTCTTCTGCAGGTCATTTCTAAGAAAATTTAGACTTGAACCTATTACTAACACCTCAGTCACCTTACTCCAAAAGCATGGAATTGCAGAAGGAATTTCTGAATTCAGAACACAAACTCAGCTGGGGCATTACCTTGGGCTCAGGAGCAAAGCCACACTGAGCTGCAGCATGGAGAGCCTGAGCTCCACACCCCCTGCCCGTGCCTTGGCTGCTGTTTACAGGAGGCTTTGGCTGGCAGCTGCCTGTCCTGCCTGACCTCAGGTCCTGTTAATTCCCTCACAGGAACATCCCCACAGCATTGCTAGCGAGCTAGGGACAATCCCATTGCCCAGGAGGGTGCAACTGCACAGCTCCCACAGCTTCTCCTGGGATGAAACCTAACTTCTTGCTTCAGCAAGAGCAGGGAGGGGGAGATTGCTTTGCTTGTTACTTTTTATGAAGACAACACATTGCTTTTGGGTCATTTTCCAGGCACCAGGTCTGGAAAATGAGAAAGGACTCTGGTGAATACAGTAACCCAGACATGTTTGCACTGGCTGTTACACTAGACAGTAAACAGGTGACTCAAGCACGGCTTGGCTCCCCTGCATGATGGAGTCTGCACAAAGGCCTGGAGTAACCTGAACTGGAGGGTTTGCCCTGCAGCAGACACTTATGGATGCTAGCTCTGATTTTCACAAGCTCTTGAGGGAATGTGGTGCCCCAGCTCTCCTAGTAAGCAGAACTTGAGCCCTTGGTTACCTTGAAAAATGAGGCTGAAAACTCAGCTGTGATGTTAGAAGGGAGTGGGGGCAAACCCGAGCGAGTAAGCCAGCTGTGGGGAACAGCTGGCAGCACACCCGGACAAGCTCACATACGTTCACGTGCAATCACAGATTGCTGTGTTCAAAGGAAGGGCCCCCTGGAATTCACTCACTCCCATTCCCAGTCCAGCAGTCTGCCTGGCAGGTTATCAAAAGTCTTGAGTTACCTTCAGAATCATTTCAGCCCGAGTCATGCCTTTCACCACTATCTTTGTGTAGCTGGCAGGAGCCTTCCTCACCACTTGGGACCCAATGGAGGGCAGATCCAGGAGAACCATCTTCAGAGAGTGAGTGTCCAGCAGCAACTGCAATAGTGAATCACATAATAACCCCTTATTCAGGGCCCTTTTAGCAAACTCCATCAGCTGCTATAACCCAACATCCTTAAAGTTCAGCACTTGACAGGATCACAGGATGTTAGGGGTTGGAAGGGACCTCCTGAGATCAACCCCCCTGCCAGAGCAGGACCACATAACCATATAATCTAGTGCAGGTCACACAGGAACACATCCAGATGGGTCTTGAAAGTCCATTCCCACACTGGAAAAAATCCTGGTAATTGGACTGCAGGAACAGGAGGGATTGACTCACATAATGACACCTGAAGGGGACATGACCACCTGTGGATTTGCATCAGCACTGCTGATTTTAACAGAGCACTCCTCTGCTGTCTCAAAATGACTGATGGCAGCTCAACATCTGGCCCCCAAGGCACAGGCTTCCAGTCCTTCTACCCTCACCAGTATGAAGTGAAACAATCTCCATTACCTGTAGCTGTATCGTTATTTCAGTACTGAGGTCAAATGAATTAACACCACGCTTCCTCCTGCACCAGCCACTCACTGCTGGCTTCTCTGCATTTACTCAACCACTTGAGTTATTTATTTATTTATATTTAAAAAGAAAACTCAACACAATAGAGCTACATTGAGAACTGCTCAATATCCTGTGTTCACTGGTACTCTATGCCTCCAGTGTGTGCTGGTTTTTATATGCCAGTGACTGAATAAGCAGCAAGGAGCAGCCAAGAAATTCAGCCCAGACAAGCGCTGTCTGGTGACAAAATGCTGTGGGTTAGGGCTTCTTGGAGGAAAAATGATCCCAAATACCACACTCTCTTGATTGCACAAGGTATGTTTGAAGAGGTGAGACAAGGCCAGTGAAGGACAGAAATCTGAAATCAATTTATTTACAGCAGTGAATGTGAAAGCCCCCACTGGGCTGCTGGCACACCCCATGCACTGCCTGCAAAAGGGCTCTCAGGAGAAGGTGGAAGCTCCTTCTTCTGGACACACAACATTAGGGGCACCGCAGAACCTTCAGCAGTCACCATGAACAATAGGAACCTTTGTGGCACATGTGGGAATTCAGCTCAAACACAAAGAGCTGAAGAGGAGGAGGGCTGGTGGGTGACACCAGTTCAGATCTGGACCGGGTCATCTGCAGCAGCTATCATGGCTGTGTGCTGCCTGCTTTGTAGTTTGCATGAGATGAGCCAATGCCATCAATCTCATCCTGGGAAGCCAGGAAACCACAGCACAAACCAGAAGCTCTGTGCACCCCAGAGCTGCTGGAGCCTGATGTCAGCTCAGGCTGTCATAGCTGGATTCCTAGGAGGGATCTCATAGATGGCAGGTTTTGCACAGTTGGGGAATTCACATCCTCCCACGTAAAGGCTCTGGTGTCTAACAGGAGTTCTGCACACTCTGCAGCCTGTCCCACAGATACAGCACTCACAGGCTCTGTCCCCTCACCCTGTCTCTTCCCATGACCCATACCAGGGCCCTGGCACCGCTAACTCACTGCCAAAGCTTGCTTGAGATGGAGAATTGTTAAGTCAGAGAGACAAACACAGAAAGTGAAACCCCATGCGGAGGTCTCACTCCCTGCGCCAAATGCCTCTGTGAATACCACCCTGGGGTCCAGATTTCCAACACCATTACCAGCAAGCAGCAGCAGAAGCTGTGTTTAGGGCTGGGAAAATGCAATTCCACAGCAACATCTGCAGCAGAACGGAAAGATGCCAGTGAGTGATCAGGAGGGTGCTCAGAAGATGCTAGGGGAATTGAGGACCCACACAGAGGAGAGCAGCTTCTGAAGATCTCTGCACATCTAAGTCCCACTTACAACTGGAGATCCTCACTGTGAATCAGGCTAATAAAACCCCTCCTGATCTGCTTTAAAGCAGCAATTTGGGCCTGTTAGTCCAACACAGTAATACTGAAACCTTTCAACTTTAGACACAAGCCCACTGCTGGCAAGCAATTAATCACTTTAGATGCTGATTTAAAGAGAGAAAAAAAAAGACTTCATTTAATCACTCTCAGGTTATTGCTCAGTGCCCAAGATGAGCAGGAACCACGCTTCACTCATTTGCTTTCCATTAAGAAAGGGAAGGTTTTGATGTAAAGCTCCTGTTTCATTTTGCAGACACACACTGCTCAGAACCCATCTTTGATGCCTAAAACCCAAGCAGCTTTTAAAGCACCGTTTTGAAGTTCACAGCAGTCCCATTAGAGACAATTCTGCTTTTTTTCTTTTTAATCAGCCCACAGGGGAGGTGCTGCATGTGAGGGGACAGCTGAAATCCTGAGTCATCCTCGAGAGCAGCAGGGTCCCAGCCCACAGGCAAGGGTGGGAGATGAAGGGCCCCAGCTCTGCAGCTGCACTCATGGTCTCAAGACAATAAACACCCCACACTGCCCACTCACATGCAACCTGGAGACAGGGTCTCCTGTCAAGGGACAGCATAAATTCCTACCTTAATCCAAGTGGCAATAATTTTTCAGCACACTGAAGACATCCTGACACTTCAGCCAGGTGCACAAGAGGTTTGTTGTTCCTATGCTATGGTTACTTTAGCAAAGCAAGAGCTCCTCTGCTTGGGAAGGTGCCTGGGACCCCTCTCCTGGGAAAGGTTCAGCTGCAGCAGGATCCCTATAAACCTCCTTCCACTCTGCCTGGTCCCAGAGTGCATCCTTGCTGCCTCGGCTGCACCAGAGTTAGAATCATAGAATCAACCAGGTTGGAAGAGACCTCTAGGATCATTCAGTCCAGTTCAGGACACCTAACCCAGCACTCTGCCCCTGTTTACCCAAAACTGCCTCAACTTGTTGAATCCCAAAGTCACACAATGTAACAGCCAAGGCAACTACTTTTTCTTACCTGTTCTGCACCCACCATGCTGATTGGTTTGCACTTGAAGAGATGGTTAATGAACTTGGGAATGAAGGAGCTGCAGAGAAGAAATACAAAATGAGACAGTTACCCCTGAGTGTTTGGAGTCAGACAGACTTCTGTGGTAGCAACGCTTGCAAACCCAGACCGGGCTTTCCACAAAGACACTGTGAGTGCCTGGTTCTTCAGCTGATTCCAGACACATTAAGTATGATAAATAAATAAAACCCCCAAACCCTAGGTACAATTCTTTTACTTTAATCCACACTGATCTCAAAGATAATTGAGAAGTTGCCCAGGAACTCTGCAAATAAATTGTGATAAGCTATTTATGAAGCATTACAGCACAAGGTCAAACACAAGCAAACTATTGCACATAACAAACTCAGCAAGGCACCAGGGTCAGTGCAGTTATCCAAAGAGTGGAAGTGCCTTGATTGTATCCAGAACCTACATTTTACTGCATACAAGTAATTCCATAACATGCATATTAAATGCTGAACTTGAGGTGCAGCCAAGGCTGGAGGTCTGCTGGGCCCTGGACACGCACAGAAAGGCACTCCTCCAGAAAGCCTCTGGCCAACACAATCAAGACAAGAAAGAGTTTTGTGAAAAGGAAAACACCATTATCCTATTTTACTGAGGTGGGCTCCAGACTCAGGAAAGTGACTAAGTCATGCACACACAACCAGGGAGAACTTGGCAAAGATGGAAGCCCAGCATTCACTACCTTGGACAACGTACTCCAGAGTGTCAGCTTTGCTCCTAGCTTTTTGCTTCCTGACTTGAGGCTTTGTGGCAGTTTCGTTCTTCAGTGGAGAAGCAGATGCTCCCTTCTAGCAGAAGCACTGCTGAGCAGCTGTGAGACCAGCTCTTGCCCCACCTACCCTGCCAAGTTGCAGCACCAGGTGAATTCAGAATGTGAGGAGAGAGGCCAGCATGAGCAACTCAAGCTCTCAAGCTCTATCAGGACCACACAACTCATGCTGCTGTCTTCCTTCTGCTGCCTTGTTTTTAAGGTACTCTCCTCCACACAGTCCTCTTTGGCTGAATGCCTACACAGCTCAGGTTTCCAGGACCTTGTCCATGACCTGGTGACAGGTCTTAAGATTTTAATGGCTCTGTCCTAAGTTCCTTTAAGTTGTCTGTTTTCTGTTCTCTTCAATGAGGTGCTGTTTATGGTGATGATCTAAATTCAGTGTGATTTCCCCTCTGCATCTGCTAAGCTATTTCTTTCCTTCCCACGAAACAAGGAGCAGGGACAGCATCTTGTTTGTCCTGCCACCTGTTTTCCAAGCCAGGACATTTATTTTTTGCCCTTTCTCACGGAAGAATGACAAAAGCATAACTCAGGCACAGAGCAGGCCAAGCTGCTGAGCAAATCCAAAGCAATGGTTCATGGAAGAGTCCTTCCAAGCTAAGGTTCCTTCCCTTCCCTCAGACACAGCCACGACCTCTCTCAGTGAATCATCTTTTCCTGGAGAGGTGTCAAGGAGAACAATTTCAAGCTCCTATTGAGCACCAGCTACTGGGCTGCCCCAAACAGTTTTGAATCTGGCCACCAGAGAAACAACCTTGGCAACAAATTATAAATAAGAGGAGGAAAACAAGCCCTGCCTGCTCCTGCACAAAAGCATCACAGCAGAGATTCACTTATCTGTTTCAGAAGCCCATTTTTCAGATGGATAACTGGTTCCCAGAGGGAACTCAGAGAGTGCCAAGCACAGCTGGAGCTTAGGTGATGCTATAAAATGATCAATAGGTAGCAGCTCTGGATGCAGAAGAGCACAGGAGATTAATTGTGCCTTTGATCTCACACATAGGTCCAAATCTCCCTCCCTCTGGAAGGTCAGGTGTGGAGCTGCCACTGATGTTGAGTATGAGAACCAGGGCCAGCCTCTTGCTGCAGGGTGGCAGAGCAGCAGCCAAAGCACCCCCTCTCCTCTTTTTGTTTGAATCTTCTTCTCTACACAAGCACATGGTCTCCCCTAGACAGTACTGTGTCTTGCGTGAAACAATTCCCAGGCCCCTTTTAGTCAGATGGCCACCCACCAGCAGTGCAGAAGGGGAGAGTGACCTTCCATCCCCACATGCCTCTTCCTTCATGCTGCCTTATTGGAAACAGCTTCCCAGCCCCATCAGGACAGACAAGACAAGCCATCAGATCCAAGGGTTGGGTTGGGTTTTTTTTTGGGGGGGGGCGGGGGGGAGGGCAAGCAGAGACCATCAAGAGCAGTTGCATTTGACTGAAACACTGACTGGAGCCTCTTGCCTAGGCTGGACTCCAGGCCTGGCTCTCAGCACTAGGAGGCCATCCCGATGGGAAGGATTCGTGCACGTTCAGCGGCAGTGCTCAGCACCAGGTTTTGTACTCTGGATGCCTCCACTCCCTGCACATTCACAGAGCCAGACTGCATGCCAGAATTCATTTACAGCTTCAGCTATAAAACTGAATCCAGCAAACCCTCCATAGAAGCAGACAAGTCCCCAGTGTAATAATAAAGCAGTGCAAGACAGATTAGGAACCTAAAGCACAGAAACCACAGCATCTGAGAGGCTCCCATCCAAGGGCAGCAGCTCTGCCAAAGCCTGTATTTTCCTAATCCCCTGCACTGATGATGCATCAAACACAATGCATTGCTGAGCAAGGCAGACAGAGATGCAACCACAGTCTGTCTGTCTGGTGGGAGACAAGCTACTGCAGGACATTGTTCAAAGCACTCTGGTGGCACTGAGTCACTGCAGCTGAAAAAGGTTTTGCTTATGCCACCCCCAGAACTGATGACGAGCCCCTGCAGGCTTGGCTCAGTCTGATGCTCCAAAACCTCCAGAAGCCATCTCATCACCATCTTCTTCCACCCAAGTCCTCTCACTAAAAGCAGGATGCAAAGGCCAAGGGGGGGCTGAGAAAATGCCTGCTGCAGTTACCCACCATGCCTGGCTGTTGGTGCTGGAGGAGCCTGGCGAGGGGCAGAGCTGTTTGTTTTTCCTGTCTCTCGGTTCTAATCTCTTCCTCATTGAGGTCAGGTCACAGACTTCCCAAACACATCCCTGCGTAGCAGCCACGGCCTCACCGCGGCGGTTTTTGATTTCAAAGGATAAGGACAGAGGTGCGGTGAGGAGACAGCAGTCCCTCGCCCTGCCTGCTGCAAAGCCAGCTGCTTCTCACTGTCCCAAGGCAGTGTGGGTTGCATATCGGTCAAAACAAAGCAAAAAATGACAAATTAGGTTAGAGGACTGATGCAGCTTCTGATGGTCATTTTTCTTCTCCCAGACTTGGCTCAGATGGCTCCGTTTTAAATTTAGTGACTTTAGATGCCTTCTCCCCTGTGGTCCTGTAACCCAACACCAGCGCTTTACACAATCCATTAGAGCCGAGAAGTGGCTGGCAGCTCACAAAGACGCAGGCATTAACATAGGGAGCAGCACAATGCCCATTAAAAGGGCTTTCAGTGCTGTGGAGGGGACACAGAAGGCCAGGTATTTCTGTTGGGCAGGCCAGCATGTTCCATAAGGACTCAGAGCTTCCAAAATACCAACGTTTGCAAGCAGTCAAATGCTATAAGCACTTCCAACAGACCAGCTGATGGCTGGCTCTCCTCAAAACCAACTTGCACAGGAGGACTCTAACTACCGTCTGACAAAAACAATCTTCAGGAACCAAATTTTCACTTCTAAACCTGACCCCCCGCACGGAGGGTTCAGCGCTGTGTTTCAGGTTTAATGTGCTGCAGGTCAGAGCTGCAGGGTTTTGAAGCGGAGCAGCAGCTTTGCAGGGCTCTGCGCTCTGCTACAGGCCACACCGGGATGCAGGCACTCAGCTAGATGTGAGCTCTCCCCAAATGTGAGCACTGGGGATTTTATCTGGAGTTTACTTGGTATGTGCTTAGCAATAAAGTTAAAAGGGAGGCAGCTAAGCTGGGGTATTAAGAGAGTGCTGTGAACAGCTGAGTAAATGGGGGGGGGTTATTTATCACCATGTTAGCCATACGAAATCCAAGCGTGACCACATAGAAGGCTTAAGTGCAATAAATTTTCACTGGGACAGCATTTCAAACAGTGATTATGGGCAATGTCATAATGTGATTTATCAGTAACTGCTCCTTAATGCAAACTAATGAGTACCCAGAGATAGAAAGGGGGAATGAAACTCTCAGGCCAGGCTCCCTGCTGTGAAGGCTAACAGTTCTCAGAAGAGCCTGCTGCATCTCTCCCTGCTGAAGCAGGAGCTGAGGCTCCAGTCTCAAACCTGCACAGTAACTGCCAGGCCACGCAGTTTATTTGAGGATGATTAGCTAATTACAGATGAATGAAGCGTTAAGGTATTTCAGAGTGACACATGACACGCATGGTGCTGCTCCCGAGTCTATCAGCACAGTCACATGCAGCACCAAAAGCAGCAGCTACAGTTGGCAGTGTCCTCCTGAGGATTTTTCTTGGGGCACTGGCATGCAAAGCTCAGCTGGCCACAGGCAAGTAGGGAAGAGTTCAAAGTATCTTCTCCAAGAGCTGTGGTTTTGTTTCAGACACCTAACTTCAAAGTCTGGATCTCCAAGAGATGCTGAAGAGCTGCACCCTCCACAGGCAAGGGGCTTCTGTGTCTCATCTGCCAGCTCTTCCATGCTGCTCAACTTCAAATCCTATCCCAAAAAGACACTCAGAATATTCCCCTAAAATCTGAATGTCTTTTCCCCCTCCCTACTGAGCTATCTTTGCACAGCACAGCAGCTCTCAGACTGTGAAGGCAGAAAACACACCTCACACATGTCCTGCTGTTATAAGTTACTCTGAGGCAAAACATGCATCAAATGCCTCAGCACCTGGAAGCACCACAGCCTCTTATCACTGGAAGGAAAGTGGGTTCCCTAGAGGAAGAGTTGTGTCTACATTCAGACACTGAAAGTAGTTTATGTTTATCCAACCCCAACCCTTCTGTGCTTGGCAAACAGCAGACAGTGACCATCAGATTATTTTGTGGGGTGGTTCAGGCACGTAAGGAGGAACCACTAAACACAAACACCTGACAAAATCTGCCTCAGCAGGAAACTTGAGACAAGAAAGTGTCTTTTAACCTTGCCAGCAGCTGCTGGTGTTTGCTGCCCTACCCCACCTCCCTCTGTGGTCTCCTTGGATGGAGAGGTTCTTCACACAGACACTAACAGCCGCGGACACCGCACGCTGCAAAGCAAATAGATTATCACATACAGACTGGAGAGAAGCAGAGCCCTCGATAAGCTCTGTGCCATGCTGGTTACTTACTTGGCAAATTTAATGCAGAACTGAGTGAAATACTTTCTGGTGGAGGCCAGGTTGTCACGGATGATGGGAACGTTCTGTTTGATGTGGAGAATCACTGAGGTGACATAAGGGCTCTGGTCACCAACATGTTCCACATTCTGCCACTGCATCTGCACAAAGGGGAGAAAAATAACCCAGAAGACTGTTGGATTCATTAAGGTTCAGGCAGTAGGTAAGGAAAAGTGTGCAAACTTCCTGCCAACAGATCTCTAAGGAACCATCAAGAGATTCCCTCTGGAACTCACCACCAAGGTCAAGTTCTTTGCCACTGCACTGACGGGGCAAAACCCCTTCCACAACGAGACACGAAGCAAACCTAGCACAGCCCTTTCTGCACCAGAGCAAAGAGAGATCCTGACTGGTCACCCACACAAACACAGACCACGAGGAAAAGGCTTTTGGAGCTGGCCAGACTGCCTCAATATTGAACAGTTTCCAGTTTGCTGGGATGAAATGCCCATAGAAATCCTGATTACAGGCATTTGAGAAAATATCTGCAAGCTTGCAAAGTCTGGATTCCTGTATGGCAGCCAAGACTTTCATACTGGTGAGGCTGATGACAGATAGATGGAAGAGGTAGAAACAGGCTTAAAAAGTCCAAAGCACTCCACACCAGCATAGCTCAGACTGAAAACACTTGTGGTGTACAAGCTAGGATGCCAACTGCAGCTCACCCCAAATACATGTGAAAAAAAAAGTACAAACCAAGACGAGTTCCTCAAGCTCCCATTTTGTTTTCACTTGCTGTCAGCAGACACACAACAGAATAGCCCCTGCGAGCCAGCTGTGCGACTGCCCTGCCTCTGAGCCTCGTCTGCAGTGCACAGGCAGCACACATGTGAATTAAAACCAAAAAAGGAGGTAGTTGGGTAAGGCCCTGGCCAAGCATCCCTGCGTGTCACCGAGGCTGAGTAAGGAGCAGGAGCATCCAGCACAGTGCTGGTAGCTGAGCTACTGTTCAGCGGCTACGCGCTCTGCGACGTGCTCCAGCTGCGTGGAGATGCTGCTGCTCGTGCCAGAGAGGAAACAGGAGGAAAACAGATAGGAAATCAGGATAGTAATCTGGGCACATGAGGAAGATGAGCTTTGTCTTCTGAGAGGGTGTTTGTCCTCAAACTTGTTTTCTCAAGTTCTGGATTTTGCACGTGAGGTTGTTTTGTTCCTGGGTTTAATTATGGCTGCTTTGTCCACTGCAACCCAGCCGAGTCAATTCCATCCAAACATGCAGCCTGAAGTGACTCAGTGGGCAAGAGAAGCCAAATTCTTTGCAAAACCACAGTGTCTGAGGGAGCCTGCATGTGTCCTACCAAAGCTGTCTTAGCTAAACCAAGCACCCAAACCCCCAATCTGCTCATCCTGCATCACCAGGTACCTAGAGGGGACCTCTCTGCTCATCCTGCATCACCAGGTAGCTAGCAGGGATCTCTCTGCTCTCATCTTGCCTCTCCAGGTAGCTAGCAGGGATCTCTCTCATCACCTGCTCTCCAAGCCTTACTTCCATTTTGAAGACTGCTCAAGAGACAACTACTCTGCTCTTCTACTCCTCATGGTGCTTGTCATACCCAAAGAAAACACTTCTGTGGCTGTCTCCCTGCTGGACTCCCATATTCCCAACGCTGTCCTCTCCTTGACAGGCAGCAATCCTCAACCAACAGAGCATCCCCAGGTAGTGAGAATGGCCAGAAAGTGGGAAGGAACTGCTGAGTTGAATTATTGCAACAACAATAGAACAGTAGCTTTTTCATTTTGGTGCTCTCCATTCCAAAACCAATACTTCACCAGCAAACCTTTTAAAGCATGAGCAGTAAAAATAGCCCTTTGTGTGTGTGTGTGTCTGTGTGGGTGTGTTTCACCCAAGAAAAAAAAAAAACACAACAAAAAACCAACCCAGTAGCTGCAGTGGAAGACATAGCACACATACTGAAAAGTCATCAAAAGAAACATGAGCCCAACTCTTCTGGTAAAGCTTTGTTCCTGTCATTTGAAATTTATTCCTCTTTTTCCCTGGTCCTGTGTTTTTCTTGGGATATCCACAGAGTTTACACACACAAGCTGAAAGTGAGCCCAAGGCACAGGAGCTGCAAGGCCTTGCACTCACCAGCCAAAGGGAGAAGCCCCATGCAGGGGGGGTGCCCCAGTAGTGGCCAAAAGGCACCTGCACACTGCAAGGAGAGGTTTGAAGACCTGGTGCTACCTCCATATCTGGGCTGTACAACAAAAACCACAGGAGCCTCAAGATTCTGGGGTGCTTTCTTAAAAAGGGGAGAAGACAGAAACCTTGAGCAGAACTTTAGTGGTCTGGCACTTAACAAGACCTGTACAACCTTCTGGGCGTAGCAGGGGCTCAAGAGTGCCCCTGGGTCTGTCCAGCTGTGGGTCTCCATGTCTCCAGAGAGCTGGAAGTGGGGTGGCTGGGCCAAAACTGGAACCTCCATGTCCCTGTTCCATGTCCAGCACTCAAGTGGTCCAGCAAAAGGGTTACTTTGTGATTTCATGGAGGATGAATCAGTCTCCAAGTCTGCAGCACTCCACTGCTCCAGCATCTGCAACTGATGGGCCAGCACCTTCTCCCTTGACCTTCTGTGGCTCATGAAAGAAGAGGTGGAAGGCAGAAGAAGGACAGTGGGTGCTGCAGGCAGCAGATATTTGAAACTGCCTTTGAAACTGCCTCCCCTGTTTCCCAACACAAGTCTTGGGTTGCACTGCTGCATGCTGCCCTGTGTTTGAGGGCTAAAAAGCACCCATGCTGACTTTTAATTAGCAGCTGGCAGCTCTGATCACCCTGCTCCAGGGTTTTCCTTCTGTTGGAGAGGCTATCACAGCTCCATGTCTAAGTGCTTGCTGTTGTCCACTCAGTTGTAGGGGAGTAGGAGACTGCAGCTGTGCCAAAAGGTTTTAGCAAAACATAAAACCCCAGCAAGTGATGGGTATGAGTCACTAAAATGTCCCTCAGCCCCAATTACAGGCACAGTTCTAGATATAAATCAATGCTTAATTCAGCAAGTAAATCAAACCTCATCCAGGGCAATCCATAAACTTAATTGAGGCACAAATATCCCACACGGATTAGCAGTTCCCTCATCCCAACAATTAAAACCAAAACACACCAGGCAATTTCAGTGCCTGCTACAGAGCAGTACAGCACATTCACAGCACTTTGTTATCCAGGATATGACAAGAGGGGTTTAGGGCAAATTCCTTTCCCACTCCACATCCCAGCTCCCCATCCTGCAGCCGTGTTTAATCCTTCCACACCTGCTGTAAAGTCCAAGTCAAGATTATCACCTATAAATTCTGGGCCTTCTCATCATTCACCATTTCTTCCAGAACACAAAAAGTAAAGAATGAGGGAAACTCAGCACCATTTCCAGCTGAAAGCAGTATTTACGATGCCACTTTCTGTGTTAGATCTCTCAAAGTGGCCAGCAGCCAACGCGGATTTAGAGGTTTAAGTATTTCTTAATTCACCTCTATAGTTACTGAACATTTTTGCAAGAGGGAAAAAAAAAGCCAGACTCCAACAAAGGAGTAGGAGTCATCAGTCTTGGAGGAGACCAGAGTGAAGTACATGAAGCTAAACAAAGGAAGAGCCCTAATGGAGCAGTGGTCTGGAGACAGACCTGCCTTCCCAGCACAGGGAAACTGGAATGGCTCAGGCACATTCTTTATTCCTTTAATAATTCCTGAATTTTTACACCTCCAGAAACTAACTCTGTGTTTAAAGAACTATGTGCACTTCTCATTCAACTGTTGGAGGAACAACCCAGCCCTCAAGGAAAGGGAGGAGGGTGAGGGAAAGAGAAAAACCTCTCGCACCAAACCCAGGTCTAGTAAAAATCACCTAAGAGTGATTCTGTCTGATGCAAATAGTGGAATGTGTGCAGGAGTGACCAGTTGTTTATTTAGTCAATTCCATAACACTTCACTTGTTTATACATCCTCAGTCCCATCACATGTGCTGCATTTTACTAGTGCTCCAAAGACAAAAATAAATGGCCTGCCAGCTGCTGCTTTCTCAAGGTTGTGGTTTGCTTGGGTATAAACAGGCAGAGCACAGTGACTCAAAGACTACCTACCACGCTCTGTGGGCTCAGCAGATCTGAGGACTGCCATGGCACACACACACACAGAGCCCACCTGAAGCACTGAGCCCTTCCTAATGCTGTTGCTTTGCTGAGATTGTAAAAAAATGATATAAAAATCCTCTTTTCATTTGGAGCATGGACAAGCTCTATTACCAGCTGCATTCCACTTCCAATATTAGCTGGGGGTGGCTGGGGCAGTTACAGCTGGAACACATCATAAAGAGAGAACTGAATTCACGGCAGGGAGACAGCTTGTTGATCCTACCAACATGGAGCTCTCTGTGCTTAATATTTCTAATTTGAAAAAAAAAAAAAGAAAATAGTTCAATCCACTTTTGTTGTCTTCACCTCTGTCTGAAGCAGTCTGGGTTTTCACAATACTTTGGCAAGAAAACCCTAGCTCTGCCTTTTCAAAGGTATGAAAGCCAGCAGTGTAACTGCAACAAAATCCTGAGGCACTAATCACTCGGGCCTCTCTAGGAATGGCTCCATGCCTCCTTGAGGGGATCACAGGAGCAACAGGGCTCGATCTCAGCTCCACATTACCCTTTGAGTACCCCCATTTAACAGCCACAAACAGGCAGGCTTGTAAAGCTCCTAGTCAAAGAACACAAAGAGGACAGCAAAGGAGAAGGTGCACTTGAAATTCCAAGCTAGCAAAAGTTTTCCCAATTTCAAGGCTCTCGTTGGCATTAAGGAGGGGAAAGAGAAAGCCTTAAGATACTTACAGAAAGGATTTTATTATCCAGGTGGTTTAATGTGCTGTGAAAGAATGAAAGCTCTCATCTGAATGATAGGAGGTTTTGGAGTAAGGATGAGTTTGTAAGTACAGCAATTGCTGCTTCAAGGAGCAAGCAGAAATCAATGCATGGCTGCATCTCACAACAGCATCAAAGGGATGTGTCAGAAGTGAAATCAGGCAATCAAAGCAACGAGAACCCCTCAGGGATCTTAAGGCAACCTCTTCCCCAAACAAATCCATCCCCTACCTTGCTCATAGCAGTCAGGGCAGGGTCACAGGCTGCATCCAGGTCCTGCACTAACAGCTGTATGCTGTTGGAGATCACACTGTGAAAAAAAAACAAGCAGGAGTTTCAGAGTAGTCCTCAGCCCTACGGAGCCAGAACTGCTGTGTTCGGCCGTGAAGGAGGGAAGTCAGCTCCTAGCTGACAGCAGCCTTCTGCTGGGGAGGCATCTGGCTACAGCTTGCACTGAGGAGAAGCTGGGAAGTGCTGCAAGCTATGCCTGAGCTACACAATGGGCTTTAGGGCAGAGAGGCCACTTTTACAGTTGACCTTTTTCTGTTCTGACGCATGGAAGGGGCTGGAGGTCAAAGGCTTCGGGAAGGCTAATCCCTACCTTCACATCAGGAAGAGGAGAAACCTCCAAGTTCTGAGCCCAGCTCCAAATTTAATCCAGTCTGTGCAAAACTACCATTTTATCATCTCTCCACTTACTCACAGTCAATACTCTACTACTCACAGAAACTTGCAAGGAGGATTTTAAAAAGTACATCTGTCTGAGCTCTGGAAGTGGCTCCCATTCGAGCAGATCAAGGCTGATGTCTTATTTACACTACGTCTAGGATCGCCGCCATCCATTGTTTGAGCTCCTCAGACACACAGCAGGCCAAAGGACACATTAATCAAACACACTGCCCTCCCTCCCTCCCTCCCTCCCTCTCTCTTTTTAATTTTTAAACAGCATGATATTGCTTAGAGACATATTTGATGCCACCAGGTTACGACGTGCACAAAGGTGCAACTGATCCTAAAACAACACCGAGAAACAGTCTGCAGCGACTCAGACCACCCTCAGAGGCATGTAACCCAGCACTCAACAGCACAGCTTCTGCTACAAGAAATGACTGTGTTTCCCTAAGCACAGCTTTTCAAACCATCACAGATGCCTGTTTGTAACTTTGGGATTAAATATGCAAGAATTGGACTTTCCTTTGGCTCCTTCTTGTCATGGTAGCACAGATGGAAATTGCAGCTCTGTAAGAAACCTGACCAATGCCTCCTCAAAGCATCTTTCCTCCCTCTCATCTTCTTTGTGAAGTTCTGGAGTTCACTGTTCAAAATATTTCTATGTCCTCCTCCTCGTTGAGATATGGTTATCACCCACTCTTAATCCTGCTGCTGGGATCCAGGTGTTGTTCTTCACCACAGCCCACGCAGGTCGTCTTATTTCCCTTCCTAGAGCTGCAGCACATAAAAGCTGGCACAGGATGCCAAGAAGAGACTCTTCCTTCAGAGTAATTAATTTGCTTGTAAAGGCAAACTCATCCAAAATCAGCTGGAAGAATTACTATGGGAGATGAAGTGGCTACTGGCTTCAAGTTACACAACCTGAAACTTGCATTGGGATAAAAAAAGCCTGTGACCATTTCTGGTGGTGCCTCTGCTTCTGCTGGGCACTACAGAATTCACTCCCATGGGGGACTCCACCAGCTCAAGTGGTGCCAAAGGAGCTGGACTGAAATAACCATCTCATGGGCACAGCTGACTCCAGCAGGGCACCTGCTGTCAGGGAACGTAGGAAAGAGTTGTGGTTCAGCACCAACATGAAACAACCCTCAGCAGCTTCACCACAAGTCTCCACACATCACGAGGTCTGTCTGAAGCTGGGCCACCAGGCTCTCTCCTAGAAAGCAGAAGGTTGTAAACTGGGAGAGGATCCTTTGTCTACACTTCAAAACGAGCACCTGCAGTGAAGGGGCAGCAAGGAGCTTGTTGCAAATGTGCCAGGACAGCCTGGATCCTGCTTCTGCTAAAAATCACTTCAAATCTTTGCCCCAGGCAGCACAGAACAGTACTTCAGCAGCAGTTAGTGAATCCTCATACAATCCCTGACAGATACACAGAAGCTGAGAGATCAGGAAGCCAAGATCATAACTGAGCAGCGCTGCTCCTGCATAGTAAGTTCTCACTAGAGTAAACTCAACACTTCAGGTCTTCAAGGGGTCTCTGAATGATGCCCACAGCCTCACAACACAGGAATACAGCAGAGAGTGGAAATCATGGGTTCTGGATTTGCATGACAATCATTTTCCTTCTCTTGGGCTCCAAGAAATCATCCTGTCCCCCACTTTTCCTAAAGAAAATGCTTAGCCACCTCAAGAGTAACCTCCCTACACATGTGGCCTTATACACACTCAGGGTGGTTCTGCACTCTCTTTTCTGTGAAGGAAGAAACACCTTCCAGGGTGTACAAGCAGCAATGTTTTATCACTTTTTTTATGGCCATGCCTAACAAGACACCAAATCCCAGAAGAACCAACTTCTTTGCTGTTGAATGAGCAACCACCAGAGAGGTTTATAGCCATGACTTATGCTGACAGAAGACTTAAAGCACTCTACTGGAACAGGCTGGAAGTCAATTAAAAAGCCTTGGTTACATCAGGCCTGTCAGTTTAACTTCCAGACTGTCCAAAGCAGCAAACCTGAGCTATATATTTAAGCAATTTCTAAAACACATCACACTGCCTGCCTGTGACTAGCCACCTCATCAGGCAGCCACTGTGGAGACTGAGCAGTGACTCAATGTAAGTGGCTCCTGCCAGACTGCTCATGACAAAAGGCAAAACTCAGCCTCAGCTTGCCCCTGTTAAGACAATTCCATCATATGGCCTTTTTTATTTCTACTCCCCCAGCTACCTTAATTGCTTTGGCTTAGTGGACACAGCAACCCCAGCTTTCGGGCAGGGATTCACTCTTAAAAAGGTCTGAGAAATATTCAAAGGGAAGGGAGTCTCTGCAGCCTGGAATGGAGCCCAAGATCATGTGAAAAGCCTGGATGGAGGTTCAGTGGGATCCTGCCCAATGGAGAAAGAGAGGAGGAATCACAGGAAGGAAGTCTTTGGAAAAAAAAAATCTTATTACTCTCTGGGCTGAATCTGAGTTTTAGGTAGTAGGAGTGCTGGTGACAGGGATCATGTTCCCAGCTTTGCCAAGGTTTTCTTTTGTCTGATGTGAGGCAAACCAATATTTATGAGGTTTTTTTGCCTCTATTTCCTTCTCAAAAATATTCAGTGTGTTTATCAGTAGTGGAGAGGAGAGGATGTTAGAGGGGAGTATTTTTAGCATCGTTATGTGAAAAGTTATTTCCATGAATGATAATCTTCTCTCAATTATAACTCCCAAATATAAGATTGGATCAGTCTTTTATGTCATCTGAAATGGAGTTTGATCATACTGACAAGGCTGCTGATTAACAGTGGGAAGTTAAAGCAGGAAGGAATGTACTGAAATAGCTTCCTTTCTTGAAATGTAACAGCTACCTCACAGAGCTGCCAAGATGCAAATGATGTTTCAAATGGAAACTCACTGTTTCCCTTCCCCTTTCCAGCGCTCTTGTTCCTTTGGCTAGGAGGATGGGGAACAACTACACCTAAAGAGTTACTGCTGATCTTGGACCAGCCAAAGGATGCCCATTCCTTCACCAGGAAAATCTTTGTGCCCAGGCTGCCTGGCTGGGTGGGTCCTGCTGCTGGCTGGGTCCCCACGACACAGGGATCTTGGGCTCGTATTACTCCAGCACCATCTGGCTGACAAACTGGGATGTTTGAGACATTGTGGGAGGATCATCTGCTGAACCTACATGCTGAAAGTGTCCATCTCTCCCGTCAGGTTGATTCTCTCCACTAGACTTGCATCCACTTTTTCTTTGAGTTTCTCTTCCAGCTGTTAGGAAACAAAACAAGCAACAGACAGATCAGATTTCTTACTTGAAATTACCCTTCTTGAAAATTTATGTCCTGGAAAAGTCAGCTTCTTAACACCTCATCTATGCCCAGACTACATCCAAAACTCAGCCAGTGCACTGGAACTCACTCCTTGTTGGACAGCCTGCCAGGATGGGCTACGGTGGCACTGCATCCTCAGAGAACTAAACCTCCAAGATCATGCATGCAACTCTAGAACAACACACTGACCTACCAGCTTAACACCACAGCATCTGGCCTGCTAACAAAGGATGTTTTTCAACACTCTCTGTGTGCCCAACCTGCAGAGGAGGAGGATTTCCAGTTTTAGTGGTGGAGAGACCTTGATACAGCCAAACATCACAGCTCATCTACTACCCTGTGGCATTTTGAAAGCACCTGAAGTGTAACAAGTACTGTGGCTGCAAAGTGTATCAGCATAAATACCTCCTCTCTTCACTCCACCTCCTCCCAACAGTTCATGCAAGCATTTTCCCAAGCCTGTTCTGAATTGTTGCTTTTTCTTTCCTTTTTTCCTCAAAGGGAGCTCATGAACCACAAGAAGAGTGGTTCTGTTTTCAAACAATTTGGTCCCCAACCCCAAACAAATTACCTAAGAAGTATAAAAGGACTGAATGCAAAGTTGATGCTGCAAAGCAGGATTACAAGCAAATGACTTTTCTCAGGCAAGATCAATACTTATCTTTCTTTGAAATATAGATTTAATAACACAGAGCTCAATAATCAACAGGATGCTATGTGGAGCAGACACTAGTAAGGATATTTCAGTATTTCTGACTCTTCCAGCCTCCCTCCTCAGGAGGGAGAGGAGCTGCTGCTGGGTGCCCTCTCAGAGGAACACTCACCTGCTGGGTGGTCGCCAAGCAGTACTCTGCAGTACTCAGAATGCTGCAAATGAGGCAGAGCTCTTCTAAAGTAAACTTTGCCACTTCAGAGCCCTCCTTTTCTTTCAGCAAACTAGTGATGGTGAGCCCACCACTGCTGCTGGTTGTCCTGGGAAAAACACACAACACAACAAAACAAAACAAGACAAAATCTGTGAGGCTTTCGGGCACACAGGCATCCACACTGCAAATCACTGCCAGATTTCAATGCCATGAGAAGCCCTTATGGCCACAAAGTCCAATGTTGTGTGTAACACAGATCAGTGTCACCACATCAAGCCCACAACTGCTCCTCTAGTTAAGGAAGATCCTTTAGAATGGCAAAGTCTTCTGGCAAAGGACAACTCATTCACGAGGTGGTAGATAAGGATGCAAGTGGAATACAGCTTCCCCCAGCCTGCTTCACCTTCACTACCAGTTACTCAAAATCTAATTAAAGATTACAACAAAATCTCAGTAGCTGTCAGGCAGCTTGTCATATTTATCTTCTCACTCCTAAGCAGATGTCAACCTGCATTTGAAACTTTGCTAACCTGCTTTAAAAACTGATGATATCAACAGAGTAAATTATAGAAGATGTGGCTTCTTTCCACTGTCTTCCAGTGATTAATGGCTGTGTATCAACAAAGAAAGACTCAGAACACTTCCCAGTCAGGAAATTCCCTACCTCTCAACTCTTTATAATGCAAACCCATTACAAGAAAAATAGGGCAGTGATATTTATCTTGGACAGCAAAAATGGAGCACACAAAAAATGTGTATGAAGAATGCAACTGAGGCCTGATGGAGAATGCACATTAAGATTATCTTTCCACTTGTCTGGATGTAACCTTCTCCCCCTTCCATCTGAAAAAAGATTCACAAATTCATTCTGCTGCTCCCAGGATTACAAAGGAAACAAACTGAAGGTGGCAAACAGCATGCAAAACTATCTGAGGTTATAGGGTTGGCTCTCACGGTGCTCCGTTAGCCTGTACGCTTATCCCTTCTGCTGTAAGCCCATAATGATTTCCTTTGTTTTCACTGATTTACATCCACATATTTTATTCATACACACACAGAATGTTACAGGGCAGAGGGAGGTACAGGTAAGCACTTCAGCACCACACAAACCAAACACCTTCAATTAGAGATTCTTCTGTGGATAACATTGAGCTAAGGCAGCTATGGATCGCGGTGTGAATCGGCTGCCCGAGTAGCAGGGGCAGTGCAAGTCTGAAAGCCAGACCTCTCTGGAGAGTTTTGGGGGCTGGCATTTCAACAGGTTCTTCAAGAAACTGTAAATCTGACTGCTAATCAAAGCCAAATACAAAGCTATCCTCCAGAGGCCTTGAAAAAGCCCAATGCCATGCCTGTCCATTTGGTCTCTCGCTGTCCCTCAGTGCCACAAACTGAACTTGGGAGAAAGCCCTGCAGTAAATGTGTTCAGATTGCTGCTGTGTGGTTTCTTTGACAGAGAAACAGAAGTGTTCACAAGCAATTAATTGTCTCCAAAAAGCATCTGCTCCTCACTGGAATGTCTCACCAGACGGTGCTGCAGCATTTGGGAAGCGAAACTCACTTGGGCAGGTTTCCAGAGAGAATTTTCCAGGCGTATTCCCGAAGGTACTTCTGGAATATGGTGGTCAGGGCTATCATGGGCTCACCCGTGCTGAGCTGGGAGCACTGCACCATGCACTTCTTGTAGTACACAAAGAGGTCAGCACAGCTGGGCAGGACGGCTCCTCCCTCGTCCACGTTGGGCTTGGGGGGACCTTGAGCCTTGAAATCGGCCACAAACCTGTCAATCAGCTCACTCAGATTTCTGCGGGGGGAGGAACAGCAGAAAGATGTTTTAGTGTGTTGGGGAGAACAAACAGAGGGAAGAGAGAGAATAATAGTGCCCTGTCTTGTGGCACCAGCAGACACATTCAGATTTTAGCAGTGGAGTATTCCAGCCCTTCCTCATCTCCTCCCTCCCGGCACAAAGCTCACACAATAACGCAGCCTGGCCTGATGGGTAACGACCTTTTGCGCTCAAGAGTTTTAGTGGCAGCTTCAATCTGTTCTCCAGTCACATATAAAGGCTCTCAAGCCTGGCCAGGACTCGGTTCAGCACATTTGATGCAAGTGCATAAAGTGTATGCTCAGGTTTCATTCCTGGCACCAGCAAAAGTAACAGTTGGGCTTCCCATATCAGCGGCCTCCGGAGCAGAGCTGGGGGAGTATGGCTTTTAAAGGGATGTGCTCAAGATGGTGAGCCATTTGCATTTCTTGGTCCCATTTGGATACCACCTGGTTCTGCACAGTTTCACACATCCTTTAAAGAAGTTTTATTTAGCAGGAGCACAAAGTGCACTTCCTACTTAAACTCTTTTAAAAAGCACAAAAAGCCCTCCTATTGTCTCCAGTGATTCATTAGAGCCTGGTCCTTACTTAAATATTTTGGTCTTTAGGCAACAATAAACTTCACTTCGCTGTTTCATCAGGACAAAAAAGCTTTTTAGCGTGGCAGAGAGCCAGAGCCATCAATACAGAACTGAAGAAGCCTTCTGATCTTGGGAAGTCCCTCTGGTCCTACTCCTCCAGAGACAGCACGTCTGTGGCAGGAACCAAGACCAGCTCTGCTGACACCGGAGCTCAGCGAAGTGGAGCAACCTTTGCCAGACGAACTAAATCACAGCAATAAACCTCCTCCCCCAGACACACAAGCACACCACAACCTTCCACAAGGAAGTCTGGCTTTTGAGGAATATATAGACATTTCAGATGACAGAGTGGCACTCTGCTGAGCAAAAGGAGTTGTGAAGCTCTTATGTTTTATATACCCCGCTCCACTACGGTCTCAGCTCCACTTGTCCCAGTCCTCCCCTTCCCACAGCAAAAACTTCACCCCTCTCACTGCTGAGGGTCCAATGGCTGGGCTGTGCTACAATGCATGGGATCCAAGGAGAAAGCCAAATCCTTAGAAGGAGGATGGAAAAAGAAAGAACCAAAGCACCCACAGCACCCACAGCACCACACAGTAGAAAGGGTGACCTGTCTCTTCCCTGATCAACCTACAGACTGCAGCACCACTGTGGATGATCCACGGGGCCAAACTGTTCTACAGATATGTGCTTGCAATAGGAGGGCTCTCAATCATCCAGCCAGGCTCTTTGGTTTAAACTCCCAGGCTGTTGTACAGACAAGTAGCCCCTATTTTCATGCTTGCTGCTTTGAGTACTTGACATAGCTCTGATTCCACAGATACACACAGTTCCTCGGCTGCCTTACAAGACCTGTAAAGCCATCAGGCTGCTCCAGGGGTGTGATAAATCTCCACCCTGGCACGAGCAATCGAACACTGAACCAAAGCATTGATTGTATCCGACCACAGGGAAGCAAAATGCACCTCCCCTCCTAGCTGCAGGAGAGCCAAACAGATGGCTGTGGCAGGAGCTGCAGCTTGCCTTCAGCTTCTCAAGTCAAGCAGATGTGGCTTCCTCCCTGTCAAAGTCCCACTGAACAGCTGCATTTCCACCTCTGCATCTGTGCTTCGCTCCATCAGGGCAACAAAGTGGAGCTTTCTTAGCTCTTGCCAACCACTTTGGGCTTTTTTTCATTCTCTCAGTCTCAAGCTACAGTGAGGAATGGCAAAGCCTTTTGTTTCTTTATGCTTACTCCACATTTCTCCTCTTCTCTGAGGCAGAATGAAATGTATTTACATTTTCCCCATCCTCCAAGGTCTTGTCAACTGGGATGCAGGAGCAAATGCAGCTGTCCAAAAGAGCTGGGAGAGCAGCACTTGGAGCTTCAAGCTTTGTTCTGATCCTAACCTGGACAAACTGCTCATTGAAGGCAGGCCATGAGGACTGCTCTTATTGCAGTATGGGATTGACCAGGGCACGGTGCACTGTGGGCAGTCATATATTATTAATGTACATCTGAGATCTGAGTTGATGTCAATCAAACTTTCACAACTAGGCTCAGCTGGCCCAAACACAATATGAAGGCTAACAGCCTTTGTGTGGTGCAACAGGAGCACAAAGAACCTGGCAGAAAGAGCTGCTGGGAGATGAAAAGTGAAGAATGCAAGAAAGCTACAGAAAATGAAGGTTTCCTCTACAGACTTTATATAAAAAGTTCCAAGCAAACTCTCTGGTAGCCCAGGTGTGGCATTTCCTAACAGTAGCATGTTTAGGGGAGCAAGAACTCTCCAAAGCTAACCAAGAGAAAATGTGAGATGAAATCACAAAGGGAATTTTATTCTGGTTCTGAAATCATTCCACTCCTGCCCTCCACTTCCTTTTTGTTTCACTCAACCTATTCAGTGCTCCTTCTGCATCTCTGGCAGTCATGACAGGAGCTAGGCAACTCCTCAGCAGCATGACAGAAGAACATGGTGCTTAGTAGAATCATAGAGTTGTTTTGGTTGGAAAAGACCTCTAAGACCTTGGAGCCCAACCACTAAACCATGTCCCCAGGTGCCATGGCACCACCTCCCTGGGCAGCCTGTTCCAGTCCCTGACCACTCTTTGCAGGAAAGAAATTTTTCCTGATCTCCAACTCAGACCTCCCTTGGCACAACTTCAGGCCATTCCTTCTCATTCAGTCACCTGATTCTAGACAGCCAGCCTGTTCTGTGAATGGCTGGTATCTGTCGGGCACTGGGGAAGGACGATGGCACCCAGACACCTGAACCACTTGGCAGGATAGTTTCCACAGACTTCCTGCAGGCCACAGACACATACCATGAGCAGAAAGTGCCAGGTTTCCAAACAGTCTGAAGCACACACACACACATCTGAGCACTCTTAACCACAGCTCTGTGTACTCTCAACGCAGCAGAGCTGGCAGAGCTTGTCCATCAGAGCTCAGCTCACATGTGTCTGCTCCCATTCCTGCAGCAGACCACAAAGAAGAGCTAAAGACATATCCCAGAGGGGCAGAAATGAGATCTGCTTTGCTCTTAAGAAATCTGGTGTTTACACTGCAGCTAAGGGTGGAGAGCAGCATCTTTAAAGTCTTTCTTTCAGGTGTCTCCTCTCAAATTGCTAGAGATTTTGGCACCCTGCTTCTCTAAATGGGTATGGAAACAATTTTTTTCAGGGGAAAAAGTCCAGGCTGCTTTCTGCCATGGACTTAAGGTAATGATGAACAAAACTGTCACACTATTCTCACTGTTCAGAGCCCAAACATACCATTAATTATCTAAGCAACTCCTTGTTTTCAGACACCAGCACCAGATTCCTCCAAAGTTCAGTCAAAGGGGGTGAAAGAGAGCAAATCATAAAGGCAAGGTGATTTTGGCAGGCAAAGGGCAGCATGGGGAATACTGTGGCAGCTTTTCCTTTGAACTCCTTGCAGCCCGTGGCTATGAAGCTAATATAAAACATCTCAGGATTGTAAAGGAAAAGGGAAAAGGAAGGGGGGGGAAAAAAGCAACTGAAAGGGCAAGGAGCACAGTGGGGTAGAATTACCCAAACAGGGATTAAAATGGCCCCCAGTGAGAAGGGAAAGAAATATTCAAACAAGTCAGAGCTCAGCTGGCTGAGGGCAGGGAGTGGGAAAGAGCTGTTTGCCTTTGTTACACTGCAGAAGGGAACCTCAAGCCCAGCATGACAGCCATTGTGCAAGGCTTTATTTATTTATTTAAAACTCAAAGCTTGAGGGGAAGTGGCAAAGCTTTGCCAAGGTAGCTACACTGCAGTTTGCACCTAACCAGGACCTCACAAGCCTCGAGTTATTCATGCCCTCAATGTGTTAAACCCTTGGGAGAGAGAAAGGCACAGACAGCTGAGGCAGGCACCTTTCTCCTTCCCAGCCACTCACCTGTGCTGAAAGACTGCACTGAAGCTCTCTCAACTACCTCCTCTCCCAGCTGGCACTGCAGTTGTTACAGAGATGTAATTTAGACCCTGGTGTGAATCAAGGTGCGCAAGAAAGTGTGGTGAGAGCTCTAAAAACTTCTCAGAGCTCCAAGCTGAAAGCTCCTTTCATTCAAGTTATTTTGCTGTAAGTCAAAGGGGAAGATGAAAAAGGGTTGCAGGGATTAAAGCCCCTGACAAAGTCCCAGTCTGTGAGCGATGATAATGTTATCTTACGGCCAAGTTCATCTCCAGCAGCTTTCATCTAAGGATCTCAAACAACTTCTTTCTGTAAAGCAAATCTTGCAACTCCTCTGCCATGAAGCCACATGTGTATTTTAGAGAAAAAACCACCAAACCTACTATTTGTGGAAGACATGAGATGAAAGCAAGGCACATATCTGCATTGGGAATTGCAGAGGGAACAGAAGCAATTTCAGAAGCACTAAGCCTCTGCTGCAGAAGGGGAGTGGGCAGTGCTCCTGCCTTTGCAATTACAGATGAAGCCACCACCCACAGCCCTCTGAACAAGGTCCTGCTCATCCTCTCTAGAACCATGAATACTGCTCCTGGTGAAAGCAGACTTTCAAGAAATTAACTTTCTGTGGCTTGAGTACAAAACCTAGGCCAATCCAACTGCAACAGACATTCAAAAGCAAACAAACCCAAAAGAGCAGGTTGGCTACTCACTTGTCCTGGGACTCGATGTACACATAAAGGTGAGGCTCAAAGCACTTGGAAACAATACCATGGAAAGGATTGTCAGGGACCTTTGGCTTCTTTGGCTGTAAGAAAACATTTAGAGTCTTGGTTTCAAACCTGCCCTGTAAGACCTAGAAGAAACAATAATCATGGAAACACAGAACGGCTTAGGTTGGAAGGGACCTTAGAGATCATCTGCTCCAACCTGCCTGCTGTGGGCAGAGACACCTCTCAGCTAGACTTGGCTGCTCACGGCCTCATCCAACCTGGCCTTGAACACCACTAAGGAGGGGGTAACTACAACCTCTCTGGGTAGCCCATTCCAGAGTCCCATCACTCTTGTACTCAAGACCTTCCTAAGATCCAGTCTAAACCTACGCTCCCTCAGCTTAAAATCATTCCTTCCTGTCCTGTCTCTAGACATCCTTCTCAAAAGTCCCTCTCCAGCCTTCCTGTAGAATCTCTTCAGGTATTGGGAGGCACCTAGAAGATCCCCTTAGAGTCTTCTCTTCTAGCTCCCTCAGGCTATCCTCATAGCAGAGGTGCTCCAGCCCTTGGATCATCTTTGTGGCCCTCCTCTGGACTCAGTCCAACAGCTCTGTGTCCTTGTTATGGTGGCCACACCAGAACTGGATGCAGTATTCAAGGTGGGGTCTCACAAGAGCAGAGTAAAGGGGAAGAATCACTTCTCTTGACCAGCTGGCCATACTCCTCTTGATGCAGCCCTGATGCAACAGCACAGAAGGACACAAGTCTTCAAAAATACTGCACACAGAAATGTGTTGTCAAATAATCAAGGGCAAAAAACTGACAGAATTTTTGGATGTCCAGGACTTTCCTTCTTTTTGCAGAGCTTCAGTGTTCTACCAAACTCTCTTTTCACTTGTAGAATACCCTTCTCCTCAAAGAGAAGGCTGCTCAGGCTAACAGACTTCAGCAGGAGAATCTTAATGCAGTTTGCAAATAAAATCTTGCTGAACCCTTTAAACAGCAGCAAGACTCCAGTAAGTCACTTCTGAAATGAAATGCAGCAATTATTTGGAAGCAACACTGAAATATCCTTACATTTTAGAATATTAAGGATAATAACTCCATGATACAGGCTTCATCTGGCTGAAGTTGGGTTAGATAAACAACATGCAGTTACTGGAGAAGGTGGAATTATACAGGCAACATCACAGGGCTGCTTCCACTGTGAAACATGTTTCTGGGGATGCAAAGATTCCTATTTTCAAATCACATTTGGAGCATTAGGCACAGATGCCATTAGGGAGGCATCCAGTTTACTCTCACTTCAGTTTAGCACCATGCTCTACGCGGTGGCCAAGCACATCTCTGTGATGCCACTGGGACTATTCATATGCTTCAATCTGTGTGTGTTTCAGCACCAGGCTGGGCAGGTCCTTTAAGCTCATCTTTGCCCTACAGCTAGATTTTTAATTGTTTTCACTGCCAGACAATATTTCACGTTGCTTGCTGGGGAGCTGACAATTTTCCCCTGCCTGCACAGAGCGGCTCTGGAATGGAATTCTTGCTTCTCTCTACTAAGAGCCAGGATCAGCTCCTGGCCAATAAAGATATGAATTTTTCCAGCTGAATTTTTTTTTTTTCTTCTTAGCATAAGAGAAGCAAAACAAGAGAGCCTAAAGGACATCATATTCCCCTGAGTGACAGAGGAGGTGGCACAAAGTCATTTGCAGAAAGAGCAAAGAAGGACAAGGCCAAGTTCTGCTCAGAAAGAACTGAGACTGGAAGACACAACAAATACTAACACATGGCTGCAAACCCAGAGCTTCATGGAGACCAGACCACCTCTATGAGCCTGGCTTCATTAACCTTCTAAGAGCATGACTGGGGAATGTAAGATTTTACAGCTTTGGGAGAGAGCCACTACCCAGCATTCTCTATCCCAGTCCCTTTGCCAGTGCCTGCCTGTTTCTGCCGGATGCAGAGGCTCAGCAGAGCCCGGAGGAAAACAATAGGTGGTAATGACAGAAACCTCCAGCTGCCAACTTTCCAGGATGGCAGCACCAACACAAGGTTGCAGATTCATGATGTTTACAATTTACCAGGCTGGAAGAGCCAGCTCCTAATGCAGATCTGGTTTTCTGTGTGTGCTTTTGCATCAGCTGCTCCCAGCATGGTGAGGGGAATACTAAATCTTTTAACAGTAGCAGCGAAGCTGTGTTTCTGAGTGTGCAATCCTGTCCAAAAGCTGCAGATGTTTAAGCTATTTCCTTCTTGAGTTTGATGGAAATAATAAAAGGTTACTGTTGTCACAGTAAGGAGGTCTGCAGCTGGCCCAGTTTCCTTTCATTACTATCCAAAGTAAACAGATTAAACTGAACTGCTAGGATCACTAAAGGAGGTTCTTTTTTAACACGGATTCCCTCTCCGCCAACCCTTGTGCTCCCTCTTACACTCCTAAGTGTCTTGAATTCTCAGAACTAGTGTCCTGGAAGAGCTTTATCACTCAAAACTCTTATCTTCAATCCTCCCTTGTCCCTTCTCCAGCTAGTAACAGAAGATGAGACCTCCAACAAGGACTTACCAGCACTAACCACCATGTGCTGGCACTTTGAGACTGAAATCCTGGAGCCTGTGGGGCTCCCATTTGGCAGCCAGGTGCCCTTGCAGCAGAGCCCAGCACTGCATGGTGAGCATCAACACAGGGTGGACCCAGAAGGAGAGGAACAACCTCACCACAAATGGCATTTCAAAGGATAGCTTCATACCAGCCTCCCCACGTGCAGGGAGCAGAGCAGTTCCTTCCTCAGTAGCACCTGAACTGCTTCTGGCCAGGGCCAGGGCTAAACCCAGCTCTGAAGAGCCTCAACAGGCTTGGCAAGTTCTCTCTTCACCTGCCTTCTAGCACTGCTGACTTCTCCAAGGAAATCCTTTCAGCCCAACACTGCATCAGGACCAAGCTTCCTCCAGCCATCACAGACAGTGGAATTCAAGCTCTTGATAAAAAATACACCTTGCAGATGTCTCCTTAAGTTCCCTATCTCTGTCTTCTACATCACTGATAAAGTCTGGCCAGTATCAACTCTCCAAGTCATATTTTAATGGAAAGAGCAAAACTTTGCTTAATCAGGACTTGTGCTGTGGGTAGAAGGCAGAGGGCTGCCCTACACCAAACTGTGCTGGTAGAGTTACCATCCCACAGCCTCCCCAGGGGCACAGATCTGGGTGGCTCTTCAGGGCCTGCTCCTCCACCAGGACACCATCTGCATATGGCCTGTCTACAGGGCTATAAACTCAGCAAAGAGAGGGCAGTAGCCTCCCCAGTTGAACACTTAGAAAACATCTGCCTGGTGAGTAAAAATGACAGGGCTTACAGGCTTTGATATGGGTGCCAATTAAAACAATTGTGTTTACCATTCACTCCTCACATGTTTGCAGAGAGCTTTGGAAACCCAAAGGGCTTTCACAAGTGGTTAGGTGTTGCCTGCTTTGCAGAGGTAGTGAATGAAAAGCACTACAGAGATAAAACTCCCAGAAGTGAGGTATCTGAGGTGAAAGTCTCAAACTGCCACTTTAAAGTTCAAGGAGTTGCCTGGTGACTCCAGACTGAAGTTTGCTTGGCTGAGAAGGTAAAGTATGAACTGCAACTGTTTGTAGTGGGAGCTTCTTCTGGGATCGGAGCACCCAGCTCTGTTAGTTCATCTCTCTTTGACAGAAATCATAGAACTATCAGGGGTTGGAAAGGACCTCAAGGATCATCCAGTTCCAACCTTTCTGCCATGGGCAGGGACACCTCACACTAGATAAGGTTGTAGTTACATTTGCATGGCCTAGAACAGAACCCAACTCACTCTCACGTGGCAGGACTGTCTCCTGACTGTCAACTGAAATAAAGATTGCCACAGCCAACCATGGTCGTACTGGGAGCCTGTGTGCTGCCCAGAGAGTCAAAACTCCACTACATTAATTGCTGGAAAAACACACTGTTCAAATCAATGTGATGGGAAAAGCTTAGGCACCACCAGAGATTTGGACAGAGCCTCCCTCACTGACAACTGAAGAACTTCAAAGACTTACTTTCTCCATATCGCTTTTCTCAATCACAATCTCATCTGTTTCTGTCCCAGTTTCATCCTCCAGAAATGGGTTGGTGGAAGGAAGTGGCACTTCTGGCTTTTTCTGTTAAAAAAAGAAAGAAGAGCAAGATCCTCAGAGAGCAGTCTGGTTTGTCCCCATCCATGTTTAGCTTTGCTAAGCCCTCCAAAGCACTGTACAGCACAGAGATGACAGCAGAGTGCCAGGCAGTTCCTCTCTAATCCAGATTAAAGCCCACTCCCTCTTGCTACAGGCCTGGTTCCCTCTCCAGCATTCTACCAGCACACTTCACCTTCAGCACCCTCTTGCAGCCTGCTGTTCTTGCCCCAACACTCATCTGCTCTTTCCTGAGTTGACCCTGCAGGGGCATTCTGACCAGTGGAAGAGGCTGCTGTGGGCAGTGGTGCAGTCACCATCCCTGGAGGTGCTCAAAACACATGCAGGCACGGGGACATGGGTTAGTGGCCATGGAGGTATTGACAGTTTGACTTGCTGATCTTAGAGGACTTTTCCAACCTTAATGACTCTGTGATTCAAATTCCCACTCCCTCAAACCATGCACTCCAAAGCAAATGGAGACATGAGAGCAGGCCCCAAACTCTGCTGCTGCAGTAACTCCTGCACTACAGCTCCCACCAGGCTGCCTGTCCCTGCTGTGCACTCACCAGAGAGCCATTTCTAATTGTGGCCCTCATTTTGTGTGTAAACCAGGTCAGGTGTTGACATCCAGAGTGTGACAGCCTCCAGGCAGCTTAGAAAGGGTGGCAGAATGGATTTTTCTATGATTTCAGGCCACACCCTCCCCTTCTGTTTTCCTCAGCTGTAGCTGCTTCTGTGCCTATCTTCTCTGAAGGGCTGAGAGCCCAGTGAAGCCACTTTAATTAAAGCTGCACATTCTGCATGAAATTTGTCAGAAAAATAAAGGCATATTCTTGAGAGAGCTAAATTCAGCCAGGAGGAAAACCTTACAGGACTTCCCTCCTTAATTAGTGGCACCTACTGATCCACAGCAAATTAGAAGCTGGTCGGGCAGGCTTGCCTCCTAGGCTGAATTAACACATCTAAGCAGGCTTCCAAACACCAGCTGGACAGAGAGGCCAACCTCAAACCAGTGGCTTCTGAGCCACACGTGGACTCTGTGCTCCCAGGGCACTTGGCTGGCAGAGCTCTTGGCTGAGATTTCAGGCAGTGAAAGCACAGAGATGACCCCAGAGATGTTCGCTGAGCTGTTTCTCTCGCCTCTGCCTTTGCAATCGACCAAATGAGACACCGGAAAGTAGGAGGTCCCCAATGCTCCTGCAAGTAAGACTAAGCCAGCAGACAATGTGGGATTGAAAGATGGTACCATGTGGTGAACATGTGGTAACTAGAAATGAAGGGGGGACTTTTAGGTACGTGTCAGCGACATGCAGAGAACAAACATCATAATGCAGTCACCATGCTGTAATTTGTGGTTCTCCATAGCAATGTGGCTTCAGCTGCAAACAGCACAGGTCCAAGGAGAACCAAAAAGCACACAATCAGTGCACTTTCCTTCTTGTGAGCCCTGTGCCATCCCCTCTGCCACAGTCTGCAAGACCAAGATCACTTTCCTAATCACAAGCCACTGAGTCACAGAAAAGACCCTAACCCTATCCAGCCAGTGCTTAGAGGAGGCTGCAGGTGACACCTTTTGCAGTCTCCCATTACCACAGCTCTGAAATGGCTTCTTTCTCCCCAGGTAGCTGTTGAGTAAAGGGTTGCTCTTCAGAAGTCCCCTTACCACTGTCCCATCAGCGAGAGTGCAACCTGAGAAGCGTTTAGCCAGAAGTCCTTCAAAGTTGGTTGTCCTCTGGATTGCAAACAAAAGCAACTTCACCTCAATCTCCTTAGCTCTCGTGCGCATGATCTTAGCGAGCTCTGTCCTGAAAGAGAGAAGGGAAACAGAAACACACAAATGTGGTTTTCTACACAGATCTGAAACCCAATACTGCCATTCAGTCCATCCCCTGGAGAGATTTTCATCACAAAACTCAAGCTGACTCCTAAGATGCTAATATAAAACTGCTTCACAGATCACGTTTCAAACGTAGCCACAGTTGTACCGAGCTCTGTGGGTAACAGGACTCCATCTCCTCACAGCCAGGGCACTGCTGCAACCAGGAAAGCCTACAACACCAAACCTTGGGAGGCACAGCATCTCTGACTGGGGTCCAGAACAAAGGCAATGGTGCTACTGGGACCCCAGCTGGTACCTCCTTCTGGTTCCTTGTCTCTGGCTGTCAAGGCACGGTCCAAGGCAGTCACACCATGGGTGGCTCACACTATTTCACTCGGCCTCTAACAATACTGATTGTTACCTCTCTTACACTGAAAATCAATTTCCACATCATCTCACTCTCTCAGCAGTACACAGAGTTTTGGTGCAACCTCCCAGGGTTTTCACTCTTCACTTGCTTTTAATCATGGACAATTCTCTATAGATATTTGAAGACCGATTTCCAAGTCCTAAGGACATACACAACCAATTTGGTAGCAGACAAGCCAAGCTTCTGTTTCAAGGAAGAGGACTCTTAATAAATCCTCCTTATAAATACTTAAAAGGTAGGGGTCAGGGGGATGAGGCCAGGCTTTTCTCAGTGGTGCCCAGTGACAGAGCAAGAGGTAACATGCACAAACTTGAACACAGGAAGTTCCATCCAAACGTGAGGAGGAACCTCTGTACTTTGAAGGTGGCAGAGCACTGAAGCAGCCTGCCCAGAAGGGTGGTGGAGTCTCCTTCTCTGGAGTCATTCCAGACCCATCTGGGTGCGATCCTGCACAACCTGCTCTAGGTGAATGAGCTCTGTCAGGGGGCTGCAGCAGACGAGCTCCAGAGGTCCCTGCCAAGCCCTGTCATGCTGGCAGGCCTCGTGGGCTGACCTGGTGACGTGGCAGAACTCCACGGCGATGCGCTCCGTCATGCACCACTCCGGGGGGAACATGCGGCCGTACTTCTCCTCGTAGTCCACCAGCTGCCGCTTGATCCAGGCGTAGCGCCTGTCGATCTTGTCCAGCCAGGCCACCTGAACCAGATGGACAACAGCACCTCCAGCAGCAGCAGCTGCTAACATTCAGCCTGCCTGCCTGACTGTGCTGCTGCAGCCTCCCAGAGCAGCTTGGGCTATCGATTGAAGCTAAAGTGGCCACTATTAAGAACACTCCGAACGCCCACGGTCGTTCTTCAAAGTGCTTAAAGACACACCAGGCTGAAAACCCAATCTTGTGTGAATTAAGAGAGCAAGTTCTGTTGAAAATGAGGATAACAGCACTGTTAAATCATGTAGGTGCTATTGAACATTCAATCCAATTATAATATATTTGATCCCACCCTCTCTGTTTGGCAGACAGCGAAATTAAACATGAGAGATCCTGAGAGATGAGAACACAGGTCTTGGATTCCCCTAGTCAGCGGGTTTTTTACACTCTGAGGACTATGGACTCATAAACTTCTAAAAGAATTCTTACAACAGGAACAGGATGGGTTTTTTCCCCCCATCCCCACCCCAGGATTAATGTTTTCTTGCCAAAAAGTAGAAAGATTGGTCCAAAACACTGTGATGGAGAAAATGCTGTTTAAAATGAAGCACTTCAGCCTTTTTTCCCCCCCTCTCTTTGTCACAAACTGTGGACATTTCAAAACTGTTAGTTCAGGGCTGGGTTTGTTGAGTTGGGTTTTCTTCAAATCCAAGATTATTATAGGAAATTTTTTTCAAGTCCTCTTAATCCTCTCTAAGTTCCCTGAGCATCAGGACAGGAAGTCTACACATGAGCTACAAAGAATAATCCACCTCCTGGAAATCCCTTGCCCCCCATTTTTAGGTATTTTGGGGGTTTTTGTTTGTTTGTTTGAGGGGAAGAGACTGTTTTCCAAGTTTTGGAGCTTTGCAATCTTCAGGGTTTAATTTTTCAACCCCTCATTACAGGGCAGAAAGCACCTAGCTTGAATTTATTTAGCTGCTGTACAAGGGGAAAATGTTTCCAGTGCTGATCTATGCAGCTGAGGGCTAAGGTGGGAGGAAGTCATCCTGACATTGCCTCCCAACTCATCAGCCAGTTCACAGCACACCCACAAGTGACTGCCTCCAAACCCTTGGGTTAGGAACATTGCACCACAGGAACCTGTGGAAATCTGAACTTGGTCAACACCAGCAGAGCAAAATGCAACATCCAAATGCAGCTTGTGAAGCTTCCCTTACATCTTGGTTTTCCTGGAACAGGACCAGGTACTCAGAGAGGTGTTGTTTAATGAATTTCTTGATGATTTCCTGTTTGATCCTGGGATCCAGGACGTTGGCAACCAGACAGGCATCACGTAGGACGTTGCTGGGGCCACCAGGCCTCTGTCAAAACAAAGAGGAACAAAAGGTTTAAGGTTAAATAGCTGAATGGGTGATTGCAAACTGTACAGCACCCAGGTTACCTTGGCTTTACCTTTTCTCATTACACTTGTCTTTTTGATGCTTCTGCTGCTACTTTTTATTACCAATTCTTTACCTTTCTTCTGTTGGATGAAAACTGACTTGCTCCTGTTTCACCAGCTGTAAAGCTGCTCTGTAGCTCAACAGCCAAGAAGCTCTCTACCACAGAAGAGCTGCCACTTCCATCTACAGGAAGAAGTGTTGCCCCATCCCTTCTACACAGCATTTCATCAGCCCAGATATTCTGAGGAACAGCTTAAGAGAAGTGGCTGACAAACAGGACGAGCAAAACCATTTCCTGCAAACCTGAAGCCCAAATTAATGGGGGGGGGGGGGGAAAAAGCAGTCTAGAGATGATTAATGTGCAACACTTCAAGTAGCATCTGCTGGGCTGTGTTGATGTGCCATGATGTTAGTGGAAGAGGCAGAAAATTTACAGTAATGTGAAATTAAAAATGCTGGTTTGAAGCTAAGTCACATGGACAGAGATCTGCCCTTCATCAAAGATCTGTTCCAAACAGCTCCCTCACTTCTGCAGTTGTTAGTTTTATGCAGAAATCAGCAGGGCTGGCGTTCTGGAAGACAGAACTAAGTGTTTGCTTTGAAATAAACTCAAGCTGACACCTACCCTCCCATACTGTTTGCAAACATTTGGAGGCATTATTTCGGGGAAGCACATTTGGTGCTTTAGTCCTAGCCCAGATTTATGTCTCCTGCTGGCTGAGTAAACCAGAGACAAACTTAGTGGCAGCATGTCAACAGACAGCCCCTGCTTGGCTTTAGCTGAACACAACATGAACCTTTTGTGTCCAACAAGAAGCCGGTAACCCGGCTGAGATGATGAGGGAACCCCACTCTGGTCTGTCAGGTCACTTGGAGACACTAAGAAATACACCCAGCAGCCTACAGCCTGGCGTTACTCCTCTGCTTTCTAAAATGACTCCTGAAACTGAGAGAAACCAAATCTAGATGTCAAATGAGATCAACCCCCATGACACTGAATAGTTTTCAGCAAGACTTTTCTACAGGAGGAAGAGGGGAAGTGAGAACTTTACCTTTGTACCTTGAGAAGGAAAGGCTTCCTCAAAGTCAGCCAGGATCTGCTGTCCCAACTCATTCTGTGCTGCTTTCACCCTGACAGGGAGAGAGGAAGCAAGGGCTTTGGTGGTGGTACAACCAACTTGTTTGCTTCGTTGCCTGTAGACATCACTACAAAGTGGACTGAAACTCTCACAGCTACATCCAGGTTTTGATGAGCCAAGAAAAAGCGCGCTAAAGAGAAACCCCCCACACGTCACAACATCTGCGTGACAAAACCGGGAGAGCACTTGCTCCCTGGATGACAGCTCCAGCTCTACAGCATTGACTCCTGAGCTGGAGCAGAACGTGTCCATGATGCTCTTGCCCTGCTGCAATTTCAATAATGAGCAGTTAATCAGCTGAGAAATCACAAGGGCTCCTTTAAAGCCAGCCTGATCAATCTGTCTTTACATTTGTGCGTGCCAATCGCATTTCAACAAACCCAGGTTTCTAACACTTCAGAATGTCTCAGTCTTCCTCCTGAACCCTTCCCAATTCCAGGTGCACCAACCTACTGTGAAATGCATCTGTGTGGACACTGCTGGCTGCAGTTTTATCCTGTAAGTCTTCCGTGTCCTAAGAAGCACAAAAGAGCAACAGTGCGAAACGGGTGAGAAGGGTTTTGAGCGAACCGCAGCCTTGCTCTTTATTTAGCTGAGAGAATAAAGCTTCCAATTTCCAGAAATAAAAGTCAATACAGCTTAATTGATACTTCTCAGGAAATGGAAATGCCTACACACGCTGGCAAGAGCCAAAACAAACAGTGAAAGCACTCAGATCCCTCTGCAGCCCTTGAATTCTTCCATCACGTTTTATTATACTGGAAACGCTTTAAGGTCTAAACTGATCGCTCAAAGCAGTGGACTTTTTTCCACTGAGATTGATGTGCTGGAAAGAGTAGCTGCATTTACTTTTGAGACAGTGTTTGTTCAGACTGTGGGGAGAAGGATTTGGATTTATTTTGTTGTTTAAAGGCTCCTCAGCCTTATCAAGGAATGATCTGCTGCTTTAATCTTCCCATTTGAGGTCCATTAGTAGGGAAACACTGCAAGATGACCTAATGATGCTGGAGAGCAGGCTGGATTCCTTAATGGTGCCAAAGGCAGAAAATGCTAGGCCTTTAAAAGTGATGGCTGAAATATAACTTTATATCTGTGATTTAAGTGCATGTATGACCTGCCTTATCCAAGATTTATTTAGGGGGATTTTGCTGGAAAAGCTTCCTGCCTGCGCTGTCCAAAGTAATTCCCACTTAAGCTTTCTGCTTCAGAGGAATGCTTAGAAACTCCTCTACTCCTCCAGGTATAGATCCCCACTTAACACCTTCAGAACTGTGAAACAAGAGAGTGATATGTTGAAATAGGAATGGGAAATTTAAGCAGTAAGGAGGAACTCAGCCCAGCAGTCACAATAATCCTGCCTAAGTGAGCACCAGGCATTCACATGAGAAAGCACCACAGAACCAAACCCTTTGATCCTTATGGAACAGGGGAGGAATAAGAAAAAAAAAGGCATTACAGATGGATTGAAAATTTGTACCTTTTAAATATCAAGAAACAAGAGGTCTTTACTATTAGGAATGAATGAGTGTGTACAAACGACTGGAAGTTATTAGCTGTGGTACTGCTTTCCTCACGAGCTGCAGGAACCTTCCTAGCTGACAGCAGCTGCCGTGGAAGCAGAGTGGAGGCACTGAAAAGAGCAGCAGCCAGACTCCTAAAGACTCAACATTTAAAAGGGGCACTGTCAAGCAGCTAAAAGCCCTGTCCACAGGCTTTGTTGTTTTGGGCTCTGATTCAGGAAAGCACTGAAGGATAATCTGAACAGGGATTCTCCTACCCTTAAATTAAGAAACTTGCAGGAATGCCTTGCTGAAATGGGATGTTAAATAGATAGATATATGTGGCTATAACAAAAATGGTCCTGCTCAAAAATCTCTCAAAAGCAAACAGGGAAAAGGAGGTTTAGCCTTTTTCTCCCCTTTATATCTTGTAAGATAGAGATAGGGCAGAGACATCAAAGCAGCCACAGGTTTAGGTATGTGTGAGCAATGAGAGGGAGCCCCACTGCCTCCACAGTAACTAGTGCTCTTTACCTAAGCACGCAGCCACACACCCAGAAACATTAAAACCTTGATGGCATCTCTTCAGAGAGCCACTGCTTTAGGCAGAGATGACAGGAAGGCTCTCTCTGCAGCCACTAGAGATGATTGCTCCCCGTGGAAAGCTGTGAGCCTTTCAATAATTCAGAACAAATCTCATGCAATGGAAACTGCCACCACAAAACCTCCCCACCAGGCTGGCTTCTCTCACTGCTCACAGACCTCTCTGCAGGTGGAGAAGTATCTCTGTGTTTAACCACTTGCAGAAAGGGAATTGCCCACTAAGGCTCACAACAGCAGGCACTCCTGGCTGGCAACAGATTTTGGATCCCTCCTCGGAGGGCTGGAGAACCTCCCCTAAGGGGGCAGGCTGAGAGAGCTGGGGCTGTTCAGCCTGGAGAAGAGAAGGCTCCAGGGAGACCTTCCAGTACCAGAAAGTACCACAGGAAAGCTGAGGATGGGCTTTTTACCAGGCCTTGTAGTGACAGAACGAGAAGGAATGGATTGAAGCTTGAGGAGAGCAGATTTAGACTGGAGATCAGGAAGAAATTCTTTGCAGTGAGGGTGGTGAGACACTGGAACAGGTTGCCCAGGGAGGTTGTGGATGCCTCCTCCCTAGACGTGTACAAGACCAGCAACCTGGGCTGGTGGAAGGTGTCCCATGGCAGAGGGGTTGGAACTGGATGATCTTCAAGGTCCTTTCCAACCCAAACCATTCTATGAATCTCTCCAGGACCAGCTCCCCCCAGCAGCCATCTTGGCTCACTGTACCAGGGAGCTGCCTTATTCCTGGGATTGCTCACACGTGCCAAAACCTTTGGCTCCCCAAGCATCAGCAATTTTTGTTTCTCTGACTTTTGTTTTATGATTAGTGGCTTTTGTTCTCAGTTTCCCCTGCTTCAAAAAAACCAACAAACCAAGAACCCCCACTGTTATGTTTCAAATGGCACTGAGGTACTAGAAACCACAATTCCTGTAGCCAAAGCTACCAGAAATCTTAAACTACCCTGGCAGCTTGCTGAGATAGAAAGAGGCTGAGCTAGCCTGTTCTTCTGTGGCAATCTTATAATCATCCTTCTCCTAAATACTTTCCAGGGTTTTTTCCACTATCTGCAAGGCTTTCTTGACCACTTTCATGGGTGGGTTTGTGGCCACTAGCTGCATGCTCCCTCCACAGGCAAAACAGAGGATTGAGAGATAACAAAATATTGCTATTGACTATAACAAAGAGCTTCCGTTGTGCTGTAGAAGAAGCTGGTGCAGGAACCCTCTTAGGAAAATATTTCCTTTGGGATGTGAACTGTGACACTTTTCTATCAATACTCAACAGGATCAGCACAAGAAGCCAATTAATTGAGAGCTCAGTCAGGTTCCCAATGAATACTTACAGTGGGGTTTTGTTTGGTTGTTTTCAAAGGGTCAGAACAGGTGGAAAGCAACCTTAAAAACACATCATTAGTCTTCACAGCATCTAGGAGCAGGAACCTAAACCAAACACCCCATGACACAGAGCACATCCAACAGCACCTAGCAGGTACTTCCCCTTCTCATGGTTTCCCATTCATATTTGGCTTCACTCCATTCACACCAAGAAAGAGAGGCTCTTTATTAAAGAAAGCAACAGAATCTGCTTGTTTAGCAGTGCATATAATAGACTTATTGTATATAACAGACTTAGGTTACTGTCACAGCTCTGTGCCAACATCTACTAAAGCATTTCTTGCCTTCACAAACATCCAAGGGGCTTTGCTTGTACCAGTAAACCACGTTCAGGAGATATTAAGCCCCAGCAATTTCACAGTCTGAACCCAGCCCTGCGAGAAGCCAGGCAAACCGCCTTTGATGTTTCATGACTCACAAAAGCAAAGAGAGGGAAAAAAGTCAACTCCAAATTGGACCCCTAATATGTACACGTGCAGTCAAAACTCCAGAGCAGATATTACTGTGCCACAGACCTCCCTGCAGCAATTTGCTGCCTGGATGTCAAAGCAGTAAAGAGATCCCAGCAACACCCTGGGTGCAGCTCTCCTCTCGCCCCACAAGCAGCCGCTTCTATCGCTACCAGATGGTGCAACTCTCCCTCTGTAAACACTGGAAGGAAAACCCTGCCGAGGCAATTCTAAAAATAGGGGGAACAGACTTTCTTGAGCTTTTCAGATCCTTATCTTGAAGGGAGAATAAAACAAAAGAAGGTTTTTTTCCCCCTCCGTGTCCTTGCCAGGCTCTCTGGCGTGACTCGCAGCCACTGTGCCTTTTAGCAGCAGGATGAATTGTTTTCTATAATTATCAGCAACTACAAGAGTATTAAATAAGCATCCATCAGAAAGGGGGAAATCAGCCAGAATTCTGGACCAAGGCTTAAATTACATTTGGCTTTAAAATGGCCAATGACAGCAGGTTTTTGCCCAAGGGCATTACCAGGAGAAGAAAATGAAGCAAGTTATCTATCGGAGCATGAGGTTGGAGCAGACAGCGGCCTCAACCCAGAAAAGCACTGACATATGTTTATATTTCCTTGATGCTCATGTGCATTTAAGCAAATGCTTTGTTAAAACAAGGCCCCTTCTCTCTCCCAGTTTTGGGTGGATTGTATTTTTGCTCCATTTCATGGATCCCATCTGGGTTTTCTGGAAGAAGCATCTATACCATAAAGAAAATCCAACGGATTTACACAAAAGTATTACAAACAAATCCTTCAAACACTGTTTCCATCACTAAACAGCACAGGCAGCCAGCTGCTGTCTTAGCAAAGGGAGTCACCCCCAAAAATTCATTCCTGTGCCTGCAAGGCTCCTCCAAGTACCTCTGTAATGAGCAAAGTCATCTTGGGCAGCAAGAGGGTGGTGGCGAGAGATCTGCAGTTTTCAAAGAGAAGAGAAGTGCTGTCGGATGTGGCTCTCACTAAGGAGCTTCATCCCTAACATGAATATGTTGCTTCCACCTCTGAGCTGTGCTCAGCCCTACTTCAGGCTGTTAAGCAAACATCTAATGTGTGATGTGAGGGAAATAAAGCCTCCTGTACAGCAGGAAAAGTAGGTTTTGGCCAGGAGACAGCAATGATCCCTAGAACAGGGAAGGCCCTGTTCCCTTGACACCAGTCTGTCACATCCCAAATGAAAGCCAAGCTCCTAGGAGATCTGGTGCCTCAAGTCACCACTGAGCCTTCACCTGCTGCTGCTGAGAATGGTGGCTGCCTGCTGTTGGAGCTGCAGCAAAACTCACCCAATTTAAACATCTAACTTCACATTAGAAGACTACCCAAGCTCAGCATAAATGTTTAGAGCAGTCAGGCATGCTGCATGGGATTTTGGGAAGGTTTGCTACAAACCTCAAATCTCAGCAGAATTGGGCAATGGGAGCAGGTTTTGGCAGAAGAAACTGGAGGTGCTCAGAATAACTGAGTCTGGCAAATGCACAAGAAGAAATCCAGCCTGCCTAAACCCTTGGGCAACTGTGGAGTCTGACAGCAACTCGACAGCAGTAAGCACATGTCTGGGCAGACAGGGGCCCCAAGCACCGCTGTGTTAAAGCCCAGGTTTCTGCTTCATGCTATGTTGCTGAAGGGCTTAAGAACTTGGGTGAAAGCATCACCTCAGGGTTCACCACATGAAGATCACATAAAGCAATTTGCACTTCCACAGATTACTCCAGGTAAGTAAATTAAAAGCCAGTCAATGAGAAGCACAGAGCACTTATGGCTTACATCTGTGCTAATTGCTGTTATTTAACACAATAGGCTGCTCAAGACTTCAGCAAACTGTGTTCAATTTCAACCCATTTGTTTTGGCTGGAGAGAAGCTCAAAGGACCACGTCTAGCCTTTACATCCTTGAGAAACTGATTCTGCCTGATGGGTTTTGGAACCTTCCTTCCAAGCGGGGAGGGGGGATGCAAGTGCTCAGGGTCTGAGGAGTTTACCTTTCCGAAAGCTGCCGGATCTGAGGAATCCCCATGTATTTGTTGAAGTGCTCTAACACATTCACCACACCTTGGAGAAGGTTGGCAACTTCCCCATATTGCCTCCTCCTGGTCATAGCCCTGTAGAGGAAATGAGAGTTTTACAAAGGCAGGTTTGATGCAAACCCTGGGTGGTAACTGCGCAGGTTCCCTCAGCCCCAGCGGGTCACGCTGCTCCCCAGTGACATTTATTTTCCTACAAGACACAGCTCTTCATTAACATTCCAGTGCAGCATTAAAATTTCACTTAACTGATGCTAAAATAAACCAAATCCAGCACACATCTAACAATGCCTCCAAACACATAAATGTCAAAAGCAACACTTGGCAAAGAACGTGTAAACTACTGAATGCATCAGCTCCCCGGTATGGGTCCGGAGGCTGTAAATGTTATTTCACTATAATGACCTGAGTGAAGCCATTCATCATCACACACAAAGTGTGAGCTAAAGCTTCACAGGGAGGAGAATCATTATGCTGAAAAACTCTTAGCCTTGACTTTTCTGTTAATAACTTTCCCAGGGATCTAACAGGGAAAAGAAAAAGACCAAGTTCATTTCTTTCTATTTCCTCCTTTAGGATTGATCCAGGAGAGACAGCAGCCTGAGTGCAATTCTATTCTGAACAATTAACAGCTCAGTGTTTGTGCAGAATTCGCTGCAATGCTTTACAGACACAATATGCCCCCCAAATAATTTCATTTTCCCAGCCTGTGTGTTCCTTAAGCACATTAGAAACCCCTGAAGGGTGTTAAAGGTTCATTTCACTTCCAAATTCTGTCTGAGTGTTGTTATTTGCATTTTTTTGGGGGGTGGTGGTGTAAATTCTACATTCTGTCTGGTCCAAAACCAGCACAAAGGGTTATTAGAAACATCTAATAGCCTGGAGAAGAGGAGACTCAGAGGAGACCTTGTTGCTCTCTACAGCTGCTTGAAGGGAGGTTGTAGCCAGGTGGGGATTGGTCTCTTCTCCCAGGCAACCAGCACCAGAACAAGAGGACACAGTCTCAAGCTGTGTCAGGGGAGGTTCAGGCTGGATGTCAGGAAAAAGTTCTTCACAGAAAGAGAGATTGGCCATTGGCATGGGCTGCCCCAGGACATGGAGGAGTCACCATCACTGGAGGTGTTTAGGAAGAGACTGGATGAGGCCCTCGGTGCCACGGTTTAGTTGATTAGATAGTGTTGGATGATAGGTTGGACTCAGTGATCTCAAAGGTCTTTTCCAACCTGGTGAATTCTAATTTAACTTCACACACAGTACAGCTTTAAGCCTCCTCTGAATTCACTCTCAGAGCTAGAGCAGCCCTTCCTGAAAAAGAGATCTCATTCCAGTTAAAGACATGACTGGTACAGTGCCCTAGAATCCCTGAAGAGCACATCTCTAATAAAGATACCTAACTGGACAATCTTAACCATTCAAGAGGCCAGGCTCACTCCTCATCACCAAGGCTGACCACAGCAATCGATGCTGCAAACCCTTAAACACAGCCACACAGACTGCAGGGCGCTCGGCGCGACGCGGGAAGGATGGGCCGGCAGCAATCCAGCCTGCAGTCTGGCAGGCAAACTTCCCTCCAGGAAAACAAGCAGCTGCCACAGCCACATGGAGAGCACTGCACCCAGCTCAAGAACTCAGCAGTGGTGTCGAAGCACCGCTCCAAACCCCCACACTTACTCCAGGGAATCCACACCCCCTGCCAGCATGTGCAGGTGATTGAGGGTGGTGATGGAGGTGGTCAGATGACGCTTGGCATGATCCAGCTGCTTGATATCCCGAGTGATTTCTTTAACCTGGTGAATGAGAAAGCAAGAGGCTGGTTAAACATCAAGCCACAGCAAGAAAACTTTAAGGAGGGCTCGCTCTCTCCTCCCTTAGGGACTACAGACACGCTAGCTCTACAGCCAGGTTGACACAAGGACGAGGGTAGAGGTTCAACATGTGCTTGGCTGCAAACTACCAAGCAGGCAGCGGGACCAAAGACAAAAATGTTCCCTTCCTAACAAGAACTGGAAGCAAAAGTCAGTGTCCCTCCTCCCTTTCAAAGGCTAGAAAGAAAAGTGCTGCTCACCATTTGCTCTGATTTTTCAGCCTTGTCTTTAATATCCTTAATTTTACCAAAGAGCTGTTGAATGGCTTTCTGAGCTTCTTCCAGGGCCTGGAAAAGAAACAAAGTCAGAGTGGAAAGAAAAGCCTGCATTCAGTTGTCACCTTCTAAGAAGCATACAGTTGCTCCCTACAGCTGGGGTAGTGGGAGGGAGCAGTTTTCTCACAAAGAAAATATCCTCAGCAGATCAAAAGTCAGTGCACCACACCGGGATTTTCAACCTGAGTGGACCAGGGTCTCAGTGTCCATTACACAGTAACCCTCTGCCAACATCTGACTGAGCTGTTCCATGAAGGCACCTCTGTAACATGAACTACCAACAGATCTAAGGTTACTGCAATAAATTTTGATGCACTAAGTGTGGAAAAATATAGAGAACTTGCTCCTGATCAGTGAGAGCAGAAAAATGAACCCTTCACAAAACCTCTCTGCTCATCATTAATTCTAAATAGAAAGCACACAGTATGTACAGAACCCTTAGTGCTGCCCAAACCCTTCCCTGAATCAGCAGGATAGTGTCTTGTTGGAAAACACAATGGATACTGATTCCTTCAGGGTGGGCAGCTCAGCCTCCCACCTCCCCACAGAAGAGCAGGCTCTTACTAGGCACAGAGGGCACAGCTTTAGGAGGCAAGGGAGGTTGGGCACAGCAAATGGACCTCACCTGCATCTGTGCTATTTTTCTGCAGGCTTCTCAGGGCAACCGGTCCCCTTTATACAACCATGGTGCATCCTGACCACACAACCACCACTGGGAACTACACATGGGTTCAATGAGTGAAGCCACATGTCCCAGATCACATGTCCAGAATCTGCCTTCTGAAGTAATTCAACACGTTTTGCCTTCCCAGTTTGATAACATTTCCAGCTCCAGCTCCACTTTGTTTCCCGCTGTTAAGTGGGTTTCTAGCCCTCTGTTTTTACATCCAGTCCCATGACCAAACTTACAGTGCAAGCTACAAGCTCCTTCAGCAAATAAATTTAACACATCTTCATTTGGAAATGTAAGAGCAAACTATCTGCCAACAGCTTTTGCTGGAACATAGCTGCATTATAATAAAAGCACAAAAGTTGGAAACGTTTTATAATGCATTTTCCAGAGGGGGGAGAGGGGGAAATAAAGTCTCCTCCTAAATATCTTCGGAATCATGTGCAAGTTAACACTTTATCTGTTGGTGTCACACAGCCATCACACCCCATGAGCACCCAGGGAAATGAGCTCACACCAACGTGCTGCAGAGAGAGCTGGATCATAAAGGAACACCACCACCTAGCTCCTCCTTTGGCTCCAGCCTGGCCACCTTGCAGAATAAAGCCTTCTCTCCTCTTCCATGGGGATTAAGTGCAGACCAAAGAACTAAAGAGTGCTCCTTTCAACATACTTAACTGCAGTTTCTGTACTCGGTCCCAGAGCAGGGCTGCAGCACATTACCCAAGTGGGTTATTAAGCAAGCAGCAACTGTCTTGTGTGCTTTGAGATTTGGATAGGTCTGTGCAAAAAAACAACCCCAAACAACTCAACCTGAAACTCTTCCCAGATACAGCAAAGGATACTACGTTTTCCTTCGCTTCAGCACTAATGTCAAATGCTGATTTCTCTGCATGATTGTGAGGAAGTCAGGGCTGCTGACTCTCCAAAAGAAGAGATCACAGAATCATCACAGTATCACAGTATAACTAAGGTTGGAAGAGACCCCAAGGATCATCAAGTCCAACCTGTCCCAACAGACCTCACAACTAGACCATGGCACCAAGTGCCACATCCAGTCTCCCCTTGAACACCTCCAGGGACGGCGACTCCACCACCTCCCTGGGCAGCACATTCCAATGATGAACAACTCGCTCAGTGAAGAACTTTCTCCTCACCTCAAGTCTAAACCTCCCCTGGCACAGCTTGAGACTGTGTCCCCTTGTTCTGGTGCTGGTTGCCTGGGAGAAGAGACCAACCCCTTCCTGTCTACAACCACCTTTCAGGTAGCTGTAGAGGGCAATGAGGTCACCCCTGATCCTTCTCTTCTCCAGGCTAAACAACCCCAGCTCCCTCAGCCTCTCCTCATAGGGCTGTGCTCAAGGCCTCTCCCCAGCCTTGTTGCCCTTCTCTGGACACGTTCAAGTGTCTCGATGTCCTGTCATAGAACTGTTGAGGTTAGAAGAGACCTCTGAGATCATCAAGTCCAGCCACTCACCCAGAGCTCACAATTCCACCACTGCTGCTAAGCCACTGCCACTAAACCACGGCCCTCAGCAGCACATCCACAAGTCTTTTAAATACCCACACCGATGGTGACTCCACCTCCTCCCTGGGCAGCCTGTTCTAATCATTGAGAACCTTTTCTGTGAAGGAAGTTTTCCTAATATCCAACCTGAATCTCCCCTGGCACAACCTGAGGCTGTTTCCCCTTGTCCTGCCACTTGCAGGTGAGGATCTATCCTGCCAATTAAAGAGTATCCAAGAGGAGACATTATCCTCCCTCATACCCAAAGCCAAGGCAATCTCACACAACTTGCTCAAACTTTGGATCACCTCAAACCAACTTGCAGGGACAGGTATGTGTTAGGAACTCCTGCATACAGAGCCACTGGGAGGCAAGGTACAGAGAGCAGCCACACAGAGCCTGGGGAGATCATGGACACCACCCAGCACAATGGAGCAGCACAGGCATGCAGCAGGAGCACCCCAAATTCCCAACTAGCCATACACTTCTTGGACACATCTCTGACCCCATTCCCCTCTCCTAGGGCTGGTTTTTCCAGCAGCAGGCTCAGACAACAGCCACAGCAGCTCTCCTTGGCACAACTGCCACGGCAAACTCTAAGGCCTCCTTTCACTTGAGGGGGGCATCTCTAACTGGTTCTCCAAGGAAGAGAACATTTGAGTTGCTGCTTTAAGCACTAATACACAACTCAAAGCTATTTGTTCTCAGCAGCTTTCAGCAACCAAGGTTGAGAATAAACAACACTGTGAGCATTTCCATCTCTGGTCTTACAGCTTTTATATTAAAATCTCTCTCCAGGAGACAGATAGCCTCTCTCCTGCCTCAAGAGACAGGGTATCATCTACTTGAATATTGAGACCTTTCCCAAAGTCAATGCCCATCATTTATCCTCAGATAATGGCCCAAACTAAAACTGCTAGCTGCCCACAGAGCAGCAGTTTCTCTCTTGCTTACTGTTAAGAAAGCACACTCAAGCTGTTCTTTAAGAGGTCAGCCAGCAGAGGCAATTTACAGGAAACTAGTTTCCACCTGAAGAACACATTCCTGCTGCTCCCTGCCCTGCCCTCACTGGAAACCAAACTTCTCACCTTAAAACTGCCCCTGGAGCACCAGCCAAAGCAAAAGGGGATTTTGTTCTGGTCCATTTAAAACTGCCAAAATAAGGTGACCTGGTGTCATCACCTGGCCCTGGCACTTGTGGCTTTCACCTCCTTACAGTCTGGAAAAACACAAACGAAACAACATTTGCTGTGCCTTCATCCGATGAATTAAAGAACTGTGGTCTCCTGCTGCTGTGAAAAATAACATGGCTGGGATGTGGGGAGAGACCAAACAGCAGCTGCCCTTCTGAGCAAGCTCTGTATTACATCTCTGAGAGGAGGGGATTCATTTCCAGAACTGTTTAAAGAAAGGGGGGGGAAAAAGGAAACACACAGAGAACTCGGCAGCAAACCGAACAGGCGTGAGTAAATCACAACTGCTCAGAAACCCTCACTTCAGCTCTTGAAACTTGCTGCCAAGTATTTGCTCGGCCATTAAGGCATAAATCTTTAGCTACTCTCCTAAAACAGAGCTGCACACTCCTTATTGGAGCCAGAACACACTAATTCATCAGCTTGCTTGGGTTTCAGATAATTTACATTGAGAGATGAAAACATTTCTCCAAACATACATAAGGTTTGCTGGAAGTAACACTGTGTGAAAATCTATTTTTCTTAAGTCAGGGAGACACTGCCAGACAGATCCAGTGGGAAGGTCAGACCTGAATTCAGGGAGGCACTGCCAGACAGATCCAGTGGGAAGGTCAGACCTGAATTCAGGGAGGCACTGCCAGACAGATCCAGTGGGAAGGTCAGACCTGAATTCAGGGAGGCACTGCCAGACAGATCCAGTGGGAAGGTCAGACCTGAATTCAGGGAGGCACTGTCAGATCCAATGGGAAGTTCAGACCTGAATTGCAACCTTTAATTCTTGCACAGAGCTCACAATTAAATCTTCTTATGGTTCCTTTTAAAGAAACCAATGAAACCTTTTTGGCTGCAACATTCCAACTGCAGCAACTATAAGCAAAACAGTGTAGAAGAAGGAACTAAGGAAAAACTAAGCAATAATGAAGAAAAACCTTCCCCTTCCTGGTCACAATAAAGCAAAGAGGAAAAGGAAGGAATAAGAAATCCCCATCTTAGGAAATCCCCTCCTGTCTGATAAATGGTGTTCATTAAGAGGGGATAATAAACCAGCATCCAGGCCATGAAAGCAGGTCCCATTACTCAAGGTGTGCTATCAGAGTTTATGATGTATCTAAGTTATCCTTTCACCTGCAGAGCAGCAGAGGGGAAACCACAGCCCCGGTAAAGCCCATACAAAAGCACTTCCCTTCACACTCTGCTCCTGTTAAAAACAGCAAATCATGACTTTTCAAAGCATTTTCTTACTGCTCTTGTTATCATTTTATTAACAGGTGGTTTACTTTGGACAAAAACTCTAAACCCAGAAGGCTATCAGGAGAGCAGGAATTGCTTTCACTCCAGCAGAAGTGCTCTGCGCAGCAAACCCTCGGCCAGTAAGCTGACAGCTGTGGCTTGACACCAGGCTTCACCTTGCATTACTAATTTATGGCTTTCCTTGCCAGGGCAACTGGGAAGCATGGAAATGCACACACACACCCCCAACCAGCCTACAGAACTTGAGCTATTGTGTTCCCTTTTCCTACACCACCAGTTCATCGCAGGGGCAGAGGACCACGAATAAATAAAGAGACTTGGACACATCATCTGCTGTGGTTCCACCAGACAAGGATGTTGAAATGAAGGTTGCAACGTGCTGGATAAACACCATATGACTCCAATCAACAACTGAGCCTGCAAGCTACAATTAACCCATCAGCATTGTTTATTACACTTTATGCAACCTCTGCAGTCCCTGGACACCAGGCACCAGCTGAGGAATACGGCAGGGACAGGACACGAGCGCCTGGGAGAGGCAGAGCCATCAGGCAGTGGTGTCAGAGGCTTCTGTGGTGCTTGTCCCTGGGGTATCCCAGCTGCTCCAGCAGCAGCACGTTCAGCAAAGGGGGCAGGGCCAGCAAGAGACCCTAGGCAAAGGGCTCAGTAGAAGAGAGGCTTTAGCCGAGTATCGCTTTCCTCCTCCGGTGTAGCGTGTCTGAGCCGCTCCAGCGCAGGCTCACCCCGGCAGCTGACGGGAGGGTGCCCCTGCAGGGCACTGCCCAGCTCCATGAGTAGCACTGAGGAAGCTGAAACCCCAACCTCTGCAGAAGCAGGGACCCAAACCACAGTTCTTGGTGAGGATCCTCCAATTTAACAGCAGGGTGTATTTTTAGCCGGCCCCGTCGCTCAGCCAGGCTGAAGCAGTGGAGGCTCCTCTGCTCTTGTGTTAACAGCAGAGATGAAATGCAGAAGACTGAGAAACCACACACAGGAGCTGCAAGACCCTGCTCTGCAGCATGCAGCCAGACCCCAGGTAAGCTGGGCAGGGAGCTGCAGGGGTTTTCTGCAAGCTCTCCAAAGCTGGAGGGAGAAAGGTAGCTCATGAATCAGCTGCAGCTCTCCAACCTGCTTCACCTTGAGACGCAGCAGGAAAAGAGTCCAAACACACCACCATAAAACAATAGGGAGCAGAGGCAAGCCATGAATCACCATGCCTAAAAACCAGCTTCACTTGGCATTGTCCCAAGCAACTTCTGAGGTCAGTCTGCACATCAGCACTCGGGTCACCTTTTCACGTAAGATATTTCACACAGCAACAGGAGGAAAGAAAAAATAACTCAAGTGAGAGGTGGGGAAAGACCACATCTAATTAATGAGATTCTGAAGTGATGCATCCTTTAAAAGGTTATGTTCCAGCAACTTCCAGGACCAGATTGACATTACCACACAGGAAAGCAGCATTACCAACAAGATTCGAGTCAAAAAAAGCAGGTCAGTGCATTAGTCAGCCTCTCCACATCCCTGCAGCTGCTGCAGATGGACACAGCCTCCTCCTTCCCCTCTCAGCCTAAGTACAGAGCTGTCACATCACTCCCATCAGGCTATATAATACACCTATTAGTGGGTGTGTTGGATTTCTAAATCCCTCTTTATTCATCCTGTCTGGAATCTTGTGCAAGCAAAGAGTGAAGCCCATGGAAATATGCAAACAGGAATGAAGAGGGCCCAGGGTGCAACTACCAAGTGTCACCAAACTGGGGAAAAAGCAAACTTTCAGAGGAAGTCTGCAGGCCTGTGAAAGCCTGGGCTTGGGGACTGGCTGAATTAACACTCTTCTGGGCTCCAGGAATGATTAAAACACCTCAATGGTTTCCATATGCTCACTGGTGGTGTGCTGGAAATGTGCTGGTTTTAGCTGATTCCAGCCAACAGATATCTCCATGGGATGCTACCACTCCCAGCAGAAAGCTGCCCTCTGCTAAGTGTTTGAGAGGCACTTGCCACAGCTGCCAAGCTCGCAGCATCCAAATGCATTTTTAATGGTACAAATTGGGCTGTGGTCAGGATGCTGAGAATTTAATGCTCCTGGATGTGTCCTCACTCTTGAATACAGAGTGTTAATGGTTCTTTCATTGGCTGCCACACTCACAGCCCAGATCAGTGAAAACCTGGACCATGAGTGAGAATCAGCTCCCATCTCCAGCGCTCCAAGGAGCCTCAGCTGCAGAGTTCAAAGAGACCCTCGCAGGCTGTGCCCAGCCTGACAGCTTCTGCTGCTAAAACCTCTAGGAATGGATCCCTTCAGAAGGGTGAAAATAGATTTTGATTCTCCATCTGATTTCATTTTAGAGAAAACTCTTTTAAGTTTTACAGCCTGACATAACCCATTGCAGCTGGAGTCAGGAGGGCTTGTCCGTGGCAGCAGGACCATGCTGCACCACAGCAGCACCAGCTCCATTTCCCCAAGCCCTCACCACCCTTGGGTTTGATTTCAGCAGACTTCTACTCCAGGAGTTCACCAAAAACTACATGACTACTGCAATTGTCACTACAAAATAGACCTTTGTGTCATCAGCTCCAATCCTCACCACTAAGGCTGCACAGAATACTTGAAATCAAAGCAGATTATGTCCAGCACTACACCAAGCTGAAAATTGCTGCTGTTGCCCCTTCACTTAACCCCCCCCCCAAAAACTGTGCTTAGAAATCAACCCCCACATTCTGAATAGCTGCACAGAGGGGGTGAAGTGAGAGCAGATTTCCAGGTTGTGCTGCTTGAAACCTTGCAATTTAACTCCCAGACTGCACTCCTGTGCCAGACCAACATCCTTCTGAGCTGCCATTTCCTACTGTATTGCCCAGCACTGCACACTGGTGCCTGCACCATGAAGAAACATAGTGATGTGCTGCCAGTGACCATGGTCTGAGTGGTCTTGCTCTGGGGAGTAATTTTACACCTAATTTGCACCACAGTGATGTGGCCACCCAAATGTTGTGTGAGCTGCACAACTCTCTAGCAAAGCCTTCAGGTTCATCATGCTTGGATGTCGTGGTGGGGTCAGTACAGCTTCATCACACAGCTCTGCAGTGGGTTACTACAGCCCCATCACTACAGCCTCATCACTTTGCTCCACCTTGGCAGGTGAGCAGCCAGAGCCTTCCCCCACACCCAGCCCTCCTCAACACCTCCAACACTGTTATCATGCAGGAAAACCTCCCTCCTGCAGCCACTTGTTATTGCCCTCATCACTCTTCTTTATGTCAGAACAGCAAAGCTCTGAGTCTCTGCCCTTCATATAATTTCTGTTGACACCTGACTGCAGTTGTTTACTGCACCTCCCTAGCCCATGACACACCTTGTCTTGCAGGAGCTCTCCTCCAAGCACTGAATAACCAGCTGTGGTGGGCTGCTGCAGCAGGGCTCCATCACTCACCCTCCAGCACCAAGCTGCCTGGTTTGCTGGCTGGGAAGTGCTGGGCACTACATCTGCCCAGGATGTCTGAAAATGACCAAGGGATTCCAGTTGATTTGCCTGCTGGATGAGCTTGCAGGCTGCAGGCAGCTGAAAGTCATACTTGAACCATCAGAGCCACGCTTGACTTCCATGGGGGTCAAGCTCAGCAACCACTCAAGCTGCATCAGATTCTGCTGAATGAATTCACACTCAGGTTGAGACCTTAGAGGTGAAACATAGGTGGACAACCATACCATGAACCCTGCAAGTAGGGATTTCCAAGTGGAGTGCTGACAGCTCACCTGCTGTAAACACAGAGGTAGCACAGCTGGAATAAACATTTCCACACACCAAAAGTGCAAGGCAACAAAACCAAAGAGAAGGGAGGGAGGGGGAAGAGATCCACAGCAGGACAAATTCTCCTGCCTGTTGTCAGGACTTGTGTTTTCAGGCTGGGCTTCTTGCTTTGCTGGCATCAAACCCAAGCCTCAGTGGCTGTGGAACAACCCAGTCATACTTTGCAGCTTGCTCTGCCCTCAGTGCCACCAGCAAGAACAAGGTTGCCTTTTGCCAGCACAAAGCACAGCCCAGTTTCCAGCCTCAGGCTGCAGGACAGGGTGCATCCACCGCCTCTCCACACAGGAGCACCAGGCAAGGTCAAGCTCAGCCTTGCTTCTGCCTTGAACCAGGCTTTGTGGCAGATGGCAAAAGTTATGCCTGACCTCTTCATGCAGTTCCAGATGCCAGTTTTCATGGCCAGTAGCCAGGAGGATAATAAACAGCACTATTTCTTCTTGGCACACCAGTCACCTGAAACCCTTTTCAGTAAACATCTTCTAGGGGAGAAAAAAGCTCCCTGTGACTTGGATGGGAAGGACACTGTCCAACTGTCATAATTCACTAGAGCAAAGACTCCAAATGAAACTCACTTCTGATTCATTTTGGCAGCTCAACTCCTGCTTATTATGCACCAGTTACAAAAGAATATCACAGGACTTTAATCACTCAGCTGGAGCCTTACAGGATCTGTGGCATGGCCTTCTTTTTCCCTTTAAGTATATAAAAGGACACAGCTTAAGACACAATATTTAACCCTCACCCATTCACCAGCTCAGAAGGAACTGAACATTGGGCTGCTCATATTTCAGAGCAATCACCTGTTCATCAAAACACAGGAGATAAAGCTTAGCCATGCAGCAGAGAATGCACTGAAAGATGCTGCCTACAACATCAGGGACTGGGACCCAAAAAAGCCCCCAGGTATTTTATAGGCTGCCTGAATTAGTTATTAAGAGCTGATGCCAATTTTCTTTGCCTGCTCTTAAGGCTCAGCAATGCTGCCCCAGCAGCAGAGGCACATCACCACCCACCAGGTGAGCTGCACCTGGGCACTGTGGCCAAGGAAGCAGCATGCAGTTTGGTGTCTGGAAGTGAGCCTGAATTTAAATAAATCAAACCATCACAGAATGGTAGAGGTTGGAGGAGACCTCTGAAAATCACCTAGTCCACTCCCCTGCCAGAGCAGGAACACCTAGTGCAGGTCAAACAGGAACACATCCAGGCAGGTTTTGAATGTCTCCAGAGAAGCAAACTCCAGAACCTCTCTGGGCAGCCTGCTCCAGTGCTCTGCCACCCTCAGAGTAAAGGAGCTCCTACTCAGGTTTAGATGGAACTGCCTGTGCTCAAGTTTATGAAATACAAGTGCCCACAGTAGGAGATCTGAAGGCACTGACTGTCCCAGCTTAGCATGAAACACAGCCTGCAGTCACAAAAGCCACCTCCACATGAGCAGGTGGAGGTAAGGAGTGAAGCAACAGTGCTGCTTCTTGCAGGTGTCTATGCAACCTGCACAACATCACCTCCTTGCCTGGCAGGCTGGAGCTGCCTGTAACCCAGCACTCCCAGGGCTAAGACAAGGACAAAGCCACCACCAGTTGCCCTGTAGCTCAGGATACCACCAGCAAAAGAGACACTGGGCTGACCCCATCAGCATGGGACTACCACGCTCCCCACTGCTCTCCTGTGCCACACACAGCAGCAGTGTTACTTCCTCTGCTCCCTGTCCATCTTCATCTTCCCTCCTCCCCATATTGATTCTGCAAAGTGTTTCCTGATCTCTATTTAAAGAAAGAAAACAGAAATGGTATTTCACACACTTCCATCTCTGACCTTGTCAAGCTCAATAACCCCTGGGTATTTTCCTCCACCAGACACATCCTCCTCCTTCTCCAGGGCTGAATGCTGCCAGCCACTGCAGCACACACAGAGGGTAGGGCAGGCAGCCCCAGCCCTCCCCCAGCTGCTGAGCAGAGCTGCTTATTTTCACAGACAAGGAGAAAGGACAGCACTGCTTACCAAAGGATGGGATGGCTAATTGAGCTGTCTGCTGCTGTGCTGGGTTCAGGCTGGGCACCAAGGATATGTTTGTATTCTTTAAGCACAGCAGCTGCCATCCCTTGTCTTGCACTGCTGGAGTTATGAAATGAAAGAAAAGCTACATATTGCTGCTCTCATGCAGCAAGGAAGCAGGAGCCAACCACAGCAATCCAAGTTATCAACCAGTATCTTCAGCCATGAGAAACACAGAATCATTTCACTTGGAAAAGACCTTTAAGATCATCAGGGTCTTTTCCAAAGCTTTTCCCAGCCAGAAAACAGCTCATTTCTCTTCTCATTAACACTTTGTTCTAGCAGCAACTGAGCAAGACCCTAACACAGCAGCAATAAGCCAAGTTCTGCTTTGCAATACATTCTTTACTCACTCAGTTTCAGTCACTTTATGTATGTGTGTGCACAGGGAAGGAAGGGAAAGATGGACCAGAGATAGCAAATCATAGAATCCTTAGGATGGAAGGGACCTCAGAGGTCATCTACTCCAACCTCCCTGCCGTGGGCAGGGACACCTCTCAACTAGCTGCTCAAGGCCTCATCCAGCCTGGCCTTGAACACCCCCAGGGGAAGAGGCAAATACTGGGTTGAGAATCAAACTCTAAAGCCACAAAACTTGGGATTCCTCTTGAATTCTTGATTACATCAGAAACAGAGTCTGTAGGAAGCTGCCTCACCTTTGCTGCCCCAGGCACCCACTTGGTGGCTGCAGGCATGCTGGCAAGGGTTAAACCAGGCTGCAAACACAGAGGTTGCTGCATTACAAGGACAAAAGCCTGACAGGTGAAGCAGCTTCAGCCAAACAACCAGTAAAGGCATGTCAGTGACTGTCAAAAAAATTATGGCCAGGCCATGCAGAAGGTTTAGCAACAAACACAACTGAAGAGTGACAAACAAAAGCACACAGAGAGCACACAGAGAGCGCCCAGCGCTGCCTGGAAAGATCTATGGCAATTTGTTCTACTCCAGCCTAGGGCAGAGAGGAAGTGATGCCACAACTGGGCTGCAGCTCTCAGCAAGGTCAGCCCAGACTCCCAGCTCAGCAGCAGCTCTGAGGAAAACCTTACAGAGGGGCAGGGGGGGAGGAAAAAAACCCAAACAAGCTAGTGGTGGCTCCCCAGAAACTGGAGGCACAGCTTGAAACCTTTATTGTTACAACCCAGCCACAGCAGCCCCTGCCCTCCCCCAGCCACAGCAGCCCCTGCCCTCCCGGCCACAGCAGCCCCTGCCCTCAGCAGCCCCTGCCCTCCCGGCCTCAGCAGCCCCTGCCCTCCCGGCCTCAGCAGCCCCTGCCCTCCCAGCCTCTCCCGAGCCATCCCAAGCAGCCCCAGCCTGGGACTCCCAAGGAAAAGGCTGCTCCGCCCTGCAGAGGAATGTTCCACCCACGGCTGTTGTTTCCTCCCATAAAAGGGCCCTGAGTGAGATAATTGCTGCAGTTGATGGTATTGTCTGCAGATTGAAGTGAAATGTCGCACCAGGAAGGGGAAGCCACAGCAGCCAGACTATTTTAAGGCCTTTTTTTTGCACTTGGAGGAAATTCTAGGGCAGCGTTTCAAAAAGGCAGCTGCTCTGAGCTGGGAAGTGCTGTGCCCTGTGCAGAAGGCAGCATTCCATCCCTGCCTCTGGAGCTGCTTAAGTAACTTTTTTTTCCCCCCTTTAGGGTCACATCTATTTGATCGATTTCATTTTTAGACCCAGAATCTGCCTTTTCAGCCCCCTAACTGCTGCTTTGTAGGAGCATGTGTGTGCAATGGAGACTGCCTGGGAATCAGTTTAAAAGTGAAGGCTACAAAAAGCTGCTTTTACAACCCTCTCACACCTACATTTCCCCTCAAAGACCTTCCCAAGCATCTCTGCACCACGGTGGAGCACAGCAGTGGAATCCCCACCGTCACCACTGCCACATTACCAGCCAGATGAGACAGGAACCTGCATCAGAGGGAGCACAGCAGCAGGATATGCAAATAGGATTTGGAATGTGCTATCCCTAAGGGCTCCTTTTCCTTAGGGAGCATGGAGAGCACATTCCCATAGCCACACATTGCATATTCCCCACTGGGTCTGACTGGCATTCAGGTTGTTCTAGCTGGGAGGATAACATGCAGCACTACTCAGACGTGCCTCTGCTTGCAGAGCTGGTCTCAAAACCGAGGCTGGGCTCCCCTCTCCTGGACGGCTGCAAAGGTGCAGCTCTCAACAAGGCTCAGTAAAACCCTACTCCTCCACACCACAGGGAGAGCTGCTTTGCTGGCCTCAGGTGCTAAATGAGCCCTTCCCCAAGCAGAAAGTAAGCTGGTAAAGCCTCAGTGCCCTTCGTTTGTTTTGTAGGACCCTGCCTGGCATCGCTGCTCGTCAAACACACCACCATAAAAAGAGCTGCGGTAGGCTGCTGGCAGGTCCCATGGATCTGAGCAGTGCTTGGCCCAACAGCCTGCACAAGGTTCCCACCCCCATGTTTGACAGTAAAGGCTGACAGGAGATGGAAAAGCCAAAGAGGAGCTTCCTGAACCAGCTTCTGCACAGCCCTCCTGCCCTCACGTGTGAGGGGTGGGAGCTGCTGGTGTGTGCAGCTCTGCAGCCTCAGGCAGGCAGGGCACAGCTCACACCACCAGCCCAGAGCAGGGGCTTAGCAGGGAACCCCTCTGGCTTGCTTTGACCTCAACAAGAACTCTTTTTTCCTTCTGCCACTGCATCTGAGGTTTGTTTCCTTCAGAAGGAAGTCAGAGATTGAAAGGATGTTTATGAAAACTACTGTTTACTCTCCAGACAAACACAGCTCCTCCAGCCCCAGCACTGCAGGCAGGCAGCTCTGGCAAAGGCTGATTACAGCTAGGAGAGATGTGACTGAAGGAGAGAGGCTTTTGCAGAACACACTGGTTCCAGTCCTGCCATAAATCCACCAGACCCTGAGCCCCCACTGAAATCCAAGTCCTCCAGCATCACAGTTCACAGGCAGTTTTATTTACAGCACACCTTCCCAAGGACACAATAGATTGCATCATTCCTCTTGGGGTGCCAAGGACTGGAAGGAAGCCAAAACACAGGAATGGCTTTTACAAAGTGATCAGGGGGCTGAAGCATCAATCCAGCCTGAGAGAGATGCAGTTGTTCAGCCTGAAGCCTTAGAGCCTGTCCAGAGAGGCTGTGGAGTCTCCTCCAGACACATTCAAAATGCACCTGGAGGCACTCCTGTGTGACCTGCTCTAGGTGATGCTGCTCTGGCAGGGGGTTGGACTGGATGATCTTTGGAGGTCCCTTCCAACCCCTAACATTCTATGATTTTAAAGAGAAGGCTTCAGGGAGTCCTTAGAGCAGCTTTCAGAATTTGAAGGGGCTACAGGAGAACTGGAGAGGGACTTGTTACAGAGGCTTGGAGTGGTGGGGGATAAGGATTTCAGACTGGAAGAAGCTGGATTTAGATTAGACATTAGGAGGAAATTCTTCCCTGTGAGGGTGCTGAGGCACTGAAACAGGTTGCCCAAAGAAGCTGTGGAGGCTCCAACCCTGGAAGTGCTCAGGGGGTTGGAACCAGATGATCTTTAAGACCCTTCCAACCCAAACCATTCTAGGGTGCTGTGATTCTAAAAGCTAGTCTGCTGCACTGCAGGCTCCAGCCCTCTCACATGGGAAGAGAGCACTAGAAATGGGAAATGGTATCTGCAGATGAAACTTTTTGCTGTGGCTGGAGTGAAGTTTGATTTCAAGCCTATTGCAAAAGCTGGCTGCCAACTGCTGCTTTACTCATCAAGGCTGGTTTGCAGTTGTGGTCACTAGGACAAAATGCAGTAAGGACCTTCACCCTGGGCCTCCTGAGGGAGAGCCTCACAGGATGGAACCATCTATCCATGGGCATGCTTCAGCCAAACTTTGCAGGGCAATATTGGTCTCCAGCACACAAATTGCCTACAAATTCAATAAGAATAGATCAGCAGAAGAAAGAATTATAATGTGAGCCCAAACAACAAACCAGACAAGGTACACCAGGAAAGAAGTCCCTTTCAGCAGCACTGCCTCCTCTCCTAGCAGAGCACTGAGGTGTCCTAAAGGCATCTTGCTCTCAGCTGGGTCTGAACAGTTTCTTACCATACATTGGAACAGAAAACCCTTCCTCTCCAAGCAGGAGAAGCCAGGCCTCTTGCTGTATAGAAATGTAACATTTCCAAGAGTCCTTCATTCCACTGAGAACAGGCAGATGAAAGCAAAGCAGCCTGCAGCACAGGAGCAGGTGGCTGAAGCTGAAAAGTAAAGATTCCATCCCCACAGCTGGGTTATCAACAGGGTGGTTATGTGCAAAAGGCTGCCTCACTCCCCCAGCTAGCACACAGGGTACACTGCTCAGAGCAAGCAGTGCAGGGTGTGACAAGAGCAGCAAATGTTTCCTCTGTTTGCTTCTGCAGAGACAAATAGAAGATTTCATCTCAAACTGAACTGCAACTCAAGCATGGCCCAGCACTGCAAGAAGACCTCTTCTGTGTGCCCCTCTGAGCAGCTAACCTGCAAGGCCTGAGCTTGCTGATGCTCCTTTACAGCTTTCAATCCAGCCAAGTCACTAACAGCCTGGTTCCAGCAGCTCACACATGAAATGCACACACACAGGGGAGAAATGATGGACTGGGATTGCAAATGCAGAAAGGACAACTTGCAGCATTTCACAGTCCAACCACTTTTCCTCACCAACACTTTCAGTATTTGTTAGGATGTCTTACAGTAAGAACCAGCAGCTGTGCTTCTGGGAGACTGCATGGGCTGTGTGGGCTAAGGCCAGACAACTGCAAGCTCTGGGGTCTCTTGAAGTCTGCTTCTACCTTGCAAAGCAGCAAAATGAGGGGAAATGGGAAAATCCACAGATAAATACAGGAGTATTTGTGATTAGCTGCAGCTCCAGGCTTGGTGAAAGATGCCCTGCAAAGACACACCACACACACACACAAGTTTGAAGGTGTTTACTGGGACAGGGATTTAATTGGTTCCTTTACAACCAAACTAAAGGTCTGCACAGAGAGACCTGCCCCTCCAGGGCAGGCTGCTGTCCAAGTCCATCTGTGCATGCTTTGGAGAACTTCAAAGGGATCACAAAAAGAGTGAGAAAGCACAGACATAAGGCAAAGCTCTAAACAAAGCTCCCTGAATCTGCACAGCTCAGAGACACTTTTGTTACCCTGCAAGCACAGCTGACTGTGGCACTGCTTTTGTTCAGCTCTCACCACATTCAGCCTTTGGACCTGCAAGTCCTGAGGCACTCTGGGCAATTCTCACCCCCAGCTCTTCTTGATCCCACTTCTTTGTGGTCTTCTCTGAATTTGTCACTTCAAAGAGGCCCCAAAAGGGTAGAACAGGACCAGCCTTCCAACCACCTCCAAACTCTCCAGGTACTGCACTGCTTTCCACTCCCTCCTCAATTTCTGTAATTGCCTTTCCACTTCATCTCTTGTCTCATCCCTGCACAGTGATTACAGCCTGCACCACTCCCAGCTAAGCCACATCCCAAGCACATCCCCAGTTTAATAGCAGTACTCAGGTAACCACCTAAGCTTTAAACTAGTTCTGCTAGGAGAGGGAAGCACCCCCAGTCTTTCTGAAAGCAACACAAAGGCACAGACAAGTTAAATCTTTCACTCCAGGCCATGGGCTTTGTGGCAGAGGCTAAGGATTAGAGCCACAGTCAACAGCTGCTGCAGCAAGAAGTGGGAAATAGAGGCAGCCAGGCTGGTGAGGGGATGACTTACCCCATCCCAGCAAACTAGTTTCAAATCTGGTATTAAAGAGATGAGTCAGTGTTGACAGTGAGGGAAGCAGCATGAGTGACGAGTCAAGGCATTAATGGTCTTGGTCTAAAGCAGAACAGGCACAGGAAATCCAGCAGCACTGGGTGGTACCACAAAAGCAGATAACACCTGGGCCCAGCTCAGCACTCACTGCAGCCAGGGCCATGCTGTTCAGTGCTGTACTCTGAGCAAACATCTGTCAAGCAAAAGACAAGTGAAAACCTGACAGCTGAGTAAGACATGCAAGATAAACTGGCAGGCAGTCATCAGGCTTAGTCACCAGCAACATGGGATACTTCAGCAAACAGCCTAGTTAAAAGGCTGAACAGCCTTTTATTGATCCCTACTCAGTAGCAAATGTGCTTGCACCTCTTTAATCCTGCTCATTTTATCATTAGCTTCAAAGTGGCACAACCACAAGCCTCCTGCTTTGGCTCTGGATTTTTAAATCAATTTCTCATTCACTTCCCTTTGGAGTGTGATCAGAAAGCAGGCTCCAACAGCTGTTCAGCGAGCAGCTCCCAAAGCCATTAGCAAAAGAGACAGCAGAAACACCTCCCTAGTAACAGGAGTGGGTTTCTGCCTGCCAGAGCCATTCCTCAGTCTGGCATCACAAGATGAGAGCCCTCAGCATCACTGGAGAGGAAAACACAGAATGTTAGGGGCTGGAATCTTAGGGAGCTGGGGTTGCTTAGCCTGGAGAACAGGAGGCTCAGGGGAGACCTCATTGCTGTCTACAACTACCTGAAGGGAGGTTGTAGCCAGGTGGGGGTTGGTCTCTTCTCCCAGGCAAGCAGCACCAGAACAAGAGGACACAGTCTCAAGCTGTGCCAGGGGAGGTTTAGGCTTTATCTTAGAAAAAAGTTCTTCACAGAGACTGCTCATTGGAATGGGCTGCCCAGCAAGGTGGTTGGGTCCATGTCCCTGGAGATGTTTAAGAAAAGCCTGGATGAGGCACTTAGTGCCATGGTCTAGTTGATTAGACAGGGTTGGGTGATTGGTGGGACTTGATGATCTTGGAGGTCTCTTCCAACCTGGCTGATTCTGTGATTCTGTGGAAGGGACCTCCAAAACCACCCAGTCCAACCCAGCTGCCAGAGCAGGATCACCTAGAGCAGGTCACACAGGAACACAGCCAGGCAGCTTTTGAAAGTCTCCAGAGAAGGAAACTCCACAACCTCTCTGGGCAGCCTGCTCCAGGCCTCTGTCACCCTCACAGGGAAAAAGGTTTTGCTTAAGTTCCCATGGAACCTCCTACACTCCATCTGGCACCCACTGCCACTTGTGCTGTCACTGAGGAGAGCCTGGCACCCACCTGCCTGCCATCCTGTCCCACGTTGGTCTGTCCTCTCACCACAGTCCGAATGTTGTCATCCAGCCTCCTGGGGAAAAGCAGTCACAATGTCAAACTCCTTCCCTGTGGGCCTCACCCAACCAACCAAGGGAACCTGGAGAGCTACACAACAGATTTAACCTCAGCAAGCTGCTGCCACCAATGCTCAACTCATTTTCCCTTCCCCACCCCCTCCCTCTGTAGGGCATCACTGCCCTACACAGAATGTAAAGCTCCTGCTGCAAGAATAAAAATCCATTTCCTAATTTAATCAGGGCCTCTTGCATTTCTCTTCCCTTAAGCAATACTGGCAGTTTCCCCTTGGCCATTTTCATTTCCCCTTTCCACCTGTTGCAGGGCTGTCTCAACCACTGCAGGCTGGCAATGGCAGGCTGCACAGAAGGTGTAAGCATTGCCTGCACGTTTCTACTTATTTCATACTCGGAGTACCACCAGTGATGCTGATGATAAAAGAAACCCCAAACTACCAAATCAGAGACTTTACAGCTGCTGTTTTGACAAACAGAATACACATGCAGCAACCACCTCTTCTGAGCAGTTTCTTCTCCCAGCCTTCAGACTCAAATTTGGTTTTCAGTTCGTTGGTTTTGCAAAGCTTTGCAACCCACCAGCTAAACCAACCCCAAAGAATAGAATAGAACAGAACAGTATAGAATAGAACAGAACAGAACAGAATAGACCAGGTTGGAAGAGACCTTCAAGATCATCGTGTCCAACCCATCAACCAATCCAACCCACCTAAACAGCTAACCCATGGCACCAAGCACCCCATCCAGTCTCCTCCTGAACACCTCCAATGATGGTGACTCCACCACCTCCCCAGCAGCCCATTCCAATGTGCAATCACTCTCTCTGTGTAGAACTTATTCCTAACCTCCAGCCTAAACCTCCCCTGGCACAGCCTGAGACTGTGTCCTCTTGTTCTGGTGCTGGGTGCCTGGGAGAGGAGACCAACCCCCACCTGGCTACAACCTCCCTTCGGGTAGTTGTAGAGAGCAGTAAGGTCACCCCTGAGCCTCCTCCTCTCCAGGCTAAGCAACCCCAGCTCCCTCAGCCTCTCCTCACAGGGCTGTGTTCCAAACCCCTCACCAACTTCGTTGCCCTTCTCTGGACACCTTCCAGCAAGTCAACCTCCTTCCTAAACTGAGGGGCCCAGAACTGGACACAGTACTCGAGGTGTGGCCTAACCAGTGCAGTGTCCAGGGGCAGAATGACCTCCCTGCTCCTGCTGGCCACACTGTTCCTGATGCAGGCCAGGATGCCATTGGCCCTCTTGGCTGCCTGGGCACACTGCAGGCTCCTGTTCAGCCTACCATCAACCAGCACCCCCAGGTCCCTCTCTGCCTGGCTGCTCTCCAGCCACTCTGACCCCAGCCTGTAGCTCTGCATGGGGTTGCTGTGGCCAATGTGCAGAACCTGGCACTTGGATGTGTTCAATCTCCTGCCCTTGGCCTCTGCCCATCTGTCCAGCCTGCCCAGGTCCCTCTGCAGAGCCTCTCTACCCTCCAGCAGATCAACTCCTGCCCCCAGCTTGGTGTCATCTGCAAATTTACTGATGATGGACTCAATGCCCTCATCCAGATCATCAATAAAGATGTTCAAGAGCACAGGGCCCAGCACTGATCCCTGGTGCCTGGCTGCCAGCCGGATGTGCCACCATTCACCATCACTCTCTGGACTCAGCCTCCAGCCAGTTCCTAACCCAATGCAGTGTGCTCCCATCCAAGCTAGGGGCTGACAGCTTGGCCAGGAGTTTGCCATGGGGGATGGTGTCAAAGGCCTTGCTGAGGTCCAGGTAGACTACATCCACAGGCCTCAAACTATACAATAGAGACAAAGTGTAAAAAGGAATTGTAATTACAGGGATTCATTTTTGCCTTTGTCTCATTGCTGGGTTTGAGACTGACCCTTACTGATGCCTTTGAAGCAAATCAATTGCACAGAATCACAGAATGCCAGGGTTGGAAGGGACCTTGAAAGATCATCTAGTCCAACCCCCCTGCCAGAGCAGGAGCAGCTGCTCCTATCAGCTACAGTGCAAAGACTCTTTATGAAGGCTCAGTGACAAGCAGACTGCTCCCCCCCTGAGATCCATGACATGGAGAAGCACTTACCTTATTTTCAGTCTGATTTTGTTCACGACTTCATCGATGTTTGCCAAAGACTACAACATGGAAGAACAAAGAGCAGTGAGATGGGGAACCCTGTGCTGTGATACACACCACCTGAGAGACCCAACACCTCCTCATGGCTGCCCCTTCCCAAAGAGGAGAACAGTCATTTTGTTTTCCAGATGGAGGCAGTGAGACACAAGGCAACTTAGCTGCTCCTCAGGTCAGGTAATGAAGAGCACCAAAACCACAGAAAGGTTTGGGTTGGAAGATAACTTTCAAGGTCACTTAGCCCAAACCCCCTTCAGTCAGCAGGGACCATCTGCAACTACATCAGGTTCCTCTGAGCTCCAAACAACCTGATCTGGAATGCTTCCAGGGATGGGGCACCCTGGCACTTCTCTAGGCAACCTGGGCCAGTGTCTCACCACTCTCAGTGTAAAACATTTCTTCCTTTTCTCTAGTCTGAATCTCCCTCTTTCAGTTTCAAACCATCAGCCCTTGTCCACAACAGACCCTGCTAAAAGGTCTGTTCCCATTTTTCTTATCAGCCCTTCAATTACTGAAAGGCCACAAGGAGTTCCCAGAGCTCTTCTCCAACTCTCTCAGCCTGCCCTCACAGCAGAGGGGTTCCAGCCCTTGGATCGTTTTTGTGGCACCCTCAGGACCCACTCAGCCCTGCAGGTCCCAGAGACTCCCCAGCCCCCACCCAGCCCTGAGCAAGCAGAGTGCCCTGAGCCCCCATTAGCAAAGTGCTGCTGAACTGCCGTGGTGACAGTGACCTCCAGTGGGCAAGAGGGACAGAGCCCTCCTCTTCCCTGGGCAGAGACCCTCCTGCAGAGCCTGTTGGCCCGGCACACTGGGCAGAGGGGGCCTGCCTGCTGCTGAGCTGGACTGGCAGTGCTGCAGGGGAACTGGCTCTGCACTACTGGCAAAGGGAAAAAAGCCAGTGCAGCACCACCAGCCAACTAACCACACACCCCTGAAAGCCAAAGAGAGTGCTGCAGGGGATAGGGAATGTTCAGCTGCCTCAAACCTGATCTTCAGCTGCAGAAACACCTCCCTGATGCAAGAGATTAGCCTGTAACTGCCCCTGGGGGCTGATTTAGGAAAGACAAAGTGAGCATCTGAGCCCATGACAATCTCATTCTTCGGAGCTTGAAAAACACCCAACAGCTTTCCACCATGGAAGGCTCTCCAGTGGCTTTGCACAGGCAACACCTGCCTCACTTGGCTAAACCCCTGAGGTTTTACCACTGATCAAACCACAGCAAGCTAGGAAATCTACTGCAGGGGAAACCTCTAGATAGAAAACTAATTTATTTCTACAGATCAAAGCAGGACTTTTACTGCAGCAAGCACTTTGGGTGGAAACAAACCACACAATGGCAGAGAACCTCAGGAGATGTGAGTTTGAGGGATTACTTTCAGTCTTACCACCTGTGCTACTGGTAATAGAAAAGGCTTAAGGACAGGTTTAAAAGATGCCCTCAGTCATTTACTATCAGGTTACCCCTTGCATGGAGAGGGCTGTGCTGTGAGCAGGACTTACTTGCTCAGTGGGAAAGAGAGTATTGATATACTCCACAGCATTGAAATCCGCTCTGTCCAGTGGATCTTGGCTGGGGAAGACCTGAGGAGAGGGAGGAAAACAAATACAATCAACAACACACCACTGTTCATTTTTGCAGCCTTACACAGTCTCTGCTACATCAAATCACTTCAGCACCCACTTCAGCACCCTGTGTTTCAGGGCACTGCTCCAACAAACCAGCAAAGCAGCTCCGTGCTCTGAGCTCTCTGCCCTGTTAAGGCTCCCATGGCTATCAGCCTAGGCAAATACAGACAATAAACATTCATGCTTCCACATACAGCCCTGGCACAATCCAGCATGTGCAAGAATTCCTGAGACACACATAATTATGCATCATCCCAACCCATGCTGACGCTTCTGCTGCTGCTGGCAATGAACCTCCCTGCTGAGGCATTGCTCTCCTCATAGCCTGTACTGAGGCAGGAGTTGCTTTTCACAGCCCTGTGACACCTGGGGAATGCAGAAACGGTTGTACAAGCTCTCTGGAGGCCTGGGTTAGCCATTTGCACGTGAAAAAGGAGGAGAGAAACAGAATGTGCTGAATGATCATCCCTGCCCTCTGGGAAGGGAAAAGCGCAGCTGTGGTGCACACAGATCTCAGCTCTCCTCCAAAGCAGCTCAAACACCACAAATGTGGCTGACAGGACTTGCTGCTTGTCCTCACAGACAAAATATGCTGTGATCACTTCCCTTGCTACTACATTTGTTCCATACTTAGATGTCCACCTCCTCTGCACTCCATGGTCGAAATGCCACCTAGCTGATGTGTAGTTCATCCCAGTCACACCACAGCATCCCCTTCACACAGCATTCTGGGCACTGAAAGCCTTCAGAGGAACCTGTGCTACAGGGGCACATGCAGCATTTACACATCCTGCTGCACAGCAGAAGTGGTTTTGTGAGACTGCTTAAATGAGAGCAACTCCTCCCTGAAACAGCTTTTCCCAAAGCTGCTCCTGAGGCCGAGGAGAAGCAGGAAGCAGTAAAAGGTGCATGAGGTCACACCCCTGTGAGGAAGCTGCTCTGCCATCAGCCCATCGTAAAGACACAGCTGCAGCCTCCCAACCAGCCTGTCCTGCTCTGGGCTCACAGCTCCTGCAGCTTCAGTTAATCCCCAATCTCCACAAGCACGAAAAGCAGCAGAAGCAAGGGGTGGGATGGAAGAAGGCAGCTGGTCAGGAGCTCAAACTGCAGACAGAGGTCAACACTGTGGGCAGCTCTACCAGGCAAAGGGGCTACTCCTAGACTTTTGTCACAACCCACTGAACAGAAGTGACAACTCCACCAGTCTGTGTGTGCTCCCTACCCTGCTCCAGGCAGAAGTCAGCTGAGTCAGTTCTGCTCATTCAGCAGAACCTGGCAGGTTTTGCCCAAAGCTGATTAAGGAACACACAGAGGAACAACAAGACTATTGGGCTGGGAACTGCTAGTGAAGAAGTGAAAGAAAGTGGGAGCCAGTGTTGTTCTCAGCATCTCCCCTTGCTCAGGATCTGCCTACAGCCTTATCACCTGTTAAAATAACTCAGCCAGGGATACAGTGAATTCTCCATTCCTCAAAACCCCAAGACTGTCTCCAAAAGGTATGTTTTACCCTGGAGAGACATTTTGTGCTTGATGAAAGTGTCACTAGGCAACTTTCTTTGGTTGTGTAATGTCAGAAGTCACAGTTTCAACAAAAATTACCCAACGGTCTACTGCCAGGTATGCCAACCCCAGGCAAGGATAAGAGTATGTGGAGTGGGGGTTTTGAGCAAAAACATTCCAAAGGTGGCACAGCACCCACAGAGTGGTGCTACCTTCCTCACCTTCTGGTGCCAGGCTTGTATGAGATGTGGTGCCAGCTACTGTGGCCTACCCTAGCTCTTTGAGAGCTACCAGAAGTAATCCACAAGCCTCAACACTCATGGAAGTGTGAAAACTTATCTGAGTGATACTTTGTGAGAAGCTGCTGTTACCATCCACAGGATTCTGCTACAAGAGTGAGCTCTTCAGACCAAAGAGCTGGCTGGAGACAGCCTGAGGGCAGTCACCAACTCCAACAGACACGATTTTATGCTGGGTTCTCATGGCTTTATGCCAGGCTCCAAGTGCCACAAAGGCTTTCAGGAGGAGTTACACTGGAATATATCGATCACAAAAGTGAAGGAGATGTTTAGATTACCCTCACTGCAAGTGAATCGCTGGCTGTTTGACTCCATTAAGATGCTTTACATACCAAGTACCAAGGATTTAATTAAAAGACACAGCAGGCGCAGAACACTCAGTACCCCACGTCCGTCAGCGATGGGGAGGCGATGAGATAAGCTCAGGTGCGGACAACCGCCGGCCCAGCCCTCGCACTGCCGAGGAAGGAGGCATCCCCCAGCACCACCGTGACCCGGGGGACCCGTGCAGCCCCAGGACACCGCCCACCCCAGGGGCTAAGAGGCTCTCCCACTTCACCAGGCAACTGGGCCGCATCCTCCTCCAAGCACGGCCGGCCCAGAGCTTCCCGGGGCCCAGAAGCGGAAAGCCCGGAGCTCCCTGGGGAACACAGGCAAATCCCAAGGAGGTCCTCCCTGAGCGGGCACTGGGCCGCACCCACACCCGGCCCCTCACTGCGAGGACCCCGCCCCCCCCTGGGGCCCAGCCTGCCCCGCCCGGCCCGGCCCCGCGGCAGGCCGCCCCGGCGCACCTGCTCGATGGCGGCCTGCACGGAGGGGGCCAGCTCTAGGGCGGCCTCCAGCCCGGCCGCCAGCTCCGGCTCGTCCTCCTCCATGGCGGCCACCGCTTCCGGGCCGCGGGGCACGACGGGATGCGGGCGGACGCGGCCCTGCCGCGCGCCGGCCGCGGGGGCAGGGCCTACGCGGAGGGCGTGTCACTGTGTGGGCGTGGCTCCATGGCTGGGGCGGAGCCTCCAGGGTTGGGGCGGGGCCTGGCGCCCGGCGGTTCGGGGCGCGTCCCGGCGGCGGGGGCGGCAGAGCCGGGTCGGGCCGAGCAGAGCCAAACCAGCGGGTACCGAGAGGGACCCTCCCGCCGCCCGGCTGCTGTTGACAAGCGGCGGCGGGAGGCAGCTCGGCGACAATCGTCTCCATGTGGCGGACGCTGGCCCTCGCCTCCGCCTTCTTCCCGGGGCTCTTCGTCCTCTGCATCCGGTTACTGCACTGGGCCGCCCCGGGATGGAGCCTCAAGGACCGCATCCTCCTCAGCGGCAGGTACGGGCGGGATCGGCGGGAGGTGGCTCAGGTCGCATCGGGCTGCCAACAGTACCCATCCCGGCGCCCCGGGCGCGGTACTGGGAGCAGGAGCGAGCCGAACGGACTAAGAGCATCAAGCCCCAGAGGGTGGGAGCGGGCACCTCGGAGCCCCGAGCCCAGCTCCGCGAGGGGAGCAAGGACCGGAGGCTGGCACAGCCCCCGAGTATAGGCAGCCCTACGCAGTACCCGTTCGGGGAGTGGGGATGTTTGGGTGCAGCTCTCTGCCTGCGGCAAACGGGGCAGGGTCACTGCTCACCCACGAGAGTGGAAGGGACAAGACCTGGAAACAAACCCCTGCCGTGTCCCCGGATGGCAGCACTGACACAGCCACCCTGGCCACATCCCACGCCATGGCAAGGCTGTTGGGGTGTGCATGGCGTGGGTGTCAAAGTGCTGACAGCTCTCCTGGTGCAACCAAGGCCACCACCAGGATCCCTAGCCTATCAGGGGTGACAGTTGGGGTGACCCATTTCCTCTCTCTCCATTTCAGGTTGGTGTCAACAGTCCAAGCCACGATGGCGACAGTGTCAGGGATCATGGTTGTCCTTAACTGCAAGGATGTGGTTCATGACAGGTAATTCCAACCAAGAGCCCTGCTGCCCTGCAAGGAGCGTGCAGAGGCTGTGCCCATGGACAGCTCACAGCTGAAGTAGTTTATGGCAAAGGCTTGGATGTACAAAGGGGAGAGGACAACCAGTGTCCATGTTCCTCTTTCCTCCCCTTTGGGGGAAGGGTTGGGTAACGTGCTGGCCCTACACACCCTGAAAAGCACTGGACAGACCTAGGGCTGCTCTGCCAGGACAAGGGCCTTCTCCTGAGGATGGCCTGTAACAGGGGACCATAGATGGGCAAAAAGACATCACTTGTAATGGGGTAAGGAGTCTCCTCCAAGGCTGCGAACGAGTAAACCAGACCTAGAGAGACCTGATTTTAGAGGTGCATCACCACCTCTGTGCCAAAGGGCTTCTGAAGGGAGTCCAGAAATGAGAAAATCAGTATGGAGTTTGCTGAGGAGGAAAATCACATCATCTTGTCCTCTGTGCTCAGAGACAAACTGCCCCAGAAGAGGCTCTGGGCAGCAGCAATAGCGCAATCTGGGTCAGAAGCCTTAAAAACAGAGCTATTATCCTGACTACCAGAGACGATTGTAAGAGGGAAGATTGTAATTATGCTGAGCTGGAATTTGATTGTCACACACCAGATCTGAGGGTGATTTTCAGGAGGGCTGCCCTCTCAGTCATTGCAGACATGCCTTTATACACAGGTGTGGAACATCCTACCTTGCTCTGAACAGTGAGACCTATCAGAACCGCTCAGTCCCGTGGAACCTGGGCAGTCTAACGAGTTGCTTTTTTGCTCTGAAATACCACATCTGCTGCACAGAGGGGGCAGGTGCTAAACCCCAGACCCACACAGGGCTGGCAGCCCTCCTTCTCCCCAGAGCTGTGCGCTTGGCCGAGTGGTCTCACCGCCAGCAGCTCAGTGCAAACACTGTGTGGTCAGACCTAGATTCTCTTTGTATCTGGAGGAAATAAGAGCCCAGAGCTCAGCAGGGAAGGCCTCAAGAATGACAGCGAGAGCGAGCGCCAGGAAACACCACAAAGGTCGCAGTAAAATTCGCCAGTTTATTTACATGGGCAGGCAATCATTACATTGCTGGCACCATAATTGCCCTCCAAAGCCCTGGGCAAGTTTAGCAAACACAATAGCTGGTGGCTTCCCCTCCCAGCTTTACATCACTTACGTCTTTCTCTCTGGAAGGGGAATGTGTGAACACCATTTTCCTTCAGATGGCAGGAGAGCAAACGCAGGTTTGTTTGGGCCCCAAGCTACATTTCTTTCAGCAGCACTGTGGGGTGGTTTGGGGCTTTTATTGGTGTGAATTTGCTCACAACTTTTTAAGGAGCTCGGTGTCCCCTCAGAGCTGGGCTGGATTGTGCAACCAGGATTCCAGTGCTTTGGGAACAGGCAGCTGCCTGCAATTATTTCCCAACAGATAAATGTCTCGTGGGGGTTTATTGCTCGTATTAGATACTTGCACTTCACTCTCCAAAGTCCAGGCCAGGCATCTCTAATTAACGCTGAGGCCTCCAAGTGCTTTCCAAATGCTCCCCAGGATCAGCAGCCAGCCAAAGCAGGGTGGCAGACAGGCAGAACATGGTCTTGCAGCTCGTTTCTTACAAAGGATCAGCTCTGCATGTCCCAGGGTTCAGGAGAGGATTACCTGCTGCAAAGATGTAGGATCCTTTGCTGTATCCCGAGCAGTGCTGTGGCCCTAGCTGGCCCAGCAAACATCTGGCCCTAGGGCTAATCAACATCCTCCCATCAGCGCTGTGTTTGTGCTGGGCTGGGCTGAGCTCGGTGCCTGGCACAGCAGCATAGGCAGCACCAAGGAGACGTCCTCCGTGCGTGCCTGGTACCTTTTCTCTGCTGAACCAAATCAAGTTAAACCTCAAAACCTCTCCGCTTCAAAATCTGTTTCCATTCCATGCCCAGAGATTCTCTTCCACCTTCTCAGCCAGCATGAGTTTCTCAGAGCTGTTGTGATGCCTCTGTGTGTGCTGCTCCTCCCCTAGGCACTGGCTAGCCGTGGAGTACATCTGGGTCCTTGTTCCCTACATGACCTATGACATTTATGTCATGTACCTCTGCCACTGGCACAAGAGCCAGGAGAGAGGAGTCGCAGAGAAGAAGCACTCCCTGGCCAGCGTGTGGAACTTCCTTCTGCAGGAGCGGCTGATGGTGACCCACCACCTCTTCATCCTCATCGTGCTCACCCCCATCACCCAGGTAAGGACTGGGTGTGGCTGCAAGGAGCCCTGCATGGCTGCAAGGGCTTGCAGCCATGGTTGTGTCTGGCAATGCATCTCTGCTGATCAGGAGCCCACAGTTCCCTGGAGATGCTAGGTTGGCTCCTGGCCATCTCGGCAGGAGGGCCCCAGGGTCACTACTAGTTTTACTTGCAGCACTTCAGGGGAGAGCTGGGGGACTTCTTCGTGGGCTGCATCTTCATAGCAGAGCTGAGCACTCCTTTTGTATCGCTGGGCAAAATCCTCATGCAGGTAGGTGAGGAGAGAGAGCTGCTCACACCCCTTCCCTGCCCCAGGCTGCCCTTCTCCATCAGCCCTGTTCAAATAGCAGGTGGCCTGGGGGGGTCTCAGAGTGGGACAGTGCTGCCTTTCTCTCAGCCTCCTGTAAGGTTCACATCCATTTTCCTGAGCCGGGGACTGTGTCATGTGCTGGTGCTGCCCTCTCCTGTCTGTACCTCCCCCTGCACCACACTCCCTCCTGCCCCACACACCTGCTTTTCCCCTGCTCTCCTCCGTCTCTTCCTACCTCGCTTTCCTGCCCTTTCCAGAATGCTATCCCATCCAGACCTCCTGGGTGCTTGGATCCGTGCTCCCAGCACGGGCAGTGCCTGAGGAGCGAGCGGGGTGCAGCTCCCCTCACGTTCACCTTCCTCCTTCCCCAGCTCAAAATGCAGGACACCCTCCTGCACAAGGTGAACGGAATCCTCGTCCTGGTGACCTTCTTCCTCTGCCGTATTCTCCTCTTCCCCTTCATGTACGCGGCCTATGGCAGGCAGGTGGGAATCCCTGTTTACATGGTGCCCTTCCGCATCCCCCTGCACTGCAACATCGCCAACGCCTCCCTCATCGCCCCCCAGCTCTACTGGTTCCGGCTCATCTGCCGCAAGGCCGCTCGCCTCTACGGCCGCTCGCCCCCCGACAAGGGCAGATAAGGGCCCGGCCACGGCAGCCTAGCCTGGGGGCTGGAGAACACTCAGCACCCCCCAGCTCTTCAACTTTCACTGTGGGGACCGGCGCGGGAGCAGAGCAGTGGGAGCAGAGCAGTGGAAGCAGAGCGACACCCCCGGGCTGCTTCAGCTGGAAGCGGCCTCGCCACCTCCGCCGCCGTGCCGGGCAGCACCAGCCTGGGCTAGGAAGGCTTCCTTCCCACGCTGCTCCCAGTGCCTTGTGTCCTCCGTGGGAGCTGGAGAAGGAGCAGCCTTAAACACAACATTCCTTCTGGGATCCAGTGCTGCAGCATCGCACTCAAGGTTACATGAGAGGGATTTGTTACACCCCCACTCCACGTCTTTCAGGGCTGACACCTGACACCAGCACAGCGTGGCGTGGAGGTGACGCTGGAGTGTGCCCAGCCCCACGCAGCAGCCCCACACAGCCGTGTGCTGGACCTGCTGCTGTCCCAGCTCACCTCTCTGGCTCCATTTTACAGCCTCCAGCTGAGAGCAGAGCCAGGCCTGGGGGCTGCAGCAGGGTTCTGCACAGCCTGTTCCTGACCTGACTTCCACATCCCAACCATGTTCAGCCTCTTACCTCCTGCTGCTGCTGGGCTCAAACTCATTTACTCCACTTAACCCAAAGGTGCTTTTCACTACAACAGTCTGGTGTCTGTGTCTGACAGTCCCAGGGGAGGATGGCTCCAGTGTCCCCAGCAGGCTAGGGGGGAGAGAAGCTCACACCAGGACAGAAAAATGGTTACACTGTCTTAGAGCAATGCTGGCAGGGCAGAGCACCCATGGCTGAAGGGCAGGATGGGGACAAGAGACTAGATCCTCATCTCACCAACACTCAGATCACTGTGCAGAGCTTTTCCTTGCAGGCAGGAGGACAACTTTCTACCCTGCCTTCTAACCACAGGTGCTTTTTAGCTGCCCTGCACCTTCACAATGGGTATTTAAAATACCTGGTACAGCCTGAGCTCTGGTTCTACACTCCATCCCTCCTGCCCCATGATGAGTTGAGGGAGAGAACTGGGGCAGCGCAGGAGGAACCAGCAAACCGTGGGATGGATGCTCAGCTGTGTCCTTCACCAGCTCAGTCCAGTTACAGCAAAGTGGGTACAGACTTCACACCACAAGGCTCAGAAGCCTTGCAGGTGTGTGCAAGTCAGCCAGCAGCAGTTTGGTTCCTTCCCTGCAGCTCCCACGCTTGCTCCAGGACAGGTACTACACCAGTGTGGCCCCAGCAGCCCCTCGTGCCTGGAGACCTGTGGATACTTTGTGCCTTTGATTCTGTCTAAAACCAAGGGCTCAGCTCTGGCAGACCTGGTTCTTTTGGGTATTGGAACTTCTCCCAGCCACAGCTGTGTTCTGGAAGGAGTAAAGCAACGGGCCTCTTCCAACCCAGGGTTGGGTATTGCACAAACATAACTGTTACACTAACGACCGAGACCAGCTTATGTCCAAAACCGCTTGCAACCCGTTCCAGATGTTTGTATCTCGCTGTTTCCATTGCAAATAACGTGCCTTAGGGATGGACACACACACAGAGCCAAGGAGGCACCTCAGTTTGCACTAACACTGCCCCAGTTACTATCAGGAGACCAATAAAGATTTGAGTCACACCACAGGATGTCTCTCCCACGTGCCATTCGTTTCTGGGTGGAGGGTGTGGACACGCAGGGTTACTGCTGCACCCTCGCCTCTGGGCAGGAGTCACACACATTAATATTTCCAAGGGTTCCTGCCTGTCCTAACTCGCTCAACTTGCTCCCTGGCTGCCTGCAGCACAGGCTGAACCCAGCAACCCGGCCAGGACTAGGAGGGTGCTGGCGGCAGGGGAGCCAGAGGGAGACAATTTCCCTGACACCAGCGGAGGCTGCTGGGCTCTCTGGATAAATCCAGCCTGCCAGCGGGCAAGGCTGGAAGGCACAGGACCAGCAGCTTGGCTCAGAACAGCTGTGTGCACAGCTGGAAAATTAGGCAGCGGTTGTTGCTACCCAACATTACGAGGCCCCTGCTCAGGCTGGATGGAAACACAGCAGGGGGAAAATGAGCTCAGAAAAGAAAAATAGCAAAGGTTTATTAGAGATCTTACAAGTTTCCAAGGTAAGGGCTGTCCTGAGGCAGGGTCAGTGCCCTCCTGTTGTCCAACTCCACCTTCTCAAGCAGGCTCTCCAGCCGAGTGGGCTCCTAGCTTGCCGAGCTTCTGCAGCAGGGTGCTGCGCAGCTCCTTGTCACCCACGTTGTCTGCGATGGACTCCAAGAAGTGTCTCTCGTTGGCTCTCCGCAGCACGTTGCTGGGGGCTGCATCAGCGCTGCTGAACATCTCGTACTGTGAGAGGGTCTCCAACGCCACCACCACCAGCGGCTCACCACACCCCGTGTCTGGCAGCATGGTGGCAACGTGCAGCAGGTGACAGAACATCTGGATGCAGATGAAGGCCACCTCCTGCGTGAAGTTCCTGTCCTCGGCAGACTGCGAGGGGGGCCCTGCGATGCTCTTGACTGAGCCCAGCAGGTCTGTGAGGCTACCACAGTAGAGCTGGACCACGTGGTGCCAAGCCTCTGCCGGCAGCCAGGTGGAACAGCTGGAGCTGCAGAGGAGCTGGAAGCCCCTCAAGAAGAGCACAGAGAGCTGGAGGGAGCAGGCAAAGGGCCGGAGGTTGAGCAGGGGCAGGTACTGCACATACTCCAGCGTGTAGGGCACGTGCAGCACCTGCCTCTGCAGCAGGTTTTCCACCACGTGCATGAGTCTCTTCCATTCACTGTGGCTGCACCAAGGAAGGACCTGTATGAGGGCCACCAGGAAGCCTTTGCTGAAGAGATTCACTTCCTCAGGGTTGTCCACATTGACTTTGAGGAGCGTCAGCATAGTGTCCCTAAGAGCCACGGACACACAGCAGCACTCCATCCATGCCAGGAGCCCGCTGCCCGGCCCGTAGGCTGGCAAAGGCTGGGATGTCCATTCGTCCTCAGGAAGTGTGCAGATCTCAAACAGCGTTGCTGGGACCTCATTCTTGAAGTGGTCTCCATAAAGCTTCTTCAGCCTGAGACCAATGGTCCAGTCCAGGGATGCCACCTTCCTGTGAAGCCAGGCCAGCGACTGCACCCACAGCTCAGGGGAGGGAATGGTTTCTGGCCTTACCACCTCACAGAACTGGCAGAGGATGTTCAGTATCAGGTCTTTGGTCTCCAGTGAAGGGAAGAGCTGGTCCCTGGGCTGATGCCAGTATTTTGTGTAACCATCTAGAAGTTTGCAGAGGCTGAGGAGAAGTGGGAATGGGTGACAGGACTTGATCCAGTGCTCTTCAGAACAGCACTGTATCCCCAAAACCTTATTGAGGATCTGCAGGCTCAGCTCAGTTTGAGCAGAGTTTGACTTCAAATAGGGAAGGACAAAAGCTTTGGTCACCTCTGCAGGTGACACAAGTGGGGTGGCTGAGCTTGGCTGCATGAGAAAGACCAAGAACTCAAGGAACTGCTCCTCTTCCCTCACAGAGGAAAGTCTCCCCCATATTGCTTCTTCCAGACACCTCACCACCAGGCTCCGTGGCCTGTTTGGATCATCACAGGCCTCCAAGAAGTTCAGTGCTGGGAAGGAGCAGAGAATTTGTGCGAGGAACTGGTGTGCTCCTAGGTTGATGACAGCGAGACTGCAAACCTGCTTCACCGTGGCCTCGGGATACAGCAGCATGAGCCTGGCCACAGAAGCCACAGCCCTGGTCAGGCCTTCATCAGACACACTCTTTGTGATCTGGTTGAATGTCACATTCAGGTCCTCCTGGAACCCCTCCATGACAACCTGCAAGCTCAGGGACAGACCTGCTCCACCCCAGGATGTCAGAACACCTGAGATCACTTTGTTTTTGTCAGTTAATGAAAGTTCAGTGTAACACTCCACAATGGCTTTGGTCACTTGCATCTGCAGCTCTCGGGCTTCCTTGTCTTGGTGGGACACAGCAAAGTTCACCAGTGTCTCCAGCAATTTCAGAACTAGCTCTGGTTTCTGGAAGAGGGCTTTGTTTTTCACAAGGCAGTCAACCCAGCCCTTTGAAAAGACCCAGGTCTTGTCAGAAGCAAAAACAGAGCACATCTCCACGTGCCGGTCCAGCTTTTGCTCAATGATTGTCATGGCAACTGAAGGCACAAGGCTGGTGTCCAAATTTTTGCCCTTCACACTGGTGCTGACCTCAAGAAAGTCCTTGGTGACCTGTGTCAGCTCTAACACTGTGTGTGCCTCGTCCTCACCCAGGTCTCTGGTTTCTGAGAAGGAAATCAGGTTCTTCCCAAAGGTGGTAAGAGAGTCCAGGAGCCGGTAGCTCTCAGAGCAGAGCCCCTCAGAGCTGTTCAGGGCACCCTGCAGCTCCTCTCCCCAGGCATGCAACAAGCTGCAGAGAAAACCCAAGCCAACAAAGAACTCCTCATGAGAGAGCTTGGCCACAGACAAGAGGCTCATGCTTCTCTCTGCTTCCTTCACCTTCTCATCCAGCCCACTGTGGTGGAACTGGCTTTCAGTGTCACTGATCCAGAGGCTGACCACAGAGCTGACCTTGTTCAGGTACTCTGTGACTGGGAGGGGGACAACCTCTGCCTCCAGCTCAGTGAATGCAGACAGAAGCTCCACCAGGTTGGCCAAGGCATAGCACTTCATGCGGGGCAGGGTGATGCTCCTGTAGATTTGCTTCAACCCCTCTATCAGGACCATGAGCAGGCTGGTAGCAGCAGGAGGGTCGTTCAGAGAGCCAGGGTCACCCTTGAACCTCTTTGGAGGCTGGAGACCATCATCCAGAGAGGTCTCACAGCCGTGCTGACGTACGAGAGCGCTGAACGCAGAGACCGTTGCATCTTCCTGTCCCTCCTTGTGTTTCATCACCTCCCACCACACGTCCAAGAAGAAGCTGATGTCCGATGAGGACGTTTCGCTGGCCACGTACTCCACCAGGTGCTGCAGCTCGCGGCGGTGCACATCCTGGGGCAGCGCCAGCAGCAGCTGCACGAAGAGCCGGGGTCCGCCGAGGGCTTTAAGCAGCTCGAAGAGGACGGTGTGGTTGACATCGGGGATCATCCTGCCCACGGAGAAGAAGCCATCCTCCTTCCATTCCAGCTCCAGCGAGGGGGCCGGCGGGGCGGGCAGCAGGACTTTAGCCCAGACGATGGCCACGGCCTCCTTCTTCCAGAGGCTGTGCTGCAGCGGCGAAGGGCAGCGGGCGCCGATCTCCCGCAGGGCGTCGGTGATTGGGGGTCCCACGCGTGACCACTCGGCTTTGAGCAGCTCCCGCAGCGGCCGTGGTTGGATCAGGCGGGCGGCTAGCAGGAACCCGCCCTGCAGGATCGCCGTCTCCTCGCACACGCCCCACGGCCCTGCGCGGAGATACCGTTACCTGGGCCCGCTCCCCGCTCCCCTGCCGGGCCCCGCTCCCCGCTCCCCCCACGCCCCGCACTCACCGGGCTCCATGGCGGCGGCGGCGCGCGGCGCGCTCTGACGTCACGCGGCCAGCCCCGTCACAGCGCACAGTGCCCCCTGGCGGCCCGGTGGTGGCAACCGCCTGCCATCCCCCCCGTCCCCGCCCCTGCCCTTCCTGCGGTTAATTAGTAATTCCCCACAATTCAAACGCAAAGCAACCTTCGGCGCCGCGCTGAGGAAGGCAGGTGTTCAGACCGTCCTCCCCAGGCTCTTTTATTTGTGTTAAAGGCGACAATCATCTTGAACTTGAACCAAAGCTCCAACAACGCAATCAACAGTGAGGAATTCTTCCTCTTTAAACTCAGAACATTCACCCCAAGAGCCGACGTGCCCCAGCTGCTGCCTTCACCTGCTTTTCTCTGCAGAACATTTAAGGTTTTCCTCAAGGAACATATCAAACCAGGCAGCATGCCTGACCCACACAATGTTGGCAAGTGCTCCCAGCCCTAATTCCACTAGCAAAAGCTAAGTGACTTCATTCCAACCAAGTACACCCTGAACTGTTACTTCCAAAGGCAATTTCTCAACAAGAGCTAGTCACAAAACCGTGACAGACTTATTCTGAGCCTCCTCAGCAGACAGCACAGCGTTGCTACATGCCCTGAAGCAAGACCCTGGCTCCAGCCTGGAATGTGGAAGGCTCCTCATTTTGGGGTGGAAACCACGATGTCAATAACCCCACTGAGAAAAGCCTGGGAAAAATGTTGGAATTTAAACGTGGTTTGTTCCAGACTAGACTGTCCACATGGTTTAGCAGGATGATTTCTCTGTTCCCAGTAACCAAGCATATGAAATGGCAGCTGAACTGCTCCAGTTCTCCACACACAGCCCTTCCCTTCATCCCAACACCTTGCCACTGACGTGGGACACTTGTGATACAGCCACAGCTGCCTGAAAATCTCTTCTCTGAGCTGCAAAAGCCAGTTAAGAGAACTGGATATTGTAATTAATTTAGCAGCCTCTTTTTCAAGTAGAAGAACAGCAGAGAAATGAGATGTGTTCCTCTTCACTGATGGCCTCCAATTTTGAAGCCTGCTCCTTATTGCAGAACCTGATTTTTCTGAAGGACAACACGAGTTTTGCTTGAAAGGAGACAGCAGCAGCGAGACAAAAGCTTAAAATCAACCAAATCAACCATCATGGAAGCCTGTTACTGGAAAGGGGAATGCAACACATTATTATACAGGGCTGGCATTTTCTCAGATGATAACCAAGGCACGAGGCAGCAGCCCAGACCTTCTCTCCAGCTAAGCAGCAGCCTTCTTCTTTTTCTGAGCAGCAAACCACTTGTCGCTGTTGTCTGCCGCCATGGCCTGCAGAGAGAAGCGTTGCCATGGTCAGAACAGCTAAGCCATCAGATGCCTGGCTGGTCCTTCTCACCAGCCCCCCCACAAACCCACACTGGTCACAAAGACACTTGCTAATTCAGAGGGGAGCTATTCTGATAGATAAAGGGAAACAGACACCAAAAGCTAACGCTGTCTGCTGCGGCAAATCAATAGATGATCTGGCGACACAAGAGCAAAAGAGGATAGTTTGAACACAGCCTGCCCACAGAGCCCCTCTGCCTTGGGCAGATGTCCTTCTGCACTGACACTACTGCAGCTCACAAAGCATTTTCTGTAGTCAATCATACAACAAGACACATCAGCACCTAGCTGCCTCAAGAGCAGGGCTGGGAAACTCTAGCCAGGACACTAAGTGAACTTCAAAAACTGATTTGCTTTCTTTAGCAAGACTGCAAGACTTGCTTCTCAGCAAAACTCCCATGGAGTGAAAATCAGAGTCTACAAGTATCTATAGTAATGAATTGGACTTGATCTTAAAGATTCTTTTCCAACCTCTGTGATTTTATCAGGAAGGAAACAAACGTGCTGACAGCATTACTTACATCATCTAACAGTTTGTCACCGTTAGGGTCCACCTTGGACAGATCTCTGAACGCTTCATCTCCCACAAAACAGATTTCATGGCCATCCTAAACCAAGTTTAAAGGCAGGGAAGTTAGATACATGGCAGAGAGAAATCTGAATCGATTTTAATCACTGTTTCCAATGCTACTCACAGGATCAGCCAAAATAATCACTTGCACTGTGGCTTTGCCAGGTGTGTCCAAGCTAACCAGAGGTGTTAAAATTGTCTGATTCTCCTTTTTCATCAGTGCTTCAATCTTTGACAACTTAGACAGAAGACAAACAAAAATCAATCCCAGGCAAAGCTCAGATGCATTCAGATCATTCTCACAGCTCCCCATTACCCACCACTCCACTGTGAAAAACACCAACAGAGTATCTGCTTGGAATTACTACCTGAGGTATGTTGCTTTTACTAGGAACCAAGTTCCCACTTGTTAGCTCTGGGTAAGGACAGGGGTAAGGGAAAGGTGATGTCACCTCTTCTTTCGCACAGGAGAAGGCAATCCGCCCAAATGCTGTCCCGTGATCCACTGCTCCTCCAACAGACTTCAACTCCAGCTTACACTGAAGGAGACAAACAGAAAACTCGACTTGCAAGGATGCTGCTCTCAGCGCTACATCCACCCCAGCTTCTCAACATGTGGATGACTTCAAAATCACCCATAGACACATCTCCCAACAAGCCAGAATCACCAGAGCAAACCACACCTTGTTGTTGAAAATGCAGTTAAGCGTGCACAAGCTTTAATTAAAATGCACAAAATTAAGCACACAGTTGCTTTAATTATGAGTTGGGGGTTTTAACCCTTCAAGATTTTATTCTCACAAAACAAGAGGCGAGACACAACTCCTCAAGATCAGGACTGGAAAGTTTTCCAAGGACTAACCTGGTTGTCCCCATAGCCCAGCAAAGCCCTTTGTTTTCCCTCATCCGTCTCATATATTTTCATCCCAAGTAAGTCAGACCAGTAGTTAACAGACTTCTGCAGATCAGAGACACCCAAGGTCACCTTCAGCACAGGATCTGCAAGATTGCCATAATTTGAAATCATTAACAAATACACTGTAGTTCTAAACCCAGCTGTACTTTCTTGAGAAGGAAAGTAACAAAGAAACAACAATACCATGCTCTGTTTCAGGAGATGCCAGCGACAAACACAGAACCCATTCTAATACCCCACTGGGCTGAACACCAGTAAGATCCAGTGTGTGTCACCTTGTTTGCCTTGTTCCTTGTCTTCCAAGTAGAACTTGTACCCCCCTGGGGCTTCAGCTTCAAAAACACCAGCTGTTATTTCTTTGAGGGGCCACCCCATCTTCTTTGCATTGCTCACAGCCTGGCTGGACACAAGTGTTATGCCCTGACAAGACAGAACAGAAACACACAGAACTCACAGGGTGGATGGTGTGCAAGTCCTGCCTTTTAATAGTCTGCCTCTAAAAATGACCAGAAACAAATCAGATCACTTTTTATTATTACAGATGGAGCACAGAGTCTCCTGAGAACTGAGTATCTTGCTATTACATAAGCTTAGTCTTATTGTGTATCTCACATATCTTGAGAATGCATTAATTGACCCTTCCTTCACACCAAAGGGAAAATATAAGCAAAAGGAATTTAAAACTCCAGTTCAACACACTGCACAGAAGCAGAAAACCTTGTTCCTAACTGTTCCAGCAGGTTAGGCAGACATCTGTAGCTGCAAGAGGCTGTTCCCTGACACCTGGGGGAAGAATATTAGCTCAAGAGAGACAACAAGGAAACACACACCATGGGTGGGTAGGTGAAACATGAGATCTCACTGACTGTCAGCTGGTAAATAACAAAGGAATATGTAATAACAAATAAGAGAGTGATTTCCTACAGCAACATCCTCCTCAGCTAACCATTCCACATTGGATCTGGCAGCAAACACCGGCAACTGAGCTGGAACATGCTCGGGGAAGCATTTTCTGGGTCCTAAATAGAGCAACACAAAAGCAACTGGTACAACCCCTATGCTGAACAGAATCCTAATCATCCACCCAGAAAAGCTTACCTTCAGAAGAAAGGTTTTGCTGCTAAGTGTGGTACTTACCAGAAAGTCATTGCCCAGGCGATATTCTCCAATACCATAATTGTAAGTCAACTCTGCAACAAAGTGGTTGTCTTCTGGCCCATAGCCCACCATGGTTTTGCTCCATTTTCCATCATAAGGGCTGGAACATCCATATTTAACTGCCATGAGTATTAGCAATAAACATCAAGAGCTGCACATATTACACTTCAAGGAAGAATTGCACCTCCAAAGCAAAGAAATGGTAATCCAGTAATCTCCTGCCAAGCAGGAGCTGTGAAGAACTCTCAAAGCAGCTCAGGACACAGCAGACAGGGACCTTCTCCACTCAGCAGTTTTGACCTTGGGCTATCATTCATGACCATGCAACAAAAATCAGTGCTACCTTTTTTTTCTTAACAGCTCACGTTTTAGGAGCAGAAGTTGCTCATTAGCTGGAATGATATCAGTGCTTCCTTATTGCTAAATAGGAAGAGCATGTGGTTAGAGACCAGATTGCAAGATTTCTGTCCCTTCTGAAGAAAGACAACAGTTATTTGGAGCTACTAGGAGAGATTTTTAACTCAAGATCCCCGATGGCCCTATGTCTGACAATTTACCACAGTAACTGACTGTGTGTCCAGGAAAACTTAGAAATGCTATCACGTTCAGTATCAGTCTGGAGGTGCAATACAGCCACGCCTATGTTTAAATGTAAACATCACACCTACACAAAGAGAGGAATTGCTGATTCTAAGGGAACTGCTAAAAAAACCCAACTCAAATCAGAGTCACCCCTATTTCACCTACAAAATACCACCACAGGGCTGGTCGTGGCTGGCAAAACTTTATGAGGAAGAAAGGCCTGAGGAAGGCACAAAGATGCTACTCACCCGTTGCAGCTGGCCTTGCAGCCCTCCTCGAACTCCTCATGCCTCAGAACCTGAGGAATTGGGCGAGAAGGGGTTGAGCACAGAGGCGCGGCCTTCCTCCTCAGCAGCCGTCTCCAGCCTCAACGGGGCGCTGCCGGGCCCGGAGCAGAAGAGCTTAAATCGGAGGCGCCGGAGGCGTTGACAGTCACCGGGGCCGCACCCCGGGAGGCGGAGAAGCGCCTGATCGTCTTTCAGGGCCAGACCAGAATCTCGGGGGGGGGGCCTCAGTGAGTGACAATGACAGAGACGGTGACGGTGACCGCGACCCCAGCCCCCGCCCCGCGCCCTCCCCTCAAGCCCGGCCCGGCCCCGCCCGCCCCGCGCTCGCGCTCACGCTCATGCCCAGCAGCTCGCGGTAGAAGCGCGCGGTCCGGCCGCGGTCCGCCACTTTGAAGACGAAGTGCAGCGCGCGCCGGGCCCCCATCGCGGCGGAGTGGTGACGTCACTGCGGCGCGACGCCCGCCTGGCGGAAGTGACGGCAAACGAAGATGGCAGCGCTGGGCAGAATGGCGCCCAAGCTGGGCTGCTCGTTGCTATGGCCCAGTGGTATGAGGAGGGCGGAGGTGGGACGGCGAGGGGTGCGGGCATTGCGGCGGAGCCCTGTAAGGGTGTTGCCGCCGCAGAAAGAGAAGAGAGCAACGGCGGCGGAAGAGCAGAAAAGCCCCCGGGAGCCGCCCCCTCCGCCACAGCCAGCAGTGGAGCGGAGGCCGGCTGGGCCTGGGCTGTGGTACGAGAAGGCGTCGCCCGGTGACAAGAGACTGGGGTGAGGCGAAGCTCGCGGGCATCGTCGCTGTGGGAGGGATCTCGTCCTGGGGCGCGCTGTGGGACTGGGCAGGGGGAGGGTTCCTCTGAACTGCCCCTGATCAGGCGCTGCCATGTGTGCAAACTGAGGCAGATCCTGACATTTTGGGACTCTGGGTAGAGACTGATACTGCGGAGCCAGTTACAGCCGGCGAAAAGATACCTGGGGGACTTCCAAGCGGAGCTGTCAGTGTCCCAGTAAAGTTTTCATTCAGACTGATGGATGTCACTCTCTCTGTTTAACTTCTCCACAGAAAAGTGGTGACTATTGCCAAGTCGAAGAAGTTTAGGGATCATCATGGGAAGGTTCTGCTGGAAGGCCATCGCCTGATCAGGGATGCCCTAGAGGCAGGAGCTGTGCCTCGGATACTCTTCTTCAGCACCCTGGGGCACCTGAAGGAGCTGCCTGAGACAGAGCTAAAACGAGCCAGCTTAGTCAAGGTGAAATTTGAGGACATTAAGAACTGGTCTGACCTCATAACTCCTCAAGGGCTTATAGGTAAGTTGCCTTAGAATCTGCCATAACATTGCTCAAAGAGAAACTTATCTTACTATAAGTGGATAATAACTCTTCATAACCTTGCCCTGGACATCCTGGCAATGTTTGAAGAATGGCAGAATTTGAGAGAATGCCTTTTTCTTTGGTCTGCTGCAGTAGCTGATAAAGTGGCTCCTCCAGTGCACTGAAGAGGGTAATACCCATTTTTAACAGCACATGGCTCCAGCTCTGCTGGGAAAAAGTAGTTCTTGTCAAGTGACAAACTCCTCTCAAACCTCTGACTGTTGCTTTTCTTTATGCTTTCTCCAGCACCTCTTTAGTGAAATTTGGGCCAACTAAAGGAAATAACTCTCTCCTTGGGTTATGTTAGTCAGAAGCCTGTAAGCTCTTTTGTCTCCTCAGGGATCTTTTCCAAGCCTGACCATGCCAAGATGTCTTACCCTGCTGCTCAGCTGGCCAACTCCTTACCACTGCTCCTCATTTGTGACAACATCCGAGATCCAGGAAACCTGGGGACTATTCTGAGATCTGCAGCAGGAGCAGGCTGTGAGAAAGTGCTGCTCACCAAAGGTAAGAGCCTGTTCCTGGGGGAAAAATGCTTAGTTTGAGTAATTTTGGGGCATAGTTTGAGTAATGTGGGGGGTAAGAGAGGGAATAAGAAGTGCTTGAAGATGTTTACAAGCAGTGTCCAGCACAGACACAGTTTGCTGCAGGAGACAGTGGCTACTGAGTCCCATCTTTGTGGGAGCTGCTGCAGTGTCACTGTTTTTCCTGCTTCTGTCTCAGGCTGTGTGGATCCATGGGAGCCAAAGGTGCTCCGAGCAGGCATGGGGGCTCACTTCCGTCTGCCCATCATCGCCGACCTGGACTGGGAATCTGTTCCCAGCAACCTTCCTGCTGCCATCCAGGTCTGTGTGGCTGACAATAAAGACCCAGGCGCTCGGGCTGAGACCACGTCCGTGCTGACGGGATCTTCCAGGGCTGGCCCTGCTCCTCTGAGATCCAAACCTAAGGCTGCTCCTGAGCATGAGGATGAAGAGGGAGCAGAAGGTGTCTGCATCCCAGAGCTGGCTGTGCAGTATTACCATGAGAACTGGACACAAGCTCCAGTGGCAGTGGTGATCGGAGGAGAAACCCACGGCCTGAGTCTGGATGCGCTTCAACTGGCAGCCAGCACGGGAGGGAAGAGGTTGGTCATTCCCATGGTGCCAGGCATGGACAGCTTGAACTCTGCAATGGCTGCTGCCATCGTGCTGTTTGAAGGGAAGAGACAGTTGCTGCAGAGGCACAAGCAGGAAGATGAGAGGCAGCCCTTCCCTGTAGTGGGCTGAACTGCTGAGGTCAGGTGCTGAAGCAACATCTCTCCCGTTTGGCATGTGTAGCCCTAATAAAAGTGAATGGGCAGCAAAGCGCTCGGGCGGTGCTGGCGCCGTGCCTGGCCGACTCCAGGACAGCCTGCAGGCACTGTGGCCGCAGGGTGATGCTAGTGAGAAGGGAAAGGCTGGCGGCTGGGGTGGGAGCCCTCCCCTCGGCAGCTAGTGCCCCGCTGCCTGGCTTTTTCCACCCCTGCTGTTGGCAGCTCTTGGCAGGGCCCCTCCAGGCCCACCTGCCAGATCTGAGGGGGTCTGGGATCACTTGCTGTGGGGTCAGGGCACAGCTGCTGCAGCAGCTTTTGTGCCGGCAGGGCCGGGATGCTGCTGACAGCGTCCTTCCTCTCACAGCCTCGGGCTGTGTGGTCTGGCTGCTGCTCTGTGGTTTGGGGAGGTCAGAAAGGCCAAAGAGCAGCCACCTGAGTGGATCCTGTCCTGTGCTGTCCCAAAGCTTTGTGGCCACGGGTTGAGAGAGCCGATTCTGTTGCTCTAGTGAGGCCCCATCTGCAGTGCTGGGTCCAGCTTTGGAGTCCTCAGCACGGGGAGACGTGGACCTGGTCCAAAGGAGGCCACACCAATTATCTGAGGGCTGGAACCCCTCTGCTGTGAGGGTAGGCTGAGAGTTGGGGCTGGAGAAAGATTCCAGGGAGACCTTACCACAGCCTTTCAGTACTTAAAAGGTGCTGATAAGATGGGAACAAGACTTTGTCAGGGCCTGTTGTGATAGGACAAGGGTGAGGGTTTTAAGCTAAAAGAGGGAGATTTAGAATCAAGTTAAGGGAGACTTTTTTTGATTATTTCTTTTTTACAGTGAGAGTGGTGATATGATGGCCCAGGTCAGGTTGGATGGAGCTGTGTGGAACCTCCTCTAGCTGCAGAGGTCCCTGTTCACTAGTTGAACTAGACTGAGCTTCCCACCTAAATCACTGTACAATCCCTGCCTGGGGCAGAAGGCCTGCACTGGACCACTCTGGCTCCAGAACTAGCAAGGCACAAGCTGGTGATTCCACTAGCCAGGGGTAAAACACACCACCCTGAATCAGCCACCAGGGGCTCTGGCACCAACACCTACCGGGAGGGCCTGCTAGGGAGACTCCTCCTCCTGCCCAGGCTCCCTCTCCCCAGGAGAGACACGCAGCAATGGGCACCCTGGGGGCCGAGGTTGTTATAAGGCTTTTATTACAAAGTTCCAATCACCATGTACAGTTTTTACAATGTCACTGTTGGGGGCTTGGCTGTGCTGTGGGGGTCAGAAAGGGATTTTCCCCTTTTTTTCTTTTTGTTGGGATTTTTTTGGTTGTTTTTTAAAGAACAGCACCATTAACTTCGGGGTTGAGACACACCTACGAAAACCAGCTCAATCAACTAACATAGAAGAGAGGACAAGTCATACCAGAAAGAGGGGGCAAAGGGGATGGGGGGGAGGGGAATCACAAAGGAGAGATGAGAGAGGTGAGGGCAGCCTGGTGGTGGTTGTCCTGGCTCAGAGAGGGAAGGAGGGAAGGAGTGAGAGAGGGAACACCCATCTGACGCAGGCGGGTACACCCTGACATGCACAGCCAGCACCACCTAAGGCTGTCAGTGCTTGGAGTGGGAGGTGGGAAACCCACCTGGAAAGGTCTCAGCCCCAGGAGGAAGAGTTTGGCTGCACCACGGCGCAGAGTCTTTCAGAGGTTGTCAGCAGTTAAGACTTTGTCTTGGCCTCGCCGGGGCACTCGTGTGGAAGGGACGGGCCAGAGGTGAAAGGGACATAGTTTCCTTATTGCTTCCTTGAAGTCATTTAGTCAGCAGGGGTGGTAGGAAGGGAAAGAAGCAGGGGGGAGGAGGAGAAGAAAAGAGCCCCAAGAACCCCATCCACTGCCTGATGCATATGTTGGGAAGAACACCATGCAAAAAGGTTTGCCTGCTAGCTAGTGCCGTGTATAAAATAACGATAGGGGAACAGTTCTGGCCTGGTTATTAGAGAATATATCACCATGAAGCACAAGCGAAGTCTCCACACGCCAACAACTCCCTGCTGAAAGTGCATCTCAAGGAGTTTGCCTAGGAGAAGGATTCACTGTGTAAAACAAGGCACCACAAGAAGGTTGGATACTGGGTTGGGCGTGAGGACACGCTGGAGAATCCACGAGCGGCGGAAGAGAGACCTAGGTTTAAATAACGTCTGTGGGTGCAGAAGCTCCCTTAGATGGGCTCAGGTTTTAGCTTGTCTGCTAGAAAGTCGCTGACAAAGGCTTCCACAATCTCAGGTGTGATCTCCTCCACATCCATCACGTACTTGGCCCGGGCAGACATGTCCAGGATGGTGAGCAGGGGCGCAGCCTCGGGCAGGTTGGTGTAATCCCTCAAGGAGTCGGTCATGTCGTCCTGGGGGCCACAATGAGAGAGAAAAGAGGAGCTATTGTGACCCAGGACAGCCAGGAGCAGTTTGCCACTTCAAATACTACAGACCAGCCCACAAGTACCTCCTGAGCACTTAGGCCTTGCACCAGTGCTGCAGGACCACGAGCTCAGCCGGCAGCACCATCCCTGCTGCCCGCTCTCCTGTGCTTTGTGTCAAAACCAAAGCAGGCTGATTTATCCTGGGCTGGGATGGAACCACACACTCCTCCAATCCTTCCCACACAGGGCACAGCTCCCAGCACCACCAGACTCACCCATCACCCCAGAACCTCTGGGGCAGGAGTATTTTTGGCATCTGTAGCTCGGGGGCTGGGAGCAAGTGCTCACTGCAGTGCCACAGCCATATGAGAGACAGATGCAGAGGGGACCCAGGTGCATGTCTGGAGCAACCAGAAAACAGGAATGGGACAAGGACCTGTGCTTTGTACCAATGCCAAGACCCGACCAAGTGCCCAAGGGCACACACACAAGCCACAGGGCTCCCTAGCAGCAGGCTGCTTGCAGGGCTGCCCTCTCTTCGGCCAGGCACAGCCCCAGGGCAAAGGGGAAGGCCAAATTTGTCTCTGCCAAGGCTGCGCAGCACAAGGCCAGCGCTGGGGCAGTTCCTGTCGCCGCCAAGCCCGCAAGGTGCGGCAGCCGCGGCAGGGCGTTCCCGCCAGCCGCTCTCCGCGGGCAGGAGCGGGAATCGACCGCTCTGGTTGGCGGCCGGTGGCTCTGCGGCGTGTGGCGGCAGCTGGCAGGGTACCTCCTGTCGCACCTCCCCTTCCATTGCAGAGGTTTCTGGCGCAGCTGGACCACGTGGCTGGGAAGGGCGAGCGGGGCTGGGCCCAGCGCCTCGGGGCTGGGGTGCTCGGCTGCCCCCCACCCTTCCCACCTCCCAGCCCAGGTGTCGGGAAGCCTCATTCTTTATCTCATGGCCACAAAGGGACCAAAACCCCCATTTTAATCAATGCAAAACCGACCCAGACGGCGCTGGGAGAGGAATGGGAGGCGCCTGCTCCGGCCGTGGCCAGGCTGCTTTGTGCGTGGGGGCCGGCAGAGCCCCGGGGCCAGTGCTCCCAGCTATTGAGGTGATGGATGAATGGGACGTGCTGGACGCTCCCCATTCTTCGGCCCGGCTGCCACAGGGCCGTCGGGAGCCGGATGAATAGCAGCAATGTTTCAGCTACAGCCGGCGAGCGCGAGGGAAACGCTTCGCAGGCTCTGGGGGAGGGGGGCAGGTCCTTGGACCCTCCCAAAATAGCCTTTCCAACAAGGGGCTTATTGAGGGGTGCGGGGCTGAGCTGGGATGCTCAGAGACTCGTTACGGCACTGGGAGTGGGAGCGCCTTCCCGGAGGGGGCCAAGGGGGCAGGGGGAGGCAGGGGTGGGGGGCAGGGTGCGGCAGTGGGGACCCTTTTGTGCGCAGGGCAGCTCCGAGGGCCCTGCTCACGGCACACTGCGGCTGTGACGTGAGCCTGGAGGGACAGAGCAGGCGCAGGGTGCACAGCGGCTGCCACCTGCCCAGAACCTGAGCAGCACCTCGGAGGGGAACTGCAGGCCTGGGTGGGGGCCAGGAGTTTCCTTGACCCTTACACAAACCCTTTACCATTTTCAAGTCTGTCTGCACAGTGGAAACGGAGGTCAGAAGCCCCTTTTTACTATTTTCCTTCAGCAAATGCCTGGCTCCGAGCACTGGAGCCCACACATGCCCCAGATACCATCTCAGCCACCAACAGCGTGGCAGCTCAGGAACAGCCCTCACTTCGCAGAGGAGTAGGCAAACTCTCCAGTGAGGCACCCAGCTGAGCCTCAGGGTGGGACAGAGTGAAGCTGGTACCCTCATGCTGTGGTTGGCACTGAGAGCACAACTCTGTGCCACCCTGCTGCTTACACCAAGCAGCCCCTGCCCATTCCCAAGAGTGGTTTTGTCTGACATCACCCACACAGAAAAAAGCCCATTCTGTGGGATTGGAACTGCCTCCCACAAGCACCCCTTAGGGAAGGGGCTGGAGCACCAGTCCCTGCCCTCCTCCCAGCATGGGAAGAGAGATTACTACCCAGCCACAAGAGCAGAGGACTGAGCCAAGGACTTGTATGGGTTTGCTCCACAGTCCCTGCCTAGCTGCAGTAGCTTTATCCTTCAGCTTACCCATTTGAAAGGTGGAGCAGCAGGACCCAGCCCAGCTCAGAGCTCACACAAAGACTCTGCAGGATACAGCTCTGCGCTCTCCTTGCTTACCTCGCCTGCCACGAAGAAGAGCAGCGGTGCCTCCTCCTCTTTGGCTTTGTACTTGGCAATGATTTTTTCAGCTATGGGCTGAATCAGTTGTTTCGCTGCCTCTGACTCTCCATCATCCTCTGAATCTGCAGGGCACAGAGGTGGAGAGGCAAGACAAAAGAGGAAGGCAGAAAGGAGGTTAGGATCAAATGGATGCAAACCGGCTGGGTGCTGGCAGCTCTGTCCCACAGCACCACAAACCAGAGCCCGGATGTGCAGCACAAACTTCAAAGCTGTGTGGCTCTGTAGCAATTAGGGAGCAGATGAAATGTGCTTTTCATGTGAGACAGAGAAAACATGTAACAGGAGAGCAGCTCCTGCTCCCCAAATACTCCACCGCTCGCTCCCCTGGTGCCGCGGCGGAAGCGCAGGGACAAACAGGCGCAAAAAAAAAGCCTCTCTGCAGTTTGAGAAGCAGCAGCAGCATGTTTTGAAGATCTGAGGCTGCCTGCCACCCCTGCCCGCCACCCACCATCCCTCCACCTTGGGACGGCTGCTCGGCAGCTTTTCTGCTCCAGTCTCCACAGCAGCAACGCTGTGAAGGCAGCTTTGATTTGACAGAGTAGAGCAGAAAGAGATGGCAACATCAATCACACGGCAGCCACCACTGAGGCTCCAATACTGAGCTGGAAAGAGGAGAGACTGCGTCCTTGAGCTGCACCGAGACCAAACCATCTCGATGCAGGGACAACTTTTAGCATTTTGGGGGCAAAAAAAAAAAGAAAAAAGAAAGGTGGCAGAAGAGAGGCTCCTGGTGTCCTCTGCTCTCCTGGTCACATGCAGCTCTCGTGGTCCCTGATGAAACCACCCGACACAACCAGTCCAGCCTCCAGCTGGGACTGCCCAATGCCTGTGCCCCAAGCACTCTCTGCCCTTGCTCCTCACATCCCTATCCTCCTCTCTGGCTTCTCCAATCACATCAGGGGATGCCAGAAACACTGCACACTGGATTTCAGGGGCTGTCCTGCACGTGTAGCAGTGATAAACACAGAGTTGTGGGGTGTCTGCAGGGACCGATTCCTCTACACACAACAGCTGCTGGCAGCACTCCAGGCAGCCCTGCACACTTTGGCTAACCCAGCCCTAAACTCTCCAGGGTGGACGTGGAGTGGTCAGGATTAATTCACAACTGGCTCATGCTAAGCTTAACTTCCCTTGAGAGTGCTGCTGCCTGCACAGCACAAGCACCAGTCTGCTCTGGGTGGGATCCCAGCAGGACCTAGGCTGGCCAGGAGCTCCTATCCCTAGTGTTTGCCTTGGTGCAGCACCAGCTTCTCCTCCCCAGCACATCACCAGCAGATTTCAGTGAGGCTGCACATCCCCTCAGCACCAAGTGACAGCCCCAGGCCAGAGAACACTCTATAGCAAGGTGATAGAAAAACTTTGCTCAGAGCAAGATAAAAATAACTCTTCCAGAGGCCTGCAAGCGCTGGCCCCAATCAATCACGCTGGGCCTGGCCAGCCAGTCCTCCCCACACCAGCAGTGTGCTTTTGGCTCTGTGCTCACATCCCCTGCTGGGCTCTGCTGAATAAATAATCAGGGTCAAAAGGAAATCTGAAAGGGAAGAAGAGAAAGAGTGAGAGCCACGTTATCAGGGCTGCAGAGAAGGGTGTGCTGCTCACAAAGGGTGTGTAAGGAAGCCGGAGATGAGCCCTACCCTGAGCCAGGCCCCCTGCACAACCCTGCTTTGGGTCAAGAAGGGCTTGTTCAGCAAACCTGACCTAAAACTCCACAGAGTGCTCATGGGACAGGCACACTCTGAGAAGGGCTCAGCCTGCAGTGCAGCTCATCCCAGCCACAGCCTTCACCTCACTGAGCTGTCTGTTGCTGGCAGGGAAGCACGAGGAGGAAGGAGTCAGCTGTGCTCCAGGTGAGCTCTGGGGCTGTTCCAACTGCAGGGCAGCTTCTTGTGTGGGTTAGCAGTGGAAGAGGGAGAGGAGCCCTGGGAAAAAGCCTGCCCTGTTCTGCAGCCAGCACCCCACAGGGGGAATACCCAAGGACCAGAGCACAAAAGAGGCTCCTCTGACTGTCACAGCCCTGCTCAGCTCAGGACTTAAGCCTTGAGCTGTGGTTTCCAGCACAGAGCTGTAATCCCTCCCAGAGCTGCTTCTCTGCCTCCTCTGGAATGTCACGTGTGCCTGAAGTCCCTGCTCCAGAAAGGCTTTTCCCAACTCCACCAGCTGTGAAGTGTATTTCTTGCACTCCCCAACACCTAATCAGCATTCCTCTCCACAACCACCATTAAAGCATCTCTGATGTGACAGCTCCTCTACACTGCAAATCGTTGCAATACTGCATCCCCTGGGTGGCTGGGTGGGAGCTGCAGGACACCCACAGGCATGGACAGGTTCTGGCAAACCCCAGTGAGGTACAGCAGCCCATTTCTCCGATATGGGCATGGCTCCAGGTCTGCCAGCCCCCTTGAATGCCCCTGTAGGATTGCTCCTGGTGATGGAAATGTGCTGATGTCCCTTCCCATGGATACTGTCCCTGCCTGAGGCAGGTCCTCAGCCCCGTGGCCAGCTTCAGCCAAGCTGGCAGACAGTCCAGCCCCCTTCCCCAGCACAGGCTCTGCTTTCTAAGCAGGGATGCTCCATACCTACAAAGAGAACGAGGCAGGGGCCCTCATTCAGCTGCACGGCGTTGGAGTCCGTCAGCTCCAGCACAGGCTTGGGGTGCCAGGGGAACTCGCGGCACTCGATGTCGTTCAGCACCTCCACACGGCCCTGCCGCGTGATCACCTCCCCCTTGGGGTCCAGCACGATCAGGGTCGGGATGCCTGCGAGGGAAGGGAAACAGGATGGGATCAGGCATGAACTGGCCAGTGACAGGGTGTGGGGAGAAAGGCCTTTTCCTATCACCTCCAGCTCTGGCAGCAGCCCAGCGAGCAGCCCTGCCTCTCTGCAGCTCCTGTGGGAATCAGGGTCCCTGGATCCGGTTTCTGTCCTAGCAGAGCACTGTAGTTCAGCAGCCAGAGCAGGAAGCTGGGAGACAGGAGCTGGCAGTGCCTGCCTTTTTCCACCCAAGTGCAGGCAGAGGTCACTGCTGTGTGATGCTCCTGGACATAAGCCCCACCACGCTGTGCAGGAACCTGCTCACCAGCAACCTGTTCCCATGTACCAGACAGAGATGCCTCCTGTGCACGAGGCAGAGCAGCCCTAGCACCACCACCCTGGCACCGAGATGTGGCTGCTGCTGGAAGAGCCCAGTCCTTGGCTCACAGGAAAGCACACAAACCTTTCTGCAGGGTGGACCACAGGCAACAGCAGCCAGGAAGCAGGGTGTGTTCCTTCCCAGAAGGAACACCATACATGTGAGCAGCCATCAACTCCACCGTGAATCACCACACCCCTCCAGCACTCTGCACACATTGTCCAGCCATCTCCAGAGCACAGGGACACAAATGTCTTCACTGACAGTGAAGAGCAGGCTCCCCAAAGAGGTGGTTGAATCCCCATCCTTGGAAGCCTTTAAAAGAAATAGCTATGTGGTGCTGAGGGACATGGTTTAATATCAGACTTAGTTGTTAGGTAGCAGCTGGATTCGATGATCTTAAAGGTCTTGTCCAACCAAAATGATTTGGTGACTCTATGATCTGACAAGTCATTATTACCTGGCTCACAGAATCAAACAATCTCAGCATGGTACAGGTTGGAAGGGACCTCTGGAGATCATCGAATCCAACCCCCCTGCCAGAGCAGGATCACCTAGAGCAAGTTGAACAGAAATGCATCCAGGCAAGTTTTGAATGACTTCAGAGGAGAGTCCATAACTTCTCTGGGAAGCCTGTTCCAGTGCTCTGCCACCCTCAGAGAAACTTGGACTGATCATTTGGCTGGCTTGGCAGTGGGGAGGGTGGACACCAGCTGGTGGCTGTCCCTCTGACAATGCACCAGGAGGCTTTCATCTGCTGTCTAGCATCTCCTTCACCCAGCAACACCCCCCACACCACAACCACCAAATCAAGGCAACTCAGATCCTCCTGCCCTCATCCAAAGCTTCACTTCAATGCTCATTTGTTACAGAACTACACTGCAGAGCCATTTTCTGAGCAGAGGGCACCCAGCGTGCTTGCTCCTGCTGGGCTCCTGGCACCACACTCCCATGTTTGTACAACAGTGGGTTACTCACAAGCCCTCTGTTTCAAGGCATTTCTCTAGGAAATACAAGTCCATCTGTCTGTCCCACGCCTGCTGCAGGTCCAGGCCAGCAGCTGCATTCCCCTCATTCCAGCTCAGCAGCTCCACTGGAATCCCTGCCTGTGTGCTGGGGCTGCATGCACCAGGCCGGTGTAAGAGCAGCAGTGCAGGAACCCGCCCCATGGCTGGGCTTGCAGATTCTGAGGGTATGCCAAGAAAACCATTTTGTATCACAAAAAGGCTTATTCATTACCTGCTGGTATTCAAAATAGCTCTAGGGCAGGGATGGGTTAACCAGACTGTAAGGAATTGGGAAATCTCACTCTAGCCCTACCCTTCAAGGCACACAGTACTGCTGAAGCCGGGAGAAGCACAGGGTGATCAGCATCCCACATCATTTGGATCTTTATCCCTTTAAGATTCCAAATTCTTCCCAAATGCCTGGGTTTTGGCTCTCTCCAGACCTGCATCTCATACATGAGGGACTAAATACGTGGCTTCAGTTCTGTACCATCCCCCTCACCTGTCAGACTGAGCAAGGCAGCCAACCAAGGCAGAGATTTCAAATGAGCTTTGGTGATCTGGGAAAACAAAGGGCCCGGTTTAGACACAGATCGTTGTGGTGTGATCCCACAGCCGGCAGGGACTCATCCACCATTCAGAGTAGTTTGCTTCACCTGATTTTTGTATGCAGACAAACACACCCCAAAGCACCCAGCTGCTAAAATCTTCAGCTGCAAATACAAAACTGACTCAGAAACCAGAGTCCTTAAGACGATTCGCCCTGGGTTTAGCATCTTCAGGAAACACAAGCAATGCATCAGGACTGTGTTTTCAGCCTGTGAGGAGCTGTGTGACACATGCAAGGTCAATTCCTGCACCTTTTCCTCTGCATCAGAGGTTTCTCACCAGCCACGGAGCTCTGGTTTCCTTTCTGAACCTGCCTGGTAGAGGCTGAAGCTGCCACAACCCATCTGCACCCAGTCCTGAGCATCGCTGCCTCATCTCCTCTGCTCCTTCCCTGGCTGGGTCCCCGGGGTTAGGAAACACCTAGGCTCATGGTGACACCCCATAGGACCTGTCTTGCCTTCCTAGGTGAACCTTATTACTGCTCCCCTGGCAAACACATCCTTTTAGCACAGGACACAGACCAGCAGGACCAGGGGAACAGTCCTTAACCTTATTCACACCCACTAACCTAAATATTTCCCCCCTGGTCCCCTCCTCCTGGCTCATCCCAGCCACTATTTGTTATTTCAGTGCCTTTTGGGGGCTTTGGGTAATTGCTGTGAGTCATAACATCAGAATTTACTTATCAGAGGAATCACAGATCAGACACTGCAATGAATATTGTATAAGCCTGGGTAGGCATTAGCATAGCCAGGCTCAGTTTGATTTTATGCACTAGAAAATGGATTGGGTCCCCACGGGGCCAGCATTTTATGGAAACACCAGGGCCAAATGAGTTGTAACTGATCCTGACAATACACTGACTGACTTGGGTGTTAAACCACACCTCCAGCTCGGGAATCTCAACTGCACCATGTCTGTTGGGCAAGTAATCAAAACTGCTGCGAAGCAAACCCCTCAGAATACACCAGGCATGGGATGGGGGGGGAGTTTATTGCCATCCTTTCAGCTTTTCAGAGCAAAGCTCCAGAAAGCTGGCATGAGAAACCTCCCACAACTGACTCCATGGCTGCAGTAGTGACTTGCAGGTGTTTGGGCTAAAGCATGGGCCAGATGGGTAACAACAAGCGTTGGAAGTTCCCCCAAGGGACTGCAAATCCCAGAAACACCACAGAGTCCACAGGGAATATTCAGGAGCCTAAAATCTCTCATATGATGCACAACAAGAGGGAAAAAAAAGTCCCATTTATCACTCCTGCTCACCCCATCAGGAGAGCTGTTCTCAGGGGACTTCACCTAAGGCAGGACCACGCAGACCACGAGCTGCACACACAACAGAGGATTATTTCTAAGCAGCCACGACCCAAGACATGACTCTCAAGACAGTGCTGCACCAAGAGGCAATTTAATATAGGTGAGGAGGGAACAGCCCACTGACTGTGCATGGCTATGAATAGAGGCATTCAAGTAAACCCAAATAAAGGCCAATAACTCAACTCCTATTTTACACTGAGTTTTTGAATGCTGTAGGGGCCAACACAGGACTAAAACAACAAGAGATCTGACTTTCTTGCTGCTTTCCACCACTCAGGAGCCTGAAGCAGTCAGGGAAGACAAGCTCTTCTGTTGTTTCAGCTCCCAGCCTTACAGAAACCAGCAGAAAAGCCACTCCACATGCATGCTGTGCTTACAAGCCAAGGCACCACCAGGATGGCAACCTGGACACTGAATGGGCTACATGCTCTCACAGGTGCAGAGGTCTGTTCTGAATGGGACTTCAAAGATGCTTAGCAGCACCAGAGCCATGCATTTGGGGAAGGCAGATGAGATCCCATGGATCTGATTTTTCATTTGGGTGCAATAACCACCAGGGGTGATGAGCTGGGCTCACAACATTGAGCTCTGCTTGCAGAAAGCTTTCATTGCAGAGCTTGCTACAAAAGCCTGACTGCACACCTCAGTCAGTGGGGAGGATCCTGAGGTGCTGCCTGTGCAGGAGTCACCAACAACCTGGAGCCCCTGAGAGCAGCATGAGGATTTACCTTCAGCCCTCTCCCTCATCTCCTGGAGCCCTGGCACCCTCTCCACAGCACTCTGCTCCAACCCTAACCATGGGAGGGAAACAGAGCCCAGCCCAGCAAAGCCTGCAGGGGTGGGAAGGGAGGTTGGGTGGTGATGCCTCCTGCATAGGGTGCAGATCAGCCTGCCTCTACATTTCATCTCCACCTTGTGGGATCACAGTTCACCCTGGAGTAGAGGTTCCCACTTTACAGGAAAACTATGACAGATAAGCAAAAGGGCTTGCAGGCAAACATGCCCAAATCCCAAGGGCAGTGTCCCCAGGAGGGCAGTTGAAATGCCAGAGTAGTATGGGAGCTTCTCTGGCAGAAGAAGGGTGTCAGGGCTCAGGGGAACAGCAAATATTTACATTTTCAGGTCAGCACACAATGAAAAGAGATTATTTAAGGAGCCAGTGGCTGGGGTTAGAGGGAAAGCTGTTGTTAGTGTTTCCCTAGCTACAGCATGCCTGGTACTCAAGTATCTGAGACGGGACACCTTATTTACACAAAGTCCCAGCGAAACTGGCAGCAGTCCTGCAGTGCTCAGCCGAAACCAGCACTGGAGAAGACGGTGAGCAGGCTAGGGAAAAGACAGATGAATTTGGAAGGCTCTTGCCTCATGGGAAGGTAATTAAGTAGCAAACTGATGGCTATTTAAAGCAGGCAAATGGTTATTCTTGGTTTAAGGTCAGGCAACAGAGCTGAGCACCTGAGCTCACCCCAGAACGGGTGTTCGGAGAGGACCCCAAGGAACGATCACCTCTCTTGCCACTCTCCTCAGGCCTTTGGCCACCTTTGGCAACACTCCTCCTCCCCTGCAGACTGCATTAACCCTCTGCCACCCTGTGCCCACCTCACCAATGCCACAGGGAAATGTGCACGTTGTGGCAAAGCCCTTGAACCACAGGGAGAAACTCTATGTAGGTACAGAAGACCTTCTTGTGAGCCAGGCACCTTGCACGCTGCAGTTTGTCCCCTGCAGGAAGAAGGTGGCAGTCCCCAGGAGGGCTGCTGTGAGCTTTTATCATCTTCATGACTCTTTGAAGCCACTCAGACAGAGTCTCTCCCCTGCTTCTCCCAGCAGCCTAGGCTGCTGGAATTCTGGCACTGGCATGTACAGTAAAAGCACAGCCATGGTTTACATCAAACAGGCACTCTCCTGTAATTCATGTCACTAACATAAACCAGATGCCACCTTCCTCAGCCCGCTGCAGAGAGCCTTTGCATTACATAAAATAGTAAGAAAATGAAATTTAAACCTTCAAGGAAAAGCAAAAATAAATAAATCAGTAATTAGGCAAAAAACATCCAAGCCAAAAACAGCTTCCAAGTTTCCAGGAAGAATTAGGTTGTTTATGGAAGTCCTGTTTCAACTAACAGCCTGCCTGGCAGGTGGTAGGAATGTGAGTTTGCAGAGAGCAGAAACATGAAGCTGCTCTGCCTGGGGCACAGTGCTTTGCTTTGCTGTTTTCTTGTTTTAGTTAAACAAGAGGAGACATTGCAAATACTCAACAAAAGGAGCAGAAAGGAGAGCAGTGCACAAGCGAGGCCCTTCCTACCTTGGATGCCGTAGAGGCGATTCAGGCGCGACCGTCTGGCCTCGTCGGCGTAGGGCACGGCTACCCAGGGCATCTCGCTGAAGTACTGCTTGAAGGAGTCCTCTGACCTGTGCAAGCAGAAGAGGGCATGGGATCCAGAGTGCAGCCCCTCTGCCTGCCAGGGTCTTCCATCTCATAACCAATCTGGCCTGCAAACCCTTTATCCCTTCCACCAAAGCCCACAGGTGAGGGCTGCTGGCAGACACAACGCGGGGAGGGTTAGGGTTAAGGCTAAGCCCCCAGGCCCTCAAGAAGGGGGCTGTGGTGCATTTGTATCCTGATAAAATACTTCAGGCTCTCCGGAGCATCTGAATGTAAACCCATGTGGACAGCAGCAACTTGAGCATCCTTCACACCTCTGACCCACGAGCCACAAAGCAAAACACAGAAGCTGCTCCACGGCCAGAGCCTGCTTTCAGCCCATGCTGCCTTCTCTAACCCCACTTTGCACTTCACCACTGGGCAGAACACTTGGGCAGCCTTGCTGACACCAGAGCCAACATGTTCTACCCCAAATCAATTTCCTCCTCAAATCTAATGGGGAATGCTCAGAGCTTCCCAGCTTGTGCAGGGTTCCTTACCTGTCTGCACTAACAAACAGTATCTCAAACTTCTGTCCTGCCTCCTTGATTTTCCGGTAGGACTCCACCAGGACCCTTGTGAGGCTTCGGCACGGTGGGCACTGTGAAACACAGCACAAGCATGAGGACATCGTCTCCTCCACACAGGCAAACCCACACCCAGCAGGTCCAGATGACCCAGTGACCATGAAAAGACAGATGTGTCCCCTGGACACAGCTGGGGCTTATGGCCCATAAATTGCCAACAAAACCTCTTCCATTTTTAATACCCCACTGCTCTTCCTCTTCTGAAGGGCCAGCTGAGGATGAAAGGCCACTGCAGTGCTGCAGCTTCTCCCAGAACAACTGCAGCATCTCAGCTGCCTTAGCGCCAGCTGGCCTGGCCCAAGGTCTTTACTGCCCTACAGAGCTCTGCAACATGAGCTGCAGGGGCATACCCAGAGCACCCCCAACCTCACTCCAACTGCTCTGCAAAGCACCTACCACTCACCCAGTGTGCAGAGAAATAGACCCCAACGTGCGAGCCCTCCAGGGCGTTGCTGTCTAGTGTCTGGCCATTGTTCCTTAGCAGAGGACCAGCAACAACTTCACTGAAGGGTTTTGGCCCCCAGGGGAACTCCAAACCTGTAGGGGTTGGGATGGAGGGGAAAAGAAAACACAAACCAGCAAGATGCACATGAGGCTTCTAGCTTCAAAAGTCCCACCAAAAGAAACACCATCCCACTTCCTGCAACAATTCAGGGCAGCCAGGGAATCACCAGAGTCATTTAGGTTGGAAAAGGCCTTCAAGACTGATCAAATTCTACCATTAGGGCAAGCTCTATGCTGGGGCTAGAGTTGCCTCCTTTTCCTCAGGTAGGCTGCATCCTCACTTAAGCTGCAGCACCTTCAGCTTAATGAAGCCTGCTCTGTTTTTGTGCATGATGAAGCATCTTGTCCTTATCAACAGCATTTGTTTTAACAAGAGAGGGCAAGGTGGTACCTGCTGAGGAATGCGGTCAGACTATTTGCCTTATACTGACACTAACCATCTGGGTTTACATATATATATGCACTTATTTATTCATAAAACCTTATATACAGATATGGAAAAGATGGTTTAGGTATTTTTATATATATATATTTAAAATCTATATATAAACTAAAACTTCCACTAACCCTCTGCACCCCCGAGCAAGCATGTGTGTGTACACACAAACACATGCTCTGAATCATCTGCTGCCAGCTCCCCGAGCAATCAATCTCTGCACTTAGGCAGAGAGGAGGAAGCATGACAGATGGCTCAGGCCACAACTTGCTGCACAGTTCCTGCCACCTGAATCACAGCCTCAGTCACCTGGCTCGCTCTCTACTGCAACGGGTCAGTAAAATGTGTGCGAGGAGAGCCTACAGCAGTTACTGGCGTGTCTGGTGAGCCTCCGAGGCAGGGGCCGGGGGTGCAGGTTTTGTGTTCATTTTGGTTTCTGCAAATTGGAAGAAGATGGATTTAACACCAACCCCCAGGAATGGAGAACAGTAGCATTTGTTTGTTGCATTTCTAAATAATGGGGAATTCATTATCCTGACAGAGTGTGATGCCAGTGATAAAGTCCCACTCCCTGTTTTGGAAGGACTCTGATCCCTGGGCCCTCAATCTGTCTGCCCATGTGCCTCCATCAAATCAAATTTAATAGAATCCAAACTTAATGTTTCAGTTAGTCAAACTTTTTCCTCATTAGCACTTCAGACAAAAATCCTGGAGGGGAAATCTTTGTTCTTTTCAACAAGCAAAAGCAATACACAAGATCTGGCAGGAATGATGCAGAAAATGTTATGCTGAAAATAATGCACTGCCTCGATCAGTGAAGTATGACAATAGCTGTTTGTTTCCTTCTCCCCCCCACCTCCAAGGCAATTAAAAATTAACTGAAAGGAAAAGGCAGCTGTCTGCCCACGTTTCCATGGCACACAGGACTCCAGGGCTTACCTTCTGGGTCATCTCGGATGACCAGGAGGCCATTCCTGCAAACCACCTTCCCGGTGGAGGCATCGATAAATATCAGGGAAGGAATGTTGGAGACTCTGTACTTGTTCCACAGCTTCAGCTGTAAAAGAGATTGGGAGTGGAGAGGAGAATGGTAAACTTGGCAGTGTGGAGAGGAAGATTTTGGAACATTACCATCTTTCAGAGCAGAGGTCAGTGCTAAGCAACAGAACTCAGATGGTGCTTCAGCAACATGTGAGAAGGCATCTCTCCAGAGCTGCTGGGCCAGCATGGACCTCCAAGACCTGCAGAGACCTGCACCACCAATATTATCCCCTCAGTACCACAGGCAAGACCACCACTTGTCTCACGTCTGCTGAGAGCCTGCCTGTGAGCACAGGTAAAGCTTCTCCTGCTGCATTTGCCTCTTTGCAAGTAAAATGAGGATGGGATTTACCATACTTTGAGGTCTTTGTTAGAAGACATGCTAAGCACAAATATTTTTAATGCCACTGCTCTGAAGCAATTTGTAATGCTTCCCTGGCTGCTTCCTCCCCTCCCATTTCAGCATTCATTAAACAAACCAGTAAGCCCTGCCAAGACACAGCCAAGCCGAAAACATGGCCAGCACACAGGAACATGATTCTTCTGTAACTGGGGCTTCCCAAATTCCTTCCCAGGAGCAGATTAATGGGTTTGACACCAGCCTGGGGGCTGCATAGCCCAGCTCATCCATCCTACACTGCCAGTCTCACAACAGTCCCCACCAGCTACAGGCAGAAGCCTTGCAGGCTGCGATAGCTGCATTTTGGGTGTCCCAATCTAGATGTTGCTGTCTGCAGGTCATTATGTTTTGCAGTGACTTAATGCTCTGGATGTCACACGGTCCTGGGTTGACATTTCTCAGCATGTGCTTCTGGCACAGGGTAATTTGGAGCTTAACCCATGTACAGAAGCTCGATGGGACGGGGAGGAACAAGACGACGACAGCTGCTGGCACAGCCCAGCCTGCAGGTGTGTGCTGGCTGTGGCAAGAGGAGCTGGTTGGTCTCCCCAACACACACAGAGGAGCTGCTGCGATCACCACATTGACTTATATTTCTCCAGCATTTCAACCTAAACAGCCCAACAGTGAATTATCAAACTCTTAAACAAAAGCCAAACCTTAGCTGTGAGCCAGAGGGGAAGGAAATGAATCACCACCTTCCCCTAACAGCAAGCTCTGCTCCGCAAAGCCCCTCGGGCTCTGGGTGTTTACAGCCAGCTCAGGTCTGGAGAACAGAACCCAGCCACAGGAGAAGGGCAGGAGGGGACAGAGAATCCCACCCAGCACCAGGGAGGGTTTGAGCACGAGAGCCAGAGGAAGCCTCACACAACACGCTGCTGCTTCCATCAGTATCCCACACAGAAAGTGAACCCAGCTTCCAGAGGAAGAGGCCACAACTCTGGATACCTTTCCTTGCTCCCAAACAGCAGCAACCTCCTTTCCTGATGTGGGAATGATCTGGGAACCAGGCAAAGAGGGCAGGAATGGGATGTCATGTGCGGATCTCACCAGATATCTAGCTGAGGGAGAAAGTCACATCCACATTCAGGTTGTAAAGTCACCATATGAAGTATTTCTCTTTATACCTTTTGTACCTACAATGTGTTCTACCTAACACCTTCTCATAGGAGATGGATCTGACTGACAAGTGTCAGGTTGCTTGTGAGGGGGTGTTAGCAAAAGGCTCTCAGGTCTGAAGGAAAGTGTTACCACTGTGCTAAGATGGCTTTATTAGCTTTCATCTACTAGGACCTAAGCAGAGGCAAGAGTTTTATGTCCTGCCCACCAGCCTTCCCTTTCCAATAGACATCATTCTTAGGACCAGCCCACTCACTCACAAGCCAAAGGGCCTTGGCCACAGAAATGAGAAAGATTTCATCCTAAATGCAAACCAGTCCTCTCACAATGAGAGTGTTCAAACCACAGAAGGTAAAATCCACTTCAGTGAAGTTTAAAGGGTGGGGGGAAGCTCTTTATAAGGATCAGAGGCACTTAAGAGGGTGTTGCAAACAATGAGGGAAATTACAACGAGCAATTGGATTGTTCTCTTTAAATAGCAGCTTACATTACACTTCATATTACCAAGCCCTCTGTATAGGGGCAGCACTCTCCTGAGGCACTATGGTGGGTCATGGCAGTTTTCCTTGGCTAGGGAAGCAGTAGGGTCTGTACTTCAGAGCCAGGAGCCTGCAAGCACTCACTGAGCTCAAAGGGATGGGACTGGGACACCCCAGATAAGAAGATAAGACCAAACTAAACTATTCTCACTGGAAGCAAGAAGTGCACAGCTGGCTCCAGGCAGTCTATAGGGTCCAGCAGACCTGGCAGCTCTCACTAACAACTGGCCCTGGTTCTTCTGAGGACATGTAATTCCACCAGGTCCCACTGGGCCCTATCTGCAGAGCCTAGTCCTGGCTGCCCAGACATCCATGGTATGGGTAACGTGCAATCCAGGTACTCTTTCCCCATGAAATGGAGGGATGCATTTTAATTCATCATTGATGGTCCACAGGAGAATGCCTCAAGCAAGCATGAAGCTAAGTGTGTGTCAGAACCGTCAAAAAGTGTATGAAAAGGTCAACTGCTCTTGCTGGGGGAGCGTGTCCACCACCAGGCTCTGAGACTTGAACTCACTGACTGTCGTGTCATGCTCTGGCACATCTGGGGTGAAGGAGAAGAGGCAGCCAAACCTGCCAGATTTTCCCTTGCACCTGTGCAAAAGCAGCATGCAGCTCCCAGCCACCACCACCCAGGTCACATCAAGCATTCCAGACTTCCATACCCACTGAGCAGCTCTTACTAGTGCAATGTATTTGCTGCCTGGATTAGCACTGAAACTCATCACACAACATGACAACTGCATGCAAGATGACTGGAACTGGGTTGCCATTTTAAGCCCAGTTATAAAACTTACATCTCAGTTGCAAACTCATAGCCCCAGCACATTAACCATATTCATTTTGCTGTCTGTATTGGAAAGTATCAAATGTGCTGCTTGAAGTGGGAGCAGTTCAGTCAGAAGGTTCTCCTGTGTGCTAGGAAAGCTGATGGGGAATGAAAGGCATGTGCTAACAGGACAGCTGCCAGGATCTACCACCTTTCCCACCACCCTGGCCCACTTCAGCCAGACTCAGTGTTCCAAAGCCGGTCAGATGCTTCTGAAGGAAGCCCAATGGCTGCTTTTGCTGCAGGTTTGACCTGAAAGAGCAGAACCTTGATAGGAAAAGGGCCTGGTGCATTTTAGCTGGGCTTTTTGGATAAGACAGCTTGCTACTGGTTTCCCAAACCACTTTGCAGCTTCCAGCAAAGATATCTGATGTCCACCTAAAGCCTCTGAACACCACAATGACCTAACCCATCTCGTGGCAAACCATTGCAACTGCTTAGTTTTTCCTCAGCCTAAAATACCAAGGGTTCACACATGTGCAGGCTCTGGAGGGAAGATGAACTCCTCCTACACCTGCTGGTTGTGGTCCACACAGCAAGGGGAGCCCAGGAGAAAAGGGGAGCCCCTTGCACAAGTACCTGCACAGCCATGCATCTCGCCAAGGATCCTGTCTCAGGCTGGGCGTGGGATGTGGAAAGCAAATTACAAGTCGCTGGGAAACCGCAGGACGCAGGGCTGATAGCTCCGGCAGCAGGGCAGAGTGCTGCCTCAGCAGCTCTGAAAAGCTGGTTTTCCTGCCATGAAGAGGATGACATAGAAATAACATAGTCTACACTCTGAGGATTTGATCATCCATTTAAAGAGGGGATCTCTGCTCTGCTTCCCAACAGCTGTTGCAAATCTTCAGGATCAAGCCAAAGCTAACACAGATGTGAAAATAATCTACGGACTATTGAGCCCGAAAGCAGCTGATCCTCTCGGAGCACCCCTGGCTCCTGGTTCAGGCTGCATGCCTGCTAAACTCAGTACTCAGCCCAGGATGCCTGCTGGGCAAGGAGCTGAGGAAATACAGCCCCTCAAAAGATGCTGTCTGGGCTGATCAGCATTACAGAAACCTCGCTGGCTCCTGGGCAGGTGGCTAAGTACAGCAGCCCAGTAGAAAAACGAGAGTCACCAGATTCCTCCAGTAACCTTATCCCTCCATAAAGCATCACCACACCAGTCTTGGAAGACCTGGAAACTGCAGCCCTGGGCTCCCTCTGTGACTCCATCCACAACCAGCTGTGAGAGGCTTTAAAATGATCGCTTATTGTTTGAGGTCTGAGGCCGTCCCAAGGCACTGGGCCATGCAGCAGCACTCGGCATCGGTCACAGAGCTGCTCCCCACATGGATGTCTGGCTCAGTTATTTCCTCCACCCTTATGGCTGGGAAAGGCCTGGCCAAGAGGCATGTTGGAGAGAAATTTGCAGACAGCCACAGTAATTTTTCCAGATAAAGGTGTCAGAGAAGAGGTCTCTCCAGCAGCCCACGGCTGTTTCTGTGCAGGGCTGGCACCCAGCCGGGGTGGATGAAATCCCCTCCTGCTCCACGCGTACCAGTGGGGAAGGGATCCCCAGCTCCCAACAGCTGCTGGCTGCTATTTTTGGTTGTGTTGAATGATTTATCAGCCCTGGTTGCATTCACTTGCTAACATAAATCCTGAGCTGCAGTGGTTAATGCTGGCAAAGACAAAGCACAACTGCTCGCAGTGAAATGAGCCCTGGCTGGTGGGAAAGCTGTCCTCCTGTCCTTCTTGGGGGCTGTGTTTCTCAGTGCTCCTGTGGAATGAAGAGGGACCACAAAAGCTCTCACACCTCCATCTTCCACAGGATATGGAGCTGTCTCTGCTCAGTACACGTGCAGGCTTCAGAGGCACCTGCCAGTGGCCGCAACAGGGCAGACACTGCCTCTGCTCATCTTGCAATTCGAGCCTCCAGCCTGATCAGTGACAGCCAGACAAAGCTGCTTTAAAACCTCAAAATCAGCTCCCTGAGGACTGCTGAGAGTGCAGGAATGAACACATTCCCAGTGTGGATGGCTGCTGCTTTGTGCTAAATGAAATGCAATGCCACTTTCCTTCTGAACCCCCCATTTGGAGGTAATGTGCCCTGGGTCTGGACAGCTCCTCTGTGTTAGTAAGATCTCCCTTCCCAGCTGCCCCATGAGTGACCATGCCAGAGTTCAGCTGGGCTGTCATTTCAGACATGATTTCAGCTATTGCTGGTCTCTCATTCCAGAGCCTTGGGCTGAAAGGTGAATCTGAGGAACACTTATGCAGCACCCAGGTGGAAAATGGAACCAGCAGAACCCATTTCCCAGCTCTACCTCCAGCTCCACCACACAGACCGGCTCCAGGCTGGTGAGACAGCCATGGCTATCCCCACCTCTCTGCTCCCACGGTCCAGCACTGCAGGGGACTTCTCTGTCCTCACTTGCAATGTTAAATTGAGGCTTTCACATTGTGCCTTAAAGGGTTTACAAGCACCAGGGGCCACCCAGGCTCTGCAGACAGCAGGAATGGGGCTGCAGAACAACAAGCTGCTCTCTCACCCCGTTGATTTAAATCCAGTTCACGCCTGTCCCTGTGACTCAAGATCAGCTCAGGCAAAGGCTTCTCTTCCAGCCCTCCCTCGTTGCTCTGTTCCCTTCATGCACAAGGGAAGCCCCTCGGCAGAAGGGGGATGCAGTGCAGGAACCACATGCAGCCAAGGAGTGGGAGGAGGCTTTCAGGGCAGATGGTGCACGCCAGGAACTGACCTTGTGACACAGAGGAGACCGAGAGAGGCTTGGGATAAATTAATGTCCATTGTGCTGCTGCTTCTCTCTGAAAGCAAATCAAAATCTAATTACAAAATACAATGGTGAGAGAGGTGTCTGCTCTGAGAACATTGATGAGCTGAGGAGGGAGAATTTGGAATTGCAATAAACAAGATTGATGCAAGCAGCTGAGATTGATACCGCAGGGCACCAGGCCTGCTGGGGCACACAGACTGGTGGGCAGCCGAGCCACCACGCTATCATTCCTCTCTGCCTCCAAGCTGTCTGCAATGGGAGAAGCTCCAGTTAAAACCAACCTTAGGACTGGTTTCCCCCAGTGGTATGGTGTGGATGCTCCCCATACCAGTCATGATCTGGCAATACAGCTCACTGCAAGCAAAGACTAAAATACCAACCGAAAAGCCCTGCTTGCCACCTCCATCCTCTCCTTGCGGCAGCTCCATGGTGGGAGACAAGCACTACATGGCCCAGCTTGGGGCTGCCTGCATCACTCCACAACAGCAGGGGGGCAGGGGAGACCCTGGCAAGAGCCGTCTCACAACCCTGGGCTTTTGTCCTTCCTTAACCATGAACGACAACAGCAAAAGCTTTGGAGCTGAAGTGGAAGGAAATCCTCTCTGCGGGGTTTTTGGCAAGGCAGCCGCCAGCGGAGGGCTGCTCTTTGTTCCCCCGAGGAGCTCTGCAGCCAAAGCCCCAGGGTGGGGGACCTGGGCCAGCCCAAGCTCGTGTCCTGGCCCTGTTGCATTCTCCTATTTTCTTCCTCTTACCACCTTGGTCATCCAGCACTGGCATCACTGCTTTTTGCAATCTCCTGGGCTGAGCTGCCCAAGCGACTGTGAGCTGAGCATTTTATCTGAGGGCAAAGCAGCGTACGGCTGGCACAGGCTCACCCGGCTCAGAGCACAGGCTGCCTCCTCTCCTCCTGACACACATTCAGGCTGACAGGCTGGATCCTCCACAGCCCACATCTGATAGGAAAACATTTAATTTGAGCAGAACTGAAGAGCAGTTTAACATGATCTATGGAGAGCAAAGCCCCAGGGCCCGGCGCTGACACAGGAGGTGGCCTGGTTTGTTAGATCTGCAAGTTTCAAAGCAGCGCTGGGCTGGCAGCTTGATTTGATCCCAGGATCAGGGTGAAGTAGCATTTGTCTAAACATACAGATAACAGAGGCAGCAAATCATGCAGGGAGGCTGCTACAAGACAGGCTGGTCTATCAACACCACAAGGATGTCTTTCATAAACCTCTTTTTTTGCCAGGTAGTTCCTCAAATTGTATTCAAAAGCCTGAAGACGATGTGCAGCCTACAGATGCAGCATCATATCCAGGACTAGGAAATAAACCTTTGTGCATCTGCAAGAAATGTCTTTTTATTCTCTGTGTGCATGGAGATGGTTGGATTTGACCGTTGGGGTTGATGATCTTCGAGGTCTTTTCCAAGCAAAGCAATTCTATGATTCTATGCTTTGTGCTACCTCTTCAAGAAAGGCCTGCAGGTGTGCACCTCGAGGTGCCTCACAACCAACTTCTCTTCCTGCAGTTCTGGGCCAAGCACTCTCCATTCACCCCCAGGAGAAAAGGGGCACAGGGCTTGCACAAAGATGGGTGCAGAACCCAAGGGGTCTGCCAGCACCTTGAACCCACCTTCTGTTCCCTGCTTTCACAGGCTCTTTTTCATGCTTTTCTGGTAGGTAGGTGAGACAGCAAGACAAAGACATAAAAAGCAGTGAGGAAGAGGGAGTTTAAGTGTTTGTGGGAAAACTTAAGACATAAGTAGAAGCACTTCATCCATGGCACCCATAAATTACACCCCCAAATGACCAGCACTGAGTAAGAAACAGCTATGTAAACACAGAAGTAATGAGAACAAAAAGTAATTTCTCTCTCTAAGGGGGAGGGATATTCCTCCATCTACTGATAGAAAAAGGCAAGGGGTGCAGCCTGGGATGCTCAGAGTTCAGGGTCTCTCTTGGTCCCAAGCTTCATCTGTCATTGGCAGCAGGACAGCTGCCAGCACCACCACACATCACAGCCTGGCTTTCCTACCTACCACCTTTGCTGCTGCCATTCCCTCGAAGGCAGCCTGCATGGGGCTGGTGGCAATCTGGAGGTCAAACGCCTTGCAATCCCAGATCATCAAGAAACAAACATCTCTGAAAAGCCTTGAGTGCACAGAGTTCCCACCAAACACAAAAGCCTTGCAAATCCAGAGGGAAATCAGGATTTTTTTCTCTTTCTCTGTTTTTTTTGTTTAGTGCACACAATGAGGTATTAGTGTGGTTGCTGTTTAGCTTTCAGCAGTTAAGCTGAAAGGGAACCTCACACAATCAGATCAACAAAATGCTGGGGAACAATGGAGTGTTTGTTAGCACTGTAAGGCACCCAGGGGAGCCAGGCCTTCAGGATGCCAGCAGTGCTGGAAGCCTTGTGAGCTGTGACCTCCCTGGGACATACCAGCACCAGGACATCCCCCAGACCCTCATCAAACTACCAAGACATCAGCAAATACATTCTTGTGCTGCTGACAGACCCACTGGATGGGAAACGTGATCATAACAAAGAGTCTTCTGAAATCATAGAATCATTAAGGCTGGAAAAGACCTCTAAGACCATCAAGTCCAACTGTCAACCCAACACCACCACACCCACTAAACCATGATCCCAAAGTGCCACATCCAGATGCTTTTTGAACACCTCCAGGGATGGTGACTCCACCACCCCTCTGGGCAGCCTGTTTTGGTAAAGTAATTGTTCCTGATCTCCAGTCTAATACTCCCCTGGCACAATTTGAGGCTCTTTCCTGCCATCCTATTGCTGGTTACTTGGGAGAAGAGATCAAACCCCCACCTCACTCCAGCCTCCTTTCAGGGAGTTGTAGAGAGCAGGGAGGTCTCCTCTCAACCTCCTCTTCTCCAGACTAAACAACCTCAGTTCCCTCAGCCATTCCTCATAAGACCTGTCCTCCAGAAATGCAATTTCTCATCCACAGCATCACTGCTGACACTTCATTACAAGCCCCTCCACTCAACACAGCACTTGCACCACTGCAAACAGGCTATTTAAAACCAACTATGCTCCTCCAGCTGATCTCAGGAGAGGATGCACTGGTTGGTCTGGTCCTCCCTACAGCCACATCCATCTCAACATCTCAGAGCTGACAGCGCTGAATCTCAGTCAGCCAGCCCTCCTGGTTTGCAACCCAAGGAGGATTTACACACAAAGGTTACACAGCTGCAGAGCTATAGAGACCATAACCACAGCCTGCTCACAGCCCAGCTGCCAGGGCAGCTCTGGGTTTTGTGTGCAGAACAGGCAAGGGGCTCTGCCCACAGCCTAGAAGGGTGGCACAGCTCCAGAGATTCGCTCTGCAACCACACTCAGGTCAAAATGCTTCAGAAGCTAACCAGACCCAGGTGCTCTCAAGCCCCAGCTGGAAACAGCAATCCCTAACAGTGAGAGCCCCGAGTAATCCTGCTCCTCCTTGGCTCTTAGTGTGGTGGAGGAGTTGTGTCACAGCTCACACTGACCCCACACAGCCATGGTGCTTGGAGGGCCTTCTCCTCTGGAGCTGTAAAGCCCATCCTGCACAAACAGCCCCCCCCCCAACTGCTCTGGGCTGATCCACTGATGATGATGCACTCTCAGGGCCTCTGTGTCCCCTTCACCCACGCTGACGCCTGAGCCAGAGCTGGGTGCCCTGCAGGGATGAGCATCAGACGGACTTGTGACACAGGCAGGACAAATGGAACAGGTCAGGCTGCCTGGAAAACACTCTCCTGTGAAGCACTTATCTTCCTGCTGCTCCCCAAAGCAACACTAAGTCCCTTGGCTGCACAGGCTGGAAACAGAAACCTGCCCGAGATCCACATCTGAATGGGAAAGCACCACTGTGAGTCCCACGCTTGCAATTAATCACCTGCACACATTAAAAACCAGAGCAGAACAAAGCTGACCACAGCTCAGATGCACAAACATCTCAGGGAAGCAGGTGGGAAGTTGAAGAAGTCATTTTCCCACCCAGCCGCCCCTTTGCAAGAGTAGCTTTCCCATCAGGCTGCAGTCCAGCAGAGCTGGTGGCATTTAGCTGTGAGGAAAAGGCAGAGGGCCAGGGAAATTGAGAGGGCTGGGGGAATGGGTGATGTGATGTGGGCCAGGCATAGAGATGCTTTCAAAAGCCATTTCCAGTTGCTGGGACAGGGAGGAACAACCAGTGCTAGGCAAGCCTGGAGGGGGTCACACAGATGGGGCCAAGGGGATGTGGGGTTTATGACATACACACATGGTGGGCCAGGTGCAGGGCAAGCAAGGGAACCTGATCCATCCTGCAAAACCCAGCACCAGGACACAAGAGGCCCCCAGCTCCAGAGCCACTGAGCAGGGAGGAAGGAGGCAGCAGGCTGGGAATGCCTCCTCTTTATTTTAAGGCTTGAGCCGAGCGCCTTGCAAGCACCGAGCCAATTACACAGACGAATGGCGATGGGGATAAATCAGAAGCAAGGTCAAAAGCTCCAGCTATGTCCTGACTTGATTGATGGAAGTCACAACATATACAATTTCTCAGAGGAGCAAGAGGCTGTGAGTCAGCACAGGGATGAAATACAGCACCGGGAAGGCAGCACTGAGCCCTGGCGTGAGCCAGCATCGGGCACAGCACGAAGGCAGCCGAGGCGAAGCGAGAGGCTGCTGCCAGCAACCGATGACATCGTGAATCCCATGGGCACCCTCAAAATGTCAGATAAGATGTGGTGTATTAATTCCTTCCACTGACAGCCAGCCCCAGCTGGAGGGGAGGCTTGGAAACTGCAGGCTTCAGCCAGGCCAGGATGCCCGGTGCCAGCTCTGCCACCAAGGCTTCCTGTAGATGGAGAGCCAGGAGGTGATGCAGAGGGCTGGATGGTGGGAGCGCTACCTCATCTTTTTGGTGGGAATAAGAGGAATTCTGGTGGGAATAAGGGAGATTCTGTGCTGAGGAAGAGCTGATCATGTGTTCTTTTATAGAGCACCAAAGCCTGCTGTGTACTGGCAGCAACCTCCCTTAGATGTGGCTCTATTTCAGCTGTTACTATATTCAGAGTTTGTAAAATGCTCTGGGATGATAAAGTATCTCTCCAGAAATGGTTATTAAAACTGTTTCCTGGAATTCAATCCATGGAGAAAGTCTGCTGCTTTTACAAGAGCTTCAACTAGAGAAAGACCAAAGTTAAGGAGGATGTTTTGCTTCCATGTCTTTTCAGCAATAAAAAGGGGCTGCAGGAGGGGTTTATTTGCTTCTGTAACATACAAAACAATCAGTTGTTTCCTCAGAGGGAAGCCTGGCCTGAGACAGGCAGAAAATACTCCTCAAGTCATCTGGAGTTGGAGGCTTCGTGCCTTAGTCATGCTCTGGATTTGTTTGTTTGTGCTCTTGTTTTACCCTGTTGCTTTCTGTGGTTGCTGACCCTTCAAAAGAAGATCCCAGGATAACAAAATGCAAGCTGCAGGAACAGAGATCTTATCCAGGAAAAGAGCACAGTCTGCTTACCCATCCCCACTCCAGCTTCAGTGCTAGGAAGCAACGTGTTAGGAGTTGGATGAGCCACAGGAAGTGCAAGAAATCATCTGCTTGCATTCAAGGAGCTTTTTCCAAGGATCTGCCACAAAGTTACAGGCTCGGTCACCCCTTCCCCACCCCTGGGCTCACAACTGATTAAATGAAGCCACCAAGTTGAACTCCAACATACTCATCTTGTTTGGCAGCCCCATGGTTCGGCTGCAGGCTCCAAGACTTCTCCCCCCCCCCCCCATCCTTTTTGTTCAATTATCTTGCTTCATCTTTATTCTGTTTCCAGGAACACTTAGCAACAGGCTCTTGCAATCAGCCACCGGCAGGCAAGGATCTGAGCAGGAGACTCTGCCGTTCCGGTGACCTTTTACTACACTCATGCAAATTTTAAAGCAAGTATGTGAACAATTTGCCTTTTAAGCATCCTCTGGTTACATTCTCCAGGAGTTAATTCTCCTTCTCCCCTCAGAGACATCAGAAACACCAGATTTTATGTTTTTACACTAATGAGAACAAAACCTGCAGCTTAATTCCAGTTTGCTTTGTGGAGTTTTTTTCCCCCTTTATCACATGCACTGTGCAGACCTTGAAGGGGCAGAAAATTAACCTGTGACATCTACCCTGGCTAAGGCAACAGATCTGCTCCCAAGCGTGGGCTTTGGGGTCCATCCCAGCAGCCGACAAACTCTATCCGAGGTAGACAAGACACTGCTGCACCTCTTGGTGAGTGACTGTTATGGCTGACCATCAGAAACTCTCCTTCCAGGACAGCTGAAAAGTATAATGTAAGGAGCCAGAGGCAGTCATAGCATCCCAAGGAAAACACAGCAGTTGAGCTTTAATCACTGAGATCACATCAGCCAAGGCAGCAGACAAGAGGGCTGCTGCAGTGATTTGAGGACTCTTATTCCCATGAGACTCACTGTGGTGACCCAGGAAGAGATCCTGCCATATCCAGGGACTTTGGCAAGTGACATTGGTCTGTCCCAGGGCCTCCCTACCTCAGAAACAACACAGTGCCCACCACGAGGCTCTCAGAGCAGCACTGATGCCCCCATAGACAGTAAGTATTTCAAGGGGAGATGACAAGCCTGCTTTGGGCAAACCATGGCAGCCGTTTCCACAGCTGCCTCGATGGGTGCCAGCAGCTGACAGGCTGACCAGCACTGGCCTTGCATTTTCATCACATTTAAATCAAATCCCCAAAGCCTTCCAGCATTTTCCCCATCACTCAGTCATCTTCCCACAGATACAAATAAGTTTGGAGACACCCAGAAAGAGCACACCAGGACAGCCTGTGCAGCTCTGCAGGGCACAGGGGCATTACTTCATTTGTGTCATTTCTCTCTGGAATGAATGTTTTGTGTTTGGAATAAAAAAACATCATCTGTTTGTTGCAGTGACTGGAAGCTGGAGGGAGGGAATGGGTGAGCACCAAGGCACCAAGGCAGGCAGCTCACTTCCTTCTGCTTTCAGAGCAGTGTTCATAAATAGGAAAATAATTTGCAGTGCCCTACTCTGGCAAAAGGAAGCTCACAGATCCCTGATACTTCAGATGATCTTAAAAAGTATAATCCCCTTCTTTTTTTGCCTTTTAATAAATGAAAAGTCTGAATGAGCATGCCATTGATCTGACTGCTGGGAACAGCATCTGGAACATCAATCTCTGCCTGAGACTGAAGGAAAGCTCAAAGCAGCCAAGGCTGCCCTTGAACCAGATGCTGCTTGCTCTCACAGAAACGCCTGTGGATCTGTGTGAAAATGATTAAGCAAAATTGCTCCCTCCTTTTTCAACTCTGTAACTCAAATCTGGTTTCTCTTAGAGGGCAGATGCTCATTACAAACCTGCAGCACATCAAAGGGCAGGAAAACCAGAAAGGCAGCCACCCCACCATGCACCAGAGGGCCAGTGCCCAGCATCCTGCCTGACCTGCCTGCACCCACCAGCTCCTCCCTACCCCAAAGCTTTTGGCTCGGGGCAAAGAGCCAAGAGAGAGCCAATGGCCTCTGATCACCTTAGTGACACTGTGAAGGATGCCAGCCAGAAGCTATTCCAGCAGCAGCAGCCAGCAGTGATGTGTTTCTGTAGGGAACTCTCATGGTGTCCAGAACCCAACTGCAGTTATGGCAGCCCCACTCACTGGATCTGAGCATGTCTCCAACACTCCTTCCCCTGCCTGCACCCAGACACAGCCAGCAGCTCCTTCAGACACTCATTAACCAAATGACAACATTAAGGGAGCATTGTGCAAGGACACCAGAAGCCTCTCAATCATCCATGAGAGACTGACCAGAGCAGGAGGAGGTCGAGGACTTGCCAAGACAGAGCTGCTCCACGGTAGGGACAGGAGCTGCTGCACGGCAGAGCAGAACCAGCCTCACTCCCACTCTGTCCCAGCACAGTGACTCCCCATCTAACATGTAAAGTGAGACCCAATTATGCCAGGCACGGCTGCCAGACAGCAACACCTTCTGCTTTACCTCAAACAGGATTGTTTTCTCATGAACAGGGCCAAATATCAGGGCTCTGACACAACCATTTCCCCTAGCCAAGGCTCTCTCATTTCCAACTCCACAGGCACTTCTGGTAACTCCACTCTCACAAACAGAATCCACTAAATACCTAAAATGTGCTGATGCTGTGGTACACCCCCCACAACGAGCACTGTGCCTTTGCTCCCACAGACACCAGCTCCAAAATCCCACTGCTTCCCAGCAGCACATCCTTCCTGTGCCCTCCCAAAACCAGAATATTGCTCAAAGTTTCCTGGAAAGTTCTTCCTGCAGATTTGAATCTGGGATGCAGATGAGACATTGCTGTTCTGTGAAAACCTGCATGAAGAATGCTAAATGAAGAACTTGAAATCCCAGAGGCTGAACCCAGACACCACACTGCCTCTTATCCAAAGCCTCCTTCATCCTTTCTTTACTCAAACTCTGTGGGACAGCGCTCAGATCTAAAATTCTTGGGTTTCCAGATCTGCACCAGCTACAGCAAACATCCAGCAGCTCAGGAAGGCTTAGCAGGACGTGACCTAAGGGGCACCAAACCCTGTGCATTTAATGCCACACCTGAAGCAAACCCCTGTCCTCAGAGGTGCAAGGCAAATGACCGATGAGAGGCCTCATCCCCAGAGCCCTTCTCATTTATTCTAGTTCAAAGCACTCAGAGAGCTCAAAGCAATCATTCACCAGCTCAGATATTTAAGGAGGAGCATGGGGAAGGGTGCCTGAGAAGCAGGAAGCTCGAAGCCAACTTCATCCAAGATGTAAGAGAGGGGGAACACAGCTGGGCTCTTACTTAACAGCTTCTTCCAGGCAGCCCACTGCCTCATCCATCTTAATCTTTGACCACCAAGAGATGAAAACCATTTATCCTCATTCCCTGCTCTTACTGAGAAGTTATATGAAATAAAAGTAAAACTAAAACAAAGATCAATGTTATACCCCCTTCTCAGGCAGTCTCTGCCTGACCTGGACTTTCTCAGCATCCCTTTTATCTGGAGGAATGTTTTGGCTAAGGCTCTGCAGAGGAAAGCCATGTGAGTAAGCCAGTTAAAAACCTGGTACTTTCATGTTTATACAGCCAGCTAAGCAGCACACTACAAAGCCTTTTATTCCAAGCCTCAGTGACAAGCTAGCACTGATGCATTGCAGAAATCACCCAGGAATTAGGATGCACAAAGGGAAAACAAACAATTCCCTAGGTGGGAAATAAAGGCTCAGAAACGCAGGACTCAAGGAAGTCTCCACAAAAACCACCCCAAGAATGGGGAGCAAGAAGTTTGTACTAAAAGGGAAGAGCAAAACCAGCTAAAGATGCAGACTCCTTCCCTCTCCCCCCCATGTTTTCCAAGAAGTCACCAGGTCCAGAGGTGAAGACAAAGAAATAACAGAACCACAGAATGGGTTGGGTTGGAAGGGGCATTAAAGATCATGCGGTTCCAACCTGCCCACCACTGGCAGGGACACCTTCCACTGAACCTGGCCTTGAACACCTCCAGGGAAGGGACATCCACTCCCAATGCTCCTGATTTTTGCTGCTGCTCAGCAAGCACAGACAAAAATGGGCTGCACTGAGCCCTGCACAAAGGGGATGTGGGAAGTGAGGTGGCTCCCCAGGGCCAAGAACAATCTGCTGTTCCTGAATGAAAAGCAGAAGAGTTCTGTAAGAGAAACTGACATTTCAGAGTCTTTGTGTTGCTCTTCCCCCCATGGAGCAGGCAAGGAGCACGCCCTGGCTCCCCTGAAGACACACGCCTCAGGGATTGCTTGGGGCTGGGCAGCTGGAACAAACACCCAAGCTCAGGGAATTCCCAAGCCTGGAGAAACCAAACTGCAGCCAGCTGGTCTATAAAGCTGCACCTCTACACACAAACTTTGCTTGTCTTCAATTTATGAAGTTCATGGCATTTACTCTGCATGGTGTCTGAAGGTCCAGGTGCCAGGCCCTCAGTGGCACTGCTTGCCAGGACACTGCCAAGGGAAGAGATCCTCCTGCAGAGACTCCTCTACAGTGCCCCAATATACAGCAGTGTAAAACTCAGACAAAGTTGGACTGGGTCTTCTCCGCTTTATCTGGGAGGGTTGAGGATCTCCTCTGTCCACAGGGCACAGCTGGAGACCAAAAGTTAAACACTGCACACGTGTGGCACCTGGGATTACAATTCAAGGAGAGAAGAAAAGCCCTGGTTGGGCAATTTCTTGCTGCTCAGTTTGCTGAAGGGTGTCAGGAAGGTCTGAGCCAGCAGCTCTGCAGAACGCTTCCAGGCTCCGTCTGGCACGCTGGCACCTTGCCCACTCCTCCACTCCCGTGCCAACAGGGACACCCAGATACGCAGGACCTGACTTTGTGAAGACAGTTATGAAGCAGGAGGGAAAGACTTAGCAAATTCTACAGAGAGGTGCTGCTACAGGTAATAGAGAATAACCCTTTCCAAGTGTCTGCACTTGCTTATGAAAGGAGAGATTTAAAGCTCCAAACCCAGCCCATCTGCAGGAAAATAAGCACGAGTCCCAGATTCTGCTCTGAAGCCCGGGGAATCGGCAGGCAGCAGATTGTTAAAGCCCCAACAATGCTATTTCAGACCTGCAAGCTGAAATCTCGTGCTCCCCCTCTTCCCCCTCTGCAGCCCTACAGGAGGGCCACAGGGAAGATTTAGTGAGGGCAGCGCTGGGTTGTTGTGGTTACCTTTCAGCAGATTCAAAAGAATATTACAAGGTATTCCCCAGGGGAGTCCATAAATAGATAGGGGATTAAAACAGAATCCTTTGCTATTCCTAACCGGATAGTATGGCATTTGGGCAAGCACTGCCAAAACACAGATTTATGGCAAAGCTGAGAGTTTGCATGGCCAACATGTGCTCTGAAAACTGTGGATTCCAAGGAATAAAGAAAAGCCTCTTCTAGGATACAGACAGCCCTTCAGTTAGTGAAGCTTCACGCAGATCCAACCCTGCTTTCAGGATTTCTGCCTTCCTCCCCCTCCTCAGACTAAAGGCAGGTTTACACCGACCTTCCTCAACACTGAAAATCAACTGCTTGCAGTGGGTGCTCCTCCTGGTACCATCATGGCACAGCCTTCTGCTCGCTTTTCACTTCCTCGCTACACTATCTACCAGACCAGCTTCAAACTCCTTTACTGACAGTGACCAACATCAAAGAGAAAAGAACTGTAAGAACTGCTGACCAAAGGGAAAAAGACTATAAAAAGTACAGCTGCGGAGAGCTCCAGGCATCATTGCCACACTGGAGACACCGGGGAGTTGTGTGCTCTTAAAAGCTCCTCAGAGGATGGTGTGTTAAAAACCCAAGTCCAAACAACAACAACTTTGCAGAAAGCTCAGTCCTGCCCAAACTAATTTTCGTACTGGAAATGCTGAGAAGCACCTGAACAAGAGTCACTGTAGCAGAGTGGCTGTGAGGGGCTGCCTGCAGCCTGCTGCCTGCCCCAGCAAAGCTGTTTTTTTCCTGGGAAAGCAGCCTCCCTGGATCCCAGCCTCTCCTGGGCAAGACAGGGCACTTTGGAGAGGCTGAGCTCAGTGTTTTGTTGAAGATGCCAGCATCCACAGTGCCCACGTTGGCAGAAGAGCAGTGGGCAGAGATGCTCATCACCTTCCTGCCAGAAACATGCACCGGCAGGCCGGCAAGGGAGAGCGGCAGCAGAGGAAGCGCTGTGAGGCTGTACTACAAAAGACATTGGGGAAAGGAAATCAAGGGAAGGTCAGGATCAAAAGGATGGTGTCACATCCTGAGAAATTACCTTCTGCTTCAGGAGCCACATCTTAAAACACATGCACAAAAGTGGAAAGGGAACTGGTAGAGGCAGAAAACACAGCACAAATGTGTGCCAAGAGCAAGCAAGTAGAGCTGAAAAGTCAACCCTGTGAAGGCAGATCCATTCCCAGAGGCACCAGGCAGGATTGTTTCCTACTCCATATTCCCCAGGCGTAACTTTAAGTGACTCACTGCCGGGGCTGCCACACACCTCCCTTGGGAGCCTGCATCACAGCTCCACGCAGAGGCACAGATCCTGCCTGCTGCAGTGGATCACAACAGCTGGGCAAAGCAGCAGGGTCAAGGAGGTGCACACTGGGTTACAAAAAGAAATACAAAGCCTTTGACAAAGGGGAAATGCTCCATCCTTACCAAATTGCTGTTACTGGCTACAGGCTCCTTGGGTACTGCCTACTTGCAGGCAAAACATAAAGCCAAGAATATTTGTTCAAAACCCACAGGCAGACACTGCGATTCCATTAAAAAAAAACCAACATAAAAAGCACAACTGGCATTCATTCTAAAATCTTCCCACCATTGGGGCTGGGATTCAAAACCAGCACTGGGCAGTGAGGCCAAAACACACTCAGAGCAGACGCCTGCAAAAGATTCCAAGGGAAATTAGTTATGTGGGGTTTGTAACGAAAATAAAACAGGATCCAACGTTTACAAAGGAAAAAAACAACAAAACAGGCAGCTTCCCTAGGAGACACTGCTGCCAGCCCCCTTTGCAGATCCAAGACCTGCCCAGATCTGAGGCTTTCTTGGTTCCCCGTGCTGGTCAGCGTGTGCCGTGAGCTGAAGGGCAAACACAACCCCCCAGCAGGCAGCAGCAGCCTCGTCCCACCCTCAGGGCTGGTAGGGAAGGGGCTGCCTTGCCCCAGTTCATAAACCAGAGGCACACCAGCTCCCAGGCTGGGAAGTCCTTCTATATCAAGGGGGAAGAAAACTCTCCATCCACCCATCCATCCTGCCATCCCTCCCCTGCCACACATCAGCTGCAGGCAGGATGGGACAAGCTCCTGGGCTTTCACTGCTCTGCTGCTCCCATCTCTACTGTCTCCAGTCAAGGCCATAGTGGGCCAAAGCTGGATGCCCAAGTGGATAACAGAAAGTCATAGAATAGACTCTCAGAATCAGTAAGATTGGAAAAGACCTCAAAGATCATCAAGTCCTTCCTCTTAAAGTCAGCCTTAGACCAGAAACTTATTTTTTTTCCCAAGTAATTTTTTTGTAGCTGACTCACACGGAGCTTCTGCCAGGAATTTTTGTAATTAGTGAATTAGAGCAAGCTTTTGCTTGTGCATGCCTGACAACATCTGCTGATTTAAGTGAGCTGTGCTCAAAACCTTGCCCAGTGCTGGAGGAGCACGGCTGAGTGCAGCCCCTCCTCCCAGCAGCACGGCTGACAGGGCTCTTCATGCCAGGCTGGTACAAAACACACTGCTCCTCCTGCAGAGAGCTTTGCAGCTCCTAATCCGTGTGCTGAGGGGAAGGAGATAAGCTGGTACAAAGTCCAAAGGGTACTGCAGAAGGGAGAGGGATACTAGCTGCCTCTCAACTTTGCAGGCCTCTTGCTGGAGCATCCCTGTGACAGCATCCACAGCTATGTGCCTCCCATCAAGCTGCATAGCTGTTGTGCGTCACATCTTCCTTAGAGACAGACAACAGCACAGAGTTCCATAAAACCACAGCAAAAACGATTTCCTCAGCCTCTGCCTTCGAGGGACACAGGAGCTATTTGGCAAGCGAGGCTCCAACACACAACAGTGGTGTCCAACCTAAAGATCAAATGCAACCCAAGTTCAGGTAAGCCAAAAGCAGACATTTGGTGTCAGCAGCCTAAACTACACTCATGGTCCCACTTGGGTGATCCAAACCCCTCCCATTTTCTGCTGCCGGTCAGAAATGTAAACCAACTCCCACCTTTAGGATACAGCTGTTTGACCTCCTCCTTGCAAGGCTTGCTGCAGAGCAATGCCCGTGCCCTCCACACACAACTCCTCACTCCCCAGCTCCTGTAATTTAGACCACATTACATCTGAAGGGCTGTGTTAAGAAAATACAGAGTTGCCAAGCCCTGAAAAGCCAGGATGTGCTGGAAAGAAGGGGGTTCTGTAGCTTTAATCTGGTCAGCTCACGTAGGGTCTTTACAACACAGCCACATACCAGGAGTGCACACAGTCCTGACACGGTCAGAACCAAGAATAGAAGACGCTCAACAAGTGAGGAATTATTCAGTCATGGGTTCTGACTGGTGTTCATGTGCAGCACTCAGGCCTTTTCACTTCACGCTTTTCCTGTGCTGCTCCAAGGCAAAAAATGAAGGCATTCTGCCACTGCAGACTGAGAGAGAGCTCCAAGGAGCCTGAATTTATTTTCATCAAATCCTAGAGAGCTGCCTTCACAACACCTCCGCCTCGCAGCCAAAGAAAAGAGGCCCAGAGCAGCTCTGGGCATCCAGTCCCAGAATCAGCCCACAGCTCCCTCTTTAAAAAACAAATAGCACCGAGCAGCATTTCACATGTTTGCCGTACAGCTTCCCCTGAGATCGTCTGCAGCAGGAGCACTTGGCTCTTCTGCAGCTCAGCCCTCAGCCTGGGGACCCAGGAACGCGAGTCCCTCGCCGCGCAGGAAAAGCCGTTTACCTGGCGCCATACGCGAGCCCTGCGGCAGAAGCACAGCAGGAATCCCAGCTCCTTAACCACTGCTATTTTTCCATGATTTGCCTCACTCCCTTCCCTGCAAATCCTCCACCAGGCAGGGCAGAGGTCCTACACACGCTACTCCATCCATCCTTCCTTCTCTGGGTCACCTCAAGGAGTGAGGGCAGCGCTGCCACGGCAAAAGCCATATGGGATCCTGTAATTAGAAACTGCCTCGTAACACATACAGAGGACTGAATGGAGGTTGCAAATGAGATGCACATTTCTTGTTCCATTTTACTGCTTCCCCCCCCCCTTTTTTTTTATTTTCTCCCCTCTTCTCCTGCCCTCCCTCTTATTTGGCTTTGGCTGCATTTCAGATTAAGCTCCTAATAAGGGCTGGAGTTGGACGAGATTTGTTAGCCCATCAGATTGCAGCCTTCCAAGCCATTGAAATGAGATTCAAGCTGAACTTGAATTTTCAATAGTTTGGCCTAAAGGCAAGGGTGTTAACAACAGACCTGCCAACACCTTCTCTATGAGAAATGTCTGAAAACATGTCTGCACATCAAATGCTGCTCAGGCTCTGCTAGACAAAAGCCACAAAGCTAACATCCCCAGTCCGCCACTAACTTGCTTGGCTGGTTTACTCCTGTCAGTAAGGCTCACACATTTTCTCTGAAAATCCAGCAAACCTCTAGGTTCTCTCCAGGAAAATGAGGTTTTCCCCCAACAACCCTAAAAAGTGTTGTAGTTTAAATCATAGAGACAAGACTAGAGATAAGAAAGGGCAGGTAAATGAAGCAGACCTATAGGAAGCAGACATACACCAGGTCACCAGACACAAGACCTCATCAGCATTAAAGACATTGCATCAACACGTGTGGAAAGCAATCAGCAGTCTGTCCTGTAGCCAGCTCCTCCTACAAAGAGCAGAAAGCTACACTTGGGATGTCTTTTCTGTCCTGAACATATTCAGCCTGAATCCTAAAAGCAAGGAAGATCTGATAAAATGGCAACACATCCCCAGTGCCAGAAGGAGGAGAGGTGATGGCTGCAGGAAGCTCATGGTGGGTTTCCTCTCCTGTCTCACCCCTCTTGGTAACTGCATCTCATGTTGAGCCCAACAACCAGCAAACACAGAACCTGCATGGGCTCCAGCTTGGCAGAGTCCAAATCAACTCAATTTTGAAGCTGCCTTTGCCCCATGATTATTTTTTTTAGCTAAACTTCTGACTTCAGCAGGAAAAATGCCATGCTATATATAAGTCTCAGAAGTCCTTAGGCCCCTCCTGCCTAAATGTACAAACCTAAAGCACACCACATAGCTGAGCCTCTCACCTTCAGATAGCAGCTTTGGGGCATATAACCAAGACCTCGGCCAGTATCTTGAACAGACTTTGATTTGGGCTTCCTTAAATTTTGAAGTGTATTTTATTGAGGGCACAAATGCTTCAGCTAAAAATCTTTCCTATTTCACATTTCTAGTGTGGTGGGTCTGAAGAGCAGCCATGGGTGCCTACTTCTGCCAGTGCAGAAGGGCAGTGCAGGGCAGACTCTCCCCTGCCTTTGATAACAAACCATAGAGAAAAGGAACAATGATTTCTTGAACTGCATCCAAGGAAAAGGAACCCTGCTAGACTGGCTGGCAGGGCATCAACAGTAAGGGAAATTTCAGCTTTCAAAGAATAAAAATTAAAAGACAGAAGGAGGGAGTGGGGAGATCTCCCAGAAGCTGAGGTGATGCTGGTTCTAGGGACTGTTTTACAAACTCCTGCTTTTGTCCTATGAAATTAAATCCTCTGTAGCAAAATCACCTGGCTCCAACCTCTTTTAGTAAGTGAAGCGTGAAAAGAATGGAAAAGAGCTCATACCTGAGCAGAAATCTGGACTGGATAGGCTGTGACAGGCAGGAGAGTGGAGGGCCAGCAGCCAAACCACTGGGATTTTGCTCTTTTCTTCCAGTGGCTGCTGTGGGATCACTAAACCCCACAAGCAAACAAGGCTCTTCCAACACAACAGGCAGCACTGGCAGAGCCTCTGCTCACTGTGAGGGGAAGGAGGGCAAGGCAGGGAGAAGAGCATGGCAGTGGCTGCAAAAAGGTCTGGACTTGATTAAGCTGATTTTCTTTAGTGAGGTTTAGTTAAGCTAAGGGGAAAACCCTGCAGTGTCCTTCAGTGGCTCTTAACAGGGAAGCCAGAGTGAGACTGCTCCTTCACATGATGAGCTGAACCACAGGGTCTGCAGTGCAGCACACACTGCTCCCACCAGCATCCATTTCTCTGCTGGTAACTGCTTTCAGCAGCAGAAACGTGTGAGTAAATGGCAGCTCCCAACTTTGACATCAGAAGGTGTCTGGCAGCTCTGTGCCAGCGTGATATCCCCTCCAGGGAAAACACATGCTGGTTTGTGTAGCTTGAAGCTCTGAATGAAGCAAGTTAGCAACAGTGGAGAAAAACAGAACAAAATGGCAAGAGAAGTGATTGCCCAAGCCCTCATGAGGCAGAGGTTTCCTCTGCTGCCTCTGTGGCATAGCATCTAATTTGCTCAGCTACAAAACAAGTTTAATTTCCTTTTGCAAGGTTCATTCTCGTCATTGCTCTGGAGATGAGCTCATGTACCAACCCCCCCTGTGTCACCAGTGGGCTCTGTTTGGCCTTCAGCCACTGCAAGGCTGATACAATTAATCAAGTGGAAATAAAAGAGCAGGCACCACTTGCCTCTGCCCCTTGTATGTGTGTCTCTAAATGGCTGCAGGTGGACACAGGTGGCATAGGTACAGCACCATCCCGTGCATGCCCTGCTTGGCACCACCTGCACTGGCCACAGAGCTGGGAGCAAACCCCCACAGGATGGTGACTCACATTCACACACCGATGCCCTTTCAGTGCTGGCATGTGCACCAGGCTGGCTTATCCTCAGGGACAGCAAATGCAGGCACAGGACAGCAAAGGCAGGACTCAATCTGTAACTGCACTAATTGCTGCAGTAATTAAAAAGTAGGAGACCAGGCTAAATACCACAAGTCTGAGCATCAGCAAAGCACTGTGCTTTTTCCCAGGAACACCACTCTCACAAATTATTTCCCCTACCAAGAGCCACCTCCATGGGCCTGGACAACTGTTTGAGCAGATCAGAAGAAGGTAAAAAAAAAAAAGTCAGGAATTTTTCTTTTCAATAGATTAGACCTTATTTTCTCTTCAGTCTGGCAGGATGAAAAGCCCTTTCCAGTGAGCAATTGAGTTCTCCCCACATCAGACACGAGCTGGCACGTTCTGAGCCTTCGGAATTTCAATCCCAATTAAGTACAACAGTAATTGCTGCACCTAAGGGTTTCTCAGCTCCTTAAGAGGAAACACTTCATACATACACAGATTTTCCTAGATTTACCACCAGATACTCTAGGCATGGATGGAGGGATGAATCACAACTTCAAATTCTGGCAATCAACACTGCCACTTTCTGGCACAGAAACCCTAAAAGTCCCCCCATCTCCATCCCTGATGTCATCTGCAAACAGCCAGGGGATTTATGTCCTGTGGGGCACTCCTTCACTGCTGGGGGTGCAGGGGTGAGGAAGGGTTCATCCCTGAGCCCAGCAGGTCCCCGCCACGGAAGCAGCTGGGTAACAGGATTTGTTCTGGATAATCCCAGCTCCGGCTGTTGGGAGCCAGGAGGAGGAAGCAGCAGAAATGCACTCAGCCAGCAATGGCAGCCAGCACAGGTAACTGGCTTTTCCAGGATTTATTCTCCCCCAGCCACATGCCAAGTGCAAATCACATCTCCAGTTTTAAACACCAAGGAGAAGGCAGAAAGGAGGCAGGAGGGCTCTGGGCACTGGCATCAGGGAGATGGGTTTGCCACTGTGCACAGGCAGGTGTCAACCCCAAGCTTTCAGCAGGTTTTAGCACTGGTTTAACACACCAAGCCATCCCAGTCAGTCAGTTTGGGACAGCAACCAAACCCACCTGACAAACTGCTGCCCATTTGCTTTGGCTGTCCCTCCTTCGATCAGGCCATCACACCCCACCTGCAGGAGCTTGGCCAGAATGAATGCTTTTGCATAAAGGTGAAGTTCTCAAATCTCAGAGCAGCACATCTGCACACTACATGGAAGGACCTCTACCTGCTGCTGAGGTGTGCAGCTGCAGGGAAGTGAAACATGGCCAGGGCGGAAGCAGCCACTGGCAGAGAAGAGCTCTGCGAGCTTGTGGACACACAAAGTGCAGACATAGCCATGGTGGAGATCTCTGCTTGTCTTCCCCTTTCAGATCCCAAACCTCTGTGACTGCAAGGCAGGAGGCAGCCTGGCTTGTCACTGCCCACAAGGCAGCCACCCTCTCTCCACGGTGTGAGGAGGATTTTCCTTAGATAACCAACTGCAGGGCAAGGATCATCTCTTTCTTGTGCGGTTGAACAGGACCCACCCAGCAGAACAGACCCTGAACCACAGGCAGGGCTGCAAGCTCTGCCTGAGGTTATTATTTTAATAATTAGAGGGATGGCCACATCAGAGGTGGTTATTTGGTGGCCTCTCAACCTAGAGGGTTACTGGGGTTTATGCAGAGAACTCCACTTTTTCATCTGTGAAGACTGCAGCAAACCCTCATGGAGATGAACATCAAAAGGAGGACGCTGGATGTAGCCCAACACAGGGCAGCCACTCAGTCAGCCTGAGCCAAAAAGCAACATAAAACATGCAGGGTTCACAGGGCGTTTCATTTTTAAAATAGAGCAAAATCTGGAAGCTTCCTGGGATTCAAAGCCAGGCTATGTGCAGCAAAGTGACTGTCCAGGCAAGGCACTGCTCCCAGATCCAGCTTGGTCCCTGTGCCTCTCTCCCTCCTTCCCTTCCCTCCCTCTCTCCCTTCCTCCCCATCCCTCTGCCTGCTACTCCCACACTATCCCTCTGCCAGACAGCTCTTCCCAACCTCAAAGGCTCTCTCCAACCTCCCATATCACCATCGTGTCACCTCAAGGGCCCTGCAGCTAGCAGGACATGCCCACAGGGGAAGGCAGGGACAGCCACCTACCCTTTTGCTTCACAAAGTGGTGATTAGCTTGTTTGAAAACTGCCTCTCTAGGCAAAAACCCATCCTGGGAATGACCAGGGCGACAGACATCAACTTTGTTTGTGCATCACCTAAGTGATAAACACCTTCTGCCAAGTGGGGCCCTGGATGGTCCTGTCACACACCAATTAATTCATCATTCAGGAGACGCTGTGAATTAATGCAGACGGAGGAGGATAAAGGAATGAAACCATTCCACTTGGATCCTCACAGGTAAGTAAAATCTAAAATGTACCAGATCTAATGAGGAAAAAAGTGAGAGACTTCTAAAGATTCAAGGAATCTCATTTAACAGTCAGCTCTCCCAGCATTTATCAGGGAAGTAGAAAACTGAAGACAGAGAGCACCCAAGCACGCAGCAAGCCAGGGTCTGGCAAGAGGAGAGGGAGGCACAGAGGGCATCGCTGTGCTGGCAGGCAGGAACACACACAGGGCACTCCTTTCTTGTCTGTCAAGAAAGTATTGCCATAGAGGTAGCCTGCAGGTCTTTGAAGACAAGGGGGAGGCACAATTGCTGGTAGAGTAGCCCACAGCTTTTCCCATCCCTTTAGAAAAGAAAGGAGTCAAAGCTGCACCATACGTTAGCACTTAAGCAGCCCCTGCCCTCAGTTTCCCACCATCTGCACTACTCTCTGAAAACTCCCCTACTCATTTATTTATTGCTGTGTGTCTGCCAAAATCAAAGACCTAAACATCAGTAATCTTGGTGGGAGGCATCCAGCTGCTCCAACCCATTGTAGGAATAAAACGTTCTGTGTGCGAACATGCGCTGAGAAAACCGAACAGCAAATCTTCCTATGGAAAACTTCCCATGCTTTCAGATTAACAGATCAAGCTGTGGGCATTAAAAGACCTTTCCCCCTCTGTATCTGTGAAATCCAGTGCTTAGGACACAAAAATGGGTCTCTTCTAACCCTGGAACGAAGCGATTTCGGAAGCGTGCGGCACGGCGGCGGCAGCAGCAGCGGGGGGCAGCGGCTGTGGTGGCAGGCAGGGAAGCTGAGCACAACCCAGGGCTCAGGTTCAGACGATGCATTGGGCTGGTGAAACAGGGTTGACCCTGGGAGACTGGGGCCAGGAAAATACTGGCAGTGGCAGAACCCTCCCGTGATCGCTCACCCGGCTCCCAGGCTCCTCTCGTCGCAGTTTCCCTGCCTGTGGGATGAAGGCAGCAGGACTCCCCTATATGCAGCCATTTGCACGGCTCCAGAGCACAGGGATGTGCTCATTAGAAGCAGCTTGTAATGGAACAGTGATTCTACCCCTGCCTTATTGCCACAAACCAGAATTCAAAAGGGAGCACTCTAAAACATTAGCTTGCAGAGTCATCAGCCTCTCAGAAGGAAATAAGCACAGCTCCCTGTCCTCTTAAAACACCAGCTATCAGTTGGTAAAGGTGCATTCCTGCAAGCTAAACAGCCAGGCAGCACTTGCAAGGCAGGATTTGTAGCCTGGTGCCCTTCAATTCACTCCAAGAGTGACAGAACAGCAGCTGGAGAAAAATATAAACAACATTTCTAAAGTCCTGGTGATCTGCCTGATGCCAAAATCCCACCAGACCCAAGCACATGTGCAAGGAGCACTGTGCTGCTGTCACCCAAGCCCCAGGCTGCTTTTTAAGGGATCCCTCAGTGGGGCTGAGGGCATCTGCACGCTCCTGGATTCGCCCACTTCACATGAGCTGAAGCAGTCACTCAAAGGAGGTTTCATTTGCTTCACAGCTCCGACAGCAAATCTGGAAATTGTCTTCTCCATCACACAGCTTGGTTCATTTGAAACCAGTTTTACCTTTGCTGCTGAACTCCTGGTTGAGCTGAAGTCTTCTTACTCCTGCACACAACAGCAACAGCCAAGCAAAGAGAGGACCGCAAGGGGTTGGGCAAGTGGCTGCTGAGCTGCAAACAGCAGCACAGCCCACGTCCGAAGCTCTCCACACACACCTCCAGCCCAGCAGGCAACCTTTTTTAACTAGCAGCAAGCAGGAGGGGATGGAGCTGAGATGCCTGGCAACGCTAATAAAATCACTGTGTTTCTCCTGGATTTTTTGGGAGAGGCAGAATAATCCTTTTGAACTCTCGAAGTGGGGGAGAACCAACATCTGTTCAGATCCAACTGCTTGGGCCTGACTGGTTTAGCTCCAGCTTTCTCCCGACGGGTGGGAAAGGTCTTTAGCTTTTATTCAAAAGCACTGCCCTTACACAGAGCCTTTCAGCAGAGGCTTGCAGAGCACCTTACAGACATTTAATTAAAACTTACAGCCCACCCCAGCGAGGAAGGGATTATAACAGGGCCCCCAGCTCACCAGCACAAGCATCTCTTTCTCCTGTACGACCGAGGTGGTGCTTGGCTCAGCTGCTAGAGCACAGCAGTCTCAGCCTCGGAGGAGCCATCAGAGCAAAGGGGAGCAACTGGGAGCACACTCCAGCAGGATAGGCAGGCAGGGGCTGCTCTCCACCGACCAAGGCACAGCAAGCAGAGAGGTTCAGATTGTGACAAACAAACCCACAGTTTGCTACCCCCTTACAGCTTCAATACTACATATTTCCAAGGCATGGCATTACTGGAGGCCACCAGACATCCACCTAACAGCCCTGGGAGCTTGCTAAAATGAAAACCCATTCTTTTTTATTTCTTCCCCTGCTTACCTATGGGGTGAGACTTTTCCTGGTTGAATTAGATCTGTTTAAACAAAAGTTAAGTTCAGACATCTGCCTTTGCACAGTGTCAGCCACAAGAAATGAGCTAACATCCAGATGCAGTGGCATGTCAGGATTAGCCCAGGCTGGGGCAGGAATGCTTCCATGTATGGAAAAATATTGGAGCAGTGAAACCATAAGCTTGGAGCAGAGCAAAGCGAGAGGCCCTGTCAATGAAGTTGCAGGCTCAGGTTTAGAGGATTTAGCAGCTCAGATCCGCCATAAGATCCCTGGCACATATTACAATAAATTTCACACCTTTTCCAAAAGGGACTCCCACAGTAAAGCTGGGAGCTGTGAGGGCGAGATCCTACACCCGGCTGTTTGCTCTGGACGTGGGCCTCAGACCGCTGGGTACCATTAACGCCCCCAGGCTGGGCACAGGCTCGGGCGTGAGGTTCTGGCGAGCGGAAGGCTGCTGCTCGCACTCGCCTGCCTGCCTGCCCATCCTTCAGTGGCTGCCTCCTGCACAGCAGGATTTACAGAAGCCAGCTGGGAGCTGGCAGGCAGGATAAAGCGGTGGCAGTTCAGAAGGGGCCGGGGAGCCGGCGCCCGCGCTGCCAACGCCACGCCAAGGGCAGCCGCTGCCCAGGCACGGGGTGAAGAGCCGGCGCGGGATCCTCCACCACCGGCCCGGCACAAATCAAGAGGGCTCATTTGTCAGCATCCCGAGTTAATGCTAATGAAGTAATGGCTATGACTTCATCTCTCCAGTGGGAATCTCTTGGGAATGAGGGAGAACTAGAATTTCTCTCTCTGTGGTGCTCACACAGTTGCAATTCGTTTCAGTTGCCTTCTGCTCTCTTCTGCAAACATTACCTAATTCTCACCCAGATTCTTAAATCCTTGGCACTGAAACAGAAAACAATGCTCCCTCTCAGCTGTCAAAGCCCAGCCTGGCAGAGATCCCTCCCAGCAGGATCTGATTCCTTCTGCCGGCTGTCACACCCTCCCCAGGGGCCAGCCACACCAAGCCCCCAGCTCACATCTGAGGATGCCATTTTTCATACCTCAGACATGAAATGAAGAGCTGGTAACTCTCATCAAATTCATTTTACACAGAGCCCTTTGCACCTTTTCTCCATTAAAGTATTTTTAAGTCAGGTTGGATTTAGCCACACTTGCAAAGACAGACAAAACGTTGCTGGAGGACTCTGGAGTTTCTCTCTCTGGCCAGGCAAGACAGCTTCAACTGCTGCAGATCTTCACGGGCACAGAACACACACAACACCTCACACTACCCTCTCTGCCTGGAGAGGCTGTAGAGTCTTGCCCCCAGCAGCAGTGGGTAGCCCCACTGCCTTCTTTATTACAAGTCTTTGGCTTCCAGGTTTGCTCTGCCTCACTTTGCTTCGCTGCAGCCCTGCTCAAGACCCCCTCCTCCATTCTTGATCTGGGCACCTATTGCTTGAAGTGCATCCTTTACGGAGCAGATTCTCCCCAGCGTTTAGGCTCTGTGCCCACTGTCCACCTCCTCCCTAAGGCAGGGAGCCAGTACCCCCAGGCTGCCCCGAGCCTGCTCGGGGGTTCTCATTGCTTTGTTTGAAAGCCAGAGGGGCTCGCAGGGCTCCAAGCAGAGGGCCGAGCCGATTGCAGCAGCTCACCTAATGCCCTGATGCAACTGAAGCAGTCACCCGCAAATTCTTTACATATTAAATTGCTGGTTGTGATTGCTGGTGGTGTTGAAAGACAGACGTGAGAGCATGCAGAAACCATTCCTGCATCCTTTTAGTCCCACCCTTCCACTAATTGTGCGTGCTCTAAGCCAAGCAACACACTGCATTTTCTGTGGAGGACAGATGATGGAAATGTGATCAGCTATCGTACAAGACACTCACGCTGTAATCTCAAATACTTGGATAATTCACTTCCCCATGAGAGAATTTAATCTGTCTGTTTGCTTACTTGTCAACTCATCCCGCTCCCAGTTTCTCCACTGGCTGTGCCTTTGCTTTACAACCTACAGATTTAACACTAACCGGCTCATTTATTTATTTGTTTCGCATGCAGAGAAGCAGCAGTCCCAGGCAGCACGGAGGAAGCTGCCCTACAGAGGAACATCAGGGCAGCGTGGGGGGAAATCCCTCTCCCCAGCTGAACACGCCCCCAGCCAGGGCTCCAACCCTGGGAAAGGGAGGGAAATGAACGCGCACAAAGCCCAAGTTGTAATGAATCCAAGCACCCTCCCCGCGCTGGCACGACTCCCCCCTTTCCTCATCGTTATTATCTGGAGATGGCATGAGCACAAAGTGATCTGTCTAGAAAAATGTTTCAAATCTATTGTGCATTAGGCTGTGATGTGCCATGGACCCACTTTAGAGAATGCATGCAGCTCTAAAGTCGTGATTATTCAGTCCTCAAACCAGCCTGAAAGCTCAGGAGTCAGCTTGTTATTTGCTGAGAGCGGGGGGCCTGAAATTATCCGTGAATAGTTCAAAGCTGCAGTTAATTCAACATCTCCACTTTCAAAAGCACCAAAATCACAGATTCCTGGAGCGTGTAAGCTTTTTAAAAATGACAAACTACTAACTGTCAAATCAAAGCAGCAAACAGAAATCCACATGGCTGATAAGACAAATAGTTGCATTTTAAAGAGTAATTAAATATCACTTTGGAATATTTTGCTTGGAACTTGTTTCCCTGATAAAAAAAAAAAAAAACATGAGGAGGGGAAGGAGGAGGAAGCACTCCACACGCACCAACGAGCTCCTCACCAAGCAAATGCTCAGGCAAATGCTGCTCAAACTTGTTTTCTAGAACTCAGAGTTCAGCCTGCTCCGTCACAGCCTCCTCCTCCCTCTCAATTTCCCTCTATCTCCCCACATTCACACTGAAACTCCAGCAACAAGGGGCTGACAAACGCTGCTTGTTGAGGATGAGGGTGCGTGGGGCTGGGGCAAGATTCCCCCTGGTCTGATCACCAAGACATGCAATATTTTCTGACTCAACTCAGATTAAAACCATACCCCAACTTCTATGCTGGGAGTGTTGCTGAAAAAAACAGGAATGCAAAACAGAGAGCTCTACCCAGATGCAATTGAGAAGTGAAACCCTACCCCAGCCGCATGAGCTAACCCTACCATACGCTCCTTTCAGACATCAAAACTATGTCCATGAGAAAGGATCAGAAAACTCCCAAGTTCAAACCTCCCTGGACTCTCTCAAAACCTGTACCTGCCAACAATGAGCTCACAATAAATGTCACTCAAACTTCTTCAGTATTAGAAGGTACAAAAGGATTGTTCTGAGTATTGTTGTTTAAGCAGTGCGTGGACCCGGCCCTTAGGGACACGGTTTAGCGTTGACCCTTCGGTGCTGGGTCGAGGGTTGGACTGGATGAGCTTTGAGGTCTCTTCCAAGAGGATGTTTTCTGTGATTCTGCACACTAAACCGTTATCAAACCACTTGAAGAAGCCACCAGTCAAAGGCAATGCAAACCTGACATCAGGTTTTGGGACAGGACTTGCGGAGCCCAGTCCAAAACCCAACTGTGTCATCAGCAAAAGCTTCCCCTGCTTCTCCCTGCCACAGAGCCAAGAGGATTCAATAACAGATAAATGTCCAAGGGCTTTCAGAGCAGACCCTCAAACAGGCAATTACCAACTGAAGGATGCAATAAACAGCACAGCAGATGACACATGAGCAAGACTTAAAATATTAAAGGGCTCAGGCAGGCCACAGTTTAGCTAACACTGGGACATCCAACTTCCAAGGACACCAGGGATGCTTTCACAACTCTTGCAGGACCCAGACTTGCCGTCTACTGAAAGCAGTGAATGCTGATGGGGGCTTTCACTGAAGGATTAGGGTCCTGGCATGAGAGGGGACTGGTAATTGCATGGAGGGTCACTGCAAAACCGTATAAACCATACTCAAATAATTTGGAAAGGCAACATCAACAACAAGAATTAACAAACGTTTTGGCTTCGATGTCGTCCGTGCAATGTGGAAACACTGAACAGCTTATTCCTCGGTCGGAGCTGAAGTTCATTGCTGTACTTCTCCAAAATCACTGAGGAAAATGCTCCACTGCTTTGCACTCTCTTTTGTAAGGCTGTTACGTGGCTCAGCTCCCGAAGGAATGCGTTTTTGGAGGAGAACTGAGCACCGACTGCTTTAAAAAGTAAAGTTGCTCTTTGCTTAGCTCTGCAACCTGAGAGTAACAAATGGAATTGTCAACCATGCATTTTTAAAGGAACGTTTTCATTTCAACATCTGGATTAAGATGCCACAATGAAAAACAGCACACAGGCTTCCCTCTGCTCCTTTCATACATCTCCCATTCTTATGTTTCAGAACCAACGAGTTTCAAAGCAAACAAAGAATCAGTTGGTGCTGCTAATGCTTTGCTTCTTACTCAATAGCCTTATGTCATGAAAAAAAAACTGTTTCTCAAATCTGCATCTCCATGAGCCAAAGATTTCATATACATTCCCACCCCAGAAACACAGAGTCAGGACTCCAGCTGAAAGTGATTACCTAGATATTTTTATATGATGAAACTCCAAAGCTGCTTCAAGTGATTTACAAAATTTTCTGTTAGACAAATCCCACATCTGTGCTGACTGCTTGCCTCCCAGATCTCAGCAGATGGCTATTTCAGACAGAAAAGTTACCAGTCCCTGAAAATCAGAGCATAACTTAAACCTTAATCAAGGCTTTGAGGGTTTTTTTAAATAAATAAATAAAATGTGTACAGTCCAATTTAATGCCATTTCTACCTCCTCTCCACCATTTCTTGCACAAACTCTACCTAAAAAACTAGTACTTGGTGTCTTATTAGGAGAGGCTCCCACAGTATTTTTAAGCAGAGAGAAAGAAAATGCCCTGCTCTTGGGAAGGTGGGAGGGAACAGAAAACATAAGTAAAAAAATAAATAAGTAGGTAAATAGGTACAAACAAGCAAGAGGTTTGTCATTGTTTACCACCAACCTTAAGCCCTCTGTTTTATTTGTGGTGCTGAGGAAGATTTGCTTCCAGCACAGAGGGGTTGGTCTGTCCATGTCCAGCTCGCATCACCAACCATAGCTGCCAAGCAAACCAACCCCAAAACTACCAGCTTGCTCCTTTTCCTCCTCCTTAGGCTGAGGGGGGGAGACAGAACAGGCTTCTTCACACACTGACAAAAGATCATTTGTCTCTGCCACACAACTCAGCAAAAGACACACTTCATGGGAACGTGGGAGAAAAGACATCGGGCAGGATATACAAATCCAACTTTCAAGACAAAGGAAAACCACTCTGTCCCAACCCAAGAACATTTACCAGCATGAGCAAGGAGAGCTCCTCAATCTGTGTTCATATAGTTTACTGAATAATCACAGGAACATAACCAACATGGTTTGCATTTATTTAAAACCAGAACAGAAGTATTTCAGCTCCACTGGAAAGGGATTTGCCTGCCCAAGAAGAATCTAGGCAACACTCAGAGAGACACATAAATACAGGGGAAACCAAACACAAAACAAGAGGCAAAGCACAGACCCTGCACTGCTGTGAGGATGCACCAAGTAAGAATCATTAGAAAAGTCAAGATTAAAAAGAATGAGGAAGACAATCAGGCCAAGTAAGCAACACACAAAAACAAATGCAAAGGCACGTAAACAACAGCAAAGGTAAATCAATTCTCTCTCAGCACAGCCCTGCTTGCAGCCTTTTCTCCTCCAGCACCTCAGCCCTCCATTCTCCCACTCCTACATGGACCCATGTACTCCTACTCTAAGGAGATTGTGGCCAATTTGTAATTTTTTTCAGCAGAAATGTCCAAGATCATAGAATCATTTTGGTTGGAAAAGACCTTCGGCAACACAGTACAGCAGGCACACTCCTACTCTCCTCCAAGAGTCTGGGAGCCAAAAGCCCTTGAAGAGCACCCAAATGCACCCTTGACTGTAAGCAGACCCTGCAGCAAGGATGGTCCAGAGCTCACCAGAGGTCTGGAATCCTCCCGACAGCAGGGAGGGTGCTGCCCCATCGCGAGCACCGGCACGTAGACAGATGGGGGCTGTTTACATCACTGAGGTTCTCAGTAGCAATCGGGAATTAAAGCTGTTATTAAATCAACCCTCCAGAACTTGAGCAGATGTTCATGCAAACAGTTAACAACAGGGTGATGTTAAACCAAAACCCCAAACGAAACAAAGACACGGAGCAACATCTCTCCTCCATGTTCTGCTCAGAAACGCCAGGCATTATCAGGAGATAAAGCAGCCTACGGACAGTGATGTATTGCTACCTGAATCTGGGGCTGAACAGCTTAACTGAGGGATGTGTATCACGAGTTAAAGGCCTCCAATCTCATTCAGCACATTACAATTTTGTTCTTGGAAAACCAAACCAAACCAACAAACAAAAAAACACAACCCCAATAATCTGGCTGTGGCTCAGACAGAGGCATAATACCATCCTCCTCATTAATCAAAGGCTTTTCCCATGTCCAGATGTTTGCTGGCTTGTACTGCTCTCTTTTATTACTGGTTTGGGGTCAGAAATTGCTATATGCTGAAGTTACTCAGATTCAGCTGGTTGATGCAAGACACAGAGGCTGTCATGTCCTTGGTAACTGCAGCCCCGGCATTATGGAGTCGCTGAGGCATTCAACCAAGAGTGGCTGTTTTCCTTGACAATTCATGCTATCCTCACTAACAACCACGACAATGAGATGCCATTTTACTTTTAGGACTGTGAGAATTTTCCTGCCAGCCCCGAAAAGAGCCTGGTGTTTAAGACCTATCAACATTTGATGCCCGAGGTTTGGAAGAAGGAGAAACGTGAAACAAAGCAGATAACACTGAAGACAATGCACACGGCGATGAATGTTTCAGCAGATCAGGAGGGCAACAGTCGTATTATTCAGCGATTCCGAGACACAAAAGTGATGCTACAGCCAATACAGGGCAGGAAACCATCTCTCTCCAAAGCTTTCAGGACCTCAACAGATAAAGTAACGAACCCATAGTGGGAAGCGTTGGCTGGAAGAGACCTCTGGAGATTTCTGAGCCCTGCAGCCACAAACACAAGACGGGGCCGGACAGTTTCACCCAGCCAAGCCCTGAGACCTCCAAGAACTGGGGCTCTGCAGGCTCCAGAGCCTGAGAGCTGAGTGATAGAGCTCAGCTCCCTGCCCCATGTCCCCGCCTCTCGCTTTATCATCTCTACTCTGTACCTATAATATCCCTTTCTTCTCATAAATCTGTATCATTCTCTGGAGTTTGTCTCACATCGTGTTTAGGAGCAGCCTTTAGTGGAAAGGAAGCATAACTCAAGAGAACTGCCTACATTTTTCTAATGCTTTTGTTTTTAAACAAATCAAGCCTGCGAGGTACTGAACATATGCTAGACATCCCCCGCTCTGGCTGGCATGTTCTTGAAAAATAGAAAGTTTGTGCTTTTCTGGAGAGTCAGGTCATTAGCCTGACTGTTTAAAAATCAGCCTATTATACAAGGAAACTTCTAACTGCCCGAACTGCAGGTTATAAATCTCCTGTTTAGAAATCCGATACCCTGACATAATCGCCCTTATAACTTACAAATAGGTTCTCTGTTATCCATAGATTAAGCTTCCTCCAAAGCCACATCACATCTGCTTAGTTTTGAAAATATACAGCACAAGCTTCAATTACTTTACACTCTGCACAAAAATAATCCCCAATTTAACCTAGGGCTTCTTGGAATAAGAGTTTAAGACCCCATAATCTTTTTATTTCATGTTTTCTTCCAATCTAATAGATGGAAGTACCGGCCAGCTTGCAAAATTAATGCCACCTTCCACTTCTATGGTTTCCAAAGATGGAACTATGTCACAGTGGAATTCTTTATAAGCAAACATCACAAGCAAAAGTCCTGTCACCTAAAACAATCTGAAATGCTCTGTAGGGAAGTGGCCAGCTACTAACTGGAACCACAATCCTTGCACATCGCTGTAGGAAGAGGGTTTGGTTTTGAAGAAAACAGAATTAAGCAGCAATTTCTCTGAAGGGTGAAGCTTCTGTTGCAACTCCCCTTGTTGATGAAACTGATCCCAGCCCCTGACTCTTGTGTGCTCCTAGTTAGAAGTGTCTGGACTTAAAAGGAGGAAACTGGGGGCCTTCAGCATCATCATCCAGGTGCGCAGCATTAAAACACATGTGAGCTTTTGCAAAGCTGGGGCTTAGTGACAAAAACTTGCAGCAAACAAGGGGAAAAAGCCAATCCCGGTGTCAAAGCAGCCAGGACTCCTCTCAGCAGTGGGGACATCGCACAGCACAGTCAGACAACAGCCAACTTCCCCTTAAACGACTCCTCTACCTAAGCAACGGCACAAAGTGCCAACAGAGGAGGGCTCGGAGACCCGTTCAGAACAACTCATCCCTCTCATCCCAACCCAACCTCACAGCACCTGAACACAGCGGGTGCCGAGGGGGCTCAGCCACCCCAGGACCCAAGGATAGTGGCGTTACCCCAAACCCCACTGAAGCAGAGAACGCACCTCACTGAGACAGCTCTCAGTGCCTGCCTGCTCCTTTCAGACCGCAATCACTAGCCGGAAAGCTGTATAGAAATGGCACTGTGGAACACCATCTTTTTAATTCTTACTCAATACATTCCAGAGATTGGATTTGTAAAGGATTTTGTGGTTGTTTGGTTGGTTGTTGGTTTTTTTTTTAACTACCACCGTCGTAAGCCGGTTGGGGTCTGGAAGCGCAGCCTTTGCCTTGCAGCCCCTCATAGCCTGCCCTGTCTGGGTTTTAACAGAGTGCTTTTTGTTTCAAATCTGTCTTTCAGATCCAACGTTTCAGATGAGGGACCGTAACTTGCAGAGTATCGAACCCACCAGCTGCTGAAGGAGGTGAATAAGGACAGCTATGGAACGCCATCCCACAAACTCGCCCGGCAGCGTTGCCAGCAGCTCCCAGACTAGCAGAGCTCCAACTCGCTCCTCAACCTCCCAAAGCCCTCCCGCGGCTGGTGGAGACGGTGGCTCCTTTCTGTGTGCAAGCCCACGGGACCCGGTCGGCTGCCCACACCGCGGCCTGTTCTCCCTAGTCTGCTTGCAGCCGGCCAAGTGCCACCGTGCTCCCGGTTCGGAGCAGCGACGTCTCACACGCCTGCCGGCCCCGCTCCTCCGAGGAACACGTCGAGGACCGAACAAACACGACCCCACGCCGGGATTTCCCCACCTCGTCCCCGACCCGTAAAAGACACAGCCTGCGAGGTTTCCCAGGCGGGAACCGAAGAAGCCGGGCGAGGCAGCGTCGCCCCGTGAGACGGCAACCGACAGCTCTCCCCCACCTTCCCCCCTCTCCGGTTTCCCCCGGGAACTTTCTGGAAGGTGCCCATCCCGTGGGACCCGCCCCGGCAGCGCTCGGGGTAGCCCGGCCGGGCCCCTCCGTCCCCAGACAAAGCCCAGGGCGCGCCCCCCCGCCCGGCCCTGGCCCCGCCGGTCCTCGGTCTCACCTTGCGGTGCTTGTCGGCGAAGGGCAGCGCCAGCCAGGGCATGGCCCGCACCGCCTCCTGCCACTGCTGCTGCTCCTGCTCCGCCGACACGAAGACGATCTCGAGGCGCTGCCCGCCGCCCGCCGCCGCCTCCCCTCTAAAGCGCCCGTAGAAAGCGGCCAGGCTGGAGCCGAGCTGCGCGCAGGGGCCGCCGAGGCTACAACCGAAGTAAAGCCCCACCAACGAGACCCCACGGGCGGCTAACGCCGACACGGCCACCTCCTCCCCGTCCGCCGCCACCAGCACCTCGCCCAGCACCTCCGACAGGGCGTCCGCCATCCCGCCCCGCTTTGCTACCGGCTCCGCTCCGCAGCCGCCGCAGCCCGCGCACGGCCGAGCCCAGCCCAGCCCCGCCCCGCCAGGGGGCGCTGCCGCGCCGCGCGGTCCCGTGCCCGCCCATCGCCTCCAGCCCAGCCCGGCCCGGCCCCCTCCGCTCCGCTGCGCTCCGCTCCCCGCCGGTGCGGCCCGGGACAGACCTCCGGCCCTTCTCCTCTGCGGCTCTCTATGCGTTGGGTGGGTCAGTCCAGATTCAGGGTCGGGTTAGGCAGCGGCCAGGCTGTAGGTAACCCCCTGGCATCAGCCCCTGCTCAGGCCTCAGCGTCTGTCTGCGCCCGAGAGAGGGGAGGGAAGGCATGGCCGATGTCCCCCGCAAAAGGAGCAGCCGGGGCGGACACACTCCCTGCTGTCTTGCTGCTAGGAGTTGGTCGGTGCTGGGGGCAAGCAAGCCGCTCCGAGTCACCCATCCTGCAAATCCTGCCGGAGCCCCTGCTCCCTGGCCCTCGCCCACCCGAGACACTCATCCGGGACACCCACCCACCCTGCAGAAAGAGGCTCAGGGGAGACCTTCTGCTTCTCTACAACTCACTGAAAGGAGGTTAGAGCCAGGCAGGAGGCAGTCTCTTCTGGCAATTAAAAACCAATAAGACAATAGGAAACAGCTTCAAGTTGTGGCAGGGACAGTTTAGGTTGGACGTTAAGAAAACACTCCACTCTGAAAGGGTTGTCAAGCCCTGGAACAGGCTACCCTGGAAAGCGTTGGAGTCTCCCTACCCGGAGAGGCTTAAAAGATGTGTAGATGTGGTGCTGAGAGACATGGTTTAGTGGTGACCTGGCGCTATTGAACCTGATCCTCTTAAAAGTCTTTTCCAACCTAAAGGATTCTGTGATTCTATCACTTCCAGCTGTCCCCATGTGTCAACAGGGCATTGTGAGCGTTCACAAAGCCTACACAGCAAGAGTGCTTCCCTTCTTTGTCTGCAAAATCTGATGTAAATATGTGTTTACCCTTACCAATGGCGAGCGGAAAAACCTGAAAGCCAATCCAGAAGTGTACACAGAAGAAATTTGGCTGCAGTGAATTACACCGTCTGGCTGGCCGGAATACAGAGAGGAAATAAAGCATAAACAGTGACATGCAAACCCAGGCTTTAACATGAATTTGCTCTTTGTAATCAAAGTCTGTGATCTGCAAGCCTGCAGAACTGATGGCAGCGCAGATCCTCAGCTGCTTCAGCCTGAGGTCTGTGCGTCCACAGCGCAGATCCTGACCTGCCTGCCCTCTCCAGATAACACACCCCCTCTGCTCTCACAAGCCAGCAAAGCAGAACACGTGTAAGCTTGTGTGAGAGGATGGGTTTTGGGGGGACTGAGGTTTGAGGCACTTGGTTTAAGCAAATGGTGTGCATGCACTTTGGATGCTTTCTCCATCTTGCTATTTGAAAGTGCCCCAAACCAGCACTCTCAAATCTTGCTGGCTCCTGTAAAAGGCACCTCTCTTTTTGCAACACTTCCTTATTCAGCTGCTTCTTATTGTTGCTGCTTTCAACTGTATTTAAAATCATTGTACAGCATCCAGAGCCATTAGGGGATGGTTTATAAATATAATTAATTATCATTATTATTATTATTACAGCTTTACAATCTCTCTTTTCTTTTGCCAAGACCTGCTCCCTAGAGGTGGTTCAAAGCAAGAGGAGTTTTGTCTTGTTTTTATTTGTCCTGCCTTATCTGCCTTAATTAAGTATTTAGGCTCTTCAGGGCAGGGAAGCTGGTGTGGTTTTTTTTAAGTCTGCAGCCCTGAACTCTACCAACCTATGTGGCAACAGAAATACTCTGCTGTAAAAATAATATTTAGGGCTGCAGTTAATTTGCCTGGCCCCGTTTTTAGTGAACAAAGCAGAAGAGAGATGCTCTGAAATACAGATGCTCTGAAATTCTCTCCTAAAGAACAAAACAGAAGGAGGAAACAGCTGTTCTCACCAAACGACATCACAAGGTGAGGTGTGACTAAGCCAGGGTTGCTAACCCTTGCAGGGCTCCTGTTGTGGGTGGATGTCTGTCCATCTGCAGGCTCTGCAGCAGAGTCACAGATTCAGGGTGCCCATTTGATAACCAACTGGAAACACTGGAATTAAAAAGGCAGGATGACATCATGGGGCCTTTAACAAGCAATTTTATCTATTCAGAGGCAGTGCCTGCATTTCCCTAACTCTGTTAATCTTCTCTTTGTACTGGTTCTCACACTGCACCCCCTTTGACTAGCAGGGATTGTATTTTTCACTGCGGTATTTAGCAAACATTACACCGAAGCATTTGCCAAATATTTGTGTTCTCCTTCATTTGTTTCCCCCACAACCAGTGTTTGTTAGGGGCTTGCAGGCAAGCAAAAACAAACCACCAAAAATATTGATGAAATGTGGCAGAGTGAAAGTGATGAGGCCAAAGGTGCTGCCAGATGAAGAACACCTGGAAAAGGGAGCCCTGGCCTCCCCCTCTGCTGATGTCAGCTCTGTCAGGAGTGGGGTGCAAACGCCCAGGCTGCAAGCAGAGCAGGGACCCGCAGGGCTCCTGCATCACCTCCTGGGCCACCTCCCAGACAAGCTTATCATCCTGAGTAAATTAAACCCGAGGCAGCAACTAGAACAGAAAGGGGCGGGGGGGGGGGGAACCCAAAAGGTTTTCTCAGGGCGGTTTTTAATCAGTGGTAGCTGAGTCACCCTAAAGCAATCTGAAGCAGTAGCTGAGTTACCCTAAAGGCTAAAAGAAGCCCTCGAAGAAATCTCCTGTTTACCAGGAGCAGAGAGTCACAGGCTGGTTAATCCCAGTTTTTGAGGAGGCAGCTTTCCTGGCCACAGCGGGAGCCGCAGGGTAGTTCCCAGCAGAGACAGCGCTGCGCGGGCACGGGCAGGCAGCAGCACACAGCGGTGGATGTGCAGCAGTGCAGAGGCTCAGCGGCTCTGCGAGGCTGCCTGGTGCCAGCCAGACGCTAGATTTCTCATTGCCTTTTTAGTTTCTTTTCAACAGGCAAATGCCTTTTGGACAGGTTCCATCTGCTGTAAACCTCGGTTTCAAGCTTCTCTATAACCTTTCTTCCAGAGGCATGTCTGCACTAGCAAGCTGGGACAAATAATGGTGTGAACAGTCCCGTTTATGTGGCTGCCTGTGCCAGAAAATAGCAGTTATAGGCAATAAGAACACCCAGGATGATTAGAGACCACCGAGAGCTGCCCAGTCCTGAGTTCAACCTTTCTGGCAGCCATGTAACTGCAGGTCCTGTAACCACTTCAGTGCAGCAGCTGCACCACCAGCCAGCGGCGTTGAAGACATGATTAGATGTTATGGTTTTCAACATTATTGAGCATTAATTATACCTTAGAGACACAGCAGCGGAACACTCCTGGGTCCTGAGGCAGCCTTGTCAATCTGTAGGATGGGTTTGAGAACACTTATGGGTGGTTAAAGAGAAAAGCTATCCCTGTGCACCCAGTAGAGAGGCTGCCCTGCAGTAAGGGTCACTAGAGCCTAAAATCATTAGGATGTTTTGCTAACACACTTACTGCTCCAGAATACAGTAACTGCCTTCCCAGTCAGACACAAGAGGAGCCATCTGAAGATGGCTGTTGTGGCTTGTTCCCCCCAGTGACAAGCCTCAAATCCATGTGCTGTACCCACGGTGGCTTTTGATCCTCTGATCCTATGCTGCGGCACTTAAAAAGAACTAATTTGATTACAAAAGGCTCTTCAGTTTTTAAGGTAGCTGTATTCTGAACTCTACACTGGTCAGAGGGGAGTGGATTTTCCACAGCATCTGGCCATCAGCCAGCGACGAGGTCTCAAAAGAAAGGGACACTCTTCAAACAGTTGAGTGTTTGACACAGATCCATTGTGTTGGGACTTTTTTTTTCTTACTTGGTAGCTCTTAATCGCAACAGTTCCAGACACGGTGCATTTGTGGGGTTTATTTTAGTAAGGGGATGCTGGCTGCCTTTCAAAATATGGACATCCACATCTAGAGGAAGCCCTGGGTAGTCATCCTGCTGCAAATCTGCGGGGAAAAGGCCTAATTCTGCTCCACAACTCCTCCTGCCCTCAGCTGTTTTCCTCTGGATTCACATCAGCATCGCTGAGCGCTGCACAGGGTCCCAGCCACCAAAACCTTCGACAGGGCTGACCATCTGCCTGCTGCAGATGGGTTGCAGCCAGTCACACATTAATTCCTTTAAACAGGTCTCTGTTAATGTATCAGCCTTCCAAAACACTGCTCCAAATTCACTGGAGGTCCAACGTGACCGAGTTCAACGATGTCAGACTCCAAAGGAATTTGACCTTTCAAGTTCTTCTAACTGGTGTTGCAATTCTGTTAATATCCGGATAGCTGAGGGTGGCTTGGTGTGAGCCTAGCTGTACCTTTGACCTTCCCCATCCAGCAGATGAGCTTTGCTGAATCTCACCAGGCAGCTGGCAAGGTTCTTGTCCCTGTCACAGAAAGGAAAGGAGTAAATGTGCCAGCATCCAGTGCCAGGGCAGGGCTCAGCCTGTGAGTCCACACTGACCCACATCCCTCTCAGCAGCTCACAGGATAATCTGAGAGCAAGGAGGCTGAAGCAGGGTCAGACCTGTCATGCCAGTGACAGGGGAAACCTTGGGGCATCCTTGCTCATCAAACCAGGTCCTGTGGTGCCCATTCTGCTGCTTCCCAGCAAGATTGAAATCTGCATGTCACCACGGAAACAGAAAACAGCTCTTCTGAAAGCAACTGTTTCAAACAGCAGCAGCAAAACACAAGGAGGAGGAATTCGATCTCAGCCTTTCTATGTGTATTTGGTTCTCCAGGGGTTAGTCCAGTACCTGGCTCCTGAGGCTAGAAGGTAACATTTTCCTGACAAGCCTGGAGAGATAGGGTTTATTACTTTCAAAGACCTTTTTCCCAGGTTCCTGCCTGATTCTCTCCCTCCTCCTTGCCAGCCCAGGGGATTGATCTCAGCAGGGTCACAAGTAAACTTCAAAGGGACTCGCACTTGCACTGCTTGTTGAAGACCACGAATGGCACCATCTGAGCCTTACCATTTCCTCTCCTGCCTCCCACGTGAAGTAACAGCACCGCAGGAGCCCTCTGGCTGTCACGCAGCCGGGCTGGCGACAGCAGTCAGGCACCAGCCAGAACACACATCGATCGCTGCTAACTGCCTCTGGTTCTTCATAGCTGCCACTGCAGACCCATCCCACTGGCAACACAGCTCTGGCACCTGCACCCCACTGCCAGCTACTTCACTGGCTGCAGGGCAGGGAAGGATCATGGAGAGAAGAGGTAGCTTCAGCTCACCAAGTTCTGCACAAAGCCCTGCCATTTGGAGTCAAAACAGTGACATTTGCTGCCCTTTACTTAATATGAGATGAGATGAGACTTCCCCCATGGCAGGGGGGTTGGAACTAGATGACCCTTGAGGTCCCTTCCAACCCTGACAATTCTGTGATTCTGTAACTCTGTGGTTTCTTCAGGTCTCTTTCCACCCTTAAAAGATGTGGCAGCGGTTTGCACTCTGGATGTCTTAGCATCAGAAAATCTCTGTTCAGTCTGTTTGGTGGTGCTGAGCTGTCCTACCTCCAGCTGCGAGCACTGGATGGTGAGAGTGCTGAGCACTCTGGGCAAGAGGGCCCTCAAGTCTCTGAAACATCAGTGTAAGAATCTGACTAGAAGTGTCTGAAACCACTGGCCCAGGGCATTTCTGCTCTGCAAGTCAGTTTCTTGCTCTCCTTTCCCCCACTGGAGACGAGCAAAGTGTTTATCAGAGCTCAGCCTGTGCCCACTGTAGAGTACATCAGAGTGGCCCTTGCCACCCAGGGTGGGTCTTGGTGATGTGAACACCACCAAAGATACAGTATGCTCCCATACTGTATATTGAGCTTTACATTGTTCTTTCCTCATTTGTGAAAAGGTTTTGGTGATCATAGAACTCTTTAGGTAGGAAAAGACCTTTAAGATCATAAAGTCCAACCATTAACCCAGCACTGCCAGGTCACCACTAAACCATGGCCTTCAGCATCACATCCACACATCTTTTACATCCCTCCAGGGATGAGCACTCTACCACTTCCCTGGGCAGCCTGTGATCTGGATGATTGGACTTGATGATCTCAGAGGCCTTTTCCAACCTTAATGATTGATTCTGTGATCTGTGAATAAAATCTTCTGGCTACCCTGAAACCTGCATTTCCCAAAGAAACCAGTTCAGGTAAATTTTGCAAGTAGCTCTTTCCCCCTTGACTACCAACATCAGGAGGAACTCACGACCAGACTGCAATACCACCAGGCACTCTTTTGACCTAAAATACCTTGATTTCCTCCTGGCACGTGAAATCAGGAATGGCTGTGACTCACTACTGACACTGCACATTTTTTTTCATGATGTCACATTATATTTGAGGGTAAGTAAAACATTAATGAGATTTTACATTGCTGGGTGGTGACACCGCAGCTATATGGCACCCAGACAGTGTTTGAACAGCTGTAAAACCAAGCCCTATTTTCCACTCTAATTTCCCATGCATTAGAAACAGAGTTCATTACAAATACTCGGTGACAAGCACCTGTGCTAAGATAGAATTTCACTCCTGTAACACCCCCAGCTCCCACACAAACCAAAGCCCCTTCTTGCCAGGTGCTGGGCACAGCTGCTGGCACCCCAGCCCAGATGTGGGGCCCTGCAGCCCCCCTCCAAACCTTTGCACCCTGCCAGCTGCATCCCAGTGCTGTGGAGGCAGCTGGGTAGGAACCTCTGTTTCAGGGGGTGATCCCTGCGTCATCCAGTTCATGAGGTGCAGATGGGTGGAAGGAGGAGAGAGGGATGCTTTAGCTTTGTAGGCACCTTTCGAGGCCATGTAGTCAAACCCACCTGCAGTCAGCAGGTCCCTGCTCCCCACACAGCAGAGCCCCAGGTCCCTCGCCAATACATGTAGGGGGTCTCCAGCCCGTGGCTCTCACATGGGGGTGTCTCTACCCCCACAAGAAGTCCCACGGCCCTGGCCAACACGTGTGTGCGTGGAGTCCGTAGCTCCACCTCCCCACGGAGCGGTCCCTGAACCTTATCTGCAGCACGAAGATTGGTGGGGGTGGGGAGGTGGTGGTGTTGAGGGGTGGTGTGGGCGGGGTAGGGTCTTCAGCCCTAAGCCTCTGCCCGGAGGGGACCCTGCCCTCGCCATGCCGTGCTACGGTGCACCGCCCACAGCCGGCAGCCCCGCGCCCCCGGGGGCGGGGAGCCGGCCCGGGCCGTACCATAAGGCGGGCGAGCGGGCGGCAGCGCGGCGCATGGCGGCGGCAGCAACAGCAGCGGTAGCGGCGCGGTGCCTGCGGGGCATCCGGCGCCTCCTGCCCGCGGGCGCCCGGCGGGAGAGCTGCGCGCTAGCCCGGCTGGCGGGGCCGGTGGTGAGAGATGGGGCCAGGGAGGGGGCGACAGGGCCGGGGCCCGCCCGGCCGGCGCGGGAGGGCGAGTGGGGGAGAACGGCCGCGGTGCTGAGGTCAGGAGCCGGAGCCTAGCAGCGTGCCCCGAGTGCCCCGGGCTGGGGAGGAGATCCCGGGGCCCGGCTGAGCCCTACCCCGGCTGTGCTGTCACTTCGTACCCATTCCGCGACCCGGGGTTTCACCTCCCGTTCCCTCCCCGCCCGTCCGGGGGCCAGCCTGGTCCCGGTGCCTCCCTTCTCGCAGTCCCTGCCTTCTGGGGGCACAGCTGGAGCGGCACAGCCACCATTCCCTGCTCGGTTATCACCCACGTGCCCAGGCTTTGCTACAGGAATCCCTGGTGCTGTCCAGCTTGGTCCACGCCTCTTGCTGCAGCGGGGCTTTACAAGAAGGGTGGTGGGCTTGCGGAGAGGGCTGAACTCTCTGCTCTGGGAAACCCTTACACTGCCCTTGGGTGATAAGCAAGTTGTCTTGCTTGAGGCCAGCTCTTCAGTAGATGCTGGGTGCAAAGGCAGCCTGTGGCTCTCTGCTTGGACGTCCTCCCTGGGCGGCGGTTAGCCTGGAAAGAGATGTGCCTTTTGGTAGCCAGGAACCAATGGAGCAGCACGGAGCACAGTCTGCAGAGGCTTCCACGTAGGGGAGCATGCACCACAGCCCTGGCCTGAAGCCATTCTCTGTGAAGTTCTGTGCTTTGAATTTTCTACTCTATCCAGTAAATAAGTACCAACTGACAAACTTCTCAAAGAGGTCCTCCTTGACATCAAAGCACTGACCTGCTGTGATCAAGCGGCAAAGGAAGTAGGGATAGGTTTCAGTTTCTGTAGCTGAACACATCAGCCCTAGCTCAGTTCCCTCAACCCTTCCAGCTATGGCAGAGCCTGCTTCTTTGTGTGCAGAGAACCTCAAAACCAAACCTGTAGCTGTCATTAGTTAATGCCTGTTTCACCTCAAACCCTCTGCTAGAACAACCATGGAGGTACAAATCCCTCCTGTGGGAATTACTCAGAGCAGCAGGTCAAACATGCCCAGGCTTGGCAGGAGGACTGCATCTGCAGGCAGCAGCAAGAGGTCTGAAGAGGAGTAAGTTTCTATTCTGTTCTTCCTCTGACCCCACAGGAGCTGATTCCCCAGCAGCACTGGGCACTCAGCTTGCCAACTGCTGGGAGTAAAGGAGTGTGAGCAGGCCCTGGGCAGGGTCCCCAGCTGTACCCATCCCTTAGAGGGTATAAATGTTTCTAACTCCTGCCCTCTGGTTCTGGCTGTGGCACAGTTTCGTGCCTTGGACACTTGTGGAGGAGCTGTCCTCTTGCCAAGGGAAAATGAGGTCTGGAAATGAGGTCTGGAGTATAATCTCTGCTACAGCATCATTAGCCTTGCTGTAGCCTGATGAGGAACAAGCATGCCGGCCCTGACGTCTCTCCACAAGGAGAGGACCATGCAGTTTGAGAGAGAAGTTTTCCCCAGTCACACAGAAGTGTGGAAAAGCATTAGGATTTTTTTCTTTTCCCTCTCTCTGCATCTTTCCTCCTGGAAAAGAGGATTTCTAGTGAAGCCGTTAAGCCCCACACAAACAAGGTCATCTGTGTTGGCTGCCTAACACCAAAATACCACAGGTCAGGTAGAGGTCTTCTTTGGAAGACAAAGCCACTGAGAGCCTGCATGAGTCTTAGAGCTGCCTTCTCTGCCCCAGCTGTCACTGGTGAGCAGGGATGGGTTCCCAGGACAGCAGAGCCCAGGCTTCAAAGCAAGACACTGTGCTGACAGCAGGAAACCCAGATATTCATAGTCCAACTCCTGGGGGGAGGTTGATGTTCCTCAAGCTCTAGTGGGTACTTACTTTACCATCTTCTTCTCCTCCCTTCCTAGTTTGTTGCCCAGCTGCTGGGGCTTCTGATCAGTGTGGTCAGCTCCATCTTCTGTGGTCACCTGGGGAAAGCTGAGCTGGATGCTGTGACACTGGCGGTGTCTGTATGTATTGCTCTGATTCCCTTTTGATTTAAAACAGACAAATTAAGTGTCATCAAAAAAGAAGAAAGAACCCAAAACCTGTAGGGCTGTGTATGTGAGGACCCTGTGTGTAAGCACAGCCTGATGCAATGTGAACATGGTACCCACCAAAATGTTCTTTCCTGTGAGCTCAGGCAAGAGATGGGAACTGAGCAGTCAGTGGCCTGGGCAGGGAGCTGGAGCCTGTGACCAGCTCTCCGGACCTGCCTGAGCTGGAGGTGTGCACGTGGCTGGGAGCAGCACTGTTTGTGGTCCTTTAGATATTTACCTCTTGCTGGAAGATCCTTTTCCACAGCAGAGGAGAGAACAGACTATTTAGTAATAAGAATGTGTTATTCTGAAAAACAGTGAAGGGCTGGACACTGACCAAAACCTTGTAGCAGAACTGCCTCCCCACCCAGTTGGGAGGGACAGTGCTTTGTGCCAACTGCCCTGCCACACTCCCTTGGAACCAAAGTCCCTTGTTTCTCCTGCAGGTTATCAATGTGACAGGCATCTCCATCGGGTCTGGTTTAGCCTCAGCATGCGACACCCTCATGTCCCAGGTCAGTCGCAGCTCCTCCTTTCCTGACTGAACCCTGCCTGATGGGCTTCAGTTGGTGTCTTGCCCCCTGTGCAGTGTGATCTGGGCACAAAGGGTGGAAGGGTGGCAGCTTACAGCCAGCATGGCTGGAGCCTGCTCCTTCCCTGCAGCTCCCAAGGAGCCCTGGTCATGCCTGGACAGCAAAGGGCTGTGAGACTCACCTGAGAGCCAGTTAAACCCAACCAGCCTGGCATTAGCCACTCTAGGGCGTGGGAAATGCATTGAGTCAGCCCCTTGCTGCCCTGGGTTCTGAGCATCTGTACAGCCCCTTTGGTTCCCTGTTAACACTCCCCTGGGTCTTCTCTCTTGGCTCAGACATATGGTGGCAAGAACCTGAAGCAGGTGGGCACCATCCTGCAGCGGGCAATCCTCATCCTGCTGCTGTGCTGCTTCCCTTGCTGGGCCCTCTTCATCAACACCGAGCAGATCCTCCTGCTCATCCGGCAGGACCCCGAGGTCTCCAGGTCAGGGATGAGGTCAAGCCCCTTCTGGACCAGGCTTTTGGCTGGGCTGCCATGTAGTGTTGAAATCAAAGCTCTGTGGAGCTTGAGTGCAATGCTGCTTGGCTTGGCTCTTGCTTTGCTGTATTGTTAACTGAGGAAACAACTCTCCTTCCAGGTTAACTCAAGTCTACGTGATGATCTTTATTCCAGCTCTTCCTGTAAGTTGTTGCTAAAGCTGTTAGAAGCTCTCTATCCCTCACTAACATCATATGAAAGGAGGGAGGGTCTTCTCTGTGTAGATCACAGAGCAGCATGGGGTTAGGGTTTTGCAATGTGCCCCTTGATCTTGGCCCTTAACAGATGTGCTCTGGCCAGCAGCTTCTGGCCCAGCAAACATGCTCTTACCATGCAAAGGCTTTGACTGCACAGCAGTCTCTGCACAGCACATAACTGACGATGGACATTGGAACCAGAGGCTCTAGGGCTCACTCAGAGCTCTGAGATAAAGGTTGCACCTTGCTGTTAGCACATACTCACAGCTGCTGTGCTCCTGGCTTTACTCTGCTTCCTCAAAGCCAGGGAGCAGTACCTTGGGGAACAGGGGCTGCAGGTAAATCCTTTCTTCCAGGTTTTCCAGGCTTTCTTGTGCTGATAGGTTTCCCATATGGAGACTGATCTCTCTCTGCCCAGCAGGAATGGGAGGTGCTTTTTGTTACTTTCAACTTTGGGTGCAGGCAGTGCTTCAACCAGAGCAGAGAAGCAGGGTGTTGGGCAGTGTGTCTGGATGGGGCATCCTGAGAAAGCAATGGGAAAAGCTGAGGGAAGGACCTGTCTGTGAGTGGTGAACAGTAGCTGGCTGCTGACCCAGAGTGTGGTGGTGCTGATGAAATGAATCCTGACTTTTGCAGGCGGCGTTCCTGTACCAGCTGCAGACGAGATATTTACTAAGTCAGGTATTGTATAACTAGCCAGGTTCTGGACCACAGATTAAAGGTATTCCTAGGAGCTTGGATAAAGTTGGGGATCTAAGTTCATCCTGTCCTGGGGAAAGCTGTGTGATGCACAGCCCCCAGCCAAGCCCTGCAGGGCAGGTAGAGCTGATGGGAGCCACCCTTAGTTGGCTCTGTTTCCCCATTGCTGCCTCCCAGCTCTGCATCAAGTTGATTGCATCAGCTCCTGAGCCCTGCATGCTGCCTTCTGAGGTCTAACACAATCCAGCTTTACCTGAGACAGGATCTGCTTTCCTGGCTTTCTCCTTGGGCATTGATTTGTTCACTGGATGGGGCTTGGGCACTGCTGGGGAAGCAAACTCCAAAGTCTCTCCTTGGCTTCCAGGGGATCATTTTGCCTCAGGTGTTGACAGGGATTGCAGCCAACATCCTCAATGTGGCCATGAACGCCTTCTTCCTTTATGCACTGAAGCTGGGCATGGTGTAAGTGTGAGCAGAGGTGGTGACAGCCTCTCCCTGGGTGCAGGGGTTTGCTCAGGCCTGTGGGAGGTGTCCTGGGTGCCAGTTCTGCCATGCTCTGCCCTCAGCCAAGCAGCCTGGAGAGATGAGGCTGGAGGGAGCTGCCCCATATCTGCAGCAAGGCGTGTATGGGTGCCACCAGGTTTCTCCTGCTGTAGCTGAGGAGGTTGGGGAGGATGTCTTTTATAACCTGCCTGTCTCTCTCCCCAGGGGCTCTGCCTGGGCTAACACAGTTTCTCAGTACACCCAGGCCATTCTCCTCTTCCTTTATGTGTGGTGGAAGAAGATCCATGTGGAGACCTGGGGAGGTACCGTTCATAGCTTAATCCTCCAAGATAGCAATGTCTGGCCCTGGGAATTTGGCACTCTCATCAGCCACCTGACAAAGGGATTACCACTCCCTCACAGCACAGAGGTGCTGTAGCCGTGGCCTCAGCACCTTTACTGTAGCACCAAGCTCATTCTTGTTGCTCATCCCATCTCAGGAATGCAGCATTGTACAGCAGCAAGACTTGGCTGATACCTTGTGAGCTGTGGTGGTGATTGTCCTCAGAGAGCATGCAGAAGAGCATATCATTTCTCTTAGGGGGAAGAGAGTGAGAACATGCATTCATTCTGCTTCACCTCCTCATTATTGCAGGTTGGACAAGGGACTGCCTCCTAGACTGGGGCTCCTTTATCCATCTGGCAGTTCCTGGCATGCTCATGATGTGTATTGAATGGTGGACTTTTGAGATTGGCAGCTTCTTGGCAGGTGAGTCCAAATCCTCTTTTTCCTCTGGTTCAACAGATGATCTTCCTGCCAGGGCTGACTCTTGAGTGTGTCCCCAGGGCACCTTCTATGAGCAGCCTCCTTTCCTGCAGGATGCTGCATGTGTTACATGGGAACCCAGTAGTCACTGCCTGCTTGTCAGCAAAGGAGAAGTTTTAGTTCTGAGCTAATGAGCAAACTGGTGAATCTTTTCCAGGGCTGCTCAGTGTGGTGGAGCTGGGTGCACAGTCTGTCATCTATGAGCTCTCCTCTGCAGCGTACATGGTAAGGGCTGGCTGTATTAAACTGGCATCCTGGGAGGATCCCACAAACAGTGGCCCTGAGGCTGAGGAGGGAAGCAGGGCTGGGAATCTGGAGATGGTGCCAAGCAGGTGGTGACTCTCAAACCTGCTGTGCAGCTGCACGCCCAGGAGTGGGCTGCAGATGGAAAATCCCTTTACTATAGCAATGCCAACTTGCCCTAAATTCTCTGCTGAGGAAGAAGAGAATTACTGCAGGCTGTTGTCACTCACCTCCTCCTTGTCTCCTGCTGCTCAGGTGCCTGTGGGCTTCAGCGTGGCTGCAAGTGTCAGAGTGGGCAATGCCTTGGGATCCGGGGATGCTGTGCAAGCCAAGACCTCCTGCATCACCGCGCTGCTGTGCGCAGGTCAGCCCAGGTCCTGCAGAAGGGAATAAAGGGCAATTATCAGCAAATGCTTCAGTTCCCCTCTCACAGGGCTGGGAACTCCCCCTGGGAACCCAGACCCACTTGTTTGGAACCCACTGGGTAGGGAAGATGAGACTCTGGCTCCTCTTTTCTGTTAGGAGCCTGGTGCAAAGGCTCTGGTAGTTGAACATGCAATTGAGTGTTCTGTCCTCCACCTCCAGAAGGTAGAGGTGAGAGCACTGGTACTGCCAGATGCTGTATCTGTTAATGGGAGCCCTGTATCTGAAGAGAAAGGGAGGAAAACAGACTTGTCCTCTACTGCAGTATCAGTTGGAGGTCAGCCAAGTCCTGTCTCCATCACAGGAAGCCCCTGAAGTGTGAGCCCAGGTCAGGGGCAGGATGTACTGTCCTTGAGAAAAGCAATTTGACAACTGCTGCTTTTTTTCCCCAGAAGTTTTTGCTGTGGTGGTTGCAGTCTTGCTAGGAACCCTGAAGGATGTGGTGGGATACATCTTCACCAATGACAGGTGACTGTTCTTGGAGGGTGTGACTTGTATCCCAGGAGCTGCTCAGAAGCTGCTCCCTCTGGCAAACATGTTGCCCAAACATTCCTTCTTCCTGCCTGGTGTCACTGGGCAGGAGAGATGCTGCTGACCCAGGGACACTATGATGGTGGTACCCAAGCCACACACATCCCCTCAAGTCTCATGGGCTGGGTTCAGGCTTTGCAGCTGGCTGAGGGAGATAGGTCAGAACCAGAGTTCCTTGGCTGTGCTGCTTTGCCTGACTGGTGTGTACCTCTTCCCAACAGGGAGATCGTTGCCTTGGTGTCCAAAGTCATGGTCATCTTTGCTCCATTCCACTTGTTTGATGCAACAGCAGTGAGTATTGCAGAGCATGGAGTGATTCCTGGCTGCAGGCTGGGGTGCAGTGGAGAGTGCAAAGCTGCCTGTAACTCATTCTTCATCTGTTAAAATGATAGAGAAGCAAACTGATCAACTGTCCAAGCAGCTGCTTTCATTACCTATAGCTCCTCAGCATCCCCTGTGCTTATAGTTGCCCACTGGCATTGCTGCCAGTGCTTTCTCCCTCTTTTCTCCTGGCAAGGCTTCATCTTTTCGTTAGCTTGTCAGAGCTGGACCTTCAGAGCCATCAGCTATTCCCAGCTCATACAGCTCATTAGACAGTGATTCCAGCATGTCTCCTCCTGTCATCCTTCTGGGAAAGGGACCCAGGCAGTGTGGAATGCACTGTGGGGTCTGCTGGCATGTCTCTTGGTGTCTGCAGCCAGCTCTGTGTTCTGTGCCTTGGCTGGCAGCTGGAACGATAAAAGTTCTGTGCTGTGGCTCTGGTTCCCCTTGGCTTTCCAAGAGGGTTCCCCTAGGGACTTGGTTGGAAAGGACCTTTAAGATTGTTGAGTCCCAGCTCTTCACAGATCTGTGCCATACCCCTGAGCTCCTGTGGTGGCAGCTTCCATAGCCTGTGCTATGCTTCCATGTATGGATGGCTCTGCTTCCTTTCCCTAGGCGACCTGTGGCGGGGTGCTGCGGGGCACCGGCAAGCAGAAGGTCGGTGCCATCGCCAACGCTGTCGGCTACTATGCCATCGGCCTGCCCATCGGCCTCTCCCTGATGTTTGCAGCTAAGATGGGGGTCTTAGGTACGTGTGGCCTCCAGCTGGCATCACGAGCTGCCAGCACTGCTGCTGGGCCAAACCCTGCACCCTGAACTCAGCCCTGGAACTTGTGCTCAGGTCTTCCTTTGTAGGGGTGGGACTGGATTGCACACTGAGGTGTTGAGCTGAGGCTGTGAGTAACCTCTATCAAAAAGGGCTGAAATGTCCCAGCATGTCCAGGTTTGTTCCCAGCATAGGACCCCTCAGGAGCTGTTTCCTCTCCTCTTCCACTGAAACTGGGTTAGACATGGGACAATAATCTGAGCCCACTAGAATCACACAATCAAAGAATGTCAAGGGTAGGATGGGACCTCCAAGGTCTGAGTCCAACCCCCCCTGGCAGAGCAGAGTCACCCAGGGCAGGCCACACAGGAATTTTGGCAAAAGCAGGCTTTCCTCAAGCCCTCCCTGAGTTACCTCTCCATTGCTGCAGGTCTCTGGGTGGGGATGATTGTTTGCATCTCTTTGCAAGCCCTTTCCTTCTTCACTTTCGTCATGCGCATGGACTGGAAGAAAGCTGCAGAAGAGGTGAGACTTGTGACAGGTATTGAGCTCCTGTCCCTGCACAATGCCACAGCTCTCTGGGGGGAGGCAAAAGGGCAACTGGATCTATCCCTGTCCTGTAGTAGAGGGGCAATCTGGTGCTGCATGTGCTTGCTTTGGGTGAGCTGAGGGAAGAGGCTCAGGTTTGCTTGGCTGGGCAGGACACCCGCTTCTGGGAAGAGCAACTCTTGCACGTGTTTTTAGGCTCAGGTCCGAGCTGGACTGAAAAAACAGCTGGAAGATGTGAACTCAAATGGCCCAGCTGCTAACAAAGCATCTGCTGTGGGTATGTAACCAGACTGACAACAGGGAGGGAGCCTGAGTTCTTCACCCAGCCCTTCTTCCAGACTTGGGGCAGCCATGTCTGTCCTGCAGGCCCAGGAGACTGGGAAGAGTAGAGGGGCTGGTGGTGGTCCCAGGCCAGCGGCACTTAGTGCTGACATACTTAGTAATGGGGTACAGAGTACTCCATTGTCACTGTCCTTGGCTGCTCCAGGAGAGAGCCTGGACTGCCAGGCAGCACCTGCCTTACCTGGGAACACCTGCCACTCTGCTGTGACATGTTCCAGTCTCCCTGAGCCTTGGAAAAGGATGCTGAGGACTGTCACTGATGTTTGTGCAGCATCAGACTGGGATCCTCTGACTTTAGAACTCAGCTTCCCTGCAGCACTCACCTTTCTCTTACCCAGATTACGTCTCTGTGGATACAGACACCGTGGACACTGTGGTCCTGCCTGAGAGCATGGTGGGAGGTGAGAGGCAACCTGACCACCAGCTCATCACAGAAGGGGAGCTGGTTGTCATCCCTGCTCCTCCTGCTGTGGCGTGGAAGGCTGTGCTCATCCGTCGGGTGCTGGCTGCTGCTGCTGCCGTGGCTGTCCTGCTGGTGGGCCTGCTGGTGCGGCTGCTGGCTGGCAAGGGATAGAACCAGGGACACTGGAGAGCTGTGCTCAGAGCAGGAGTCCCAGGAGAATGGTGTGGGGGAAGGAAGTCCCCCTCAATTCCTTGTAAAGAGTCACTTTGGTCAGTTTCTGGTTAACTCACAACGTTTTATCCCACATGCAGTGTTCTTAAAGGAGGGTGAGGGTGTGCCACCCAGGGGAGAGAGTGCCCGAGAGCTGGTTCCTCTCCTGCACTGCTCTGGGATGTCACTTGGCAGAGGTGGGAGTGGATCCTGAGGCTGGCCCGAAAAGGAGAGGGGGATTGTGTGCTGCTGTCCTGGGGGCTTTTGCCGGTGCCATTTGCTAAGGGCAGAGGTTCTTACTGCCCACAGCACCCCTCTGTACTAGCACCTTGGTGTGGCAGAACCCACTTGCTACTGCTGCAGCAGCGCAGAGGCAGGCTGATGTCGTTGGAAGTTGGCTGACTCCTATGACTGCTGCTGGGGCATTAGGTGCTGGCTGCTGGCCCTGCTCTCCCTGCTGTGTGGCAGGCACAGGGCCTAAAGCAACTCTTCTTTGCACAGATTTTGATACAATAAAGTTTTCTGAGTAAATGTTGAGCTGTCAGTGTGGTGTGAGCCTGGCCCTGGTCATTGGCATGACTGAGCTGGTGGAGGAGAGGAGTCTGCCTGGTTTGTGCAGCAGGATGGGCTTGTAGAAGGCATAGCCTCCACCCCCTGGGCTTTACTTTCCTGTGCTTGTGGAGCATGCTGCTCCCCTCAGGTACAAAAGCAGGGGCTTTGCACCTTGATTGTTCCTACACCATTGCTGAGCCACACCAGAGAGGTTGATGAAGTGCACAACCCTACAGAGCCACCAAGGAGCAAATGCCCCAGCGCTGCCTGCTCACTGCTGCCCAGCACTTAGCCCCTTAGGACCCAGAGCATGTGGCAGCAGCAAGACCCTGGTGGTGTGGCACATACCTACCTCTTGGAGGTAAATCCCATGCATGTCTGGTCTGTGCCACAGCTCTCCTGGCACATGGTGCTGCTTGCTGTTGGGCTGGGAAGGAAAAGATGGGACATAAAGGAGTGTGAAACAGCATCAGCCCTGACTTCAGCAGCCTCTGCACATATGTGGAGAGGATGTTGCAGACTGCCCCACTCAGAATCCCAGTAGGTTTTGGATGAGTGCCTGGGAGGTGTAGGAAGCCTGCATTGCTCTGCCCCATGGGCAACCCCAGCCCCCCTCCTGCTCTGTTCAGGAGATCTGCACCACACCAGCAGCTCCTCTCCACCTTCCCTGCGTGGGCCAAGGCAGGATGCTATATTTGGCCTGGTGGAGCCCTGCCAGTGAAACCCGACTCTGCAGTACTGACAGCTGGAGCCAATGGGGCCGGCTTGCTTTGGCCACCACCACACCGCGATGAGAGGGGCTGAGTCAGGCAGTGGCCCTGCCACTGCCGGCAGCAGCTCACGGGAGACCGCACACGGCCCCACGACTCCTCCAGCACCGCTGGCAGAGGAACCCACCCCTGCAGCCCCCCAGCCAGCAGCGCTGCAGCCAAGCGTGAGAGAGGTAGGAGGACTCGTGGGAGCAATTTGGGAAGGTTCAGACCGTATCGTGGCTCAAGCCTTGAACTGCACCTCTGGGCTTCCCCGTGATGCCCACAGGACCCTTCCTGGGCTGCTCAGCCGTGACCCACTGGCCACAGTGCCCATCACCAACGCCGCTGCCGGCAGCACACCGCTGGCTCGCCCGGCCCCGGCTGAAGTTCACTCTGCCGTGGTTACACATTGCTTACCCTGGCAGAGAGGTTTTAACAGAGTGCAGAGGAAGAGCCTTGTTTCACTCCCTGGCAGAGCGGCAGCATGAATCAGACGACCCCCCCTGAGGAGAAGGGCTTGAGGGAGGCCACGGCCGATGGCCAGCAGGAGCCCCCCGCCCGCAGCAGCAGGAGGAAGCGCCACGGGCTGCAGCGCCTGGTCCCGGACAACTTTTGGGAGGACACGAAGAAGCTGCTGGTGCTGGCGGGGCCACTGGTAAGGACCACGGGAAGAGAGAGCTTCCCTCAACACAGCCACCCCTGCTCACCTCCATCTCTGACCTTCGCTTTGCCTCTTCCCCACGCTTAGATCCTGATCCAGCTGCTGATCTTCCTCATACACCTGGTCAGCTCCATATTCTGCGGCCACCTGGGCAAAGTCGAGCTGGCCTCTGTCACACTGGCCATCGCTGTAAGCATTCCTGGGGACTGCCCCGGGGCTGGGCACCAGCTGCCACCGGGATGGGATACGGGAAAGGAGGTGGACAAGGACCGAGGAGAATTCAGACTCCCACGTTTCCTTTAGCCTCTCTCCCTCCCTGTTAATCTTCAGTGCTCACATCTGCTTTTTGGTTTTCCAATTCCTCTTTCCAGGTTATAAATGTCACTGCCATCTCTGTAGGCTATGGTTTGTCTTCAGCATGTGATACCTTAATATCACAGGTGGGTAAGAGATGCTGGAACTTGTCCTGGGGACATGAGGTTTTCCAGCATCACCTGCTGCTGCCCAGGCCCTGCACAGAGCCCTGGCTGCACCTAAAAGCTGCAGAAGCTTGTCCTCAAGCAGCAATCCTGTCACAAGCAGCTCTGTGCTCCCCTTGAAGGACCAAATCCCTCCCCTGGGTGGTCTCCAGGGTGGTCAGAGTGGCTCCATGGGAATCCCTGTCCCCTCCAGCGCTAGCGTACAGCCGGCACAGCAGAGCTCACCACTGTCCTCCCACCCTGCAGACCTATGGCAGCAAGAACCTGCTGCGTGTGGGGGTGATCCTGCAGCGTGCCACCCTCATCATCCTGCTCTGCTGCTTCCCCTGCTGTGCCATCCTCATCAACATCGAGCAGCTGCTGCTCCTCATCCGCCAGGACCCCGAGGTCTCCAGGTCGGGTGGTGCCGTGGCCCAGACACCACTGCCTCGTCCCTCCTGGCACGGAGGGGCTGCAGGGAGGGTGGCTGCTGCCGTGGCCCCTCCTTAGCCGTGCCTCTCCTGTTCCCCCAGGTTAACCCAGCGCTATGTGATGGCCTTTGTCCCTGCTCTCCCGGTGAGTACCTGTGGGCATCCTGGGTGCTATTCAGGCACAGGAACCACCATCCTGCTCCTCTTCTCCACTGTATCAGCACAGCCTCATCTCACTCCCTGATTTCCTTTCCTAGGCTGTTTTCCTGTATAACCTGGAGACAAGATATTTGCAGAACCAGGTGGGTCCTGCAGCCCCCATGGCCATGGAAGGTCACCCACAGATCCAACCATGCACCCAGGGTTTTCATGCTCACCATTGCTGGTGGTGCTGGTGGCTGCTTGTCCATGCTGGATGCCGTGGAGCAGCCTTGACCCTGAAGATCACCCATCCCACAGACAGCTGCCGATGGACCTCCCTTCATACATCCCCATGTCAGGGGTTTACCTCCAACACATTCATTTTTCCAGCACTAAACACCATCAGAAGTTTGATTGTTTTGGCTTGGGGAAGCTGCTAAGTGTGGAGTTGTCAGAGACCTTCACACCTCTCTCCAGAAGCCTTTGTGAAGGCACCACAGCCTCCATGTCCTGCTCTTTGCAGATGATCATGTGGCCGCTGGTGCTGAGCGGGGTCGTTGGCAACGTCGTCAATGTGATCGCAAACTGTGTCCTCCTCTACGTGTTCCACTTGGGCATCACGTGAGTAGCACATCCCCGTCCCACAGAGGGGTAAATAGGACACCTGGCAACAGGAAAGGGACTCCTCGGGGACGTCAGCACCGCCAGGCACTCCCAGGGACACGGCAGGGCGCTGTGCTCTGGCACCCTCAGCACGCACAGGGTGCCAACGACCTTGCTCCTGTCCTTCCAGGGGGTCTGCCTGGGCCAACACGGCCGCTCAGTACGCACAAGCCATCTTCCTGTTCCTCTACATTGTGGGCAGGAAACTCCACGTGAAGACCTGGGCAGGTAAGGACACCTCCCCAGCTGCCTCTGGCTTTACACGAGCGTTCGTGAATCTTCCACCCCATCCGCGAGGAGAATTTTGTTAGTCCTGCTGGTGGAATATTAACCTGGGGCCGGTACGCCCCGGGAGCGGTGCTTTGGTGGCAGCACACCACGTGCCAGCGCTGGCAGGGCACCCTGCTGGGCAGGAAACATTAATGCTGGAGAAATGAAACTTTCTGAGCCTCGGTAGGGGTCAGCCCCGAAGCCGGATGAGCGCTGACGCGAGCACGAGGGTGTCCTCAGGCACTCTGCCCCAGGAGAGATGAGTTGAGGCTTGCACTGCTCCGGGGCCCATAGGATGGCATCAGCAGAGTGTGTACATGCTGCTGAGGAGTGTTGTCCTGGTGGCTCTGCAGAGAGGAGTGGCACCTCTAAATGTCTTGGATGTTCTTGAACATGTAGCATGTGGCTGGTCTGGTCATCCAACAGGGACATTTCTCCTCTCTGCAGGCTGGTCCAGCGAGTGCCTGCTGGAGTGGGACAGCTTCACCGCCCTGGCTATCCCCAGCATGCTCATGATGTGCATTGAGTGGTGGACTTACGAAATCGGGAGCTTCTTGATAGGTCAGTGGATGGGGGGTGCGTGCTGCAAGGAGGTGGACAGAGTGTGAGCCAGAGCGGCATCCGTAGCAGTCACAGTGGCTGAGAGCAGCTCTCCAGCAGGCACCCACAGCCAGTGCTGTCCCTCTCCTCTGCCCCAGGCCTGCTGAGCGTCGTAGAGCTCTCTGCACAGTCCATCATCTACGAGGTGTCCGTGGTCGCTTTCATGGTAAGGGCTGGGGGTTCCCTAGGGAGAGCCCTGGGACAGACACCCAGCCAAAATCAATTCCAGCAAAGCTTGCTCTTCCCCCACTGCACTTCAGCCTCTTCCTGCTCCTTCCTACCTTCCTATGGAGATGTTCTAAATTAAATCCTGAGCACTGTCCCCCTTCTCTGCTGTCACCATTGCTGGGCACGGCGATGGCCTCGTTATCCAGGGGCAGAGGTGACTCCCAGCCCTGTGGTTACAGATCCCTCTGGGGCTTGGCACAGCTGCCAGCGTGCAGGTGGGGAATGCATTGGGTGCTGGCGACATCGAGACAGCCAAGAGATCCTCTTCCACCAGCCTGCTCTGCACAGGTCAGGCCACCCTTGTGCCAGGAAGCCTTTGCTGGACCCCTTCCAGGCACAGCAGGAGCAGGCAGCGTTTGCAGTCTGCTGCCTGCGACACACCCCCATGTCCCCTCTTCACCCCTGCGCTCTCCGGTCAGCTGCTGCCCATCGCGGCCAGGCTGGGCTCAGCGCTCTGCTCTGCTTTCCAGGGGTGTGTTGTGTAGCCGTGGGGGCCATTCTAGCTGCCACGAGGAACATGCTGGGATACATCTTCACCAATGAGCAGTGAGTGGCCCCAGCTTCTCGCCTCGGTGTGTGGAGCTTTGTTCCCAAAAGCAATTGTTGTCTCTTCTCTGTCCCCAGGGAGATTGTCGACTTGGTGGCCTGGGTCATACCTATCTATGTTGTCTTCCACTTGTTTGAAGCCATGTGTGTAAGTCCCTGGGGATGCTGCGGGTTTTGGTAGGGGACCTTGGGTGCTGGTCAGCAGCACTGCAGGTCAGCTGAGGGTCCCTCAGGCTGCAGGTGAGCACCAGCACGTGGACCAGGACCCGGCAGAGCTCCTGGGATCACCCCTTAGAAAACACCACGTGCAGAAAAAGATGATGAGCCACAGCACTGGGCAGGGACACAGAAATAACTGGGCAGAGGCGAGGAGCTGGCTCATCACCAGGCTGGTTCACCAGTTCCCCAGCTATGGCAGAGGCTAGAATTCAGCAGAGGCAGCACTCCCAGCCCTGCTCCCAGCCCCTCTCTGTCTCCCCCCGCAGGGTGCCTGCAGCGGGGTGCTCAGAGGCATAGGCAAGCAGAAGTTCGGTGCCATTTTCAATGCCGTGGGCTACTATGGTGTGGGCCTGCCCCTGGCAGCCGTGCTGCTCTTCGTGGCCAGGATTGGAGTCATAGGTACTGACCCCAGGGCACACAGCTCTGCATGTTCCTAAGCCTCTTGAAGACAGCTCTCCCAGCTCCACTCACGGCTCCTCATGACCCTCCTGCCTGGCTCTGCCCTCCTGCTTGGCTGGGGCTGGGCGCACTGGGGTGGACTGGGGTAGCCTCTGCAACTACCAACAGTTCTTAATTGCACTGGGAAAAAGCAACCACTGCCAGCTCTGCCAGGCAGCCCCACAGCACAGACCCACATCCACTCCATCCCTGCGTCCCTGCTGACCTCGGGGACATTCCCTCTCTGGGCTCACCAGCTCGGTTGGGTTTGCTCTGCCGTGGTACCTGGCTGACCCTGGCATGCCCTCTGCAGGTCTGTGGCTCGGCATGCTGGCCTGTGTCAGCCTCCTCTGCACCTCCTTCATCGTCTACATCTGCCGCATGGACTGGAGGAAGGCAGCCGAGGAGGTAACCCCTGTGCTCCTGGCGGCGTGCTCATGGCACTGCACTCTGCAGCGGGTAGGGCCTCGGTACCTCGGCAGGGACCACGGAGGGATAAGGCAGCATCATGGGCTCCACTGCCAAGGGCTGTCGTCCATAGTCCCCAGCAAACCAAACCCCAGTGCTCCCGTGACTGCGGCCACATCCCTGCACTCAGCTCCCACGTGTACTCAGTGACCTCCAGACTTCTCTTTGCACCTTGTGCCACCCTTGGTCAGGGTTATGAAGCTCAAAGCAGATGAGGTGAACCTCAGCCCTGCAGCCCTGAGCACCACCTGGTGCCCAAACACCAGCCAGCATCTCTCTCAGCCATCTTTCAGCTGCCGTTTCCAAACAGATGAACCCCGCAAGAGGCAACCCTGTCCTCCGTGGGGATTTCCTGCTCCATGTGCTAAATCCAGCATCTTCCCTTCCCCAGGCTCAGCGCCGTGCAGGAGTGACCCAGTCACTGCCAGAGATGAGCCCAGGCCCTGAACCCTCCTGCAAGGAGCTTCCCTCCGACACGGAGCCAGCCCCACTGCCCCATGCTTACCCCCCCGCCACGGTTGTGCAGGGCTGCGTAGGTATGGCCAGGAGCTGGGTGGTGGTGGGTTTGGGTCCAAGAAGGCTCCCTAAGGATTCACATAATCCAGGAACAAGCCCATGAAATGGGGGTGCAGCATAGTGCTGGTGACACCCACAGTTACTGAGAAAACAGTAACCACAAGGGTGGGCTGGGGAGCGTGATGGAGGCTGGTGAGGGACAGGGCACCCTGGGCAGTTCTCACCTTGCAGACACCAGGTCCCACAGAAGCTCCATCAGGACTGGAGATCTCCATGCTCTGGGCTGCTCATAACCTGCTGTCAGACCTCAGACAATACCCCCCAAGAAACCCTTCAATCCCCCCAGCAGCCCCCAGTGAGGCTGCCTCATTCTCCTTGCAGCGGGATGGGACGCACAGAATGGTGTCACGCTCACGGGCATCACCAAGATGGAGGGACCAAGGTACCAGCTGGAGCCCCATGAAGCCACACTTGCCACATCCCATCCAGCCACCACCATGGTCACCAAGGAGCTGATCATCCGGCGGGTGCTGGCGGTTGCCGCAGCCCTCGCAGTGTTTGCTCTTGGCATTGTCATCAAGCTGATGACCAGCAAAGACTGACTGGCACCAGGGACGGTGGGGACTCCGGGGGCAGCAGCCCCTCATGATGGGTGGGTGCTCAAAGCACAGCCTGGCCAGTGAGAGAATCCAGCTCACACCTGTCCCACGGGAGCCAAAGGGCCCTCATCTGCATTTGGCAGCATCTGCTCAGCCTCTGCTCAGGAATGAGCCCTGTGGCTGCTCCAGAGCCCAGCCCTCTGCTCTGGGCTGCCTGATGCACTCTGAGTGTGTGAATGATCCCCTCCAGCCCACGCTGCTGGCTGGCACCAAGCATGGCCTGGCTCACACTGCTGCTCCATGCCAAATAAAGACTAAAGCCAGCTGGACTCAGGATGGCTCCTTTGGGTGAGGCTGAGGGCAGGAGCAGGGGGACCCCTGCTGCAGGGGGCTGCAGCCCACGTGGGAGCCTGGAGCATGTAGGTCTTGCACTGCTCTGGGTGGCTTTCAGAGTAAACCAACATTTTTATTCAAGTGCAAGTCAGCTTCCAGCTACAAGTTTGGAGGTAAATGCAACCACTAAAGCAATACATAAATGGGAATTCGATGACAGATCAGGTGGGTGGTGCTCAGCACTCTGGCCAAGGCCTTCCTCAGACCTGGGACTCCTGGTCACAGCAGTGTTGCCCCCATCAGCCCCAAATGCTTTGTACCGGTGGTGCGACGGCCAGGGGTGACCCTCAGGTCCTTGGGACAGAGTGTGGCCACAGCTCAGAAAGCCTTTGCTGTCACCTCAGGTAGGCATTGCACACCCTAGATGGCTAGAAGTGTTTTCCCCTGCAACAAGACATCAATCTGTTCAGTCATGAGCCCTTTCAAGGATCAGGTGCTACAAGCTGGTGCTGAGGGATATGGTTCAGTGGGGACCTGGCAGTGCTGGGCTCATGGTTGGACTCAAAGGTCTCCTAAGCAAAATAATTCTATGGTTCTAAGTTCTTAGAGGCTCTTTCCCTCTGCTATGGGCAGGCTACTGGGGACAACCAGTCTGCCCAGTTCCCATCAGTAAGCCCCACATTTTATAGAATCATAGAATTGTTAGGGTTGGAAGGGACCTCAAGGATCATCTAGTTCCAACCCCCCTGCCATGGGCAGGGACACCTCACTCTAGATCAGGTTGCTCAGAGCCACATCTAGCCTGGCCTTAAAAGCCTCCAGGCATGAGGCTTCCACCACCTCCCAGTGCAACCTGGTCCAGTGTCTCACCACCCTCACAGGGAAGCATTTCTTCCTAACATCCAATCTGAATCTACCTATTTCCATTTTCGTTCCATTCTCCCTAGTCCTATCACTACCTGACACCCTCAAAAGTCCCTCCCCAGCTTTCTTGTAGGCCATCTTAAGATACTGGAAAACCACAATCAAGTCTCCTTGGAGCCTTCTCTTCTCCAGAGTGAATAGCCCCAACTCTCTCAGTCTGTCCTAATTTTGTCAGGCTTAGTACTGGTGGGAGGCAGCTCTGTGGGGATCAAGAGAGGCATTGCATAGGTGAGAGGCTCAGTAACAACAGAGTTTGTTTGGATGCCCTCCTTGTGACAAAGGATTTCCTCCACACCCAAAAGGCTTTAGATGGGCTCCTGTTTGCAAAGCAGGGCAGATGCTTCCTTTATCTTTCTGCCACCACTCCCTGCTGAGACATAACCAACAGTGCAGCTCTGAATCAGTTCCTGTTTCAGCAGGAACTGGACCCCCCAGCCCAGAGCTGCTCTGCTTTGGGTGCATTTCATTCCCTGCTGCCTCAGAAGTGATGGAATTGCAGCAAAGAAAAAGTTCAGAACTAGGACTGCAGGGAGTGAGTGGCAGGGTACGAGTCCAGACTGCTGATCACCCCTCTCCTGTGGTGACAGCATCTGGAGAGGCACCAAAACAAGGCTGAGTCCCACAGAGAAGGGAGCAGAGCCCGAGGCAACAGGATGATGGGGGCTGAGACCAGCCAGGACTGAGGGGACACAGCTGGGGGCTCATGTGGACGGCAGAGAACCAAAGCTCACCTTTATCACCACTGCTGCCACAATCCCCAGCAGGGCCAAGATGACCAGTGCCATTTGGCTCTTGTTGAGCTGCTTAAAGACAGCAAACTTGATGAAATCCACCTTCTTCTGGCTGCTTGGCGGGTACCGATAGAAGTTCAGAATCTCCATCTTCAGGTCCTTGACCAAGCAGGAGCGGCGGTGGGAGAAGGTCTCAAAGCTGTGCTTGCCGTGGCAGGCTCCCATCCCACTGTTGCCTGAGACACAACCCAGGCAGGTCATGCTGTGCACAGTGACAGTTACATTGCTGAGACTCTCCTTGGGAGCCCCCAGGACACAGACACCATGACCATGGCGTCTCCCACTGTGGAGCAGCTGCTCTGCTCCCCATGGGCAGAGAAGCAAAGGGCAGCAAAGGGCAGCAAAGGGCAGCTGTAATAACTACCCAGAAACAAGAGAGGAGCTGCTCACTGCTTTGAACTCAAGGCAGTGAGCAGCTGGTTGTGTGCATCCATCCTCCAGTGTTGATGGCACCAGCCCTCTCCTCCCTAGGGCCCAGCCCTGCTTCTTCCACCAAATTCACACTAGGGCAGGGGACAGGAGGGACAGGGTCTGGTATTTCAAGCAGTGTGACACAAGGAAGACATTCAGCAACCTGCCATCAGAAACACCCAAACCCTCAGCACACTACCCACAGCCAGGTGGTCTCTGCTACAAAGCCATGAACCTGACAGTGACCATGGATGCTCAACCAGCTGCTTGGCCACAGGCAACTTTATCCCATGCCCCAGTGCAGGAGAACCTGAGCTGTGGATAGATGTCAGAGGGCCTTCCCAGAGGGTCTACAGGCATCAGCTGCTCCAGCCACTCATGAGCCTTTTACACTGAAACTCAGCAGTGAAAACACTAACGGAGAAAAATAAAGCTGCAAGTTCCTGAACTGCCAGATGCCCATGATGGCACCTGGGTCTGAGGCTGCTGGTGGGAGACTGAAACCAGGTGTTTAGGATGAAGCAAAGACTTACCCACACCTCCAAAGGGCAGACTGAGAACCCCATACTGTATGAGGACATCGTTGACTGTCACACCACCGCTGGAGGTCTCCAACATCACCTTTCTGATCAGCTGCCCACAATGAGATATGGCACAGAGGGAAATCAAGGTGGGCCAACAACATCCTGGCATTTACCAGAGGAGGTAGGTGTCAAAGGTGAAGCCTGCATTCCCCTTTGTGGTGGGGACAGGATGTGCCTTGCTCCTTGAGGGAGCACAAGCTGTGCCCAGCATGAACAGACACAAAATGAAAAGGCTTGTCTCAGTGGGACAGGTTGTGCCTGAGCCAGAGCCTGGGCTGCTCCTCAGCCCTCCCACCTGAATGGCCCAAGGCTGTTGTGTCATTGCAAAGCCCTGCTGTAAATTCCCGACCTGGTGCAACAGGGCAGGAGGTGTGCAAGGAAATTGAACCCACCAGCATGGGCTGGCAACCAAGGTGCACAGGGAGCTGTGCAAACCCAGAGTCCTGCAGCAGGAGACCGGGAACTTCCAGCAGCTCTGGGGACACTCGTGGTCCCCTGGGATCCAGAGGCTGTGATTCACAGGCAAAGAGGAGGCAACAGAGACCCTGCAGGCAGTCAGGCCTGGGGTGGGCCATGTCCAGGATTGAATTGCACACAGACACCTCCACAGGGAGCGCAGCCCAGACTCACCTCCTTCTTGTTGGAGAAGACATACAGGGCAAGAGGCTTCTCCCGAAGGTTGATGAACTCAATGGCTTCCTCCACACTCTTCACAGGCACAATGGGGAGGACTGGTCCAAAGATCTCCTCCTCCATCACCTTTGACTCCGGAGAAACGTCGGTGAGGATGGTGGGTGCTGAGGGGAACAGAGATGGTGTGAGCAGCACAGAAGGTGTGGTCCATCACAGGACCTTGGCTGGGCACTGCCTGCATGCAACACGCACCAAGCAAGCCAGAGGCGCATGCAGCTCCCAAAAGGCTGCCCCGGCAGAAGGCCCCAGCCTCCGGCTCCCCTCCCAGACAGCTCCCAGAGGTACCTATGAAGCAGGAGGCCTCATCAGTCTCTCCCCCATGAGCAATCTTCTGCCCTTCCAGCAGGCCCAGGATCCTCTTGAAGTGGTGCTTGTTGATGATCCTTTCGTAATCGGGAGATGACTTCACATCTGCCCCATAGAACTCCTGCCAAAGGGCACAGCAGAGCCAAAGTGCTCAAGAGCCCTTTGCAACAGCCACAGCTCTGGGGCTGCAGCTCCAGCACCTCGCACCTGGCCTGTAGCGGGGACAACTGCCACAGCTCCAGCAACTCCATGCTCACCTGCAGAGTGGCCTTGATGTTCTCCACCACCTGGCTCTGAATGGATGGGTGGCAGAGGATGTAGTCAGGGGCGATGCAGGTTTGCCCACAGTTCATGTACTTGCCCCACGTTATCCGCCTGCGGGCACAGGGAGAAGGTTGCCCTGGGCTCAGTCCCTTCAGAGCTCACAGCCCAGCTGAAAGCGCCTGAAGGACACCCACGGGCTGGGGACGAGAGCCCACGGACGTGCCCCTGCCCTGTCCCACCGCTCAGGCCCCAGCAAGGGCTCCAAGAGCCTGACCTGCAGGCGACAGCCAGGTCACAGTCGCTGTCGATGTAGCAGGGACTCTTCCCCCCCAGCTCCAGGGTGACCGGCGTCAGGTGCTTGGCCGCCGCTGCCATCACGATTTTGCCCACCGCGGAGTTGCCAGTGTAGAGGATGTGATCAAATCTCTGCTTCAGCAGCTCTGTGGTCTCAGGCACTCCTCCAGTGACCACAGGGTACAGCTCCTGCAGGACAAGATGTGGGGGTCACCCCAGGACAGCTCATCACTGTCATATAGAAACCCAGGGACTGCTGTAGAGCCACACTCACCTGGTCAAGGTACTGGGGGAGGAGGTCAGCCATCACCTTAGCTGTGTTCTCACTGATCTCTGATGGCTTCACCACCACAGCATTGCCTACAAGACAAATGCAGCACAACCACTAAGCTGTCACACTCCTTCTGGGGTGTGGTGGGGCAGGAGGCAGGAGAGGACAGGGGCTGAAGCAGGTCCCCACCTGCTGCTATGGCCCCGACCAAGGGCTGCATGACAGTTAAGAAGGGGTAGTTCCAGGTCCCTGTGATCAGCACCACTCCCAGCGGCTCAAAGCAGGTGTAGGCCTCAGCCCTCATCGTCATCAGGTTCCTCTTCACAGGCTGAGGGGCTGCCCAGGATGGCAGCCTGCCAATGGCCAGGGCCAGCTCCTCCAGCACACTTACCATCTCAAAGATGAATGCTTTGTGCCTACACTGTAACAACAGGAGCTTGGGGTGGGCCAGCAAAGGCACCCAGCTCCCTCACCCACCTCCCACACCCACTGCACCTGCCCAGTGAGGCACAGCAAAATCATCCAGGACCATGCAGACATCATCTGACATGGTGAAGGCAGCCCTGGGGGTTGCTGCTTTCCTCAGTGCTGACCACTGCCCATGCACAGCAGAAGGGAGAGGTCCTCCCCACCAACCCACACCTTGTGCAGATCTGCCTCGATGGCTGCTAGGATCTCCCTCTCCTTCTCCTTCACCATCCTCTCCAGAGCCTTCAGCTGCTGGATCCTGAACTCCAGTGCGCGGCACCGGCCTGAGTAGAAGGCAGCTCTCGCCTTCCCCACGACCTCCTGTATGCTCTCCATGGCTGCTCAGAGCTGCAGGGAGAGAGCAGCAAGACTCAGCTGACCACGGGGCCATGGAGGGCTGCTCAGGCCTGGGAACGCTGAGGACACCACCAAGAGATGTCCTACCTGTAGCAAAGTAAGGAGATACTCTCCTTCCATGGCAACTGCTCAGGGCTCACATCTTCCAATGCCCTGTCCTACCTGCACAGGGTCCACCAACAGATGCCAGCTCTGATGGCAATCTAGCATCTCTTGGGATGGAGAGATCTGTTCTGCTTTCCTCCAATTTGGGCATACCCTTGAACCCAGCTGACCATGGTCTTGTTGGGCAGCCAGCTGGAAGTGGAGCTGTGTACCTGGAGCTAGCTCATACCTGTTTCCCCCATAACCTCAAGTCCCCACATGGCTTTGTGGAAACCTGCCCTACCCTTGCAGAGGTTTTGTCCTGCTTTCTGGCGGCCAGAGCTCTGCCTGCAGTCCCTACCTGAACAAGACACCAAGGTTCCCTTGCAACCTTTGCCATGTGCCCTCCCCTACCCACCTGGACACAGCCCAGATGCCAGCCAAGAAAGCAGGTGATTCATTCCAAAAATGAAGGAAAAAAGAAAGTTACCTGCAGAGAAGCTTCTCTCTCTCCAGCAGTCTCCCACAGTGAGTGCAAGCAGTTGCAAGCCCTTCCCCTGACACAACTTGGAGCAATCTCTCCTCCCACAAGAGGACAGCTGGCCTGAGCCCAGGCTCTTGCTAGACACAAGAGGTCCTTAACCCAGATTCATCCTTGCACCAGGAATGTGGAAGCCCTGGATGGCTGCATCCACCTGCCCCTGTGGGACTGTGAGACCCCAAGGCTGTGCCCACGCTGGCTGCACAGGGCCAGCAGAGCACTTTCAACCTGCTGCAGCAGCTGCTCGCAGCCAACAAACACAGCCCAGGCTGTCAGCTGGGTTTAACAGCCCCCAAATGGGCAGTGCCTGTGGGTGGCTGGCAATCAGGGGGTGGATTTGCACAGGATGGGACTGGATTCACAGATTGCATCGGCTTGGAAGAGAGCCTCATCTTGTCCAACCCCCCTGCAGTCAGCAGGGACACCTCCCAACTAGATCAGGCTGCCCAGGGACACATCGAGTCTGATCTTCAATGTCTCCAGGGATGGGACCTCAACCACAGCCCTGGGCAACCTGTTCCAGTATTTTACCACTCTCATTGTGCAGAACTTCCTCCTGATGTCCAACCTAAATCTCCCTGCTCCAGTTTCAAACCACTGCCCCTTGTCCTATCACCGCAGGCCCTTCTGAACAGTCGCTCCCCAGCCTGCCTGTAGGTCCCCTCCAGACATCAAAATGCAGCTCTCAGGACTCCCTGGAGCCTTCTCTTCTCCAGGCTGAACAGCTCCAATTCTTTCACTTTGTTTTTGGAGGCGAGGTGCTCCAGCCCTCTGATCACCTTTACAGCCCTCCTCTGGACCAGCAGAAAGAGTCAGGTTTCTCCACAGCTCCCAGCATCACCACACTCCATGCCCTGCCTAGCTTCAGGCACCTCTGGCATCCTGCACTTCAGCACAGGATCAGAGGCACCCTGCAACACGTGTGTGATGTTTGGCCCAGCCACAGCAGAGCAGGGAGCAGCAGAGCATGGGCAGGATCACCTCAGGAGACTGCAGGGACTTAACCAGGCTCAGGTTATTATTTAAATTCTGTGTTTATTTAGTACTTGCAAAATATATCATTAAAAAGGCTTAGCATATGGATTTTCAGCAGACATGAAGAAATCCTACCTTATTGCACAGTAAATGTAATTCTGTATAGTGAGCCATTGCAGTTAATTATTATCTTTACCTTTTTGCTTCTTTGAACATTAGTATTTCTCAGCATTCATATTTCTCAGGTCCTTTTCACTTCAATTTTTTTCTCCAGCATCCTCTCCCCAAGCCACAAGAAACCCCCCATTACCTCTCAGTGCAAGCTTATACAGCCCCAGAAGCTGGAACAGAGAGGAGTATGTACACACTCTTTCAGCAGTTGTTTTCCCTTGGAGGATTCTGGCCAGGAACAGCTTTGTACTGGTTTTGCCTGGGATGGAGTTAATTTTCACCACAGTCACTCAGTTTCTTCATAGTAGGACAGTGCTGTGGTTTGGATTTGGGACTGAAGCAGTGCTGGTAGCACATCCATGGTTTAGTTGTTGCTGAACACTGCTGGCACAGTGTTACAGTCTCCATTTCTCACCCCACCAGTCCATAGGTGGGGGACAGCAAGAAATGGAGAGGAGACATGGTTGGGAGAGCTGACCCCAGCTGACCAAAGGGACATTTCAGACCATGTGGTGTTGTGCTCAGTGATAAAAGCTGAAGGGGCAAGGAGGATAGGCTGGACACAGGGCTTTGGCAAGTCTGCCCAAGTCACCACAAGGTGCTGCAGCCTTGCTCTCCTGGGGATGGCTGAACACCTGCCTGCTTGAGGGGAAGTAATCAATGCATTCCTTCATCTGTTTGCACACCCAGCTTCACTTCACCTATTAAACTGTCTTTAACTTAGCCTGCAAGGCTTCTCACTTTGATCCTTATGATTCTCTTCCCTGTTCCACTGAGGGAGCCAGTGAATGGCTGTGTGGGGGTAGCCCTCAACAGGGCACTTTGTTGTGGGCTTCTCCCTTCTCCAAACAGGCCTGGAAGCTGTTCTGTATCAGTGTCAGATACTCTTATCTGCAGAGCACAGGCAGTGCAGCCATCATCTTTGTCACTTTCTAACTGCCAAATAATTGTGACAGGCACAGGATGAAACCCAGAACCCCAGAGAGGGCTGAATCCCACCTGTGGATGCTTCTGGTTTGCAGAGATCAATGAATATTTCACCTCAGTTAAACATGCAAGGGGAACCTCCCTGGGTTTATTCACAACCACCACTACTGGTAGCAGCCAGCACAGCCTGCTTCAGACTCATCACCAAAAGGGTGGCTGTCCAGAGCACAACAGAAAACTGCAGGGAAAAACCTGACAACCCAGTGACAGCTGAAACGTTAGCTCCTATTTGTCACTGGTTCAAGACACAGCATGTGTGTCCCTGGGACCAGAACTCTGCATGGCATGGGGTGGAGGTAGGGGCTGGTATCTCTTGCTCTGCAGTCCTTTTGAGAGCTTGTACTAGTGGTCCCTCTGTTTCAGCATGGCTGTTCAGTAAACAGGAGCCTGAGCTTTCTCCTGGTTAGTGTCTCTCTAAGGGAATGCTGTGTGTTCAGCAGCTCACTGAAAGAACCCAGTACAGAAGAAAAAGAAGTGACTCCCCAGCTCAAGGCAGCAGGCACAAAGCGAGCACTCAGAGTGTGGCTTGCACTCGGCGCCTCCTCCTCTCTTCAACCTTAAACTACCTGTGAAAGGAAACACAACACCAAGGTCTTGTGAAGGGATTTGCTGAGACAAAACCAACTCACTGTCTAGAACAGCCTGAAGCAAAGCCCCCTCACTCAGGATGAGTTTCCCCAGGGCCCTCCTGCCCCCTGGGCATGCACTGACTGTGGTCATCCCGGGTGCCGCAGCTCTGAGCGCTGCCGGGCAGAGCATCGCACTCCGGGGGAACCTCCTGCAGGCTCCACATTCACTACTCTGATGTGGCTTTGCACCATCTCAAATCAGGTCTACACACAGGAGAAGAAAAAGACTCCTACCTCACTGTGACAGCCACAGCAGTGCTCTGAAACCTGCTCCTCCTTACCACACATTGGGCCAGCCCAGCCTCTGCACAGCCAGCACAATCAAGAGGGCTTTTCTCTTCAGCACAGAGTGGTGATTCTGAGAAAACCCAAACGGTTTCAAGATGCTGTGAGCTCCCCCCTTCCCTGAGAAGCCAATCACCTAGACACAGCCTGGCTGCTGCTCCAAGGCCTGAGCCAGCTGTTGGCTCTTGTGCCATCTCCTGAACTCAAACATGCAGGCAGGTAGGTTACTTATCCTTGGCTTGCTGGGCTCCTGCACATCTCCTTGCAGCAGGAACGATGCAGAACAGTCTGAAGGGCAGAGTTCTGATCTACACTGCCACCTCCTGTCCCCTCAGTAGCTGCTCCATAAAGTCAGTTACTCAGGGCATGGATGGGAAGGATGAACAGCTGAGCTTTGCAAGGACCAACCAGCATAGGCAGACAAAGCATCTGGTCCCTCAGCCATGCAGAACCACCAGAAATCCCACTTGGGAGTGTTAGATTTTATCCCTTTACTTAGGGAAGCATGTCCAGATCTCCAGCCAGCACCAGCAAGCTTCAGCCTCCTGCAGAGCAGGAAGGACATCCCACCCTTCTGCACTGCCCAGCCAGAAGCAAAGAAGAAATGGAAATAATGTGAGCTAAGGTCAGACTGGGGCTGCAACAGGGTGAGGAAAAAGAGCTTATGGTAGCCTTTGGCAGTAGAACACAATCTCCCTTCCCCAGGGTGCCAGAGCCCAGAGCAGCAGCCACTTGGGCTAGGCTGTGGAACAACTCGCAGCGCTGCTGAAGAAAGCCCTGGAATTGCATCTACTCCTACCTAACCTGTCCAAAACATACCAGCCTCTGCCCCTGGAGGGAGCTTCTCACAGCTGTCACCTACCAAGGCACAACAGTCTAAGAGGCCTGAGGACAATCCTATCCTAGATACCACTTGCAAGAGGGAGAAGCAGATTGTGACAGTTTCAGGCGGGCCAGACATCATCAGACCCCAGACTGAAAAATCAGGCCAGGCTCTAAGGAAGGGCTGAGCTGCAAAGAGGGAACTTGCAGAAGATCAGATGGATTGCACATGCACTCACAGAGATAGCAAAGACACAAAGCTCACCTTCCACACCACTGCTGCCACGATCCCCAGCAGGGCCAACAGGGCCAGGCCAATTTGGCCCTTGTTAAACCGTTTCAAAATGAAGAACTTGGCCCAATCCACCTTCTTCTGGCTGATGGGGGGATACCGGAGGTTGTTTGTCCCTTCCATCTTCAGGTCCTTGATCAAGCAGGAACGGCGGTGGGAGAAGGTCTCAAAGCTGTGCTTGCCGTGGTAGGCTCCCATCCCACTGTTCCCTGAGGGACAGAAGCCAGGCAGGTCACACCGCAGGCTCAGCCGGTCAGACCTTGGCCGCTAGAGGCCACCAGCAGGGCAAGAAGCAGCACAGAATTCCAGTTGCTTGCCAGCTGGCCTGTGCCTTACCCGCCCTGCATCTGCTTCCTTGCACTTCTCTGTGTTCCTGCAGAGAGGACACAACTGATCCTTCCTCTCTGCAGCACTTCTCAGTCGCCCAGATGTCCACCTGCACTCCATCCCCCTTCTTCCCCACCTCCTTCTCACTACACCCTCTCCAGTACTTGTACCCCTGTGTGCACTGTTTGCTGTGCCTCTGACCATCTCCAGCCCATCCCTGAATTCAGCTCCCACTCAAAGCACCACGCTAAAGCTCTGAGATCTGACCAAGTGCTGTGTGAGAAGGGGCTCCTGAGGAGCTTTACAGGGTGCACTTCAGGTTTTTCAATTCCAGGACAGTTTCTTGCTGCTCCCAGCAGCAGAACACTGCTGGTTCAGGCCCAGAGGTTTTTCTCTTTTAGCCTCATCCAAACATACTCCCAGAATTTATTATTGAGAAGTGCTACACAGAAACCCTTTGGCTGTAACAGGCACTGGGGTACCTGGCCACAAACCATCTGCTGCTGTTCCCTGGGACACACCCTGCAGCAATCACAACATTTGGAGGAGCTCCAGTAACTTACCAACACCACCAAAAGGTAAGGTGGAGAGGAAGAAATGCATGATGACATCATTTCCAGTAAACCCCCCACTGGAGGTCTCTGAGATGACTCTCTTGATTAACTGGCAAGAGAAAGCAAACAAACCATTACAAAGGCCCAGCAGAGACCAGACAGCGTAACTGAGCAGGACTAGGAAGGAAACTATGAGCCCACAGCCCTCTCCCTGTCTAACAACTCAGAGAAGCCCTCTTCACACAGGGTTAAAAAGTTCAGAGAAGGAATGGGAGAGATGGAAGCCTGGGAACTCTCCTCACTAGGGATATATTAAAAGTAACTAAATTGATCATGAAAGACTACATAGCACCAAAGAGAAAACTCAGGATCTTATCAGAGTCATACAAAGATGAAATCCTGCAGCAGGAGACTGGGAACTTCCAGCAGCTCTGGGGACACTCGTGGTCCCCTGGGAGCCAGAGGCTGTGATTCACAGGCAAAGAGGAGGCAACAGAGACCCTGCAGGCAGTCAGGCCTGGGGTGGGCCATGTCCAGGATTGAATTGCACACAGACACCTCCACAGGGAGCGCAGCCCAGACTCACCTCCTTCTTGTTGGAGAAGACATACAGGGCAAGAGGCTTCTCCCGAAGGTTGATGAACTCAATGGCTTCCTCCACACTCTTCACAGGCACAATGGGGAGGACTGGTCCAAAGATCTCCTCCTCCATCACCTTTGACTCCGGAGAAACGTCGGTGAGGATGGTGGGTGCTGAGGGGAACAGAGATGGTGTGAGCAGCACAGAAGGTGTGGTCCATCACAGGACCTTGGCTGGGCACTGCCTGCATGCAACACGCACCAAGCAAGCCAGAGGCGCATGCAGCTCCCAAAAGGCTGCCCCGGCAGAAGGCCCCAGCCTCCGGCTCCCCTCCCAGACAGCTCCCAGAGGTACCTATGAAGCAGGAGGCCTCATCAGTCTCTCCCCCATGAGCAATCTTCTGCCCTTCCAGCAGGCCCAGGATCCTCTTGAAGTGGTGCTTGTTGATGATCCTTTCGTAATCGGGAGATGACTTCACATCTGCCCCATAGAACTCCTGCCAAAGGGCACAGCAGAGCCAAAGTGCTCAAGAGCCCTTTGCAACAGCCACAGCTCCGGGGCTGCAGCTCCAGCACCTCGCCCCTGGCCTGTAGCGGGGACAACTGCCACAGCTCCAGCAACTCCATGCTCACCTGCAGAGTGGCCTTGATGTTCTCCACCACCTGGCTCTGAATGGATGGGTGGCAGAGGATGTAGTCAGGGGCGATGCAGGTTTGCCCACAGTTCATGTACTTGCCCCACGTTATCCGCCTGCGGGCACAGGGAGAAGGTTGCCCTGGGCTCAGTCCCTTCAGAGCTCACAGCCCAGCTGAAAGCGCCTGAAGGACACCCACGGGCTGGGGACGAGAGCCCACGGACGTGCCCCTGCCCTGTCCCACCGCTCAGGCCCCAGCAAGGGCTCCAAGAGCCTGACCTGCAGGCGACAGCCAGGTCACAGTCGCTGTCGATGTAGCAGGGACTCTTCCCCCCCAGCTCCAGGGTGACCGGCGTCAGGTGCTTGGCCGCCGCTGCCATCACGATTTTGCCCACCGCGGAGTTGCCAGTGTAGAGGATGTGATCAAATCTCTGCTTCAGCAGCTCTGTGGTCTCAGGCACTCCTCCAGTGACCACAGGGTACAGCTCCTGTGGGGCAAACGAGCCTTATAGTTACCATGACTTACAGCACATGTCAAGGCAGCAGCTCTGCATGGGGCAGGCTCACTCGCAGGCTCTGTTAACAGCTGAACGAGAGTGAGAACAGAGAAAAGCTTTGCTCCTTCTCCTAAAGCCAAGTTTCATTTGAAATAAAAGAATTGGAGTTTGTGGCCAGGGCTGAATCAGGCCATAGAGTTGCTCCCACAGATTAAAAGTCAAGGCATGTATGATCACTGAGCTCTCCTGAGGACTGCCTCCCTCCTCAGCTCTCACCCTACATCAAGACAATGCCAAGTCCCTGGAGGAAGCTCCCAGTGGAGCTGTGCTGAGAGAGAAACAGCCTCAGGGACACAGTGCAATGGATGACAAAGCTGCCAGAGAAGCAGAGGAAAAACAACACATCCTGCTCTCAGTCTGGTTTGGCAGGACAGGGAAACCCAGGACATGCTGCTACAGAGTAAATGGCACCCAGTCCTCAGTAAGAGCCAGACACAGGCAGCATCCAGCACAAACTTGTGCTCACCTAGGGGGACTCCTAGCCCTGCAGAGAAGGAAGCAGCTGCTGCAGTGAGAGGTACACTCACACACCTCTTCAGAGTGTTGAATGTCAGAAGGGATGTCACGTTGCAGCAGTGTTATATAAGCATGTTAGGTTATGCTAAGATATGAAGAACATGACAACATCTTAGTGCTCTATGAGTAATTCAGCCCTTCCTGTACCTCCTGCTTAAACTCCTTTGGAGAAAGTAAGCAACTACTCTGACCTGTGTGAGCCCTTTAAATGCATACCAGATATTTTCTCAAGACAATATCATCAGGAACAGGACCACACTCACCTGGTCAAGGTACTGGGGGAGGATATCAGCAATCAGCTTAGCTGTGTTCTCACTGATCTCTGACGGCTTCACTACCACAGCATTGCCTACAAGACAAATGCAGCACAGCCTTTGAACCTTCACACTCCTCTCCTGCCTCCTACAGTGCCCACCCACGGCCCCAGGAAGGACAGGAGCTGAAGCAGATCCCCACCTGCTGCGATGGCCCCAACCAAAGGCTGCATGATCAGGGTAAAAGGGTAGTTCCAGGCCCCGATGATCAGCACCACTCCCAGCGGCTCGTAGCGGATGAAGGCCTCATCCCTCATCGTCATCAGGTTCCTCTTCACAGGCTGAGGGGCTGCCCAGGATGACAGCTTCTCCATGGTCAGGGCCAGCTCCCCCAACAAGCCCATTATCTCATGGCTGTATGCATTGGGCCCACACTGCAACAACAAGGAGCTTGGGGAGGGATCAGCAAAGGCACCCAGCTCCCACATCCACCTCCCACACCCACCACAGCAGCTCAGGAACAAGGCAAATTCTGCTGGTTCTAAGTGTTTGATACTGGCAGTTCTGCCCCAAAGGATCCCTGACAGAAGACAATCAGTCCGGGTGCATGGGGCACAGGGTACAGCAGCTGGCAGAACCTGACAGCCAGGACCTGCCTTTCCAGTCCCACCTCAGACTAGGCTCCTTAGCAATGGTGTCAGCAGGCCTTAGCAGGACATCAGCAAAAGCAGCCCTCAGCCTCCCCACTTTCCCTTCCATGCTGATCACTGTCTGTGTATGACTGATGGAAGACACTTCCAGTCCAGACCTTGTGCAGATCTGCCTTGATGGCTGCTAGGATCTCCCTCTCCTTCTCCTTCACCATCCTCTCCAGAGCCTTCAGCTGCTGGATCCTGAACTCCAGCGAGCGGCACCGGCCCGCTTTGAAGGCAGCTCTTGCCCGCCCCACGACCTGCTGTATCCTCTCCATGGCTGCTCAGCGCTGCGGGGAGAGAGAAGCAAGACTCAGCTGACCAGGGCCGTCTCTCCTACAGCTGAAGAGGGACGTTTCCCACAAGCACCGGCCACGCTCAACCACCACTGCAACCCCACCTCGAGGGCTGGGATCCGCTGCCGCTCGGTCGCAGCTCTGCTCAATCTTTCTGAAACCCGCAATAATTTCCTGCAGTTTTGTGCTTTGCAAAAGTTTAACAGGGCGCACTAGGCGCAAACATCACCACAACGGCAACCGCTGCCGGGCAGGGACGGCGGTCGGGGCAGAGGCCTTTCCCCGCACCGAGCAGCACCCGGCAAGGCCGAGGGCGGAGGCGGTGGGGCGGAGGCGGCCCGGCCGAGGAACCCCACCGACCCCCGAGCGCCAACCGGGCTGAGGCGAGAAGCCTAAACGCAGTTCTCCCATCCCCGGGAGGGTCCCACAGCCGCCGGGAAGCGCCCTCCACCCCCGCGTCCCCTCCGCCCACCCGGGCCCGCCCCCGCCGGTGTCCCCCCGCTCGCCTCGGCTGCTTCCGCCTTCCGCTCACGTGACGGCGCCGCGCGCCCCCCAGGCGGGCTCGGAGCGGAAGCGGACGGCGCGCGCGGCCCGGGGCGGTGCAGCGGCCCCGGGACCCCCCCCCCCCCCCGGCAGCGCCTGGTCCCGAGAAGCCCCGGATCCGGTGCCCCACCCCCAGGAGCTGTGGGGCCGGACAGGGTCCCCCGGCATCACCTCGAGTCCCCCTGTCACGGAAGGTCCTTCTCTCCTCCCGGGCTCTCCGCGGGCTGCGGTGCCGGAGCTGCTCGGGAAGGCGGCCAGTGTCCCGTGGGCTGCCCCGGGAGATGTGCCGAGCCGTGGGCGGGACCGGGTCTGGCACTGACTGCGGCCCAGCAGGGTGTGATCTGCTGCAGTGGGGCAGAGGAGCGCATTGCGTGAGGTCTCTGGGGAGGTTAAAGTCCCTCTCCTGGTTCCTTATCAAAGGAGGGCGAATGGCACCGGGCAGCGTTATCTCTCGGTGTGCCCTGCAGAGCAAACACTGCCCTGAACTCACCCAGCGCCTCAGCTTTGGGTGGCATTTCCGAGCTCAATCGCTGCTGAAGGGGATCACGGTGCCCTTCTAGCAACATCCTGCGCGGCGCGGAAGGAAGAGACATACGGGTCACGGAAAACCGGCCAGCAAGGACTGGAAAAGGCAGGTGATGCTGTGGAGGAGGTGAAGCAATGCCCAGGAACAGCCTGGCGTGGGGAATTAACCGTGAAACTTCCGTGGGAAGCAAGCCAAACGGAAAAAAAAAAGAAAAATAAAAAAAACAAACCCACAAAAACAAACCAGGGAAAGTAATTGAGACAAGACTGGGCTTGTTCCGGTTAAAAATAGTCCTGCCACAACTTGTTCTAAGGAATGTAAGGGGATTAAGTTGAAAATCATTCTGGAGTTGTTTGTGCTCAGTGGTTTCTGACAAGCTAATCATGCTCCTCAGCTGAAAGCATGCCCAGTGAAATCCCTCCGTGACAGTGGGTGCTGGTGGCAGCACGGAGCACACGTTCCCCCCAAAGTTTCATGCCCTTTCCCCAGATCAGCCCGGTTCTAAGGAGCTGAGGGGTGCCCTTTAGCTCAGCCATGATTTCCCCCAGACACAAAGCTTGGCTTTCCTGGAGTCCCTTGGCTTTGCTAACAACTCATGGTCTCCGCACGTGAGCGTTTCACAAGCGATTGCACAAACCTCAGCAGTCAACAGTCTGCCTTGGAAAAGACTGAGAAGAACAATGGCCAATGCTTGCATGCAGGATGAAACGTGAAAGAAAAGCAGGCTGGGCTTGACTTGATGGAGCCCTTGCACTGTGGTATGGAAAAAGGAGCTGGGTTTGCATTCAAGATGATGGAACATTCCTCACGGGAGTATTACCTGATGCAAAAGTGCTCTCCTTGATCCTCTCAGCACCCTTGCTGGCAGGATAGGTGGGAGCTCTGTCCAGGCACCGTGCTGTCTGGAGGTCGAAGGAAAATTAGATAAGGAATGAATGCATTACAGTCAAAGCCTGAGCTCTCAGTATGACACCATGCCTGAGGAACCAGTGCTGCAGTGCGTCCTTGGCAGGCAGCACACCCACCCAGGGATGCCTGCAGGGGCAGGGAGAGGGTTATTTACCTGGGGTTTCCAGAGTGGCTGTTAACTGGAGCCTGTAAACTCTTCAGCCTGAGGGTTTTCATGCTGCAGCAGTGCTTCTTGTGCTTGGCATCACATGCAGGAGGCAGAAGTTCCAGCTCCCAGTTCATCCCAGTGGCCAGCTCGCTGGTCCTGTGCCACGCTTCCACAGAAACCTGGGATTTGCAGAGAGGAGAGAACAGCAGCCTGCTGCATCCTGGGAGACTGTCCCTTTTGGTCCTTGTCAGGGACATCTTTTAGCCAATTATGGAGAAGAAACAAGGCTGGGGGCGTTTTAAGCCTTACAAAACATCAGTTGAGCCTCCCTGGAGCGGCTGGGTGAGACAGGTGGATTTCAGGGAAGCGTGGGATCTCGAGGGAGAGGGAAGAATAGCCCAGACAGCACATGGTGAAGCGCATGGTCTGCAGCGTGCTCCCCACGCCGAGGAGCTGACAGGATTGTCTATTTTTATTCAGTCACTAAGAAACAATAAAAAAGGGAACTATTTATGGGAAAGTAACTGAACTCCAGAGGAGCTGGGAGGTAAAAGTGGTGCTCTAATCCCAAGGGCTCTTCTTACAGCAGCAAGAGACCTTTCAGTGAGAAGCTGAACTTGAGACTCTCCTCTCCCCTCCATTCTTGACAGCCCCTTGCCCATACTCCCCTCTTGGAATCAGTTATAGCCAGACACCATGGTGAGAGAGGCTCCTGCACAGGGCCTGGGAGCACACCTTTGTGCTGTTCCTTGCCCTACTTCCAAAAGCTTCCATCAGAGGACTTTGGAAGATAAGCTGTGCAATATTTGGTTTCAAGGGTCCACCAAATAACACAGCTAATCAATAAATGGCCTTTTAGCTCACACCCCATGCTCACAGAGCAAAATCCTCAATGTCTGCCTAGTCTGGAGCAGCAAGTGCTTTGGGAAAGTCACATAACATGGCCAGTGGCACAAGAAGCTGGGCAGATACCAAAGCCCAGACAGCACTCAACCTTAAAAGTGGGTACAGAAGAACAAGGAGAGGTTTTTTCTTCTCCCTAGTAACAAGTGATAGGATGAGGGGAAACAGCCTCATGTTGTGCCAGAGGAGGTATGGGTTAGGTCTCAGAAGAAACTTCTTCACTGGAAGAGTTCTCAAATAGTGGAAAACAGGCTCCCCAGGGAGCTGGTCAAATCCCTGTCCCTCAGGGTATTTAAAAGAGGCAGAGTTGTGGTGCTGAGGGACACAGTTTAGCCCCAGACTTGGTAGAGTTTGGGAATGGTTGGACTCTTATGATCTTGAAGGTCTTTTCCAACCAAAAGGATTCTGTGATTCTGTAAAGGAACCTACACAAAAAACCAGCTCAGTTCATTTATGGCATCACTTGTTTTGAAAGCTGTGGCTGATCTCACATTTGTAAGAACAAGATACTGTGTCCTACAGAGCCATGGTCTGTGGGCTGCATTGTAGACATAGCTGGGGCCATGGAAAATGTGAAAGCCACACAAAGAAACAATGAAAATGATTGGCACAAAGAGTGCAACAAGGCTCAACAACACCGCTGGCACTTGGTTTGCTTGCAGCCAAAGAGGAGGGGGGAGCCTGCCACATACAAAAGCCTATTGAAAAGGTGTTTGTCTGAAGAAGCAGTGCCAAGACTTACTTAGACTGGGCTCCAGCTGACTTGGAGACCTCAAGAGAGGGGTTATTGAGAGATATTTCACTCATCTACAGACAGGAGGAGCTATGTGGGACCTTGTTAAAAAGCCAGGGATGGCTGAGGTTGGACTGGGAAGTTCAGGATGAAAGGAGATTTGCTTAAAGGGATCCTGTACAGTAAAAAAAAAGTAAAAAATAAAGTGGCAAGCAGACTTCAAAGCAGATCAAAAAGCCAAAAAACTGAAATTAAACAAAAACATGCCAAAAAACAGCAGAGGAGACAGGAATCAAAAAGGCAGGTCACGAGTCAGGTCACAAGCCAGCCAATCTGAATTTCAAAGCCTCAGCAAGCTTTGAAAGCAGCAGTAGCTAGCTCTCCTTGCTCCAGATGAAAAAGAAAGCTTTCCTTTTTGGTGCAGCTGGGCTGTGCACCACCTGTGGTGTGACACCAGTGGATCACAAGAAGTTACTGCCTCTGGACCCAGAGGTGACGATGGTAATAGTACCAGAAAGCAACAAGACCTATGCCCAACCCAACAAGTCCCCAGCTCACACCTCTCAGCTGAAAACTGCTTCTCAGAATAGTTTGTAGCATCTTGGTTGTAAGTTAAATGAACTAGATTTAGTTCTTTGCATCAGAGGAAGGGCTGGGAGGTCAACTTCTTGCTTATAAAGAGCAACAAACGTCCAAATCAAAAGGTGGTTTAGACTCCTCAGTCACTGTGGAGAGAGTGGGACATGTATGGAAGGTAGTGCTCTTGAATAGATGCTAGAGCTGAACTAGAAAAGCAGCACATCAAATACCTCCTTTCAAATCCCATCTTTAAAAAGGGTAGGGGAAAAAAAAAGAGAATTTAGTAGAAACAAGCACCTGCTGTTCAGCACGGGGAGCTGAAGACAGAGGACAGCTTCAGGATCTCTGTGGAATGAGTTTATGCAGAAAGACAGGCTGTGAACATTGGTCTCCTCCTCCTGAAAACAGTGAGCAAGAATAGCCCTTTTCTTCTCCTCCTGTTTGTGCAGCTGTAGTCTTGCTGGCAAGAGTGGAAGGAGAATGAGCTTGAACCCTGAGGGGGGGAAAAAAAAAAGCCAACAAACCCCAGTGAGTTCCTGGGAAAAGCAGCCTATCCCCTAGCCCTGTGCACTAAGGCTTTTGCTCTGCTCCTACAGTCATGTGCAGACATAATGAATCATTAACATTCTCTGCTCACTCCTTCCTCCTCCTCTTTAAGTGCCAGTCACAACCACAAGGGACTTTTAAATAACGAAATTGACAACAATTTGCTAGTACAGTTAAGAAATACACCAGCAAGCCCAGCCCATCTCAGCTGGGAAGTAGCTACAAGGTGGACAAAGCTCATTTTTGGTAACCTTTGGCTAGAAATTGTCACTTCAGTGCCAGCTTTTGTCAATTAGCTCTGTATATGCTGTTCTCTGGCAGCCCAGGCAGCTCCTCTTTGCTAGAGGCAACAAATAAGCACCTCGTTGAAAGAGCAGACAGCTGTTACCCAGGAACCTACTTCCCCTACTTGCTTTCAAATCCAAGTTTAAAAAAAAATTTTAAGCATTGAAAAAACCCCACAAACCAGTTTAAAAAAGGCTAAGAAAAGAGTTAAAAAAAGAGAAGGGAAAAGAAACACAGAAAAGAAACACAGGGGGGGACACTTTGTGCCAGGGCTACCCAGAGATAAGGAACTCAATCAAGCTGCCTCATGCTGCCCTGGTGGCACATCCAACTGCCTGAAGGCCACATTCAGTCACTGCTTTAAGCAGAGTTGTTTGGGGGTTTAAGTTAACGCTGTTGGCCTTTGGTTAGAGAGACACAGCAACTCAGCTTTACCATAGAAACACTTCTAGTGTCAGTATTTATTTTTTACCTTAATATACATTTATACAGGCCAGAATAAAAAGGCTATTACACAACAGTTCAGTGAGTTGTTACCTAGTTTCAAGAATGCTGCATGCAATTACAAAGGAGAGGTAGAAACACCGTATTAAAGACCTAAAAATACAAACATTATAGAAACAAACACGTTCAAATTAACTGTTGGAATCTCATACAGATAAATAAGGTAAAAAGTACATTACTCTTGTCAAAGGAAAGGAAACACATGGTTATCCCAACACTGAAATCATCTTGGTTTTGATGTGTAAGCCCTGTACAATGTTGCCAGAGAGTTCAGAGCACTCTGTTTAAGAGGATTAAAATGATTCTTTTTTTTGTTGTGGCTGTCCTGGAGAATGGTTTGTTCAAGTATTCGAGCAGTTGAGTAATAAAACAAACAAACAAACAAGTCCCCAAAAGAAAATATAGGAACCATTTCCAGAGAAGCTGATCACAGGATCACAGGATGTTAGGGGGTTGGAAGGGACTTCTGGAGCTCTTCAGGTCCAACACCCCTGCCAGAGGAGGACCATAGAATCCAGCACAGGTCACACAGGAACACATCCAGAGAGAGCTTGAAAGTCTCCAGTAAAAGAGACTCCACAACCTCTCTGGGGAGCCTGTTCCAGGGCTCCATGACCCTTACAGTAAAGTTCTTCCTCGTGTTGAGGTGGAACTTCCTGTGCTGTAGTTTACATCCATTGCTCCTTGTCCTATCACAGGGCACAAGTGAGCAGAGGCTGTCCCTTCATTCCTGACATCCAGCCCTCAGATATTTATATACATTTATTAGATCCCCTGATCTG